>NW_023416401.1:60402500-61114069 GCF_014108235.1 Myotis myotis | reverse complement strand
GTCCGCAGGGCGACACTCTATCCACTGAGCCAAACCGGTTTCGGTTGCTGTATTCTTTAAAAACTTGTTTTTTAATTTCAAATCATGTGTATTTGAATAAATGACCCCAAAACTCAGAAGGTGAAAATAATAAACATTTATTACCTCATGCAGTTTCTGAGAGTCCTGAATCTGGAATCAGCTTAGCTGGGTAATTCAGGCTCAGAGTCTCCCGTGAGGTTACAGTTACAATGTTTGCCAGGGCTGCAGTCATCTGAAGGCTTGACTGGGGCTGGAGGGTCTGCTCATTTATATGGCTGTTGGCAGGAGGCTTCAATTATTCCCCAAGCAGGCATCTCCGCAGGGCAGCTCTTGATATGGCAGCTATTTTCCCCATAACAAGGGATCCAAGAGAGAGAGCAAGAGACCAAGATGGAAGCTCCAGTGCCTTTGTTGTTGTTGTTAATTCTTACCCAAGGATATTTTTCCATTGATTGTTAGAGAGAATGGAAGGGAAGGAGAGAGACACGCAAAGAGAAATATGGGTGTGAAAGAGACACATCGATTGGTTGCCTCCTGCACGGGCTGACTTGGCCTGGGGATCAAGCTTGCAACCAAGGTATGTGCCCTTGACCGGATTCGAACCCAGGACCCTTCAGTCTGTGGGCTGATGCTCTATCCATTGAACCTCCAGTGCCTTTTTAAAAAATACATATTTTTTGTTGATTTCAGAGAGGGAGAGGGAGAGAAAAATAGAAACATCAATGATGAGCGAGAATCATCAATTGGCTGCCTCCTGCATGCCCCCCACTGGGGATTGGCTTGCAACCTGTGCATGTGCCCTGACCAGGAATCGAACCATGACCTCCTGGTTCATAGGTCTACACTCAACCATTGGGTCACACCAGCAGAGCTCCAGTACCGTTTATAACGTAATCTCAAAGGTGGCATACCAACATTTCTGCCATATTTTATTTGTCACTAAGATATTGTGATTTACAAAAACATGTAAACTTTGTCATTCAGATAATCAAAATATATTTTTCAGGTATATTCGGTCTTCATTCACAGTTCCTGGCTCAAAGTTCCCCAAATCCCTGAAATTTCCTGAGGGATAAGAGCAATGGGAGCACTGGGTGTCTTGATATTCATAACAAGCCCCCTTCCATGTTCCTATTAATGAAAGATGATTTTTGCAAAGTGCCTTAGGATGGGGGGCTTGTTGCTAGGGGAACCAACGGTCAGTAGAGGTTTGGAACTTTTGATTCCACAGAGGGGGGGAGAAAAGGCTAGAGGTTGAACACCTCACCGATGGTCAATGAGTTCATCAATCATGCCTGTGTAATGAAGCCTCCACAAAAACCCAAAAGGAAGGAGTTCAGAGCCCTTCTAGTTTAGGGAACCAGAATGGCTTCATGTGACACCTTGTAGGGCCCCAAGCTCCATGGGGACAAAAGCTCCTTTATTTGGGACCTCACTTCATCTGGTTGTTGATTCGTGCCCTTTAATATCCTTTGTAATAAA
This sequence comes from Myotis myotis, assembly GCF_014108235.1. Lineage (NCBI taxonomy): Eukaryota > Metazoa > Chordata > Mammalia > Chiroptera > Vespertilionidae > Myotis > Myotis myotis. The sequence continues at coordinate 61,112,566 of NW_023416401.1, read as the reverse complement.
TCGGTGATCTAATGAGTAAAGAGGTTTTCCTGAGTTCTGTGAACGGTCCTAGCAAATTAATTGAACCTAAGGAGAGGGTCATTGGAACCTCCCATTAGTAGCTAATCTGAAGTGGAGGGCGATTTTGTGGGACTGGGCCCTTTACCTGTGGAATCTGATTCTATCTCCGCATAGATAGTATCAGAATTGAGTTGAATTTTTGGACATCTCCTGATATTTGAGAATTGCTTATTGGCATAAAGAAGTCCCCCCACTCCCCCCACACACACCTTGAAATTGGGTTCAGGAACCCATTCAGTCACATAAGCCATTGCTGATTCAGTGTGAAAGGGGCCTATACAAGGATTTGAATGCAGTGAGGGTCATTGAGGGTCATCTTGGAAGCTGGCTACCACAGCATGGATTACCAATACAAGTTATTTTGTAAATGTAAAGAGATCACAAAGATATATTATTAATAGCAAAAAGCTATTAATACCTTTTTCTAGAATCTCACTTTAATAAAAAGAGAAACACAAAACATATATTTCTATTATACATACAGATGTAAATGTATAGAAAAAAAGGTCTAAAAGGATAAAATTAAAGCTATTCCCTCTGGGGAGGGAAATGGAATGAAATGTTGTGAAAAGAAACTAACCACTTTTACACTGTATTTTCTTTATGATTTGAATCATTGGGTCACTGTTCTAATTTTCAGTTGCTTGATAGCAAACCACCCCAAACTTAGTAGTGTAAAACAACAATTTTTGTATTCTGCTGACAGATTTGATGAGTTGGGAATTTGGACAGCACATGGTAGAACTGATGTGTCTTTGCTCCATGATGTCTGGGGCCTAAACTGGAAGACTAACATAGCTTAGGTGACTACATTCGCGGGACCTGGGCTCAGATAGGGCCATTCACTGGAACACCTGGCTCTCAGTGTGGCTTGGTCTTCCTTACAGCATGGAAGCTGTGTTCCAAGAGGAAGTGTCCCGGGAGGAAGCATCTGGAAAGAGGATATTCCAAGAGAACCAGGCAAAGCTGCATGGTTTTTATGACCCAAGATCGGAGGTCACATAGCATCACATCTGCCATATTCTGTTGGTTAAATCTGCTACCAGCCTACTCAAATTTAAGGAAAGAGGACATACAGTCTCCCTCCCTTGGGAAGTGTGTCAAGGAGTCTGTGGCCATTAAAAAAAGAAACTGCCGCCCTAGGTGGTTTGGCTCAGACTGAAGGGTCCCAGGTTCGGATTCCAGTCAAGGGCATATGCCCGGGTTGCAGACTTGGTCCCCAGAAGGGGGCTTGCAGGAGGCAGCCTATCAAAGATTCTCATCATTGATGTTTCTATCTCTCTTTCTCTCTCCCTTCCTCTCTGAGATCAATAAAAATATATTTTAAAAATAAATAAAAATAGAAAAGAAACTGCACAGTTAGTTATATGACTTTAAAATCTATTTTAAATACAACTTTGAGGCTGCCTTTCCTGAGACGGTAGATTGGGAGCAGCTAGGCACATGCTCACAGCTGCTGCCTCCCAGACTCTTAGGTCCTTCTGCTCTTTATCTCCTGGAGCCCGAACATCTCAGGGACACTGAGATAACTTGGCGGTTACAACTTAGAATTCTTTCGTTTTATTTCTTTTCTTTACCTGGGAACAAGCCCTTTATGTAAATATTTATATATGGATTTATTTGTTCCTCATGCCTTGTTCCAAAAAGGATTTGAGGAAGCTTATTTATAAGAATTTATACAGTATAATCATGTGATTAAAATACATATAAATAGATCATAGAAACCAAGGTGAAGGGAAAGGAAAGGCTGAAGTAGTAAGTTGAGACCAGAGGGGAAGTTAATTCTCAACAATATATGCTGCAAAGTCTTAAGTAAATATTTGTCACTGCAGGGCTGGGAGGGATTATGTATGCCATCTGATCCAGCTCCCCAACTGCCTCTTGAAACCCCCTTCCCACACCCTACCATGTACCCAGCTAGCCTCAGCCTGCACGTCTCCAGTGATGGGGAGCTCACTACATTGCAAGGCAATCCCAACTATTAGAAAGTATGGATGGACCCAGGAATCATAAACTCAAATGCTTCCAAGGGCCAGGGAGGCAAGGAAAATGAATGAACCAGGTTGGTGTGGAGCTGGGGAGCATATGGCAAATGAAACTCACATCCAGTTTAACAGGGGCAACTGCTCTCCTTCCAGGCAATTATTGCCACGTGGGAACCCATGTGGCCAAGTCTTTGAATATCTCAGAAGAAGCTGGAAATTCCAATTTATATGGGAAATTTCCTGCTTTTTATTTTTAAAAAATATCTTTTATTGATTTCAGAGAGGAAGGGAGAGGGAGGGAGAGATAGAAACATCAATGGTGAGAATCATTGATCAGCTGCGTTCTACATGCCCCACACCGGGGACTGAGCCCGAAACCTGGGCATGTGCCCTGACCGGGAATGGAACTGTGACCTCCTGGTTCATAGGTTGACACTCAACTACTGAGCCATGCTGGCTAGGGCTCTTGCTTTTTTTAAATGTTGGCAATTAATTCTATTTTTTATAAACATAGCAGGCCAAATAGAACACAACTGCCAGTAGATGCTGCTCATGGTCCACCAGTCTGTGAGCTCAGAAGACGCTAAAGTCATGGACTTTGAAGTTGAGTTAGAACAGACTTTGACTTTGGCTCTGCTACTGTCTCATTGAGTAATTGTTTAGAGCCTCAGCTCTCCTCTGTGAAATGGGGATAATGATAGTTTTTATCTCTTAAATAGGTAGCTATGTGATAGGTAAGGTAGGTTGTCAAGCACTTACCACAGTGCCTGGCACATAGGAAGTACCAATAAATATAATGCTAAAAATAAAGGAATAATTTATAAATAATAAATAATGAACTGATGTTTCTCAATAGATATGCAGTGCTAAATAAATCAATAAAATAAAATAAAAACTATCATGAGGGCTTTTGTGGGGCTTCCATACACTGATTCCAGCCTTGCCTACAAAGATAACTTTTATTTTATTTTGTATTTTAGAGAGAGAGGAAGGGAGAGAGAGAGAGAGAGAGAGAGAGAGAGAGAGAGAGAAGAGAGAAACATCAATGTGAGAGAGAAGCAACGATCAGTTGCCTCCCGCACGCACTGTAACTGGGGATGGAATCTGCATCCTGGGTATGCGCTCTGACTGGGAATCAAACCTGCCACCTTCTGGTGTATAGGACAATGCTCCAACCAACCGAGCCACACTGGCCAGAACTATGAAGGTAACTTTTGATAAGAGTGATTGAGGTACATTCCAAGGCTTGGGGGACCTTGTTTTTAATTGATAGAAGTACAGGTCACATTATCCACTTAGGTGCCAGTATACACAGCATTTTCCTCAGTTCAGGGCTGAGACAAAACAGCTGACAAAGGAAGTCTGCAGGATCCTGCTTTTGAGTAGGGAGTAATGAGCAGATATGAACAGAGATATGTCGTGCTTGAGGAGAGAGGGGTGCAGAGGAGAGAGCATCCCTGGTGGGGAGAACCCCTGGAACAAAGGCACAGAGAGGCTGCGCGCAAGCTCATGGAGCCCGGCCAGAGAGAAAAGGGAAATACTGTACACCCAACAATGAGGTGGGCCCATGTTGGCAGGAGGAGTCTCCAGCCTCCTCCTCTGGGTGATGGGGGGCTATCAGAGTTGTGGACAGGGACAGGGATAACCAAGAATTATCAGTTTGCCAGTCACTGAAGTGCTGACCATGCATCCACAGGCCTCAAGTCAGAGTTGTGAGTGTGTGTCCCCTCTTCATGAGTCTGGGAGCCTCCAGAGAGATGGGGAAGAGATGAGCCTTTTGTTTGTTTGTTTGTTTTGTCTTACTGCTCCACAGACACACCCAATATTTGCAGAGGACTTGAGAGGTGAAGAGACTGTGCTGGGCACCTGACTGGAGGCAGCGGTGAGAGTGTGGGCTCTGGATTCATGTAATGATGAGACATCATCTTGGCTAGTTTTCCCATCTATAGGATGGGGATGATAATAGCACCTTCATAATCAGTGATTGTAAAGATCGATGTGCTTAACTCATTGTAAGTACTCTATAAAAAGGTCCTTTCTGTGACTTTCAATTCCCCCTTGGTCTACTTAACCTCGACCACCACTTTATATCTGTGGAATATCTGTCTCCTTCCTAAATCCATGTGCTTGCTCTCTTTTCATTCTCTAATCATAATTTCCTACTGGTCAGGAATGTGCCTTGGCCCTGGCCAATGTGGTCAGTTGGTTGGGCGTACTGGGTGTCATCCAGGGCACCAAAGGTTTGATTCCCGGCACATGATGGGGTTTCAGGTTGATCCTCAGTAGGAGGCGTGCAGGAGGCAGCAGATTGATGTTTCTCTCTCACGTTTCTCTCATTGATGTTTCTCTCTCCCTTCCTCTCTCTATAAAAATCAATAAAAACATTTTTAAAAAAGAATGTGCCTTTAAATTTCTTCATTTTTGATGCTCAGAAAAAGCCAAAAGGTCAAAGCTGAGAAATGGCAGAGTTGGATCTCTCTTCCAAGTTCGTGAACTTTGAACCCACACTTGTTCCCTGGGCCCAATACTCACTGGCTGTGTCTTGCCCAAGACTCCACAGTTATTAGTGGCAGAGCTGAGATCTAAATCCAGTGCCTGGAGCCCTTACCCCGCACTCTTCAACCCCCGTATGGAATCTTTAGTTGCCCTTTAGTATAATCACCGTGCTTCTCCTACACGACTCCCTACATTTTACTCCATTTCACTACATGATCAACTCTCCCACAAGAATTCTGTGAGATCATCCAGCAGGAGTCATGCCAAATTTGTGGATGAAAAGACTGGGGCTCAGAGAGGGAAAGTGACTTGAACAAGGCCATTAGAACTGGTTGATATTGCAGGTAGACTAGAGATGAGGGGAGCCTGGTCCGGCCTGGTGTGGTGGCACTGAAGATGGAGAAAGATGGATAGACAAGAGCAATATTTGAGAAGTAGACTAAGGGATATGCTGACGACATGCTGACTGACTGGATGTGGGGGTGAAGGAGAGGGAGGGGAAAAGAATGATTCCTAAATTTTTGGCTTGACTGACCAGGTGGACCCTAAATGGGACCTCAGTAGCAGTTTGAGATGCAAGTCAGGTAACTGAAGTGAACGCTCTTTAGGAAAGGTCAACCGGTGGCTGAAGGCGCGTGGAGGGACCAAGGCAACGCGTTCCATTTTTAAGATGGGGAAACTGAGGCACCAGATACCAGCGGGTGGAGTCACGTCCCATTGCTCTCTGCTCACACTCCTCAGTTGGGTGAAAGACAAGCGTGTTGGGCACCTACTAGGAGCCAATCCCCAGCCCCGCCCCGCCCGCCCCGCCCGGCCCTGCAGGCTCTCCCTGTCCGCCGTCCGAATCCCAATAAAGTTATTGAAATTGACACTGGTTGCTAAGGAAGTAGGTCGCGGAGCCGGGTTGCCAAGGAAGTGAGCGGCCGCCGTCTCTCCCCATCCGGGGCAGTGGGGAATGGCTGAGCCCGGGATTCGCCGCCTCCGCCGCCGCCGCCGCCGCTGCCGCCCGCTCTCGGCTGCCGCCGCAGGTGAGCGGGGAGGAGCCCGGAGCCGCGGGGCTGGGCGGTCCCGCCGCCGCCCGGACCTTCGCGGAGGCCGCGCTGGCGCCGCCGCTGGCTCGGCACTGCCCGCGGGAGCATCCTCTGCGCTGCCTCCCGGGCATCCTCCGGCCGTTGGGTGGCCTCGCCCCTCCATCTGTGGGTGGAGGTGCGGCCAGACCCCCAGACCCTGCAGCCAGCTGTTGGGGTCCGCTCAGGTGTTTGGCTGTGATCGGGACCCGGCTCCGGAGGGAGGCGGGAAGCGAACTCCTGGGGTCCGCGCTCGGCGCCGCTCCCGCGCACGGTGTGACCTTGGGCGAGTCCCCTTCCCCTCTCTGGCCTCGGTTGACCTGTTTGGCCCAGGCGGTCCTAACGCTTGCTGCTCAGAGCGGCTGAGATGATGAGGCGCGCGTGTTGAAAGTGCCCTAAACGAGGAGAGGGAGCATTCTTAGGGCGCCCTAGCCCGAGGGCCAAGAATCCAGTTTGAAGTCTGAGTGTCTGAGTTTGAGACTGACTCTCCACTTAGTCATTGTGTAGCCTTGACTTTTTCTTTGTCTGTAAAACGGGTTAATGAGCCACAGTGGGAATCCAGAGTACCTCCAGCATCCTGGCACATGGTCAGTGCTCAACACCCTGTTATGAGGCATGTGAGATGGTTTGGGCAAGGCTGCCAGGAAAGGACTTGGAGACAGGTAGGATTTAGGTTTGTAGAGTGCCAGCTTATATGGGTATTCCTATCCCCAGTTTTACTTCTCCATTCTGTTCGGAGCAAGGGAGGTGGTGTGGACTTTGCAGGTAGCCCTGGCAAGGGAAGTCCGAGTCAGGTCCCTGTAGATGGCCAAGGTTATGTGGCCTTACTTTCTGCTTGGGTCTTGTTCACCCTTCCAGAAGAAAAAAGGTATCTTATGCCTTTTAGGAAGTGCTTAACATGTAATATCTATGTACAAGTATATGGTTAAGCATTTTCAGGTACACTATCTCATTTACTCTTCACATAGACTTTTCCAGGTAGGTGGTGATTTTATCTCCATTTCAATGAGGAAACAGGCTCAGAAAAGGGAATGACTTGCCTAAGCATCTTATACCTATTGAGTGATGGAACAGGACACCCAGGTAAATCCTCTATTTTCTCCCCCATACCCCGATGTCTCTGATTTCTCAATGGTAGCTGTTACCAAGCCACAAGGGTATTCTTTTATTACTCTAACTGCTGTGGCTCGAGGCTTGTCTGCCAGTGGCAAAGAAATCAGATCTTACATAAAGCTTCATTTAAATAGGTACTCTCCAAAGTGTGAACCTCAAAAGGAGCTGGAATGTTTAGAAGGGGGCTTCTCTGTCCCTCAGTCCCCTCCTCTTTAATGAGAGGAGCAGGCTAGATGATATCGGAAGGCCCTTTCAGTGCTGTTGTGCAATTCTGATTGCATGCTTGTGGCTTAAAAGTATGGTATCAGGCTGCCTGCGTTTAATTCTTGGCACTGCCGCTTCCAGGCTGTGTGCCACTCTGCAGTTTACTTCACCTCTTTGTGCTACAGTTTCCTCATCTGTAAAATGGTAATAATAGTATCCACCATATTGGGCTATTGTGAGGATATATTTGAGCCTAATACAGGTAAAATGCCTGGAAATTTTGGTAAATGTTAGCTATTGTTCTGTAGGCTTAACATAGCTCCTTTATATTCTAATTGATGGGTGAATAAAAGAGCTGTCACAATATTATGCAAAAATATCAGCGTTATGACAGGGTCGTCCCAGGAACCTGCAGTCCCATGCCAGATTGGGTTGCAAAGGAAGACGAGAGTTGTTGAGAGGATGCCACCATGGACTGGTAGCTTGACTTCCAGTTCAGTGAATGTTTACTTAATCCCTTTATGCCAAGCAGAGTGGCAGATGTGGAGATCAGCCACATCTTCCTATTCCTCAAGGACCTCAGAGCTTAACTTATAAATGATTAGGTAGGAAGCAAGGTGAGAAATGACAGTGGCCTTCCAGGGCAGCAGAGATGGTGTAAGTGGTTGTGTTTTGGAGGTAGAACTAGCAGGAGGATGGTTGGGGGATGAACTAAAGAAATCAAGGATGACTCCTGGGTTTTCGGCCTGAGCAATTAGGTAGGTGTTGGTAGTGCCATCTGCCTCTACAATGATGGAAGCACTTTTTGGTAAGGTGCCCTGTGAGGAAGAATTAGCTATGATTCACTCTGAACCCCCTGGAGGAGAGGCATAAAGTATAAACATCATATCTTTTAGTCTGTGGGGTGGAAATCACAGATTTCATTGCAGGAGAACAGCCAGGTGCTTCGCTGAAGGCTCCACCTTGGACATCCAGAAGCCCTTCATTTCTTGAAGTCTGGCTCTTTGCCAGCTTGTGGAGTGGCAGGTGTGGGCTTTGCCATCTGTCTCGTGCTGTTGGCATTGCTGTGCTGACTCGAGATCTTGGCTGATGAAGGCTGGAAGGAGGCTGGCCAGGTCTGGGAGAGCGAATGGAATCACAAGGGAAGCTCACTGCCCCTGCCAGCGTGGTTCTTTCCTTGGCATCGAATGACATTTCTAAAGTTGCAGAGCTCTTGATTTGAGAATACCTTGAAAAGCTCTTGTGTTCTGCCAGAATTCCTAGAGGATTTTTGAATGGAGCAAGGGAATTCAGGCTTTCTTTTCATAAACGGTAATACTTGCATGTGTAAATTTAGGGGTTACAGTGTTGGAAATTCAACATTGTGAATTTTTTATTTTTTTTATTTTTTTTATTTTTTTATTGATTTTCCACAGAGAGGAAGGGAGAGAGACAGAGAGCCAGAAACATCGATGAGAGAGAAACATCGATCAGCCGCCTCCCGCACATCTCCCACTGGGGATGCGCCCGCAACCCAGGTACATGCCCCCGACCGGAATCGAACCTGGGGCCCTTCAGTCCGCAGGCCGATGCTCCATCCACCGAGCCAAACCGGTTTCGGCCAACATTGTGAATTTAAGACTAATAATCCTACCACCTCCACTTGTATACTTTTGTTTGCAGTTTAGAATGCTCTTTCGTCTGCATTTTCATTTACTAATGTTCAGTCAGTTGAGATCATGTGGAATATGTATTATCCTCAGTTAACAGATGAAGCATTGAGATGCTGAGAGAGTATACATTTTTATCAATAGTATTAAATACCTACTAGGTGTTGGATTAGGTAGATCCTTGCTGGTCAAGGTGTGTTCTGCACTAATGTCCTCAGAGAGCTTTTATTTTAAAAACTAGAGGCCCGATGCATGGGTCCTGGCATGTGGGGATTGGGCCAAAACCGGCTCTCCAACATCCCCTGAGAGGTTCTGGATTGTGAGAGGGCGCAGTCCAGGGGTCCCACTGGTGCACGATCGGGGCAGGAGGAACCACAGGAGGGCTCCAGGGCATGTCTGGCCAGTCTCACCCAGCCCCTATTGGCCGGACCCCAGCAGCAAGCTAACCTACCTGTCGGAGCGTCTGCTCCCTGGTGGTCAGTGCACGTCATAGTGACTGGTCCAAGGGCCGGACACTTAGCATATTAGGCTTTTATTATATTGGACTAGTGGCCCAGTGCACGAAATTTGTGCCCATTAAAAGGGAATTAATTAGAGGAAGTATTTTAATATTGCTATTTGCCCTTTCTCTATACTAGAAGTGTCAGAGATGAAAGAAAATTAGTAAAATGTATATGAAAATCTCCCTCCTGTCAGAGTCTGGGGCGCGCCGCAGGACCCAGAGTCAAGTCCCCGCCCACCTGCATGTGCTTCGAAATTGCAAAAGACCCAGACCTGGCCGGCCCCACCCCCATTGGGCGAGACTCAGACCTGGCCGGCCCCACCCCTGTCAAGCCCCGCCAGGTGGGGTTGTAGCCTCAGGTCCCCCTGGCCCAGCGCCGGGCGGGGTTGCAGCCTCAGGTCCCCTGTCAAGCCTCATGAGTGGGGGACGAGGCCTGAGGTCCCCCGGCCCGGCCAGGTGCCATGCAGCCTCAGGTCCCTGCTGATCGGTTGTTACGTGTGATGACTATTTGCATATTAGCCTTTTATTATTATGATATTTTTTTAAATTGACTTTAGAAAGAGAGGATGGGAGAGGGAGAGAGATATAGAAACATCATTCAGATGCCTCCTACATGCCCCCTACTCAGGATCAAGCTCTGACTGGGAATTGAACTGGTGACTTCTTGGTGCATGGGACGATGCTCAATCAACTGAGCCATACCAACCGGGCCCCTGAGAGCTTATTTGAAATGCAGACTCTAAGCCTAGATTCATAGATCAGTCTGCATTTTACCAAGACCCGACTCCTCCACTCCGAGTGTTTCCTGTGCATATTAAAGCTTGAGATGCACTCAGTTGGTAATAGGTAGCAAACCCAGTGATAATGATAATAAAGGAAATAGGAATAGCTAACGTTTATTGAGCCAAGCGCTGTTCTAAGGACTTTTCATATGTTGTCTCACTTAGTCCTCCCAGCAACTCTTTGGTTACTATTGTGATTCCCACTTTCCAGAAGAGGAAAGTTGAGGCACAAAAAAGTCAAATAACTTCCCCAGACCTGCTGACCTCAAGTCCATTGCTCTTTCTGCCACTCACTTGTTCATCTGTTTTTCAGGTGGGCAGTATATTCCTGATGTTTTGTTAGAGACCTTTCTCTTCTGTACCTGGGTAATGAACTTTAAATGCTGATGAAAAAGTGGCTTCAAAGAATGAAAAAATCAGGGGGAAAACCCTTGAGTTATTTTAATGTAACTATAGGTGTCAGTTACTTGACTGATAGGTAACAAACAGATACCCAGTATGTAAGATGGACTACCTGTCACACTTCTTAGTTTAGCGGCCTTACTCAGGGCAGAAACAGCTGAAGCAGGTAGGAGCTGTGGGCTTTTCTTCTGAGTCATTCAGCACTAAACTGTTTTTTTTTATTCTAGCAATAATATCTACATTGGGTGAGAAGAGGGTGGCTAAAGTCCTATACCACCCTCTGACTAATTGCAAACGATTCAATTTTATAGTGCCTTGCTTTTCCCTCTCTGCCTTGTGGGTTCCTTATTTCCCTTTCAGCATCTCCTTATCTCCCAAGTCTTAGAATTTCTTTTCTTTTCTTTTTTTTAAAATATATTTTATTGATTTTTTACAGAGAGGAAGAGGGATAGAGAGTTAGAAACATCCATGAGAGAGAAACATCCATCAGCTGCCTCCTGCACACCCCCTACTGGGAATGTGCCCGCAACCCAGGTACATGCCCTTGACTGGAATCGAACCTGAGACTCTTCAGTCCACAGGCCGACGCTCTAGCCACTGAGCCAAACTGGTCAGGGCAGTCTTAGAATTTCTTGTTCAAGGCCTATGCCATCCAGGAAATTTTGGTATGAAAAGGCAGTGGGATCTGGGTGGAAGCATGAATTCTAATAGCAATTCTGCCACTGGCTGTGTGACCTGGGGCAAGTAACTCAACCTCTCTGGCCCTGGTCTCTATATATGTAAAATGAGGACATGAGCTAGCCTTCCAATTTCTTCCAGCCCTTCCTGAAGACTGAGCTTGGAACGGGGTGATACTCTCTTCTTCGTTGGTGGCTGCATGCTGGGCTTTCTCCAGGACCGCAGGGGTGAGGATTTTAGAGCCTATTTCTTGACCGTCTGAGGTAATCTTATCAGCATCACACATCTGCACTGAAGCTTGGGAGGTTGGAGTTTAAGGCTTCGTTAATCATGGTGACACATTGTGTCTCCTCACTTTGTCACACTGATTGCAGACATTGAACTTGCACACAGGCAGATCTGTCTTTAGTGTGCTGATTTATTTAAATGACTAGAGGCCCAGTGCACAAAAATTTGTGCACTCGGGGGTGTGTGGGGGGTCCCTCAGCCCGGCCTGTGCCCTCTCGCAGTCTGGGACCCCTTGGGAGATAACGACCTGCTGGCTTAGGCCTGCTCCCGGGTGGCAGAGGGCAGGCCTAATCCCTAGGTGCAGCCCCTGGTCGGGCTCAGAGCAGGGCCGATTGGAGAGTTGGGGCACCGCCCCCTGTCATGCACAGAGCAGGGCAGATTGGGAGGTTGCGATGCCACCCTCAGTCACTCTCAGGGTAGGGCCGATTGGGGGGTTGGGGCACCGCCCCCTGTCACACTCAAGGCAGGGTTGATGGGGAGGTTGCGGCACCACCCCCTGTCACGCACAGAGCAGGGCCAATCAGGGGGTTGGGGAGCTCCCCCCTGTCACGCACAGAGCAGGGTCAATCAGGGAGTTGGGGAGCTCCCCCCCTGTCACGCACAGAGCAGGGTCGATCAGGGGGTTGGGGAGCTCCCCCCTGTCACTCACAGAGTAGGGCTGATAGAGCAGGGCAGATCAGGGGGTTGGGGCACCGCCCTCTATCACCCACAGAGCAGGGCCTATCAGGGGGTTGGGGCGCTGCCACTCTCACACTCAGGGCAGGGCCGATGGGGAGGTTATGGCTCTACCCTGTCACACACACAGCAGGGCCCGTGGGGTGGGGGGGTTGGGGCGCCGCACCCTGTCACACACAGAGCCGCAGGGCGATCAGGGGGTTGGGGAGCTCCCCCCTATCAGGCACAGAGCAGGGCCGATCAGGGGGTTGGGGCGCCTTCCCCTGTCAGGAACAGAGCAGGGCCTATAGGGAGGTTGTGGCCCCGCCCCCTGTCACATATAGAGCCGCAGGGCAATCAGGGGGTTTGGGCACTGCCCCCTGTCACGCGATCCCTGTGCCTGGAGGCCTCGCGGCTCTGCTGATCCCGGTGCTTGGGAGGAATATTACCCTTTTACTATATAGAATAGAGGCCTGGTGCATGGGTGGGGGCTGGCTGGTTTGCCCTGAAGGGTGTCCTGGATCAGGGTGGAGGTCCCCACTGGGGTGTCTGGCCAGCCTGGATGAGGGGATGATGGCTGTTTGCAGCTGGTCACACACCCTTCAGGGTGGGGGTCCCCACTGGGGTGCCTGTCCAGTCTGGGTGAGGGGCTGAGGGCTGTTTTCAGGCTGGGACTGAAGCTCCCAACTGCTCCTTTTTTTCTTTTTTTTTTTTTTTATTCTGGGCCAGCTTTAGCTCTGGCTCCAGCTCTGAGGCCTCTGCTGCTGAAAGAAGGTATCTGGTTTGTTTAGGTTTTATAATCGAAACAATGTATAACTCCAGCTCTGAGATCCCAGCCCGCTGAAAGCTGGTTTCTGGGGTTTTGTTTAGCTTCTATATTTGTTACAGTGTTTCTTAAACTGCAGGCTCAGAGGCTGGCAAGGCAGGCGGGGAACGTTGGAGTCCTCCGTCACTGAAGCAAGCAAGCCTCATGTTAGTTTCAAGCTGCCTGGCTGCCGGCCGCCATCTTGGCTGGCAGTTAATTTGCATATCTAGCTGATTAGCCAATGGGAAGGGTAGCGGTCGTACGCCAATTACCATGTTTCTCTTTTATTAGATAGGATAGTTTGCATTAGAGAGCACCAGTGATCCTTGTGGTAGGTGTGGTTTTATTTTTAAACTTTTTGGCAAGATATTTGCAGCATTTGCATTTTGTCATATTTGAACATAGTGTGTAAATGGAAGTGAGTCCAAGTGAAACAGAAATTGTAATAGATTATTGGGAGTTGAGATTTGACAATCTGTAACCTATTCTGGGATCTTTCATATCACCTTCAGCAGTGGTTTCAGGAAGGACTTGCATTGGGGCTTTTGTGGGTGACATAAACAGAAACTGAATGCTCAGAGCGCAGGCTGCAGCAGCTTAGTGGATTGCAGTAATCATTACTTTATAGCACATTTCAGGAACCTAAGCAAAAACACCTAGCTAGTAAATCGTAAAAGATTCCATCCCAGTAAGATAAAGTATCAGCTCAAGTTACTTAAGATAACCACAAGAAGATAGTTCTTAGAAATACTTACTGGTTTTGCAAGATCTGCAATAATGAGTCAGATTCTAGCCTAAGAAATAGAAGGTGTTTTTCTTTCCTTCTTCAATTGCCAGCATTAAAAAAAAATTATTATTGTATTTGTTGTTGTTAATCCTCACCCAGGGAAATTTTTTCCATTAATTTTTAGAGAGACTGGAAAGGAGGGGGTGAGACATAGAGAGAGAAACATCAATGTGAGAGAGACACATTAATTGGTTGCCTCCTGCACATGCTCGGACCTGTGGCCAGGGATAGAGCCTGCAACCAAGGTACGTACCCTTGAAGGCTGAGCCTACATTGCCACATGAGATATTAATAAAGTGCAAATAGCCATAAGTGACCTAAGTGACATTTTTTTAAATTAAATCTTTATTGTTCAGATTATTACATTTGTTCCTCTTTTTTCCCCCCATAACTCCCCTCCTTCCAGTTCTCACCCCACTCTCCGCCCTCACTCCCCACCCACTGTCCTCATCCATAGGTGCACGATTTTTGTCCAGTCTCTTCCCGCATCTCCCACACCCCTTTCCCCCCCAAGAATAGTCAGTCCATTCCTTTTCTTTGTCCCTGATTCTATTATAATCACCAGTTCATTCTGTTCATCAGATTATTTATTCACTTGATTCTTAGATTCACTTGTCGATAGATGTGTATTTGTTGTTCATAATTTGTTTCTTTACCTTTTTCTTCTTCTTCCTCTTCTTAAAGGATACCTTTCAGCATTTCATATAATACTGGTTTGGTGGTGATGAACTCCTTTAGCTTTTCCTTATCTGTGAAGCTCTTTTTCTGACCTTCAATTCTGAATGATAGCTTTGCTGGATAAAGTAATCTTGGTTGTAGGTTCTTGGCATTCATCACTTTGAATATTTCTTGCCACTCCCTTCTGGCCTGCAAAGTTTCTATTGAGAAATCAGCTGACATTCGTATGGGTATTCCCTTGTAGGTAACTGAGTTTCTTTCTCTTGCTGCTTTTAAGATTCTCTCTTTGTCTTTTGCTCTTGGCATTTTAATTATGATGTGTCTTGGTGTGGTCCTCTTTGGATTCCTTTTGTTTGGGGTTCTCTGCACTTCCTGGACTTGTAAGTCTATTTCTTTCACCAGGTATGGGAAGTTTTCTGTCAGTATTTCTTCAAATAGGTTTTCGATATCTTGCTCTCTCTCATCTTCTGGCACCCCTATAATTCTGATGTTGGTATGCTTGAAGTTGTCCTAGAGGCTCCTTACACTATCTTTGTATTTTTGGATTCTTTTTTCATTTTGCTTTTCCGGTTGGGTGTTTTTTGCTTCTTCACATTTCAAATCTTTGACTTGATTCTTGCGCTCCTCTGATCTGCTGTTGGGAGTCTGTATAGTATTCTTTATTTCAGTCAGTGTATGCTTAATTTCTAGTTGGTTCTTTATCATAACATCGAGGGTCTCTTTAGATTTCTTGTAGATCTCATTAAGTTTATCGGCGGCTTCTAGACAGTTCTTGAGAGGTCTTAAAAGTGTGGTTCTGAACTCTATATCTTCCAGTGACAATTTTGTCCTGTCTCCGCATTTTTTTATGCTTTCTTGGCGCACCCCCTAGTGGTCTTTGTGCGCAGTCTTGTTGTAGTTAAGCCTTGATTGTTGTAGTTAATACTGGGGGGATTTGACCTCCAGGCCAACTGGCTGTGAGAGTCAGCTGTGTCTGCAGTGGGAAAACTTCTGTCCTCTGGGGAGGTGCTAATCTAGCCCTTGCCTGAGGCTATCTGGCAAATGGCTCTGTGCAGGGCTTGGGCGGGGCGGGTCCCAGGGGATCAACAGGGTGGGCGGAGGGAGCAGTTATGGCTGCTCTCAGTCCGGTCCCCAGAGGCTCTGCCTCTCAGAGTCCCAGCAACCGCTGCAAACCTCGGAGAGAAAGCTGCCCTCGCGTTCCGACCGATGCCAGACAGTCCCGCTTCTCCCGTTTGAGTCTGGGTCCCTAGAGACTCGCCCAGAACTGGAGCTCAGGGCCTGAGCCTCCCTCCGGATTGAAAACGACAACCCGCCCTCAGCCACCAGCCCGCGCCGCGCGTACCTCCGCACCTTTGTATTTTCCGCACTGCGCCTCCTCTGAGTCTCGGTATGCTGTCCTCTTTCCTTCTAGTTGAAGAATTTCCCCTCAGCCAGCTTTCCTGTGGTTCTGGGTGATGTCCGTTCCATCTTTTAGTTGTATTTTTGAAGTGGTTGTGCGAGGCAGCATTCTCCGGTGTTTACCTATGCCGCCATCTTGGTTCTCTCCCTAAGTGACATTTAAAAAAAATATATTTTTATTTATTTCTGGGAGAGGGTGAGAGAGATAGAAACATCAATGATGAGAGAGAATCACTGATCGGCTGCCTTCTGCATGCCCCACACTGGGGATCCAGCCCACCACCCAGACATGTGCCCTGACCAGAAATCAAACCGTGACCTCCTGGTTCATAGGTCAACACTCAACCACTGAGCCACATGGCTGGGCAAGAGTTATTGCCTTTTAAATTATTTTGGTTCTTCTGACTATGGCAGAGAGAATATTTGTTTAGTTCTAGCCTATTTTTTAACACTTGCTAAAGCTGGCTTTTTAACCAAGAGAGATCAGGTCTCAACCTTAGGGAAACTACAGTGTCTAGCTAGAATTTAGTGACTTTGTTGTGTGTCCTTATATTTATTTTTACAGTTACCTTCTACTTGCACTGTGACACTGATTTTCCATTCATGGTAGGGATATAAAGTAACTGTTTAAAAATAAATTTGTATTAAAAGAAAGTAGCTTTCAAGAAAACCTCAAGTAAATAATAGTACAGGTGGTGTCCGGATATGGCAAAATTGTGAAGAGACAATCCGCTGACCGACATTTAGGACATGCTGGTGTAGAAAAAAGCCATGAACTTTGGAGCCAGTTAGACCTGGTTTCTGCTTACTTTGCCACTTATTAACTCAGTGTGCCATGCTACTTCCCTCTCCAAGGCTGAGGTTTTCTCCTCCTGTAAATTGAGTCAGGACAGAAGCACCTCCTGTGGGCCAGGCAGTGTAATGCTTGTCTCCCTCTGATCCTCACTCTGCTCCAAGGTGCAGGGTATCGGTACTCCCACTTCACAGAGGAGGAGACGGGCTCAGAGGGTGGACTTGCATGGAGCCCCAAAACTAGGAATGGTAGGCCTGGGCTTCATTCCCAGGGGTGTCTGAATCTTTTGTTGTTATTCCAGGCCACCTCCCTCTTTTAAATATAGATTTTGCTGTGGCTCTCTACTGAGGTGAGTAGCAGTCTGATTGAAATGAAAAGTCATTTGCCTGACTGGTGTGGCTCAGTGGTTGAGCGTCGACCTATGAACCAGGAGATTATGGTTCCATTCCGGGTCAGAGCACATGCCTGGGTTTTGGGCTCGATTCCCAATAAGGGGCGTGCAGGAAGCAGCCAATCAATGATTCTCTTTTATCCTTTGTTTCTACCTCTCCCTCTCCCTTCCTCTCTGAAATCAATATATATATATATATATATATATATATATATATATATATATATATATATATATAATTTTTTAAAATATATATTTTAATGATTTTTTACAGAGAGGAAGTGAGAGAGAGAGAGAGTTAGAAACATCGATGAGAGAGACACATCGATCAGGTGTCTCCTGCACACTCCCTACTGGGGATGTGCCCGCAACCAAGGTACATGCCCTTGACCGGAATCGAACCTGGGACCCTTTAGTCCGCAGGCTGACGCTCTAGCCGCTGAGTGAAACTGGTTAGGGCAATAAAAATATATTTTAAAATGAAAAGTCATTACACACACCCATGTTCACTATAGCCTAATTTGCAGTTGCCAAGAGATGGAAGCAGCCCAAACGTTTATGGGCAGATGAATGGATAAAGAAAATGGTACTGCCCTAACCGGTTTGGCTCAGTGGCTAGAGCGTCAGCCTGCGGACTGAAGGGTCCCAGGTTCGATTCCGGTCAAGGGCATGTACCTTGGTTGTGGGCACATCCCCAGTAGGGGGTATTCAGGAGGCAGCTGATCGATGTTTCTCTCTCATTGATGTTTCTAACTCTCTATCCCTCTCCCTTCTTCTCTATAAAAAATCAATTTAAAAAAAAAGAAAAAGAAAATGGTATTTACATACAGTGGGATATTATTTATTCCTAAAAAAGGAGATCTTGTCACATGCTATAACATGAATGAAACTTGAACTAGAATGATGGTTTCCGGAGCCTAATGAGGGGAAAAGGGATTTATTTGATAGGTATAGAGTTTCATTTTGGCAAGATGAAAAAGCTCTAGGTATTGCCCTGGCCAGTTGCTCAGTGCTTAGAGCATCACCCCTCAGACCAAAGGGTCGTGGGTTTTGTTTCCAGTCAAAGGCATGTTGTACCTTGATTGCAGGTTTGATCCCCAGCCCTGGTTGGAGCACGTATAGGGAGGCAATAATTGATATGTCTCTCTCATTTCGATATCTCTCTCTGTCTCTGTCTCTCTCTCTCCCTCCCCCCTCCTCCCTATCCTCCTCTCTCTCTTAAAATCAATGGAAAAATATCCTCGGGTGAGGATTAAAAAAAAAAAAAAGCATATTATCATAGTCATTAAAATATTATTTAAAAAAATTCTAGATCTCTATTATACAACAATGTTGATATAGTTAA
The DNA here is from genome assembly GCF_014108235.1 of Myotis myotis. NCBI lineage: Eukaryota > Metazoa > Chordata > Mammalia > Chiroptera > Vespertilionidae > Myotis > Myotis myotis. The sequence continues at coordinate 61,094,489 of NW_023416401.1, read as the reverse complement.
CAATACTGAATTGTATACTTAAAAATGATTAAGAGGGAACATTTTATATTATGTGGGTTTTTCACTACAATTAAAAATTTCAAAAGTTAACAGAAAAAAGATAAACCATTGGCCAGGGCAACTTTTTATTATGGAAAATCTGAAGCATACATAAAAGTAGAATGAACCATGGACCCATTACCCTGCTACAGCAGTTATCAACATGTAATAATTTTGTTTCATCTATAACCTCCCAACAACCCCACCCTGTCCCTGATTATGTTGATCCCAGACAGCATATAACTTTATCTGAAAACTCTTTTGTCTGGATCTCAAAGTAAGAACATATATATTAAATACATTTTATTGATTTTCTACAGAGAGGAAGGGAGAGGGATAGAGAGGTAGAAACATCGATCAGCTGCCTCCTGCACTCTCCCTACTGGGTAAGTATGCCCGCAACCAAGGTACATGCCCTTGACCGGAATCGAACCTGGGACCCTTCAGTCCGCATGCCAACGCTCTATCCACTGAGTCAAACCAGTTTGGGCAAGTAAGAATAATTTTTAAAAAATACAACTTCACACCTTAAAAGGTAACAACAATTTCTTAACACCATCTAAGATCCAGTGTTCAAATTTCCTTGATTGTCTCATACATTTTTTAACAGTTGGTTAGTTTGAACCAAGATCCAAAATGGGTCCCAATCTAGGGTCAGATGTTGTATTTGATTAATTAAGCTATTCATCAGAGTATTAATATGTTTTTATTGATTTTAGAGAGAGGAAGGAAGAGGGAGAGATAGAAACATCAATAATGATAATTGTTTTTTAAAATCCTCACCTGGGGATATTTTTCCATTGATTTTTAGAGACAGCGGAAGAAAGAGGGAGAGACAGAGAGAGAGAGAGAAACACTGATGTGAGAGAGACACATCGATTGGTTGCCTCCCACACCTGCCCTGACCAGGGTCAGGGATCGACCCTACAACCGAGGTTTGTGCCCTTGACCTTGACCGGAATCTAACTGGGGACTTTCTAGTCCGCAGGCCATCGCTCCATCCACTGAGCCAAACCAGCTAGGGTCAGTGTGTATATTTTTAGCAGAGAAACAGCTTCATTTCTTTTCTGGATTAGTACATGGAATGAGAAGTTCCTGGCAGGAAGGCTTTTCCAGCTTCATAGCTTCATGGTGGTCAGAGCATGAGCTGTGTGTGTCAGGGTTGTGTGGACAGTGGTGTGCACTGTTGGTGAAAGGATAAATGGTACAGCCTGGGGGAAAGGTAAGATGGTGCCCTCTGTCAAAAAGGAACATGTAAGCATTTAAATGGCCTACGAATTACTCCCACCGGTAGCTAAAGGTATATGTTTAAAATATTCACTGCAGCATTGTTTGCAGAAGTAAAAAACTAGAAACCATCAGAAGGTCCCTTAGCAGGGGACTAATCAAATACATTATAAGACAATCATGCTATGGCATCTAGGCAACTATTTTAAAGGGGAGTGGGCTGTCTCCAAGATCTATCAACTGAGATGGAGAATGGTGCAGCCCTGGCAGGTTTTCTCAGTGGATAGAGCATCGACCCTCAGATTGAAGGGTCCTGGGTTCAATTCCAGTCAAGGGCACATACCTTGTTGCAGGCTTGATCCCGACGCTGGTTGAGACACATGCAGGAGGCAAGATATTTCTCTCTTGTTGTCTCTCCCCCTCCCACTCTTTCTCTAAAAAAAACAAAAAAAAATCAATGGAAAAAGAGAATGGTACATAGTATACTAGTACTTCCACTTGAGTTAAAAACAAAAGTGAAGGAGCAATACAGATACATTAATGCTTATGCATTGACTTTCTCCCAGGGGTAGGGGGAAGATTTATTTACTTGTTCACTGTATACTCACACATACAGCTAGAATTGATTTTATTGTTTTAATTATGCATATATTGATGCACAGTGCATATATGCATATGTGTGTGTTATACAGCTAGAATTGTTTTTATTGTTTTAATTATGCATATATTGATGCACAGTGCATATATGCATATGTGTGCGTTATACAGCTAGAATTGTTTTTATTGTTTTAATTATGCGTATATTGATGCACAGTGCATATATGCATATGTGTGTGTGTTTTAATGTTTTTATTGATTTTAGAGAGAGAGGAAGGGAGAGGGAAACATAGATGTGAGAGCAGAACATCGATAGGCTGCCTCCTGTATGCCCCCATCTGGGGATCAAACCTGCAACCCGGCCATGTGACTTGACCAGTAATCGAACTGGCAACCTCTTGGTGCATGAGATGATGCTCAACCAACTAGGCCACACCAGCCAGGGCACGTGTGTGTTTTAAAAATAAGTTTATATGTGGGTTTTAAATAAGACAAACCTGCTTTTGAATCTTGGCTGTTCCACTTAATTGCTGTGTGACCCTGGCTAAATTAATTTCTCTTAGCCTCCCATGCTTATTTTTAAAATAGGGCTAATAGCTATTCCTCATTAGGTGATTTTGAGGATTAGAAGAGGAATACACATTAAGCTGTTGATATACTGTGAGTTGTGACTACTGAACACAACAAAACCCCAGGCCCACATTGATTGTGAATGAGAATTGTCCTCTAGGCTTGAATATATGTTTTTGGATGTATTCTATGAATGTTTCACAATTGGATACAAAAAAGGAATTCTTTCCCTCTTTTTCCTCTTTGATAAATGCTTTCTTTGTTTGCTTGTTTCAGTCATCAAAAAACGGAATGCATGGCATCAATTTGAATTCAGGGCAGGCATTTATTTGTTCATGTTTCTTGTCTGTGACTTTTCTAGGTTTCTTTCCAGATAAGTAGCCTAAGACACGTAAGCTGAAATCAAGCTGCTAGACATTATCCCCAAAGAAAAAAATAGCTTTATTGCCATCTCCCCACTTGATATTAAGAAACAAAATACAGGCACCTCTTAACAGGGCCAGAGAAAGCCAAAAAATCACTTGCAGGCACACTCCCAGAGATTAATATTGCTTGCATTTCCTGAGTTTTATTACACATTTTGTGCTAACTAAGCATTTAACATTTATTAGCTTACTTATTCCTTAGAATGGTTCTTTAATGTAGGTGTTGTTATTAGCCCCATTTTATAGAAGAGGTTATGATTTAAGGAACTTTCTCAAAATTTTATAGCTAAGTGGCAGAGCAGAAATTCAAACCCTGACCTGTTGAACACTAAAGCTCCTGCTTTACGCTGACTTCACAGTCTCCCCCACATCTTTCTCTGCACATACTCATGTATACATGTAAATAAATCTCACCATGGTAACTCTTCTGTGTTTTTTTTTCACCCAAGAAGATGTCATGAACATCTTCCCATATTTAAATACCTAGATATATATTGCTATTATTTTTGTTGTTTTTAATCCTCACCTAAGGATATTTTTCCATTGATTATTAGAGAGAGTGGAAGGGAGGGAGGCCTCATCGATGTGAGACAGACACATTGATTGGTTGCCTTCCTCATGTGCCCCTACCAAGGCCAGTGATCAAGCCTGCAACCGAGGTATATGCCCTTGACCGGATCGAACCTGGGACCCTTTAATCCCATGGCTGATGTTCTAGCCATTGAGCCAAACTGGCTAGAGCCGCTATTCTTAATGAATTCATAATTTCCCATTGTAGAGATATGTCATAATCTAACTGGTCTCTTAATGATGAGTATTTAAGTGGTTAGAAATGGTGCTGTGATAAACATAAACATGTACATACATTTTGCACGTCTTCAGTTATTTAATGATGTTCTTAAAATAATTCCAAGAAATGGAGTTGCTGTTTCAAGGGAGTATTACATTTACAGTATTACACTTTACAAATAATTTGTACCAGTTTGAGATGCTGTGGCTCTTGTATGTATAAGGGACAGTTTGAAAGTTTCTAGACAATTCACACAACTGTTTGGCTTATAAAGCAAGATGACTTTATGTTTATAAACAGTGCCTGTAATAACAGCAGAATGTATTTTATTAGTCTGTTTTTTTAAAAAAAAATATTTTTATTGATTTCACAGAGGAAGGGAGAGAGAGAGAAAAACATCAATGATGAGAGAGAATCATTGATTGGCTGCCTTCTGCCTGTCCCCTATTGAGGACTGAGCCAGTAACCCTGGCATGTGCCCTGACCAGGAATAAAGCCGTGACTGCCTAGTTCATAGTTCGCCACTCAACTACTGGGCCACACCGGCCCAGTTAGCCTGTTATTTTGAAATCTTTGCTCTGAGCATCTTTTCAGGCTGAGACTACCTGACATGCTACATTGATATTAGAAAGTTAAAGATTGCATTGCTGTAGGCCTCACTGAAGCTTTTTTATGAAGCTTTACCACAAAGTTGAGACAAGTGGTTTTGCTTCTAGGGCCCTTTGTTCCTCAGTTATATTCATGGTGGTAAAAATGGACAGAGGAAAATGACTTTTGACACTTGGATATCTATATATATATAAAAGGCTAATATGCTACGTGTCCAACCGTCCGACCAGTCGCTATGACTCACAGTGACCACCAGAGGGCAGACACTCAATGCAGGAGCTGCTGAGCTGCAGTGACTTGGCAGTGGTGGTTCTTGGGTGATGCACCCTGAAACCAGAGAGGAGGGAGCCCGATTCCTCTCAGGGCCGTGCGATTCCACCTTCAGCCATGGGTTATGTTGTTGCTGGGGCACTGTCAACCCCGAATCTGGTTTACTGCACACTTGTGTTTGCGTTCCATAATCCTGTATGACAGCAGCTTTGCAGAGCGCCCTCTTGCACTCCAGGATCCCTCAGGGGATGTCAGAAATCCATTTTCGGCCTGATCCCCGCAGGCCAGGCCGAGGGACCCCTCTCCCCCCTGCTCTGGGGTGGGGCCACGGGAGGTTAGCTGCAGGGCGTGTCTGGCCCATCGTGCCCAGTTCTCCCCTCTGGCCACCTTCTAATTAATTTCCTTTCAATCCGTGCACCGGGTCACTAGTTAGTTTATAATTTCATAAAACTTCCATCACTTTCTTCTTCTAATTTTATTTTACTGACTAGGTAATATATTCATGATTTAAACTCAAGAAGGTACAAAGAGTATACAAGGAAAAGTCTCTATAACTCTTGACCCTCAGCCACCCAGCTCTTCTCCCTACAGGCCACCATTGTTGTTATCTGGCTCTTGTATATCCCTCCAGATAGATGTATTTCATGCACATATAGAACTATTCCCTCAACACAAATCTTAAATCCTTTTAATGTTCTACAGGGCAGTGATGTTATTTTTTAACTAGAGATGAATAATCTTGTTTTGAAAATTGTGTTAACTCCCATTGTGATAACTGGCCATCTTGGGACACAGGGACCCAGAGCTGACTTACTGTCATGGTGTGGTTCATGGGTTGCAAACAAGGAGTCCTGATCCTTCAAAACAATTAGCAACCCTGTGAAGAGAGAAGTGTTGCTGGTGATGAGGTGGGTAGAGAGTAGAAACAGCTGTTTTCCTTAGGAGGAACCTGCACAGGGCGTTGGTGTGGACTGGGAGTTGCTTTTATCTTCTTGCCCCAGTGTTGCAGTGTTTTTTTTTGATTGCCCATGTGATCTATGGTTTGGGCTGCCTTTTAGACACTCTGAGTCCTTAAACTCCAAGCCAGGGAGTTGGCAGGCGGTTGCCTCGTCTGATCTTAGTGGACATTGCATTGGAATGCATTGATTAAAGATGCATTAGTACGCACTCTGTGTGCCCATAGATTGCTCCTCCTTGCAGGGTTGTTTCTGGTGAATTGCCAGACCTTTATTTTTTCCCATTTGATGATACCACATGCTCATTAAAGAATATTTAGAAAATACAGAAATGTTGAAGAGCAGGGGAAATCACCTATAGACCCATCATCCAAAGTAGACTACTATTGATGTTTCGGTGTCTTATTTTTATTATATATATATTTTTTTCAGTATATACATATTATTGATTTCAGAGAGGAAGGGAGAGGGAGATAGAAGCATCAATGATGAGAGAGAATCACTGATCGGCAGCCTCCTGCACACGCCCCACCGGGGATTAAGCCTGCAACCCAGGCATGTGCCCTTGACCGGAATCGAACCTGGGACTCTTCAGTGGAGGGTTTGTTTAGTTTGTTTTGTTTTTTAGAGAGAGGAAGTCAGGGAGGGGGAGAGGGAGAGAGAGAAACATTGATGGGAGAGAGAAACATCGATCGGTTGCCTCCCACACACATCCTGATGGCTCGAACTTGCAACCTGGGTATGTGCCCTTGCCAGGAATGGAACCCGCCACCTTTTGGTATATGGGACAATGCTCCAAGCAACTGAGCCACAGGAGCCAGTTTTTGTGTTTGTGTTTTAAATATAAGCCATGGTTGGATGGCTCACTTGGTTGGAGCATTTTCCCATACACCAAAAAGTTGTGGGTTTGATACCTGGTTAGGGCGCATACCCAGGTTTCGGGTTCCATCCTGGTTGGGGCACATAGGGTAAGCAATCATTAATGTTTCTCTCACATGGATCTCCCTCCCCCTCCCCTCCCCCTCCCCCTCCCCTCCCCCCCCCCTCCCCTCCCCCCCTCCCCTCCCCTCCCCTCCCCTCCCCCTCCCCCTCCCCCTCCCCTCCCCTCCCCCTCCCCTCCCCCCTCCCCTCCCCTCCCCTCCCCCTCTTTAAAAACCAATAAAAAATTTAAAAACCAATAAAAACATATCCTCGGGTGAAAATTAAAAAAAAAGTAAAATGGGTGGGATTTTTTTTTCTGGAAAATTTATTCTTTAAAAAAAATATATATATATATATATATGTGTGTGTGTATTTTTTTTATTGATTTAAGAGAGAGGAAGGGAGAGGGAGGTAGAGAGAGAAGTATCAATGATGAGAGAGAATCATTGATCAGCTGCCTTCTACAAGCCCCCTACTAGGGATTGAGCCCACAACCCAGGCATGTGCCCTGATGGGAAATCGAACCCTGACCTCTTGGTTCATGGGTTGATGCTTAACCACTGAGCAACACCAGCCTGGCTATTTTGAGAAATTTTAAACATTCAGAGAATAAATAGGAAACAGCCAGAATTGACAGTTAACATTTTCTTTTATTTACTTGCAGCCTCATTTCCCCTTTTTATTCTCTTGAAAGAGAAATGATAAGATATTATTCATAAAATGGAAATATCCTTCTCATTTCTAGTCCCATTCTCCACACTTCATCCTGCCCAATATAATAAATCATTATATATCCTTCTATTTTTTTCTTATATGGACTTGAGCACCATAATTTTTTATGTTTTTCTGTTTGTTTTTGTTGTGTTTTATGTTCTTAATCATAATTATTTCTCAACTAGAGGCCCAGTGTACAAATTCGTGTACTGATGGGTTCCCTCGGGGTGGCCTACCTGCGGGGATTGGGCTGAAACCCGCAGTCTAACGCCACCTGCAGCTCCTACCTGCCGCTCCTGCTCATACCAGCCCCACTGTGCCTGCCGCCCGCACCAGTACAGCAGCGTGAGCCCTGCGACTGGTGCCCCCTCTGCGGGATCAGGCCGAAAACGGCTCTCTGACATCACCTGAGGTCCCAGATTGCGAGAGGGTGTAGGCCAGGCCAAAAGACCCCACCGGTGCACAATCAGGGTTGGAGAGGGGCCGCGGGAGGGCTCCAGGGCATGTCTAGCCCATCTTGCTCAGTCCCAATCAGCTGGACTCCAGCAGTAAGCTAACCTACTGGTTGTAGTGTCTGCCCCCTGGTGGTCAGTGCATGTCATAGTGACTGGTTGACCAGTCGACTGTCTGCCCCCTGGTGGTCAGTGCACATCATAGCGAGCAGTTGAGCGGCCTTAGCATATCATTAGAATAATATGCTTTGATTGGTTGAACAGTCGTCAGGTCACCGGATGACTGGACATGTAGCATATTAGGCTTTTATTATATAGGATAGCTTGCTTTTTTTTTACTCGTTCATTTATTCACTAGAGGCCTGGTGCACAAATTCATGCACATTGAAAGGAAATTAATTAGAAGAAATATTTTAATATCGCTCTTCGCCCTTTCTCTATAATAGAAGTGTCAACCAAATTCATGAGCGACAATGACAGATCGAAACACACACATGGGATTGGCACCAGCGAGAGCTTTATATGTATCGCGCATGTACGAGTCAACTTAGCCTTTTATATATATAGAACAGTGATGGTGAACCAATGCCATGCGTGTCAGAGGTGACATGCGAACTAATTTTTTGGTTGATTTTTCTTTGTTAAATGGCATTTAAATATATAAAATAAATATCAAAAATATAAATCTTTGTTTTACTGTGGTTGCAAATATCAAAAAATTTTTATATGTGACACAGAGTTAATTTAGGGTTTTTCAAAATGCTGACATGCCGAGCTCAAAAGGTTCGCCATCACTGATATAGAATAAACTTGCTTAATTAGACCTGCTTTCTGATTTAGCTAAACTTCTTCCAGCCCAGTGAAGCACCCCAACTTCTCTTTCAGGTAATTGTCAGCAACACAGCAGTAAATATCAACATGAAGCAGATTATTATTGTAGATCACGCAGGGAGAACAAAGGGTAAAATATTTAACTACAGCAGTGTTTGACTATATTCTGCGCAGTGAGAAAACCTGAAGTCATTTTCAAGGTCCACCATTTCTTCTTTTCAGTTGGGTCAAGTTTCTAAGCTTTCTAAATCTTTGTTTTCCGGCTAATGAAAAGAAAATAGGATTCAACCAAGTCTCCTATCTACCTACTCCAGGACTTCTGTGAGGATCAAATGAGATGAAGCATGGGAAAACACTTCACAGACATCTTGTTAAAGTGTGAAATGTTTGCACCTGGCTATAAAGCAAGTCATGGTCCTGGGCTGAAGAAACTGCAAGGAGGCTAGTCGTCACTAGGGAGAGGAAGCCAGGCATTATTACGTGACATCATTACCTGGTACCCACAGCCCCTGTTTCAGGGCTGGGCTGGATTGTGGGCTGCATTTTGCACCATGGGGTCTCGGCAGTGTCGGCTGCGATTTGGTGGGCTGTCACTCCGGGGTGGTGGCGGGGCCTCTGTCCCACTTGGGGGAAGCCGAGTGTTGCTTTGTGGGCACCAGGTCCACAGTTCCGTTTCTCTGTGCACATCACAGAAGCTCCTGCGTTGAGCATCTGCCCCCTGGTGGTCAGTGTGCATCATAGCAGACGGTCGAACACTTAGTATATGAGCCTTTTATATATATATACTAGAGGCCCGGTGCACAAAAATTTGTGCACTAGGGGGGTGTTCCTCAGCCCGGCCTGTGCCCTCTCGCAGTCTGGGAACCCTCAGGGGATGGCCACCTGCTGGCTTAGGCCTGCTCCCTGGGGGATCGGGCATAAGCTGGCAGTCAGACATCCCTCTGGCAGCCCAGGAGCCCTCGGGGGATGTCCACTTGCCAGCTGGGAGCAGGCCTAAGCTGCAGTTGGACATCCTTAGCACTGCTGAGGAGGCGGGAGAGGCCCCCACCACCACCACTGTACTGGCAGCCATCAGCCTGGCTTGTGGCTGAGCAGAGCTCCTCCCATGTGAGAGCGCCCTGACCACCAGGGGGCAGCTCCTGCATTGAGCATCTGCCCACTGGTGGTCAGTGTGTATCATAGTGACCAGTCATTCCCAGTTCTTCTGCTGTTAGGGTCAGTTTGCTTATTACCCTTTTACTATATAGGATAGAGGCCTGGTGCACGGGTGGGGGCAGGCTGGTTTGCCCTGAAGGGTGTCCCGGATCAGGGTGGGGGTTCCGCTTGGGTGCCTGGCCAGCCTGGCTTTTGGCTTAGCAGAGCTTCTCCTGTGGGAGCACACTGACCACCAGGGGGCAGATCCTGCATTGAGCATCTGCCCCCTGGTGGTCAGTGTGTGTCATAGTGACCAGTCATTCCCAGTCGTTCTGCTGTTAGGCTCAATTTGCATATTACCCTTTTATTATATAGGAGTGCCTGGCCAGCCTGGGTGAGGGGCTGATGGCTGTTTGCAGGCTGACCACAGCCTCTTCAGGGTGGGGGTCCCCCCTGGGGTGCCTGGCCAGCCTAGGTGAGGGACTAATGGCTGTTTGCAGGCTGGCCACAGCCCCTTCAGGGTGTGGGTCCCTCCTGGGGTGCCTGGCCAGCCTGAGTGAGGGGCTGAGGGCCGTTTTCAGACTGGCCACACCCCCTTCTGGGTAGATGGGTCCTGCTGGGGTGCCTGGCTAGTCTGGGTGAGTGGCTGATGGCAGTTTGTAGGCTGGCCAAGCTCCCCAGCGGGGACCCTCAACCCATGAGTGTGTGGCCAGCCTGGGTGAGGGGCTGAGGGCCGTTTGCAGGCTAGCCACAGTCCCTTCAGGGTGGGGGGTCCTGCTGGGGTGCCTGGCCAGTCTGGGTGAAGGGCTGAGGGCCGTTTTCAGGCTGACCACAGCCCCCAGCCACCCAAACTCCCAGTGGAGGCTGGCTGGAAGCAGGTATCTGGGGTTTATTTAGCTTCTATAATTGAAACTTTGTTGCCATGAGCGGAGGCCTCAGCCGCCTCAGGGCTGGCGGAAAGCTTGGCTTCCTCCATCTCCTGGGCAACCAAGCCTCCTGCTTGCTCCAGCTCCGTGGCTGCCAGCCGCCATCTTGGTTGGGTTAATTTGCATATAGTCGCTCTCATTGGCTGGTGGGCATGGCTTAGGGCATAGCGAAGGTGCCATCAATTAGCATATTTGTCTTTTATTAGTGTAGATAGAAGTAAATATATACAGGGTATGGCAAAAGTAGGTTTACAGTTGTTCAAATGAAAAATAATAAAATCCTATCTAATAAAAGAGAAACATGGTAATTGGCGTACGACCGCTACCCTTCCCATTGGCTAATCAGCTAGATATGCAAATTAACTGCCAGCCAAGATGGCGGCCGGCAGCCAGGCAGCTTGAAACTAACATGAGGCTTGCTTGCTTCAGTGACGGAGGACTCCAACGTTCCCCGCCTGCCTTGCCGGCCTCTGAGCCTGCAGTTTAAGAAACATTGTAACAAATATAGAAGCTAAACAAAACCCCAGAAACCAGCTTTCAGCGAGCTGGGGTCTCAGAGCTGGAGTTATACATTGTTTCGATTATAGAGCCTAAACAAACCAGATACCTTCTTTCAGCAGCAGAGAGAGGCCTCAGAGCTGGAGCCAGAGCTAAAGCTGGCCCAGAATAAAAAAGAAAAAAAGGAGTGGTTGGGAGCTTCAGTCCCAGCCTGAAAACAGCCCTCAGCCCCTCACCCAGACTGGACAGGCACCCCAGTGGGGACCCCCACCCTGAAGGATGTGTGACCAGCTGCAAACAGCCATCATCCCCTCATCCAGGCTGGCCAGGCACCCCAGTGGGGACCCCCACCCTGATCCAGGACACCCTTCAGGGCAAACCAGCCAGCCCCCACCCATGCACCAGACCTCTATCCTATATAGTAAAAGGGTAATATGCCTCCCAGCACAGGGATCAGCAGAGACGCGAGTCCTCCAGGCACTGGGATCAGCGTGATGGGCAGCGCCCAAACCCCCTGATCGCACTGTGGCTCTGTGTGTGACAGGGGGCGGGGCCACAACCTCCCTATCGGCCCTGTTCTGTTCCTGACAGGGGAAGGCGCCCCAACCCCCTGATCGGCCCTGCTCTGTGCCTGATAGGGGGGAGCTCCCCAACCCCCTGATCGCCCTGCGGCTCTGTGTGTGACAGGGTGCGGCGCCCCAACCCCCCTACCCCACGGGCCCTGCTATGTGTAACGGGGTGCAGTGCCCAACTCCCCTATCGGCCCTACTCTGTGAGTGACAGGGGGGAGCTCCCCAACCCCCTGATTGGCCCTGCTCTGTGCATGACAGGGGGGAGCTCCCCAACCCCCTGATCGGCCCTGCTCTGTGCGTGACAGGGGGCAGTGCCCCAACCCCCTGATTGGCCCTGCTCTTGTGTGACAGGGGGTGGTGCCGCAACCTCCCCATCGACCCTGCCTTGAGTGTGACAGGGGGCGGTGCCCCAACCCCCCAATCGGCCCTACCCTGAACGTGACTGAGGGTGGCATTGCAACCTCCCAATCTTCCCTGCTCTGTGCATGACAGGGGGCGGCGCCCCCACTCCCCAATCGGCCCTGCTCTGAGCCCGACCAGGGGCTGCACCTAGGGATTAGGCCTGCCCTCTGCCACCCGGGAGCAGGCCTAAGCCAGCAGGTCGTTATCTCCCAAGGGTTCCCAGATTGGGAGAGGGCACAGGCCGGGCTGAGGCACCGCCCCCCCCCCCCCCGAGTGCACAAATTTTTGTGCACCGGGCCTCTAGTTAATGAATAATTTAAGAATAAACAGGCCTAGCTGGTTTGGCTCAGTGGATAGAGCATTGGCCTGTGGACTGAAGGATTCTGGGTTCAATTCCAGTCAAGCATATGCCTGGGTTACAGCCTTGATCCCCAGTAGGGGTGTGCAGGAGGCAGCCGATCAGTGATTCTCTCTCATCATTGATGTTTCTATCTCTCCCTCTCCTTTCCTCTCTGAAATTAATAAAAATATATATTTTTAATAAAAGAAAGAAAAATAAACAGTGTTTTGCATACTCACTATTGTAAACCTACGTTTGCCCCACCCTGCCATCTCTCTAATTCAGTGTTGGCAGACTTTCTATAAAAGATCAGGTAGTAAATATTTTAGGTTTTGTGGGCCATACTGTCTCTGCTGCAACTACGCAGTTGTTCTATTTTATAGCTAATGCAGCCATAGATAATATAAAGGGTTATGGCTGTGTTACAGTAAAACTTTCTTTACATAACAGGCTGTGGGCCAGATTTGGCCTGTGGGTCATAGTTTGCTGACCCCTGCTCTTAATTTATTTCTTTTAACTACTGAATAGTATTCTGCCTATAATATGAATATACCATGTTTTATTTTTATTCCCCTATAATGGATGTTTAGGTTGCTTCCCGTTTTTCTACTATTTTAACAGTGCTTCAGAAAGCATCCTTATGCACCTTTGCGAAGGATTTCATCAAGACAAACACATCTGTAAAAGTGGAATTGCTGAAGGCTTTTTTCTTTTCTTTTCTCTATTTTAATTAGAGGTGCCCCAAATAAAATGCTTCAGGTAGAATGTGACCAGTTTTTGACCTCTAGCCTGGAATATCTATAGGAAGCCAATAGTTTTGAGACATCAATCCACGCCTAGTTCTAGAATTTGAGGTAAGACTCCATGAGAACTAGCAAAGGTGAGGGTGTGTGAATCTAAGCAGAAAAGAGTTGGAGAATGGTCTGGAAGAATGTGGCTGCCCTGAGAAATGTGTAACTGATTTCCTCTGAGGACAAAAGAGATGAAGTTAGCAATTTTTCATGTGCAGTAGCCATTTAAAGCGGTACTTGTTAACATCAGATTGACAAGTTCTAGCAGAAAAAGTATTTAGGATGAAGGTGATGAGTTGCTGACCTGTGATTTCGTCTTTCCTGGCAATTCTGTGAGTTTCTTTAAAGATTTATCACTGTAATTAGAGTGGCTAGAAGAAGAATAAGGAAGGTAATAAAGTAAAGAAAGAGTATCAGGGCATTCTTCCAAGAAAACCCTCTTCTTTGAGTTGGATCCAGAGCAAGATTTTAAGCCCTAGTGACAGGAAATTAGATTAGCCCATCTTCCTGAAATAATACATCAATAAAACATGACTAGTTCAGTTGAGCTCAGTGAGCTCAGAGAAGAAATGGTGTTCTGTGTTTGAGTTGAGATTTAATTAAGGGGACTGGGGCTTTGGGAGTTCCTTCTTTTTAAGAGATTTTTAAGATTATTGTAGGTCATTATCATGCCTTTGTTGTTATTGTTTTGGAGAGCTCAAAAATGTATGAAGCAGCTGAACATCAGTCAGCCTGCTGCAGGCTTTTTTTTCTCTCTCTTTTTTTTAACAGGCTTGGGGATACGTTGTTTTGATAGGTAAAAGCTGGACAGCCCTGCCTCTTCAGAGGTATATAATGCAGAAGAATGGGTCATCTTCACGGGCCATTCCCCATCCACCCCGTTACATGTCTCTTACTCCTTCAAGTCTGGATCCTGTCTAACTGTCCCATGCACTGCAGCAGAGACCTCCCCAAAGGAGGCTTCAGGGCCTGGGGTTTGAGCTTGGCACCAAGACATTTTGTTAAAATGGAGGGAGAGACAGGCAAGGGATCAGCCACAGCTGTAATCTGGGGGCCATTCCCTGGAAAAGAAAAGTGGCCAATAAACAGACTGGCCATTCTAACATCTGGTTCCTTCTCATCTGGCAAAATTTTAATAGCATCTAGAAGATGATGGATGAAAGGGCTGCCTTTTACATAGTTTTCTTTATTTTTTTTGTAATATTTTTCAATGTGCTTTATTTTCTTTTTTCTAATTATTGTTGAAAGTATTACATATGTTCCCCGCCCCCCCCAGCCTCGCCCGCCCTGCCCCAGGCTTTTACCACCCTATTGCCTGTGTCCATGGGTTATGCATATTTGCATACAAGGTTTTTTTGGTTGGTTACCTTCCACCCACCCACCCTCCCTCGCCTTCCCTCCGAGATTCTGCACCCTGTTCCATGCTTCCATGTCTCTGGATCCACTCCATTCATCAGTATATCTTGTTACTTAGATTCCACTTATGAGTGAGATCATGTGATACTTGTCTTTCTCTGACTGACTTATTTCACTTAGCATGACACTCTCCAGGTCCCTCCATGCTGTCTCTAATAGTAAGAGAGACTTCTTTTTTACTGCTGCATAGTATTCCATGGTGTAAATGTACCACAGCTTTTTTATCCACTCATCTACTTGGCACTTGGGCTGTTTCCAGGTCTTAGTTACGGTAAATTGTGCTGCTATTACATAGTTTTCTTTTTTTATATATATATATTTTATTGATTTTTTACAGAGAGGAAGGGAGAGAGATAGAGAGTCAGAAACACTGACGAGAGAGAAACATCGACCAGATGCCTCCTACACATCCCCCACAGGGGATGTGCCCGCAATCCAGGCACATGCCCCCGACCGGAATCGAACCTGGGACCCTTCAGTCTGCAGGCCGACGCTCTATCCACTGAGCCAAACCGGCTTCGGCTACATAGCTTTCTTTAAACGGCTTAAGATTTTCTCAGTTGGAGTGGCTCATTTGATGAGTGTCGCCCTGTGCACCAAAATCTTGCTGGTTCTCTTATTGGTCAGGGCATTTACCTGGGTTGTGGGTGGTTGGGGCACATACAGAAGGCAATCAATCATTGATGTCTCCCCCCCCCCCCCCCCCCCCCAAACACACGTCTTGGGATGAGGATTAAAAAAAGAGGGGATGACTTGCCCTGCCTGGTGTGTCTCAGTGGTGGGAGCGTCATGTCTGCCTATGCACCAAAGGGTTGAGGGTTTGATTCCCAGTCAAGGGCACATACCTGGCTTGCAGGTTGTATCCCTGGCCCTAGTCAGGGCACGTGCGGGAGGCAGCCAACTGATGTGTCTCTCTCACATCAATGTTTCTCTCGCTCTCTCTCCCCCCTCCTTCCTTCCCTTCCACTCTGTAACAACAACAACAAGAAAATTAGAAAAAATATTCTCTGGTGAGGATTAACAAAAAACAAAAAAAATGGCTTGAGATTTACTTCTAATTGAACATTGGTTAGATATTTGGATCTCAGTTTAATTTATTTTTTTAGGATGATGACTCCCAGTGGAAGAGGAGAAAATGTTAGTCTAGTGATGTTTAATGCCTAAAATTAGGGCTGACTGGTAATCTCTGGAATGACCCTTTGATGGGTCATTTGGATGAATCTGTATTAATTATTTTTTAATCCAGCTTTATGTTGGTTCATAAAGCATTTCTGTCTTTCTAAGTGGCTATTAGTCTCACAATTATTTATTTATTTATTTATTTATTTATTTATTTATTTATTTATTTTAGAGAGAGTAGAAGGGAGAGAGATAGAGAGAGAAACATCGACGTAAGAGAGACACGTCAATTGGTTGCCTTCGTACATGCCCAGGGACAGAGCCTGAAACCGAGGTTCATGCCTTTAACCCTTCAGTCCACAGGCCGATGCTCTATCCACTGAGCCAAACTAGCTAGGGCAGTGGTAGTTGGCACTACCCTGGCAAACTGCGGCTCGCGAGCCACATGCGGCTCTTTGGCCTCTTGAGTGTGGCCACGAAGTTTTAATCGCACTGTACATGCGCGCCCGCACGTGGTATTCTGTGGAAGAGCCACACTCAAGGGGCTGCAGTTTGCCGACCACTGAGCTAGGGCAGTCTCACAATCATTTAAAGGAAGAACAATGATTCCTGTTGTACAGATTTTATAGCAAAGGGGTTCAGACAGGGTAAGAAGCCTTCCTGTTCTTCATGCTAGACAGCATAATTTTATTACATGTAGCAGCTAGAAGAAGTACGGGAATAGCTTTTTATGTTTCCATATGCTTAGCAGCAGAATAGGTTTTTTGTTTGTTGTTTTTTGTTAATCTTCACCTGAGGATATTTTTTTATTGATTTTTAGAGAGAGTGGAAGGGAGGGGGGGCGGAGAGAGAGACAGACAGACAGACAGACAGACATTGATTGGTTGCCTCTTGCATGGGCCCCAACCAGGCCCAGGCATCGACCCTGCAACCAAGGTACATGCCCTTGATCGGAATCGAACCTGTGACCCTTCAGTCCACAGGCCAGTGCTCTATCCATTGAGCCAAACCAGCTAGGGCAGAATTATTTTTTTTAATGAAAGACCAATGGGAGACATATTGACTTTCTATATTTATTAAGCTTCAGCATATATGCCTAGAGTGGCCCATCACAGCTTCACATTCTCCAGCCTTTTTGTTGGCAGAGAATAGGTCATGCTCACAAATAAAAAGTGTATTGTTATCACTGCTCTAAGTATCTATTGAAATTACAGATGTGTATGTCCTGTGATCCAGGAATTGCACTTCTAGAAATTTATCCTTGCAGGTATACTTTCCCACACATGAAAGGATGTGGTCCTAGGTTTCTCATAGTAAAAATCAGATACAGCTTAAGTGCCAGGGTAGTGGTTAAATAAAGTATGATGCTGCCATACAGTGGGATATGTAGCTGCTTTCATATAGAATGAGACATCTCTATATTTCCTGAAGGACACATTCCAAGATACATGGTTTAGTGAGAAAAAGATGATGCAGGACACTGTGTTTTACTGTGTGTAACATACTATGCTTGTGTACAAAGGGAGAGGGTAAGTATATATTAATACATTAGAGGCCCAATGCACGAAATTCATGCAAGGGCTTGGTCCTCGCAGCTGTAGCAGCTTGCCTCGGCCCTCACAGCCCCAGCTTCATCTGGAAGGTCGTTTGGCTGTCCAGTCTAATTAGCATATTATGCTTTTATTATTATAGATACTTGCTTGTTATACATTAGCTAGTTCAGAAAGATTAAAATTTAATAACACTTGCCTTGTGGGAAGGGAAGTAGGTGGCTGGAGAACAGGTGACGTAGAGGGAACTGTCACCAAAGGACCTTTTGAATCAAGAACTATGTGAGTTACCTATTTTTTTTAAAAAAATATATTTTATTGATTTTCTACAGAGAAGAAGGGAGAGAGACAGAGAGTCAGAAACATCGATGAGAGAGAAACATCGATCAGCTGCCTCCAGCACATCTCCCACTGGGGATGTGCCCTCAACCCAGGTACATGCCCTTGACCGGAATCGAACCTGGGACCCTTCAGTCCGCAGGCCGACGCTCTATCCACTGAACCAAACCGGTTTCGGCACCTATTTTTTTAAAATATGTTTTATTGGTTTCAGAGAGGGAGGAAGAGGGAAAGAGAGAGAGAAACATCAATGATGAGAGAGAATCATTGATTGCCTGCCTCCTGCATGCCCCCTTTTGGGGATCGAGTCCACAACTCGGGCATGTGCCCCTGACTGGAATCTTTCAGACCGTAGGCCAACGCTCTATCCACAGAGCCAAATGGGCTAGGGCCTCAGCTACCTTTTTCACTTAACAGCATATCTTGGTGTAGGACTCCATTTAGATCAGCACATTCTTTTTAGTAACTACATAGGATTCCACTACATATGTGAAATATATGTCATTTATTTAATTAGCCCCCTCTTGATGGGAATTGAGGTTGTTCAGTCTATTGCTGCCACGACAGATACCCTTGTATCTGTAAGATAAACTCTTAGAAATACAGCTGCTAGCTCAAAGGTATGTGCATTTAAACTTTTGATAGATAGGTCCAAATTACTCTATGCAGAGGTTGTAGTAGTTCAACAGGATGTAAGATTACTCAGGTTTTAAGAAGGTTTCCAGCTGCCTCAACCTGTAACATAAGATAAAACATTGGTTGCAGGGAGGGCAAGCCAGTTAACACTATTGGTGGATAGAGTTTTTATTTTTCCCACTGAAGCTGGTCAAGGTCCTGTGAGAAAATATACAGTGTAATAAAGTTATTAAGTGTAGCTGTCTGCCCTAGCCGGTTTACTTTTAGTATTGAAAAGTTAAAAATAGCCGAAACCGGTTTGGCTCAGTGGATAGAGCGTTGGCCTGCGGACTGGGGGGTCCCGGGTTCGATTCCGGTCAAGGGCATGTACCTGGGATGCATCCCCAGTGGGAGATGTGCAGGAGGCAGCTGATCGATGTTTCTCTCTCACCGATGTTTCTGACTCTCTATCTCTCTCCCTTCCTCTCTGTGGAAAATCAATAAAATATATTTGAAAAAAAAAAAAAAAGAAAGAAAAGTTAAAAATAAGTTAAAATAAAAGAGATCCAGCTATCAGAAGGTTAGCAAGATGAAAGTGACGTGGGTGTGAGTTGCTGTTGAGCAGCCTTCAGTGACAGCTGTACTGTCCTTACTTACTTTTGCTTTTTCCTAGGACCTTAGCATCCTGAGACATCATAGCCTTCAGGGTTGGCCTGGTCAGAGTTCATGATGTCCAAGTTGAAAAGCTCAGAGTCAGTCAGGGTGGTGGTTCGCTGCCGGCCCATGAATGGCAAGGAAAAGGCCGCTTCGTATGACAAGGTGGTAGATGTGGATGTGAAGCTGGGGCAGGTGTCTGTGAAGAACCCCAGAGGAGTGGCCCATGAAATGCCCAAGACCTTCACCTTCGATGCAGTGTATGACTGGAATGCCAAGCAGTTTGAACTCTACGATGAGACGTTCCGACCGCTTGTGGACTCCGTTCTGCAGGGTTTCAATGGGACGATTTTTGCCTATGGACAAACGGGGACTGGGAAAACCTACACCATGGAAGGAGTCCGTGGTGATCCTGAAAAAAGAGGGGTCATCCCTAACTCGTTTGATCACATCTTCACCCATATCTCTCGATCCCAGAATCAACAGTACCTGGTCAGGGCTTCTTACTTAGAGATCTACCAGGAGGAGATCCGAGATTTGCTCTCAAAGGATCAGACCAAAAGGCTTGAGCTCAAAGAGAGGCCTGACACTGGAGTGTACGTGAAAGACCTGTCTTCCTTCGTCACCAAGAGCGTGAAGGAAATAGAGCACGTGATGAATGTGGGGAACCAGAACCGTTCTGTTGGTGCTACTAACATGAATGAGCACAGTTCGCGTTCTCATGCAATTTTTGTCATCACCATCGAGTGCAGTGAGGTGGGCCTTGATGGAGAAAACCACATTCGTGTAGGGAAATTGAACCTTGTCGATCTTGCTGGCAGTGAACGGCAAGCCAAGACCGGTGCACAAGGGGAAAGACTGAAGGAAGCGACCAAGATCAACCTGTCCCTTTCAGCCTTGGGTAATGTCATCTCTGCCCTGGTGGATGGCAAAAGCACTCACATTCCATATCGGGACTCAAAGCTTACCAGGCTCCTCCAAGATTCTCTTGGTGGCAACGCTAAAACTGTGATGGTGGCCAATGTGGGGCCTGCCTCTTACAATGTAGAAGAAACTCTGACCACTCTGAGATATGCCAACCGTGCCAAAAACATTAAGAACAAGCCAAGGGTCAATGAGGACCCAAAGGATGCCCTCCTTCGAGAATTCCAGGAAGAGATTGCTCGGCTCAAGGCCCAGCTAGAAAAACGGTCCATTGGCAGGAAAAAGAGGCGAGAGAAGCGGAGGGAAGGTGGTGGCAGTGGTGGGGGTGGGGAAGACGAGGAGGACGAGGGAGAAGAGGGTGAGGAGGAAGGGGATGATAAGGATGACTACTGGCGGGAACAGCAAGAAAAGCTGGAAATTGAGAAGCGGGCCATTGTAGAGGACCACAGCTTGGTTGCAGAGGAGAAGATGAAGCTGCTGAAAGAGAAGGAGAAGAAGATGGAGGACCTGCGGCGGGAGAAGGATGCTGCCGAGATGCTGGGCGCCAAAATCAAGGTAATAGACTCCTCGTGGGCCTTCTTTTTCTTTCAGATCTTTTGTTTTTATCAAAAAAATGACATAAGGGATGATGCTTCTTTGGGTTTTGCATTCCCAGTAGCTCCATGATATCCAGTGCCCAATAAACATTTGTCGAATTGTATTGAATGAAGAAGAAGAAGGTTTTCAAATTTAGAAAATTTAAATATTGAACTCATAGTAAGAATAATTATTGCATATGTGCAAGGTATAAAAAGCAGCATTAAAACTAACACCATACTACCCTCCATCGACCCAGTGTAAGAAATAGGACAACAACCATATCTTTATGAATTCTTTGTGTCCCCTCACACCCACCAAGTAATCATTATCTTGGATTTGTTGGTTAATTTCCTTTATAGTTTCCCATATATGTATATATCTCTAACTAAAAGATAGTTTTAGTTTCGCATTGTTTTTGACTTTTATATAAATGGATTCTCACTGCTGCAATTTGCTTTTATTCACTCAGTGTTATGATAGTGAGATTTATCCACATTGATGCCTATAGCTGTGATTCATTCATTCAATATTACTGTTCTGAGAGTTGCATGGTAGTCCATTCTTCTGAGAGAGTGGGTTGTTTCCATTTTCTGCTATAAACGTTCTTGTACTTGGCTCCAGGAGAACAGGTACATACAAGAATTTCTTATCTGACACTGCTAGGTCCTAGAATATGTGCAGCTTCAACTTTACTAGATGATGACAAGTTGTTTTCTAAAGTGGCCCTGTGAATTGAAACTTCTACCAAGAACATATGAGTTCAGGTTGCTCCTCATCCTTACCAACACTTAGATTATCAGACTGTAGTTTTTTTGTATATCTAGTGAATATAAAATGGTAATTTGTGGTATATATATACTAGTGTGTGTGTGTGTGTGTGTGTGTGTGTATGTGTGTTTTAATTGATTTTTAGAGAAAGAGAAAGGGAAAGAGGGAAGAGAGAGAGAGAAACATTGAGGTAAGAGAGAAACATGAATCGGCTGTCTCCTGCACGCCCCATACTGGGGATAGAGCCCACAGCCCAGGCATGTGCCCTGACCGGGATTCAAACAGACAGCCCTTCAGTGCACAGGATGACACCTAACCAACTGAGCCACACCATCCGGGCTCATTGTGGTTTTAACATGCAGTGCAGTGGTCACACAATATACAGGATGGTTTCATCACCCCCCAAACGCTCCCTGTAGTCAGTCCCACCCCCCAACCTCCAGCTGTGCAGTTGCTGACCAGTATTCTAGAGCAAGGAGGCTCCCTGTGTTGAACCGTCTTCTGGTGGCAGTTACTGCTCCATCAGGTGCCTGGACCCTGGGCTGCCACCGGGCGTCCATGGCAGAGGAGGGTGCAGAGCTCACCCTGGAATCCTCGGGTGACCACTGCCTGACCACAAGCCAGAATTCCTCTGGCACGTTGGGTTCTAGCTCATTGGATTTATGCACACTTTTTATTTCTGCTCTAAAATGTATGCATGCTTATTTAAAAGGGACAAGTGACCTCTCTCTCCTCTCCCCTCCCCTTGCTATATGAAGCCATACTTTGTCTGTGGCTCATGGTAGCCCTAACACAGAGCTGGGTACTAATTTATTTTCAGAGACAGGGGTCCTTTCCAGGACTCTCAAGACCTGATGCGAAAATGGATTCCTGTACAACACAGTTAGGAGATGACTCGGTTTCAGGGGGCAGCTTTCTAAAGGGGTTCCACTGGTGTTCCAAACACTGCCCCACCCCCCTCACTCCTGCACTGGAGGGATAGCTGGGAGTGCCCATGTTTGATTTGCATGCTGTGTTTTAGGATCACATCTGTTATCCAGGCCCAGGAACACCTAGAGTCTCTAAACTACCTAATGTATTTAGGCAACTCTTAGAGCCAAATGTGGCCGGACTCAGCATTACTGCTCCCTTTGGGTGCCGTCAATCCCCCCGCCTCTGACTCCCGTCTCACCAGGATCTCTTGGACCCATCATCCCCTTTGCTCTCCTTCTCCACTACTGCCCTAGCCCAGGCCTGGACCCTCAGAACAGCTGCCTGGCTGGTCTCCCTGCACTTGGCCTGCCCTTCTCCAGTCATTCTCCTTGTGGCATGGAGTCATGTTTCTAAAACACAAATCTGATTGGGTACCGTCATGCTCAAAGAACATGGCCGTGTTTGCTGCAGTTCTCAGGATCACGTTTAGTTTCCCATAACAGAGCTTTGAGGTTGTTGAACTGACTGACCCCTGATTGCTTTGCCAACTTCATGTATCACCACTCCCTACCCTACCCTCTCACACAAATTTTTTTCTTGGCTGATTTCTATTTTGACTTCAGCACTCTGTCGATGTCTCTGAGACAGGAACCTTTTCCTGACTCCCTCCTAAAGCCTGAATTCTCTCCCTCCTGTGTGCCTCTCCCATTATTACTGGTTTTTTTCCTCATGACGGCTTCTGACACGTAGAGTAAGAACCTGCTTACTTGTCTGTGGCCCTCAGTGGACTCTCAGCTTTGCTATTCACACTGAAACATTTTTTGTTAAAAGAAAACTGAAGTTCGTGTATGTCTGGAGAAGACGTAGCTTCTGTATTTCCAAGGTGGCGCCCCCTCAGCCCCATCGCAGTGATGAGCAAGACACAGCTGAACACAATGTATTTTTCTCTGGAGCCCACCCGCTTTGCCTCAGTCCAGGAAGAGGGAGAGGCACCGGTAGGAGTCTCCCTCTGAGAACATACATTCTGAGGGAGACCATTCACAAGATGGATTCTACTTTTTTCTCAGGCCATGGAGAGTAAGCTGCTTGTTGGAGGAAAAAATATAGTAGATCATACCAATGAACAGCAGAAAATCCTGGAGCAAAAACGGCAGGAAATTGCAGAGCAGGTAACTTTTCATTCCTGTTTGGGGAGAATGTGGAGGGTAAGGCACATTAATGCTACCAAGCAAATATCTCTGGTATTAGACTCTTCAGAGGGAATGGAAATGAGCTGTGGTAGCCCCTTCCTAGTGGGAGACTCTGATCTGGAGCAGCCCTGCCCTGTATTCTTGTGTAGACATTGTCTCTAGGCAAGCTGATGAATTTTGGAATGTTGCTCAGAAACGTCGAGAAAGAGAAATCCAGCAACAGATGGAAAGTCGAGATGAGGAGACCTTAGAACTTAAAGAGACCTACAGCTCGTTGCAGCAAGAGGTGGACATCAAGACCAAAAAACTCAAAAAGGTATCAAAGGAACCGGGCCAGGCAGAGGTGTCTTGAGACTTGGGGGAAGGGAGAGCTCGTTGTCTGGCGGGCCACCCTCCTCATCTGCTTCTCCCCTGGGTCCCAGCTCTTCTCCAAGCTTCAGGCAGTGAAGGCGGAGATCCATGACCTCCAAGAAGAGCACATCAAGGAGCGCCAGGAGCTGGAGCAGACTCAGAATGAGCTCACCAGGGAGCTGAAACTCAAGTAAGTCCTGGGCCCTCCATGGCGCCCCCCAGCCACTTGCTGGGTTGTTGTTTGTTAAGTAAGAAACACTTCCCTGAGGACAGGGTCCCTTCTCTCCAGCTCATCTCCTGTCACTTTGTCCTCTAATGTTGAGAAAGTCACTTCTGTCTCTGGACTTCATCTGTGAAGGGAATGATTTCACCAGATGATCTCCAAGCTTCCTTCCACTCTGCTTTCCTGAAGCCTTTCAGGACTCTGGCCTCACCTTTATCTATTAATGAGAAGGAATCTTTTATTAACTAGAATTTTCTGAATGGTATAGAGAACACCCAAATACCCATCACCCAAATTCAATGATAAAGCATCTTTTGTCATCTTTCATAAAAGTATTTTTTTAAATATATTTTTTATTGATTTCAGAGAGGAAGGGAGAGGAAGAGAGAGATAGAAACATCAATGATGAGAAGGAATTATTGATTGGCTGCCTCCTGCACGTTGGACCGAGCCCGCAACCCAGGCATGTGCCCTTGACCGGAACCGAACCTGGGGCCCTTCGGTCCGCAGGCCGATGCTCTATCCCAGCCGTGGGAAAACTACGGCCCGCAGGCTGGATCCGGCCCGTTTGAAATGAATAAAACTAAAAAAAAAAAGACCGTACCCTTTTATGTAATGATGTTTACTTTGAATTTATATGAGTTCACACAAACACTCCATCCATGCTTTTGTTCTGGCCCTCTGGTCCAGTTTAAGAACCCATTGTGGCCCTCGAGTCAAAAAGTTTGCCCACCCCTGCTCTATCCACAGAGCCAAACGAGGCAGGGCCATAAAAGTATTTTAAAGCAAACCTTACCTCATGTTATGTCACTCCTGCATACTTATATGACCACAGTGCAATTTTTAAAAAGCTTTCTTGAAGTATAATTCACATACTTTACAGTTCACCTATTTAAAGTATACAAGTGAGTTTTTAAAAACTATATATTTACCCCGGCCAGGTAGCTCAGTTGGTTAGAGCATTGTCCCTATATGACAAAGTTGTGGGTTTCAGTCCCCAGTCAGGGCACATACAAGAAGCAACCGATGAATGCATTAATGAGTGGAACAACAAATTGATATTTCTCTCTCTTGCTCTCCCTCTCTCTCCTCTCTCTGCTTCCTTCACTCTTTTGCTCCCTTCCTCTCTCAAATTAATTATATATTTAGCCTGGTCAGTGTGGTTCAGTGGTTGAGCATCGACCCAGGCACCAAGAGGTCACTGGTTCGATTCCTGGTCAGGGCACATGTCTGGGTTGCAGCTCAATCCCCAGTAGGGGGCATGCAGGAGGCAGCCAGTCGATGTTTCTCTCTCATTGATGTTTCTGTCTCTCTCCCTCTCTTTTCCTCTCTCTCTAAAAAAAATATATCAATCACCATATATATATATATATATATTTTTTTTTAATTGATTTCAGAGAGAGAGGAAGGGAGAGGGAGAAAGAAGAAACATTGATGTGAGAGAGAAACATCGACTGGTTGTGTCATGCATACAACATGACTGGGAATCAAACCGGTGACCTTTCTGGGTTTTTTTTTTTAATATATATATATAAAAATATATTTTTATTGATTTCAGAGAGGTAGGGAGAGGGAAAGAGAGAAACATTAATGATGAGAGAGAGTCATTGATTGGCTGCCTCCTGCATGCCCCACACTGGGGATCGAGCCCGCAACCTGGGTATGTGCCCTGACTGGGAATTGAACCATGACCTTCTAGTTCATAGGCTGATGCTCAACCACTGAACCACGTCAGCCAGGCCCAAACCGGTGACCTTTCGATGCATGGGAAAATGTTCAACCAACTGAGCCACACTGGCCAGGGCCATTTCCGTATAAATTTTAAGATCAGCTTGTCAATTTCTGAAAAAAAAGCCAGCTGTAATTGTAATAGGGACTGTGTTGAATCTGTAGATCAATTTGGAAAACATTGTCATCTTATCAATATTGTGTTCTGACCCATGAATATAGGATATCTTTCTGTTTATTTAGAATTTCTTTTTCTGTCAAAAATGTTTTATAGTTTTCAGTGCACAACTACTTGCACTTCTTTTGTTAAATTTAAACCTAAATATTCTATTTTTGATGCTATTTATATGGAATTGTTTTTTTAATTTTCTTTTGGTACTACTGTTGATTTTTTATAGAACATATTGTCTTTCCACCTATCAAAATCAACATTAAGTTTCTTAGTATTTTCTCATACTCTGTCCATATTCAGATATTCTCAGTTTGTTCATATTCAGATCTATATGTGGACCACATATTGCATTTGGTAATTATGTCTCTTAACTTTATTTTAATGTGGAGCAATCCATTTCTCTGTTAAGAACTTATCTTCTAGCCCTGAGCAGTTTGGTTCAGTTTGGATAGAACGTCGGGCAATGGACTGAAAGGTCCCGGATTTGATTCCGGTCGAGGGCATGTACCTTGGTTGCAGGCTCGATCCCCAGTGTGGGGCGTGCAGGAGGCAGCTAGCTGATCAATGTTTCTCTCTAATCGATGTTTCTAACCCTCTATCCATCTCCCTTCCTCTCTGTAAAAAATCAATAAAAATCTATTTTTTTAAAAAAGAACTTATCTTCTAGTTAACTTGTTGAAAAAGTTGGGTCAGGTAGCCTCTAGAAAAATCTCACATTCTAGATTTGTTGGTCTGCTTCTTCATAGAGTTGTCTAATTTGTGTCTCTGTCTCCCCTTTTTTCCTTTAACTGAAAGCTAGCGCTGAAACACTGGTTCTCAACATAGAAATCATCTCAGGAGTTTGTAAAGTAATGATTCTTGGGCCCCACCCCAGAGATTTTTATTTCATTGCTCTGGGGCAGGGTCCTTAAACTTTAGCAGGCACCGAATCATCTGAAGGGCTTGTTAAACACAGGTGGCTGGGCCCCATACCCAGAGAGCTTGATTCGGTGTCTGGCGTGGGGCCTGAGAATTTTCCTTTCTAACAAGGTCTAGTCGTTGCTCCTCCTGGTTCAGTGAACATACTTTGAGAACCATTGATTTGTCATAGATCTGGGCAAGATGTGTTCAGAACTCTCTAAATGATATTAATGTGCAGCTTGGCTTGAAAACCATTGACCTAATAGTTTCAACCAATAATGATCTTTGTCTGGATCTTTTATTTCATTAGGACTTACAAAATGATGTTTTTCTGTATCAGTCCTTCCACAGCATTAGCTGGAATTTTTCTTTAAAGAAGAACTTTTCAAAGGGATTATTTTAACAACCACGTTTTAAATTTTAAAAGAAGCCCTTAAAATTAAATGAGTGGCCTTGGCCAATGTGGCTCAGTTGGTTACAGTGTCATCCCATACACCGAAAGGTGGCAGGTTAGATTCCCCTAAGGACACATGCCCAAGTTGCTGGTTCGATCCCAGTCGGAGTGTACAGTAGGCAACTGATTGATGTTTCTTTTTCACATCAATGTTTCTCTCTCTCTCTCTCTCTCTCTCTCTCTCTCTCTCTCTCTCTCCCTCTCCCTCTCTCCCTCTCTCCCTCTCTCCCTCTCTCCCTTCCTCTAAGATCACTTTTTTTTATAAAGGGTTGAAATTAAAAAATATTAAATGTATGTATCAGTCCTCTTTCTAGGTATGCACACCTGGAAAAGAGATCAGAACAAAATATGCCAAAATATTAATAATAGCTATTTCTGGATAGTGAAATTATGTGTAATGATATTTTTTCAAAATTTCTAATGTGTAAATAGGCCCTTTAAAATCAGAAAAACAAACAAATATATGTTGTGAAAAATAATTTCTTAAATGTCAAGTAAAATGAAGAGAAAATTTCATCTCTCCAGAATACTATATTTTTTCCTTAATGAAGGCATTTTTAGCTTTTCTTTTGAATAAACAGTGAGTCAATCTGTTTTTTACACCCAGTACCCTTCACCTCTGGTGTTTGTTGTGCGTCCCTCTCACATTAACACCCCTTTGGCATTGTTCTGTCCTGAGGCTCTGAAAGAGTGAATGCAGAAATGTGGCAGGAGACAGTCATCATCACCATGGTGAGACAACCCAGTGGTCTCCTCTTTCATGTTTGCCATGTTCCCTGGATGCTTCTGACACAAACTCTTCTCAGGAATGGCTCTCATTCTGAGAAGTCTAAGGGACTGAAATATTTGGTCCTACTCTTTGTCCTAGTGATTAGAATGTGAAATTTTCCATCTCTGGCAACAATCCAGGGGATTGGAGGAAGCAGTTTAATTTCTAATCTGTTTTCAGCATGTTGGAAGTTAATGAGCTGGGTTAGCAGTACCAGTGTTCCTCCAAAAGGTACTTCAAATAGCACAGGTTCACTCTAGTGTAGTCCAGGTATCATCTCCCTCTTCAGTTCTTTCAGCTCCTCAAGCTGCTTCTCCTTATTCCTCGGGCAGACCACTGTCAGCACCTGTCATACCTAAGAGTGCTGTACCGTTCGTTACCTCTCTGTCTCAGGCAGGGACCAAGTGTCATTCATGTCTGGCCCCAGTTCTTTGTATGATGGCAGGTTCATGATACCTGCTTAGTGAATGTTTGCTGAGTAACCTGACTTATCTAATTACTCACTACACATGGGACCAGATAGCGAACCCTCCATCTGTATTCTTTCTCTATTTGTATTCACCCCTCTATGTGTGCTCTTACAGGCATCTTATTATAGAAAACTTTATCCCTCTGGAAGAAAAAAGTAAAATTATGAATAGATCCTTCTTTGATGAAGAGGAAGATCATTGGAAATTACATCCTATAACCAGACTGGAGTAAGTACTATTGACTTTAAGTAGACTTTAAGGTGGGCAGGAGGGAAGGAATGTTGGCAAGCTGGACTTGGCCAGAGAGGTATGGTAAGAACACAGTTTCATTCATTTAAAGTTGGAACCAGCTGCATCTCTGCTTTTGTGATGGCCATAGTTCCACAAGATAAAAGTTTGATGAGTACGGTATTAGAACTGGGAGACTTTGTCACAGTGAACTAATGACCTTTCCTGAGTTCCTCATTTCAGCTTCCCCAGCTGTCAAGTGAAGCAAGATAGGCCAGATGAGGGGCAATAGGCAGGTGTGATCTTGTGTGTCAGTCTGACACCGTTTTGAGAAGGACTCTCAGTATAAGTCTGGGTCCTGCTGGAAAAATGGAAGATGTCTGCCAAGGACACAGGGGTGGGGAGTGTTGACAGCTATGTTTCATGCCTACCATCTCAGACGGCAACTCAAGCAGAAAGTAGAAGCAGCTCCTGTGTCATTTCCATGTCAGCCTTCAATCCAGGGAGTCACTTGCTTCAGGTTCTCGTTAAGCAGGCTCAGAGTCTTCTGAGTGCTGGCTCCACAGTACCGATCCTGGGGCTGTGGACCACACGCCAGCCAGGCCTTTAACCACTGCAGTGCATTTCCAGGAATCAGCAGATGATGAAGCGGCCCGTCTCAGCTGTGGGATATAAGAGACCATTGAGCCAGCACGCAAGAATGTCCATGATGATTCGTCCAGAGGCCCGATACAGGGTGAGAAGATTGTTCTTATCTTCCTTTCCGCTCTCTTTTAGAGGAGTTTAGGCACCGTTCTGCAAAGTCACAGAGTTTTCATCCTGACTCTTTCCGGAGGCACCTGAGGAAATTTATATTAATGTAACAACATTTTAAAAATATATTTTTTTATTGATTTCAGAGAGGACTAGAGAGGGAGAGAGAGATAGAAACATCAATGATGAGAGAGAATCATTGATTAGCTGCCTCTTGCACACCCCACAGTGGGGATCAAGCCCACAAACGGGGCATATGCCCTAACTGGGAATCAAATTGTGACCTCCTGGTTCATAGGTAGTGCTCAATCACTGAGCCATGCTGGCTGGGCTTAATATAGCAATTTTAACAAATAACAAATAACAAATAATTATAAATAAAAAGGTAAAATAGAACGAGATTTAGAAAATCAGGACTAGGGAAGGAGGAGAGTATAAGCATCCTGTCCATAATGGCCAATAAATATTAACGATAAGTTGTTTTTTTTTTTAATATATATTTTATTGATTTTTTACAGAGAGGAAGGGAGAGAGATAGTTAGAAACATCCATGAGAGAGAATCATCGATCAGCTGCCTCCTGCACATCTCCTATTGGGGATATGCCCGCAACCCAGGTACATGCCCTTGACCGGAATCGAACCTGGGACCTCTCAGTCCGCAGGCCGACGCTCTATCCACTGAGCCAAACCGGTTTCGGCAATGATAAGTTTTTAAATGGCTCTGTGGGCCCAGTTGGTGTGGCTCAGTGGTTGAGCATAGATCCATGAATCAGGTGGTCATGGTTTGGTTCTGGGTTGGGGCACATGCCCTCGTTATGGGCTAGATCACCAGTAGGGGGGTGTGCAGGAGGTAGCTAATCAATGATTCTCATCATTGATGGTTTCTATCTCTCTTTCTCCCTCTCTCTGAAATCAATAAAAAATAAAAACAAAACAAACAAACAAAAAAATTTAAAATGGCTCTGTGAAGCTATAGCCGGTTTGGCTCAGTGAATAGTGCATCAGCCTGCGGACCGAAGGGTCCCAGGTTCGATTCTGGTCAAGGGCACATTGGTTGCAGGCTTCTCTCCCTGGCCCGGGACCGTGGTTGGGGCCTGTGCAGGAGGGAACCAATCAATGTTTTTCTCTCACATCAATGTTTCTCTCTGTCTTTCCCTATCTCTTCCACTCTCTAAAAAGTCAGTGGAGCCCTAACCGGTTTGGCTCAGTGGATAGAGCGTCAGCCTGCAGACTGAAGGGTCCCAGGTTCAATTCCGGTCAAGGGCATGTACTTTGGTTGCGGGCACATCCCCAGTAGGGAGTGTGCAGGAGGTAGCTAAATCCATGTTTCTCTCTCATCGATGTTTCTAACTATCCCTCTCCCTTCCTCTCTGTAAAAAATCAATAAAATATATATATTTTTAAAAATCAGTGGAAAAAATATCCTCAGGTGCGGATTAACAAAAATGGCTCTTTGGGAAGACTGGGAAGAACGTTGGTGTCAGTGATAGGAGATGGAGATGTGTTAAAGAAGTTACGGTACTTCCATTTAACATAATGTGGGTCAGTCAGGAAGTAATTGAAAGTGCCACAATGAAGACCTGTTTAATGACCCAAACATATAATAATACTGAATGAGCTATTTATAAGCATTTGCTGTGTGCCAGGCATTCTATTCAGTGCTTTATTGCCTTCTGTACTAAACCCTCCCACCTACTCTATGCAGTAGTCCTTAGTAGGCAGCTGGTAAGTGGAGGAACCAGGAGACATGATGTATTGTTAAGTTATAAAACAATTGGTTCTGCAAGTGTATATATGAATAAAAAAATCTGGGACAAAATATATCAAAATGTGAACTGGTTATCCCTGGTTATTAGAAATACACTCAATTTAAATTTTCTTCTTTTTGCTAATCTGTATTTTATAACTATCTGTGGGGAACCTGTATAATTTTGATAATGAAAGGTTTTTATTTAAAATATATTTGAGTCTCCCTTGGCAGCCAGAGTGAAACAGATTAGAATTAGTTAGCTCCTCAGGTGCTGCCTTCCTGGCACTGAGTTATTTAAAATAAAACAAAAGCAAAAAAGATGTATTGGATGGAGTTTTATATAGTGGAAGATGAGTAATGTGTCAGACAGAGTCCTCAGAAGCATTTTTATAACAGTTTCAGAGGGTGCATATCTTGCCGGTTATTTCATGTCTTAAGCCAAAAACATGCTTTTAAAGCCTACAAATCAAATATGTAGATTTCCAGGGGGCAAACCTGATCCAAAGGTAGAATTTAAAGCTGTGGCATGCAGGTGTTTTTAGCAATAGACCCAATCCATTAAGAGAAATTTTAAGCAGTATCTCAGTATATAAAATTGCGAAGTAAAGCCACTCCCTCTCTTCACCTTCTCCTCCCAGTGACCCCTCCTACCCGCTCTGGAGTGCTGGGGCCTGAACTCTGCTGAGTGGGAGGAGCTGGAGGACAGGATGTGTAACCTGGGCGCTCTTCTGATATGCATTTGCCTCGGTATGGGGGAGCTCAGAAAAGGCCCACCACCGGGTAGCAAGTGAAGAAATCCCTCCACAAGGCCAATTATGAAGCGGGCCCTGACTGATTATTCTTTTTATTATTTATTTATTTTTCCAAACTGATTTTTCAAATGTGGTTACATGCACATACACTACCACACACACCCTCCACACACATACACCATCCCTGCCCTCTCCCCTTAGCAACCAAGACATTCATCAAAGCTGCCTTAGGTGGTGAGATTATTGGCGATTACTGTGTTCTTCTTTATACCTTTTTGTATTTTTTACATTGTCTTCAACAAATGGGTTTTACTTAATTTATTATTATTCCCCTTAGGCAGTGATGGCGAACCTATGACACGCGTGTCAGAGGTGACACGCGAACTCATTTTTTTGGTTGATTTTTCTTTGTTAAATGGCATTTAAATATATAAAATAAATATCAAAAATATAAATCTTTGTTTTACTATGGTTGCAAATATCAAAAAATGTCTATATGTGACACGGCACCAGAGTTAAGTTAGGGTTTTTCAAAATGCTGACACGCCGAGCTCAAAAGGTTCGCCGTCACTGCCTTAGGGTATAATACATGTTCATTGTTTAAAAAAAATTTTTTTTAAGGAAAATAGTGAAAAGCCTATAGAAGAAAATAAAAAGCATCTAATCCCACCAGGAAAAATGTTATAAAACTACATCACTTCTAGGCAGGAACTTGGTAGGCTCTGAGTAGCAAGCAATTTGCAGTTCTGCTTTTGGAGGGGGTCTACTTTGCTTGTACTCTCTGTGTCTGATTGGAAACCAACCTTGCTGGTTATGGCTGTGCTTCTGCAGGCAGAAAACATTGTGCTGCTAGAGCTGGACATGCCCAGCCGGACCACCAGGGACTATGAGGGCCCCGCCATTGCCCCCAAAGTCCAGGCGGCATTGGATGCGGCTCTGCAGGACGAAGATGAAATACAGGTGGATGCATCATCCTTTGAAAGTACTGCAAATAAGAAATCCAAGACCAGGTAAGTGGCTCTTGATGACCTATGTTTAGACAAGGACAAATGAAAGTCGAGGGTGGCAAGAGTGCTTGTTTATCCTAAAATGCTTTACAGGATACACCAGAAAATAATGCCATATTACTCCTGGGTTTATTCACTTATTACACAAATATTTATGGTTCAGGCATTATGCCAGGTAGACTGAATACCAGAATGCCGAATGTGCCTGGCTCCTAGTATAAGGAGCGTGTGTTCTAGTGAAACAGGGGACAGTTCTTTGGTCCCCACCAGGTACCAGGGACTTAATTGGTGCTAAATTAGAAATTCTACCATATTAAATTCTGGATTAGAAGTTTAAGGAAACAACTGGGTGTAAAACCAAAAATGGAAGAAATTCTACCTGGAAACTTAATATTTTTTGCCACTTTGGAGAAGACAGTCAAGATTTGATTTAAATGGAGGAACAATGGCTGAGAAT
The DNA here is from genome assembly GCF_014108235.1 of Myotis myotis. Classification (NCBI taxonomy): domain Eukaryota; kingdom Metazoa; phylum Chordata; class Mammalia; order Chiroptera; family Vespertilionidae; genus Myotis; species Myotis myotis. The sequence goes on along the minus strand of NW_023416401.1, from coordinate 61,061,344 downwards.
CAGAGTCCCTTCTCTGAGGTTTCACTCTTGGTTGGCAGGTTGTGTTGGCCATGTGCAGAGGGTTGGGCTATGCCATTCTCATGCTTTTACAGCTGAAAGGCCATTGATGAAAGAGCACCTGGAAATGTTAATGGCACTTGGTGGGAAAGGAGTCTGACCTGTGCTGGTGACAGAGATGGGACATTTAATAATGTGAATATGTGCTTGACTTTTGCAGGCCTAAAAGCGGAAGGAAGTCGGGATCTTCCTCTTCTTCCTCAGGAACCCCTGCATCTCAGCTTTATCCACAGTCTCGGGGGCTGGTTCCAAAGTAAAGCCAGTTCCTGCTCTCCTGGGGTTTAAACAGCATTTGCCTTCTGAGAAAAGAGATGAGCAAATACCTGCAGAGAGGACTCCAGCCCAAACTCAGAACATTCCCCTGGGGAGAAGCGATGGCCTCTTTGCAGATTAACCAACTCAATCTGGCTGAAAGGTGCTGGTCCTAACCTGGCATTCAGCTCCTCTGGGCAACGTCCCTTAACTAGCATCTCAGATATGCATGGGTAAGGTAACGTGCGATAGTCGCAGTGGAAAGCAAGAGGATGACCAGTGACCTTGCTTCCCTTCTCCCTTGCCTTCTCTCCCTTCCTTTCCCTTCCCTTCTCCTCTCTCCTTTTCTAGCCTGTTCTTTACACTGGGCTCCCTTCTTGCTGAACAATAGGGCAGAATCAGGAGTCACCTTAGCAGGACCAAGTCTTTAGAGCCTCAGGATAAAATAACAGTGAGGTTGAAAAGTGGAAGCCCTAGAACTTGAACACATGCTTGTTCTTGTAGGTTGAAAAAAATCTCCTTTGGATCCAAACCCCAGTGGGCATGATCCATGCTCCTCAGTAAGAAGGGGATCTATCTTTGGGATCTGCTGAATGAGGAAATGTTTTCCAAGGAAGCTACCAATTTCACTCCTGAGGGATTAATGTTGGAAGCAGCAGAAATCACATTCCCTTTGCCTCCTTGGAGAGTTTAGAGAAACAGCTTCTTTAAAAACCTCAAAACCATGACCATCCTGTCAAAGACATAAATCTGTAAGCTGATGCCATGTCCATACACCGTGTCATTTTACTCGTCATTTGTCACCATCTTTAGCCAAGCGTGTGTACTCTGAGCATCCTTCCTAGGCCCATCTCCTCCTGGGCATGCTCTACAGAGGGCCTGTTTGTGGGAGAAGGGAGGCTGGCTCTGCCTTCTCTGTTTGGACATAAGTAGGGGGAATGAGACATATGGTGGCACTTTTGAATTCCCCACTTTGTCCCATATTTACGGAGAGAGCATAAGGGTGCTAGGCAGATGCAGAGACAGAGACATGAGGCTCAGTGCAGTGTGAAGGGAAGACAAAGGTGGGAGCAAATGAACCTGCCTGCCTTCAGCTGAAACTCACCAAACCCTAGGATGGCGGCTCTCCCAGGCAGAACCTAAAGGGTGGCTAGGAGGTGCTGTGTGATTGCATAGGTTCAGAGGGGAGTTAGAAGTTCCCCGTTTACATATACTAGTTTGGTTTATAAGTTTTAGTTCTTTGTATTATTGAAATTCAAAGCTTCATTTTAAGTTGGTCATTAGGTGAATGTTACTCCTTTTTCCCCCAAGAGAAACTCATAAGTGTGTGTGGATGTGCAAGCACAGTGGTGCCTGTGTTCTTTGAGTGTGTCCATGTGTGTCTGTAAGAGAAAGATAGAGACCAAGAACTTGCCCGGTTTTAGAAATACACTAATGTACAGTTGTTGCCTTTGTCTGTATTAAAGGCCCATTGAATGACTAATCCAGTTGGAAGCACTCCCATGTGGGTGTCTGAGTCCACGAGCCCAGCCTGGGGGCAGTGTGAGTCCCCAGGTCTGCCCCCCTGGTGTACCTTGCTGGCATGGTGCCTCAGGAAGGTGGCGACTCAGGTGGGCCTTGAGTTATATTTTTACTCAGCTGCTCAGTCCCCAGGGCACGTTTCTGGATCAGAACCTGTGGGAAAGAGGAGGTACCAAGTGCAATGTCACAGCATTCTACAAATGGAGATCTGTCATCTGGCAGCTTATCTCCTTTTTAGTTACTATTCTTTCTGAACCCAGGGTCCTTTTCAGTAATTCCCAGAACCTGATGGAGACTTCCCTCATCTTCCTTGGGATCAAACCCTGCTTCTCTCTTATTTACTAAGACTTTACCAGTTTGAATAGGAACCACATGACCAGGTGGTAACTTAAGATGGTTTTCTGCCAGTTATACCTGTCTCTTGCCCCTCATTTTTTCAAAGCTAGTATGAATTCTATAGGCTGAAAATATTCATCTGGCAAGTTTGAGAATTGAACACTGCAGATAACACGATACCTTAATACTGATGTCTCAAGGTGGCTATTCTGATCAAGGGTGGTTGCGTGACCATAGAGCTTTTCTAAGAAGGCAAAAGAAAGCTAAGTTGACAAGCAGGGCTAGTGAAACAACTTGCCTTGTACTCTCCTGATGGTCTGTGAACAAAGTAGAGGAACGCCTGAGTGGAGGTGAAGCTGTCGCTTCCCAAGCAGTCTCGGTGCTTTTCTTCTCTCACAGTGGATCCGATAAATATTTGAATAGAGCAGATAGCAGAACATAAACTGCTGTGTTGGGCTCTGAATTGAGCCAAATGTGTGGAGGACCTCCCAGGCCCACTGAGGGACCAGGTTTCCTGTCTGTAGTCATGCTAGAATGTTCCAAGCCATCTGAGGGCCAGCAGCAGTTAGTGAAGTCTGGAAGCCAACCTAACGCTAAGAAGATCATCTGAGAGAAGGAGTTTGAGACTGTGTGTGCAACCCTCCTCAGGCGCCTTTTTGCTCTGATCAGTAGGAATGTATCTGGCTTTATATTTTAAAGTCACCTGTCGCCCAGACCCCTGGATCCAGAACCCAAGGCCAGAAATCATAGGCATGAAGCACTTTCTTAAGACTGACTTAACGTTGGATTGTTCCCTATCGAATGCCTGCCTGCATGCTGCTTGAATTGCACCACCCCACCTCCATGACCAAGGGCATCAGAGTTCTGCAGCTCAGGCGTGGGCCCTGGGCTGCTCTCTGCTTTTCCTGTCTGACTCTTGTAAGTCCTCCCTCACTGAATGTAAAATTGTTGCCAAGTTGCTGAGAAGTGTCAATTCCGTTAACATGGGATATCAGTTCTGCCTCACATTTCCCACTAGAGGTCAAGGCTCACTGCAAGTAACACCTTGGGCCATCTGAACACCATCAGTGGACGAAAATGGGGCTATTAATATACTCTAAAAGCCATAATCAAAATGCTCAGAGGGAACTGGATAAGAACAGTGGGCCTGGCTATTGTCTATCTCACAAGGTTTTGTCTTGTACTGTTCAGAAATCTGCCACCTTTCTCCTTGCCCTTGTTTCTTGAATGAAATGCTTTTGAGGTTATTTATGAAATGAGTAATCCTGGTGCAGGAAGGAGGCAGTGGGCTTTATGGCTCTTTAGAGTTAATATAGATCTTGACCTTCTCTTTGGCTACCTTTAGACAAAGAACATGCCAATACTTGGGGCTCTAAGTTTTACAATTGATATTTATTTGTATCATCTCTTTGTCTAGGAATGTAAAAGTGATTCTAAACTAAGATGTGTAATAAAAATCAATCAGATTTATTGTACCTACAAAAAGGTGTCCTCATAAATGACTAACGTTTTTGAAAATGATATGCCTGTGGCTGATACACTGTCACTTTCTTTAAACATTTTAATTTTTCTAGTGAAAAGAGGGTGGGAGTGGAAATGAAGATTGAGTTGGAGTGCTGGTATTTAAAAAATAGAGCAACAAGATAAAGGGACATAAAATGAAGCAAGACAAAGTGACAAGTAAGTGCTTCTCATGTTTTTCCAAGGAGGGTCCTGAGGCCAGCCTAGGCAACAGCCATGACATGTCTTTAAATTTCTTTAAATGTATTACATATTATACTTTAAAATATGTGGGGGGTTTTTTTACACAAAAATATTTTTTGTTATTTACCATCAGGAAAAAAAAGAAATACCAGAAATGGGCCATATGTTGGTCTTGTGGCTTCTCATATTCTCAGGCCTGTGGAAGTATATCCCTGGGGGGTTGTGCTTCCTGGTTGAGACGTAGGGACTGAGTAGAGAGGGCACAGACCCTGGCCTCTGTGCTGCGTCTGAATTCTGGTTGTGTCTGCTTACTAACCATGTGACTATGAGGAATTTAATTTACCTCTGTGAATCTCAGGGTCCTTGCCTGTAAAATGGGGTGATAATCCCTGCCTTGCAGGACCATTGTGAGGATTAGCAATGATTTAAAGCAACAAGCACATAGTATGTGGACTAGAGCAGACATTTAAAATGTACTTGCTGCTGTGACAGGGTCCTGTGTTCAGAAGATACCATGAACAATTTGTATCCTTAGGGAACTAGAAGCTAGTACTGGGCAAATCATGTTCAGAAAATCCTAGGCCTCTATAGAAAAGCTGGCATTTTTTTTAAATTGATTTTTTTTGAGAGAGAGAGGGGGGGGGAGAGAGAAATGGGGGGGGGGTGGAGAGAAAGAAAAATATTGATTTGTGGTTCCACTTATTTATGCATTCACTGGTTGCTTCTTGTATGTGCCTTGACCAGGGATCGAACCTGCAGCATTGGCATATCAGGACCATATTCTAACCAACTGAGCTACTTGGCCAGGGAAAGCTGCTAACTATTTAACAAATAAATGGTGAATACCTACTATGCGCCATGCTATTCTGGGCATTGGATATATAGATGTGGGCAACACTGACATGGTCCCTGAACTCACAGAGCTTGTACTTTAATGGGGAAGGAGAGACAGGATAAGTATTAACCAAACACACACAAATGTATAATTACAAATTATGATAAATGCCATGAAGTAATATTATAGGATATTATTAGAGAATAACAGGAGCCTAATTTGGATTGGTGGGTAAATAAGAAAAGGGCTTTCTGAAGAAATGACATTTACAGTGAGATCTAGAGCAGCGGTCGCCAACCTTTCGGACCTCACGGACCCCCAGTGGTCCGCGGACCACTGGTTGTTGACCGCTTATCTAGAGAACAAGGAGTTAGTGAGACAAGAAATTTGGAAAGGAATTTGTGAGTGAACAGCATTTGTGAAGGCCTTGTGTAACAGAGTAGTAGAGTTTCATAAGAAGATAGCTGCAGCCCAGGCCAGTGTGGCTCAGTTGCTTAAGCATAGTCCCATGCACCAAGTCACTGGTTTGATTCCTGGTCAGGGCACATGCCCTGGTTGAGGACTCGATCCCCAGTAGGGGGCATGCAGGAGGCAGCCGATCAATGTTTCTCATCGATGTTCCACTCTCCTTCTCCCTCTCTCTCTAACAAGTCAATTAAAGTATTTTTTTTCTTCAAAGAAGAAGGTATCTGCAGTTCCTTTTTACGCTCACTAGAGCAGTGGTTCTCAACCTGTGGGTCGCGACCCCTTTGGGGGTCGAACGACCCTTTCACAGGGGTCGCCTAAGACCATTGGAAAACACATATATAATTACATATTGTTTTTGTGATTAATCACTATGCTTCAATTATGTTCAATTTGTAACAATGAAAGTGGGGGTCACCACAACATGAGGAACTGTATTAAAGGGTCGCGGCATTAGGAAGGTTGAGAACCACTGCACTAGAGGGAAGCATGGAGAACTATTGTAGAAAAGATTACAGTATAGGACTTTAAAAAATACCAACAAGATACTAGTATTTAAAGAGCAGAGAGGACAGTGGCCTATGTGAGTTAGACAAATGATTCTTAATTGTGTTTCTTCATTAGATACCTCCAAACTATGTGTAATGTCCCTATACCCCCCTTCTCTAAAAAGAGTTAAAAACCATAGCTTGCTTTAGCCTAAATAAGTATTAGTGTAGAATAGTTCAAAATCCGTTAGCCAAAAAGCAAGAGTTCAAAGTGTGATTTGAAGAATTATGAGCTTTGGGCCAAGGGCTAATTCGGTGGTGCAAGGCGGGGAAGCTAAACAACTTGGAAATTCCTGTCACACACCAAGTTGTCTCCGCATCTTCTGGAATGTTAAAAAAAAAAAATTTAAGTCAAGAATCTACTCAAACCTTGTATGATTCTGTAAGAAAAAGATGTGGTCTTTGTCCCTGGAGAACTTCTACAACCCTTGAAATTTCCTGAGTTATGGAAGTATCTTTTGGTATTCCTAAAAAGCCCCTTTCAACCACATCGGAGTTTATGCTAATAAGGTGACTCTAGTTGGGCCCCTAGATAGCTTCAGGATGGGGGCTGGTTGCCAGAGGAACCGATCATGTGATTAGAGGTTTGGAACTTTCAGTCCCACTTCCTGACCAGGGAGGGGAGAGGAACTGGAGATTGAGTTAGTCACCAATGGCAATGATTTCGTCATGGCTGTGTAATGGAACCACCAAAAAAAGCCCCTAAACTTCGGGGGTTTGGAGAGCTCCCAGGTTGGTCAACACATTGGAGGATGGCCTGTCCGAAGAGGGCATGGAGGCTCCCCACTCCCCCATCTTCTATGCATTCCTTCCATTTGGCTCTTCCTGGGAGTTGCATCCTTTATAATAAATGGGTAATAGTAACTAAAGCCCTTTTCTGGGTTCTGTGAGCCATTCTAGCAATTATCAAACCTGAAGAGAGGTTTGATATTAAATATCAAACCAATTTATAGTCAGAAATAAAAGTGGCAACCTGGGACTTTTGACTGGCATCTGAAGTGGGGGCAGTCTTGTGGGTCTGAGTCCTTAACCTGCGCTAACTCCAGGTAGCGCCGGAACTGTAGGGTATGCAGTTGGTGTCTGGAGAGTCAGAGACTTGGTTGTTGAGCGGAGAGGAAACCCATACATTTGGTTGCCAGAAGTGTTGTGAATAAAAACAGTTGACCTTGGAGACTATATTTTGAACTCCATGCTGATGGTTTTGTTTTGGGACGTGTGATTTGGGTAGGCCCACTTATCCTAGAGTTGCCATCAGATTGAAGTTTACCCCCACTATGGTCTCCAGGGACCATGTTGTGGTCACACCTGCCAGTGGATTTGTCAAGGATCTAACTGTAGCTCTCACAGCTGCTCCTGTTTCATCCTCTGTTTCTGTCACCAGTCTTGTGGTTAACCGTCCCTGGGTGCTTCAGTTAAGTGAGCCAACTGGGGACTTGCTTTTGGGGTGGGAGAAATGGGCAGAGCGAGAGATCACCTGCATCTCTGGGGACAGTGTAGACCACAGGACACTTGTTGCATGCCTGTCGTGCACCAGGTGTCTGGCTCTGCAATGGGGATGGAGAGGAATGAAATGTACTCCCGCCCTTCTGAGGACAGAGTGCTTAGGACCTACCAGAAGACTTGCTTCCTCTCCTCACAGCACTCCCCAGCCCTCCGAAGCTGGAGCCACACAGGCCTCCTTTGGGTTATGCCAACAGCTTTCATGCTTTGGCACCTTCACATGTGTTATAACCTCTTTCTGGAGGCTTCTCCCCACGCTTTGCTTGGCTAACTCCGACTCATCCATCAGGTATCAGTTAAATGTCACCTCTTCCAAAAAGCCTTCCCCCACCATCCATTCTGGTTTCTCTCCATCTCCACCTGTGTGTGGTGTCCTTATCTTACCTTGTTTCCTTCTTATTCCCTTTCCCAGCTTGCAATGATATATTTCTTTACTTTGGTCTCCCCCACCAGACTGTAATTTCCCTGAAGGCATGTCCTATTGTCCCCTCCAAGTTTGACACCTGAGTTGGATGGTGGGATACGTGCTGAATGAAACCTACGGCTCAGCACAGCATTTTCTGTCAGAGGAAGGAATGATGTGCCAGGAGAGGTGGAGAAAGGCTTTGTAAAGCATTTGCATCATCCTCTGTAAGAATGGGTAGGGTGTCACCCACTTGGGAAGGAGGGAAGAGCATGCCAGACAAAGGGAATGTGAATGAACACATGAGGACTTGCTGGTGATGGGAATGGAGAAATGAGAACGGGGCTGGGAAGGGTCTTGACTCCATGGCACATCCTGCAGATAGGAGAGCCCTGGAGGCCTTTTTTCTTTCCTTGTGGGAGTGAAGCACGCCTTAATTTAGCATTTTCTTATGGCAGCCTCACATGCTATTATTTTCTTTGAGAATGCAGAAAGCAATTTCACTAAGTGCGGCTTTAAGTTTCCCTGCTGTTCACACAGGTTTTCAGGGCTCAGTTGGCAAATTCCTTTCTGCAAGGAGCTTTCCCTGGCACAGCTCACCAGCCAAGGAATTCCAAGGAGCACTTGAACTTGACTTCAGTATCCTAGTTTCCCTAACAGTGGGGCCAAGGGATTTTTCAGGGTAGTGGTCTGGAAGGAGATCCCTTTGCTGCATTTGGGAACAGAGAAATTAAACTTCTGCCATTGGTTTTAAAATTTACCTTCCTTGTCCAGTCAACTGACTTACATATGTTGTTCCAGACTCTGTGCTAGGTGCCATGGTATACAGCTCAGAACCCTGCCCTTCCAGAGCTCCCAGTCTGGCAGGGAATTACCCCATTCACCAATAAGTACAAATCAAGGTAATCAGCACAGATACGGTACGGACAGGGTGCAGAGAGGGTAGCAGATTTCAGTAAGGAGCATGTTAAATGCAATGACAGTCTCTTTGCTAGATTATCCCAGGAGCAGCAAGAGGAGCCAGGGTTTCAGCCTCAGATTAACGTATTCATTTCTGAGTATCTGCAGTGTTCTGGGCATTGTTCTAGTCCGAGAGAGCTAGCGTAAGCCCCTGTCCCTAGGCGTGTCACGTTCTAGTGGTGGAGATAGAGGGGTAACAGAAGGATGTGCAGGATGTGAAGGCAAACAGGGCAGGGCAGGAGTTAGAGAGTGACAAGCTGGGGGAGGTGCTGGCTTGGGTTAGATTGGGAGGTCAAGGAAGGCTTCTTTGCAATGGTGATATGTTACATTTGAGCAGAGTCCTGAGTGAAATTAGGGAGCAAGTGTGTGGGTACCTGGGACTGGAATGAAGAGTATTCCAGGGAAAAGGAACCACAGTGCAGAGGTCTGGAGATGGGAGTGTGTTGGGGATAAGGAGGCAAGTGTGGCTAGTGGGCTGTGAGGTTGGAAAGGTGGCCAGGGGCTAACTCTGAATTATAAGTGAATTTTATTTTTTAGACAGTTGAAGGATTTTAAGCAAAAGAGGGAAATCTGATAGGAATGTTTTAAAAGGATCCCTCTAGCCCTGGCCCATGTTGCCCAGTGGTTAGAGAATCTGCCTGCACATGGAAGGGTCCCAGGTTAGATTCCCAGTCAAGGACACATACCTGGGATGCAAATTCGGTTGGGGCAGGTGCAGGAGGCAACCAATTGATGTGTCTCTCTCACATCAATGTTTCTCTCTCTCCGTCTCTCTCTCTCTCTCTCTCTCTCTCTCTCTCTCTCTCTCTCTCTCTCTCCCCCTTCCCATTCCTCCTCCCACTCTCTCTAAAAATCAATGGAAAAAATATCCTTGGTGAGGATTAACAAAAAATCATACAAAAAACCTGATCCCTCTGCTGCTTTGTAGAGAACAGAGCAAATGGGTCAGGCAAGAAGGCTGCTTAGAAGAGGGGCTGTAGTTTGGACCAGAGGTGGTGGCTAGGACCAAGCCGTAGGAGAGCAGAGAAGTGGTAACATGCTTTAGGATATGTTTACTGCTGATAACTGGATTGTGGTGAGAGAAAAAGAAGAGGCAACAATGGCCCCAGAGTTTCTGATCTGAAGCCTATGGACATTTCACCTCTGCCACTTTCTTCCATGTACCATCTCCCCGCCCCACTTTTTTTCATGATCTAGTTTTTTAAAATTTATTATTATTTTTTTAAATATGATTTTTTTTTACATATTGTTTTTGTGATTAATCACTATGCTTTAATTATGTTCAATTTGTAACAATGAAAATACATCCTGCATATCAGATATTTACATTACGATTCATAACAGTAGCAAAATTACAGTTATGAAGTAGCAATGAAAATAATTTTATGGTTGGGGGGTCACCACAACATGAGGAACTGTATTAAAGGGTCGTGGCATTAGGAAGGTTGAGAACCACTGCCTTATGGACTCGCTGCCTGTGCCATGATGGCGTGTGAAGTCACCACCCTGGCACATAAATCCCGGAATAATTGTGTGAAAGCAGGAAGCTTTATAACCAAATCCTTTTTCCCCAGTGCTCAGAGCACCGAAGTTTTCTGCTGTCTTTGGAACTTTGTCTGCAAACAGCTGGAAGGAGACGCAGCCCAAGGGATCACCATCGATGTCAGAGAACACGGTGGGGTTCACCATGGCTGACGAGCTGCTTCGGGGTGGCTGTGTCTGCAAAGCCTAATATCTAATCTAATCTTAAATATGATTTTTATTGACCTTTTAGAGAGAGAGGAAAGGAGAGGAAGAGAGAGAAACATCGATCGGCTGCCTCCTGCATGCCCTTCACTGGGGATCAAACCCGAAACTCCTGCATGTGCCCCAACCGGGAATCAAACCCACGACGTTTTGGTGCACAGACTGATGCTCCAACCAACTGAGTCACCCAGCTGGGGCCACCACCATCAATTTTAGAACATTTCATCACCCCAAAAAGTACCCATTAGCAGCCACTCCCAACCACAAAGCCCTAGACAACCACTCATCTACTTTCTGTCTCTTCTGTCTACATCTGGCTCTTTTAGGGTCTTAGAATCCAGTTTCCTCATCTGTAACTTCACAGGGTGATTGTGAGGTTTAAGAGAGAACATGAAAACATGAGATGTGTCTAATGGGCCAGGCAGACTGGCCTTGGCCTTAGTAAGTGCTGCTGACTCTGTTGGCCATCTTACTGAGGCAGTGTGAGTAGTGGAGAAGAGTGTGGGCACTGGATCCAGACTGCTGGGTTGTGAATTCTGAACTCATAATTTACTAGTTTTGTGATGATGAAAAGTTTCTTAACCTCCCTGGGGTCTCAGAATCCTCAATGGTCAAAAAGGGCCCATAGCAAGTACTTCCTAAGTTGCTGGGAGTTCAAATGTGTGGAGCCGTGCCTGGTATGTCGCAAGTGCTCAGTAAATGGTCATTGGTGCAGTGCTGTTCCCATTATTAGTCAGTTAAGGAGTCCTACAAGCAGGTGGTGACTCCCAACTTCAAGGCTGGGAATGGCCATTTCTGAACCCAGGTGGTTGCAGGGGTGTGTGTGTGGGGGGGGGGGGGGGATCATAGATCTATTTTTAATGTTTCCCTCTTGTTGGATCTGTAACTTTGTAAAAGTCACTTCTTCCCTCTAAGCCTCAAGTTACTTATCTGCAAAGTGAGGGTTAAAGACAGCCTTACTTCATAGGGCTCTGGAAGATTCAGTGACCTATTGAGCACCTGTTTGCCAGGCACTGTTTTGAACATAAGAGAAAAAAAGCTTTGCTCTCTTAGAACTTGTGTGGAGTTGATGGAGAGAACAGAAAGTAAATAATCATCCTAAGGATCATAATAAGTAAATACAGAAAGAAAAAAATATATGTAAAGCATCTGGTGCCTGGCATGTGGTGAGCACGCCATAAATGATAGCAGTAATGATTATTATGTGAAAGCACTTCTTAAAGCTGGGCAGCACAGCATAGAGGCGGGTCTCTAGGTGACTGGCTGTGCGAGCATGTGGCCTTCACTTAAGTCTTACCTCATTTCTGCTCAGTTAGGTTTCACTCAGCCTCCAAGGCCTCTTTCACATTGCCTGCTGGAAATCTATGTGTCTTCAAGGGTAGAGCATTCCTCTCTCCTCCCTTCAGCTGGTACTGACGGAAGGCTACTTCGGGCCAGGTGTTCTGCTGGGTGCTGGGGTTATTAAGCTGAAACACCCAGGAGGGGTGTGGCCAGGGGCATGAATGAAGGGAGCCCGGGGCACCCTGGGAACCTCCAGGCCAGGCAGATGAGAGCCAGACTGAAGGAGTCTGGCTGCCTTGGTTTTATTCTGCCCAAGGAGGCCCTGAAGAATTCTGAGCCGGGTGATAAAGTTAGCAGCAAAACTAAGACTTCCCAACATTCTTGTTTGAATGCTACATGGTAAAAGTAAACATTTGCATTATGGTCAAATGCAAAATCTATATTTAGGCACCACAGTCAAACCCAGAGAGCTCCAAGAAGGAGATCTGAAGACATGTAGACAAGCAAAGACCTCAGGGCAAGTAATGTCTCAAGGTGAAGACAGTATGCCACTAGATGAGCAGGAAATGTGGCAAAATGGAGGAGGGCGTTTTGGAGCGAGATGAACGTCGGTTGGCAGCTGTTACCCGCGGCAAGCTATTGCACCTTGGCAGGAGGGTTACTGCTGACCCTGCTGCCTTCAGGGCTGCTGAAAGGATTAAAAGAAACATCCATCAAGTGTCTGGCACTTAGTAGGGACTCAATAAAAGACATATGTTAAGTATTAATAGCAATATTATTAGTAACAGTGCAGCATATGGAAAGAGCTCTTTGTGGCAGCCAGACCTGTGGACAGATACATCCAGTGCAAGTTGCGTAACCTTTCTGAGCCTTGGATTGTCCCCTTTCCTATAAAACGAATGAATGAAAATACCTTCCTTGTAGGGTTGAGGAAGGGAATAAATGTGATAATGAAGTTTTAGGCTGTATAATAGGTGTTCAGTTAAGTGCTATTTCTAAATGGGAAAACAGTGAATAAATATTCTGATGGTAGAACATTGAGACAATACAGAAACATTTAAAGAATTAGAGGGTTTTCCCATGTTAATTTTGTTACATATTACTAAACTGCTTCTCAAAATGACTATGAATTTGCATTCCCACCAACAGTGCATAAATTGTGCCCGTTTCCTTACATCTTTGCTAACACTGGGTTCTGCTGATTTTTTCAACGTTTTCCAGCCTGATCTATTGAAAAATGACATTTCAATTTTGTTTTTATCTGTAGTTCCAGGATTACTCATACGAGGTTGAAAATCTTTTCAAGTATTTCTATTTGTGTTTCTTCTTTTGTTAATTGCCAGTTTAGGTCATTGTTATTTGGCCATCTTCCTATTGAGGTGTTTCCTAATGACTTTTTAAGAACTCTGTTTATTAGGAATCTTAGCTCTTAGTCAACTTCTTGGATTTTTAAAAACTGTTATAACATGTTTAGAAAGACTTCCAGTTCCAAGATTACAAAAATATTCACTTTTATTTCCTTCCAGTACTTTTCTTTCTTTTATCACATATAAATCTTTGATCTAGGTGAAATTCAGATTTAAGGAGGGAGGTAAGTGCCAACTTAATTTTTCTCCAAATGGTACCCAGTAGTCCTGTTCCGTTTATTAACTTTCATCTTCCTCCACCAGTTTGAAATGTTAACTTTATGTACTACAACTCCTTATATGTGTGGCCCTATTTTTGTACTCTGTTAGGCTGAATATGTCTGTTGCTCCTTTGTCAAAACTGCACTACCTACTGCATTTTAATACCTAGAACAAGTCCCAACGCATTACTCTTCTTCAAAGTATGCTCGGCAGTAAGGTGGCGTGATTAAATTCAGTGCCCTAGCCAGTTTGGCTCAGTGGATAGGGTCCTGTGTTGTTGTTTTTAAATATGTTTTTATTGATTTCAGTGAGGAAGAGAAAGGGAGACACAGAAACATCCATGATGAGAGAGAATCATTTATCAGCTGCCTCCTGCTCGCCCCCTACTGGGGATCGAGCCCGCAACCCAGACATGTGTCCTGACCGGGAATCAAACTGGGACCCTTCAGACTGCAGGCTGTTGCTCTATCCACTGAGCCAAATCAGCTAGGGCAGGGTCCTGGGTTTGATTCGGTCCAGGGTACGTACCTTTGGTTACAGGATCAATCCCAGTATGGGAGGCAACCGATTGATCTCTCTCACATCGATGTTTCTCTCTCTATCTCTCCCCTCCACTCTCTCTAAAAATCAATGGAAAAATATTCTCGCATGAGGATTAACAACAAAAAAATGTCCACACTGTTGAGCATTAAAATTTTTTTCATCATGTGAATATGAGTAGTACGTACTCATTCTTGAAGACTTGTAAAATAAAGACAAGTGTAAAGAAGCAAAAAAACATTACATCTAGCACCTTAATCTAAATGCTGTTTTGTGGGTCAACGGAAAAAGAGAATTTTTAAAATTAAAAAATGTAATACTTTGTAGGAAAAAAAAAGAAAACAAAAAAATCAACCATAGTCTTACAGCCCAGAAATAACCATTATTAACATTTTGGAGGAGTAAAATGGAATTCAAACACCTTTTTCAGCCTTATAGGAGAATAAAAAAACAGGAGTGGATTTAAATGATGAATGGCAGATAAGCTGAGTTAGGGCTGTCCATCACATGAGCAGGTGCAGTGCCTAAAGACAACAGTGAGGTCATGAAGTCTCTATTCCCGAGCATCTTTGCAACTTGCATAGATAGGTTTGGTTGAAGTCCGACCTCAGTCTTTCCCAGTTCTGCCAGGTTCTAAATACTGTTTAGGGCTCATTCAATGGGAAATTAGTCCTCAGGGATTAATAAAGTAATTATTAAGGTCATTCATTCAACACTTGAGTGCCTACCTTGTGCCAAGGCTGTGCCAGATGTTGGGGATATGATAATGAATGCAAGAAGATGCTAGCAAGTGACAGACACTAGTAAACTAACGATCATACAAAGAAAGGAAATAAGGGAGGGGCCAGAAGTGATATACATTTGTTGTTCATCTGCTATGCTGGAAATTTAGTAAATGTGATCTCGTTTAATCATCTTGGACCTAGGGGAGATAAGCTGACCTCTCTGAACCTCAACTTCATTTGAAGGTGCAGTTATTGAAAGAGAACATTTGTTAGGGTGGCAAATGGTTCCAGGGCTTGATTCACTGAAGCGTTTACTGTGTCTACTGTGTGCAAAATGCTTTACAAAAATCCCATTTAATCCCAATTGCATCCTTTGAGTTTAATATGAATCTTGCTGTCCAAATGATGGCACTGAATCCAGGAGAGGTTGCATAACTTGACCAAGGCCACACAGCTGGAGAATGACTGCAAGATTCAAACCCAGGCCTGCTCTAGTTCAAAGCCAGTGACAATACATTATCTCATAGTGAGGTTCAGGATGTCTGTGTGTCTTTTGGGGAATTCCTCGGTGTCTGCTAGTGATGTATTTATTCCGATTTCTGAATACGTGCTGTGCTCATAACTGTGCAGTTTGAAAAGTGACTCATCCCAAGCAGGACAGGGTTGATTATCCGTCCTGTTTATCTTACACTGCCCTGTGACACCTTTGTTGACTTCAAAGATACTTTGTAATAAAAGCACTGTGATAAAAACAGACACCAAAAAATGTATAGATTTGTTTTTTGGTGCTTCTGACAAGAGACTCATGAGTGTTATTAGCTTTAAAAAAAAATCACAGCTACTTAAGGTTTAATGACTAAAGCCAATTTTCCAACTCATATTCTCTTTTTACTCTTAACTATGATGTTGTAATTAGTTTCGGTATGATTCTGCAAGGGCAGAGACCTTGAAATATTCACATCTGGATTCTCCCATTGGCTTGACCCAACTGTGAGAATGAGGCAGTACTGGCTGTAAATTAAGTAAAGGCATTTTTAATTTTGCCTGAATTAGCTTTCTTTTGCTACTTTAAGTTACCACAGATAGAATGGCTTAAAACAACATCCATTTATTTTTTAAAAAAATAATTTTATTTTTATTTTTTTAAACATATTTTATTGATTTTTTTACAGAGAGGAGGGGAGAGGGATAGAGAGTTAGAAACATCAATGAGAGAGAAACATCGACCAGCTGCCTCCTGCACACC
Source organism: Myotis myotis (assembly GCF_014108235.1). Classification (NCBI taxonomy): domain Eukaryota; kingdom Metazoa; phylum Chordata; class Mammalia; order Chiroptera; family Vespertilionidae; genus Myotis; species Myotis myotis. The sequence continues at coordinate 61,045,597 of NW_023416401.1, read as the reverse complement.
CCCTACTGGGGATGTGCCCGCAACCAAGGTACATGCCCTTGACCGGAATTGAACCTGGGACCTTTCAGTCCGCAGGCCGACGCTCTATCCACTGAGCCAAACTGGTTTGGCTAAAAAAATAATTTTTATTGATTTTTAGAGAGAGGAAGGAAGACATAGAGAAATGTTGATTTGTTGTTCCATTTATTTATGCATTCATTGGTTGCTTCTTGTATGTGTCCTAACCAAGGATTGAACCTACCTTAGAATATCTGGATGATGCTCAGACCCACTCAAAACAACTCCCATTTACATCTCACACTTCCTGTAGGCCAGAAGTTGACCAGAGTGTGGGTCTCTGCTTTGAACCTGAAAAGGCTAAAATCAAGTGTTGACAGGATGTGTTCCTTTCTGCAGACTCTAGAGTAGGAGAACCTGCTTCCTGCTCATTCAGGTTATCAAAATTCACTGCCAAGGGGTTGTAGGACTGAGATTCTATTACTTGTTGGCAGAGCTTATCAACTTCTGAGGCGGCCTACATTCTCAGGTTCATGGCTCCCTTCAAAGGAACAGTGGCTTGTTTTAAGCCCCTGTATCTTGGGAGTGAAGTTGAGTTCCTCTTAAGCTTGGAATCTGATTGTTCTCTGCCTTCCTTTTCTGCTTTTAAGGGTCCATATGGTAACAGTTGGCCCTCCCAGATAGTGCAGGGTCATCACCCTATTTTAAGGTCTTTCATCCCATCTGCAAAATCCCTTTTGCCATGGAATGCAACCTTCACAGGTTCCAGAGACTAAGGTATAGATCAATGATGGCAAACCCTTTGAGCTCAGCGTGTCAGCATTTTGAAAAACCCTAACTTAACTCTGGTGCCGTGTCACATATAGTAAAACAAAGATTTGTATTTTTGATATTTTATATATTTAAATGCCATCAAAGAAAAATCAACCAAAAAAATGAGTTCGCGTGTCACCTTTGACATGCGTGTCATAGGTTCGCCATCACTGGTATAGATAGTTTGAGTGGGGGAGGACATTATTCTACCACAGTGCTTGTACTAAACATGTACACTTTAGAATGAATCTTCTTGCTTCTACTTGGAAGTCAGGGGCAGGGGAGAAATGAAGCTACTCAAGAAGAAAATGTTTGAACAAGCCAAATGACTTGTCAAATTGGGTTACTGTGTCAGCTTTAAATTAAAAACAAAAACAAAACAACCCTTTGTAAAAAATCAGGCCAACAATATTTTGGTGGTGGATGGGGTTGTTCTTCCTTTTCCCCATCTTGGGGGTAAACTTAGATGGAGAGAGACTTAAAAATATGCCTTATTTCACCTCCTAGAGTCTATTCATTTGCAGAATTTTATTGGACACGGAAGCCTGTGTGACGAGCATAAAAAGCAGGAGCACTGAACTCCGTGGTGGTGGGCAGCACAGTTATCAGTCTTCTTTCAGCGCTGGCTCTCTCCTGTGCTAACACCAGGGAGTGGAGGGTATGTTTCCTCACCCAGGGAAACCTTTAAAATGTGGCCATTGACCCTGCCTCCCTATTACTTAAGAGCTGGCCATTAATCCAGTTTAGGACTGAATCTAGGCAGGTTTCTGGACATTGATTCAACAAATACGAACAGGAGACCTGTGTGTTGGCCACCTCATTTCATTTCATGCTCTGCAACCAAGGCTCAAAGAGGTAAAGTACCATTGCCCATTGTCAATATCAAACACTTGCTCTATGCCAGGAGCCAAATTATATAGACCTAATATCAAGGCCTCCCTTCACACCCTCTTCCAATCTGCCAGTTGTTTTATGTTAATTTTAATTAACCCAATAATACCATCAGGTCCGGCACTAGGCTACTGTAGATTAGAAAATTGAGGCCCATGTTGAGCCCCTACATTTAGGCTGACAGCCAGGGAGTGGCTTAGCCAGGACCCAGTTTGGGCCGGTTTAACTCCAGGACCGTGTTCTCTCCAAAGTAGCTCCTCGAAAAAGGCCTCAGGTGCATTCTGTGCAGTATGGGCCCCCAAATCCAATTTTTTTACACTACCTGTCACCGTATTACTGAATTCACCAACGCTCTAGGCTGCTAAGTGCAACTTCTGCAAAAACAGTTTCTGCAAACACAAAGCGACATGAAGGCACAGGAAGAAATGGGGAACTGTCCAGGTCTGTCAATTGTGGAATAACCGTTTTACTGATATGAGTGTTTTTGTCTCATTATTATGCAGCAATGAGTCATTTAGGGGAGGACCAAAAGGGAAAGTCCTGCCTCTTGTCACCTAAAAGAATTGCCAGTGAGAACCGCTGGGGCGGGTCGAGACACAAAGTGGGTGCTGGGAGTAAGCTATCAATTTTCGGTCGCCTCCCTAACCCGCCCGGCGGCGAGAAGCACCGAAAGGGTTAAACGTGGCTGGTGGAGCCCAGCCACCGCCTTTCCAGCATCGCTTCCCACAATGCCTCAGGCCCAAGCCAGTTCCAGCACCTCGCGAGACTCCGCCCTGTCCCTTCCCCGAACATCTGCAGTCTCTCTAGCAGACAGAGGTCTGAGAGAGGCAGAGAAGTGAGAGGAGGGGCGAAAGGCGAACCGCGGAGCACGCCGGGAAGTGTGGTCCAAGCGTTTCACGCAGCCATATTCTTCCGGAGTGGGGGAGGCCAAAGAGGCAGTTGGGACTACGACTCCCAGCAGCCCTTTCGGTTTGTTTTTGTTCAAAAAAAAAACCCCACACTCCCCCTCCTCACTCTCACACACACACTCACACACACCCACGGCACACACTCACACAACCGGGCGCCGAAAGAAAAGCCGCGTCTCGCCTGCCTGCCCCACCTCCAGTCCTGTCTCGGCACCTCAGCAGGGCGGGAAAGCGGAGGCCGGAGCCGTGACCTCTGACCCCATGGTTATGCAGAGCCGCCGCATTCCTTAGCGATCGTGGGGCAGCAGCCGTCGCCGCCGTGGGCGACTGACGCAGCGCGGGCGCGTGGAGCCGCCGCCACCCCTCCCCCATCGCCGCCCTCGCCCCGGTCTCGCGCCAGCCGGTCCCCACACGCCCGCCCCCTATCCTCGGCCGCACCCGAGTTCTCTCGCGCCGCCGCCGCCACGCACCCCCCGCCGCCGCCTTCACCGCCCCGCACCGTCGCCGCCCCAGCTCGCCCCACTCGGAGATCCCGCGTGGAGCCGCCGCCACCGCCGCCGCCGGGGAGGAGGATGAAGGACAAACAGAAGAGGAAGAAGGAGCGCACGTGGGCCGAGGCCGCGCGCCTGGTGAGGCGGGTCGCCTGAGGGGTCTCAGTGGGGGGCGTGGGGTGGGCTCGGCGCGCACCCCCCACCGGGAGGGGGAGGGGCGGGGTCGCTCTGCCTGTGGGAACCCGACTGCCCTCCCCGGCGTTGGGTGGGGAAAGGTCCCCCACCGGGTTGGATATGGCGCCTTTTTCCGCACGAACCCCCCACCTCTAAATTCCTGCGGAGGGGCGAGCCTGCCGGCCGGCTCCTCCCCCTCCGGGCGCCGGAGCCCAGCCTCCCCTCCCCCACCGCTTGGCAGCGTCGGGGGGTCTGGGGAAGCTTGTTTTCTGGACTCGGGGGGGAGTTCGGCTTCCGGGAAGGGTCGGAAGCTCCTCCCTCGCTTCCTGGTGGGCTGTGGGATGGTGCGTGGGACTCCAGGGCTGGGGGAGCGCCCCCAGTTCCCAGGACGCGAGTGGCATTTGGAGCCTTCCCAATCTAAACCAGGTGTGTGGGGGGGGCAAGGGCTGGCTGTCGCCTCGCTGGAGCCCCGAGCGGTGGTCCTCCAACTTCCCTGGGGACACCGGGGGGGACGGTCCGGCGCTCCCGTCCTGAGGCCTCCTGGGGGGAGACCCGAGCCTGAGGGTCTGGGGCGCTGCCTGAGTGCCTTCCTGTGGCCCCGCCGCCCAGGTGGAGGCTCCTGCCGGTGGCCCAAGGACCACACTTTGAGAAACGCTGACGGGCGTTTTTTTCCTTCCTCAGTCAGACTGGAGGGAGGCAGGGAGCTGACGACACTTTGCAAAGAAGGTGTCTGTGCGCTCCGTGTTCCTGAGCGCCCTGGTGCGTGTGCACGCGCAGCGTTGGACAAAGACCAGGTGTCTTCTGTGCGAGGGTGCTGCTCGCGGCACTGAGCCAGGGAGGGAGTCGTGGAGTGTTGGAAGCCGCCGGGGGGGGGGGGGGGGCGTGAATTTTGTTTTTCCAAAGTGTGGAGAGGCCTCGTCCATGCACTGTCTTCCTTTTGGATTTGCACCCACGCCACAAACGCTTTGGGACAGGTTCTGGTACACGGTTGCCGGCGCCAGTCGGAATGGGCTCTGTTTCTCTCGGGGATGTCAGTTCTAACTGTCACGGAGCAGGGTTACAGTGCAGATAGGCACGGCTTGTCTCTTGACAGCCCGTAGTTTTTATGTAATTGCTGTAATCCACTTTTAATGACGAGTGAAGCTCAACCATCTGATCTTTTATTTTATTGGGAAGCGTGGTTCCTGCCTCGAAGGTGTTGTGCAAAAAAAGATGCGTGTGTATTGGGGTTTCTTATAGATCTGTGCCACACCTTTTTCTTGCTTGAAGTCTGTAAAACTCAAGTTGTTGACTTGCAAGAATTAAAGCTATCTGGCTTCTAGGAGAATTTTCACTGGTATCCCTGATGGTCTTCCCTGGGCATGTGTTGCCCAAGGAACAGAAATAACAGTTGTTTCTATGCTGAAGTTTTGTGCTTCAGGTAATTTGTTCTGGCATATGAAATTTGAAGCTTTTGAAGTTCCTAATTTATTTTTTTTCTGATTCAATCAAAACTGGAAGCTTTGGCTGGCTTTCAGGATTCCTCCAGCGTTGCTTCACCTGAAAACAAATGTAGGCCTAAAGGAGAGGAGTCTTGGGTGTTCATTGAAATTCTCCTCTGAGTTCCTATTACGCAGGTGTTTATGGCTCTGGGCACCAAAAGGAAATTTGCTTGCCAGAGTTTTGCTTGTTAGAGGTAGGTGAAAGTACCTTTAAATCCTGTTATTTATGTCCTGACAGAATTCTAAAGTCTGCTTGTCTCAAAGCTTTGTTGGTTTGGCTCTTACTAGTTGAAAGACTTTAGGAATTTGAGGTTCACTATTTTGTTAAGCTTCTTTAGGTTCTTGAATTTACTGTGATATGAACTTGGCAATATCCAGGTTGCTATTTCTGTTTTATCATTAGCTCAAATTTATGCCAGATTTTCTGAATAAGTTCTTTCTCTTTTCTGTGGCTCTTCACTAAAAAATAGTAATGCGAATAGAAAATATTTTGTGGTGCACCTAAAAATGTGAAAGATAACACTCGGGAACATTGTGCATAATTTTGCATTCTTTTGTTGTTGTTTTTAAATATATTTTATTGATTTGTTTTTACAGAGAGGAAGGGAGAGGGATAGAGAGTTAGAAACATCGATGAGAGAGAAACATCGATCAGCTGCCTCCTGCACACTCCCTACTGGGGATGTGCCCGCAACCAAGGTACATGCCCTTGACCAGAATCGAACCTGGGACCCTTGAGTCCGCAGGCTGACGCTCTATCCACTGAGCCAAACCGGTTAGGGCTATTGTTTTTTGTTTAGAATTTTTCTTGGTGGGTGAGGGGGAACTTTTCAGGGTCCTCTCCTCATTAAAAAAAAAAAATTGCTGTGACTGAGTGCTGGAGAGCTTGTGAGAGCTTACACAGGACAGAGAAGCTTGACTAGAGTAAGCTCAGGTGGGAGGGCAGTAGATTAGATTTAACTGCTCTTTGGACAGGTGATGAAGTGCTTGCCATGGCAATCAGATGCACTTGTTCGGGGGCATTTCATATTGCTTCTGACCTTGCTCAAATGGCAAGAGTGATACTGGGAAACCTTTTTTTTTTTTAAATATTTTTTTATTGATCTCAGAGGGAGGGAGAGAGAAACATCAGTGATGAGAGAGAATCATTAATCGCCTGCCTCCTGCACGCCCGCTACTGGGGATTGAGCCCGTAACCCGGGCATGTGCCCTTGACTGGAATCGAACCCGGGACTCTTCAGTACACAGGCCGCCGCTCTATACACTGAGCCAAACCAGCTAGGGCCTGAGAACCCTTTTATAAAGTATTTTGGTAGGAAAGAAAAGATGACTGCAGTATGCCCCAGAAGATTGATTTTTGCAAATGTTAACTATGTCGTTGAAAAGTAGATATTCTTTCAAACATTTTGTAATACTGTCTTTTTTAGATTGAAGAGGTAGACTTTAGAGGTTGGATGGGTGTAAATCCTCCTGCTTGTTAGGAACAGTTTGGGAGAAGTGGCCAAGGGGATTTCCCTTTAGATTGAATGCCCTTAAATGGATTCTTCCTAGCTTTGAGAAACTCTTCATTGCACGGCTTTATCTTTCATTTTGATTCATGACTGACCATTCTTACATCAAACATTTTTTTCTCCTTTGAAGTAGGAGAGAGATTCCCCCCCACCCTTCTTTAAAATGTGCTCTAGAAAGACAGAAACTAGGAATAGAACACTGCTGAATTGATCTTATACTAAAAGCTGGAGGAATGTACAGTTTTAAGAAAAGTGAATAGTTTGTATCTTTTAATGCAGCTTCCCTTTAGAGATTTTGTTTCCTCTATCTGAGATTCTCAGGCTCTTCCTAATTGTTTAAATAATTGGTAATTAATTTTTCAGATTCATGCTTCTTAAAAAAAAGTTATCCTACAAAAATTCACTATCTCAGCTCCCACTTAATTAGTATCAAAGAAATATATCTGTGACAGTGAACATTGGTAGTTTGTCCTAGGATTTGTTGTGGGTCTAAGTCAACACTGCCTAACTTGGTACTTAAGTTCTTGGAATACAAAGATGGATAAGGTTTGCCCTTGGGGTGCTTATGGTCTTCTGGGGATGGGGAAAGTCTAGACACATGAATATAATGTTACTATAGGCATGGTAAAGCGCCATTATAGATGTGTAAATGGTAAACAGACATCCTTGTTCCTGCGTATTGTCCAGGCATAATTATGAATAGTTCCTCCTTTCCCTCTCCAGTGCTCTGCTTTGGAATATGAATTATATGTGTGTGTGGAACTATTGGGACACTGAAAAGACAGTGACCTCTGCCTGGCAGAGGTCAGAGAAGGCGTCCAGGACGAAGGTGCTTCCCAAACTGCATCTTGGAGAGAGAGGGAAGGAGGGAGGGTGAGAGAGAATTTGCCGGGCGGACAGTGTGGGAATTGGGTGGGGCTCCACTTAGTTATTGGGACATAACGTTGATGGAGTGTGTTTGGCAGTCAGGTGGAGAGACAGGTAGAGACCAGATCATGAGGGCCTTGTATGCCAGGCCAGTGACCACCTACTTTGTGCCAGTTGCGCTAACCTGTAAAACAACTGAGAGAAAGACACCGGTATCCTTCCTTCATAATTGAGGGAACAGGCTCAGATTGGGTAGGTGACTTCCCAAGTTTAGAAGTCTAGAATTTGACTTCTGTTCTGTCTGTTATTCTGGTGGGCCAGTGGATTCTCAGGAAGCTAGGTTGCTGTTGAAGATTTTAAAGCCAGGAAGTGATTGTTGGGTTGTCAGTCTATAGCAGGTAATTTCTGTGAGAGTAGAGATATGGTCTTGTTTACTTATGAATTCTGATAATTGTTCCTAGCACAAAGTATTCATGTATTTATTGAATGAAGAATGATAGCAGAGTAAGAATGGATTTGAGGAAAGCAGGGCTGGTTGCAGGGATATTAGCAAAGGGGTGGTTGTGTTTGGTTTAGTATGAAACTGGCTGTGGGAATTGGGGGACAGGTGAGAGTGAAGGATGACCGCCAGGTTTCTGAATTAGGTAATTAGGCTGCCAACCAAAGTGGGGAATACTGGAAGAAGGGGAGATGAATTAGACCATCAAGGGGGGATGCCTAGTACAGAACTGAATATTTGAGTCTGAAGTTTGAGGAGAAATCGGGGCTAAAGGATTTGGGAGTTATCAGAGTTTAGGTAATAGTTGTAACTATGAGAGATGATAATGTTACCAAAGGAGAATGTAAAAATTGAAAAGAAAGAAGCTAAGAATGGGATAATGGTAAATAGAGGTTTATCTGAGTACCTACTTCTCTAAAACTTGACTTCCTTTTGTGCTAAGGGCTCGTGTTCTAATAGTGGGAACCTTCAGCAGCAGTCCTGTCAGGCTTCTTGCTTCATGTTTTATTTGTGACAGAGCAGTACTTAGTTGTTACCATTGTGGAATGACTGCAACATGTTAGTATGGTTTGGAGTAACCTCAGCACCTGCTCAGGTAGAGACAGTACAAAGATATTGATAGCCTGTCTTTTTCTCCCTGAGAAAGACAACATTCTAAAACAATTCAACCTCCTAACGTCAACGAGCTGCAGTTGCTTATGAGAAACTACTGCCATGACTTCTAGGTGATTTTAACATAAATGGGACATTCTGGTTCATTGTTTTGCTTGCACCAACCATGTAGAACCATAGCATCATGTTGCCAAATGGCAAAATCTGCTTTGGCAATTAACACCAGAATTTCACAACTCACTGGTAAAAATCATTTAAAATCAATAAAGAAATAAAAAAAATTAAAAAAATCGTTTAAAAATATGGGTACTAATCAAACTTCCTTGGGAAAGAAAATCTGAATGCATGTCTGTCTTATAAATTAGTGTGTGGCACTACCTATTCTGTGGTTTAGTCATATTAGCATTATCAAGTTAAGCACTAACCAACGTTGCTAAGGCCCTACATATGATAACATCTATGCTAAGAAGATGTGTTTTAGAATTGAAATTAGAATGTGTCGCCTTGGTTTCTGAAGTAATTTTAACTGTGGAAATATCTAAATTGTCAGCAGTGGCAGAACTGTCGCCCATGATACAGACTGGTAATGGAAATAGTATACTGAATTCAGAGCATTTGTATTTCTTCAGGTACTAGAAAACTACTCAGATGCTCCGATGACACCAAAACAGATTCTGCAGGTCATAGAAGCAGAAGGACTAAAGGAAATGAGGTTTGTATTGCTTTTGTTGCTTACATGAGGGTTTCATAGGGCATATGTCTGTTATATAGTGATAAGTCCACGTGTATGTGCGTATGTGTGTATATATATATACACATATATATGTGTACATACATATATATGTGTATATTTTCTCTCTCTCTCTCTCTCTCTCTCTCTGATGTGCCTGGTGGTAATGTGGAACTATCTCAGGTTGTATGTCCTCCCAAGTGTAGGTGGGAGTGTGAATATCCATTTGTTTTTATCAGAGGTCCAGTGGCTTTCCTCATCCTTGTTTTCCCTTAAATCTTGACAGTGGTGCTTGTTTTTTGTGTAAGGAGTCTGCACATTTTTTCTTGTACTCTATTTTTTAAGTTTCAATAATAGAGAAGGGGTGGACTCTGGTGGGGCTGTATTGAGTCTAAAAGTACCCTTTTCTCTATACTGTATCTCTGAAGTACTTTGTTTTAGGATCAAAGAAGGGTTGTTTCATCACCATAAACCCAAGGGCCTTTTTTCCCCTCCTGATTCTAACCATTTATGATATGAATATAGTAAATTGAGGGTGACCTTCCTTTTGTTATCCTATGACCTTGATTTTGTTATCCTATGATGTAGTTTTCTTGGAGAAGCAACAAGTTAGAAACACAAAAGGAATTGCAGGCATGAAAACCAATGACTGTTTTCTTTTAAATGAAAGAGTAGAGTTCAACAGTCTCTTCTTGGGACTCGGAATAAACAGCATATATTTTTGCTGGTTAAGCTTTAGATTCTTGGAATTGACCTTTTAGGGTTAAAAGATACTCACTTTCCAGTTACCAGTTCAAACATTCTCAAGTTGACATTTTGTGAGGAGGGAAGATCAGTATTATCTAGATCACATTCATTTAAATATGCATTGTGTAGTGTTATAATTGTGCTTTATTTTTGTTTTTATGGGCTATTTCCCATCATGCTGTCGTCTGCATTGCTGTTGGACCACTATGCCTATAGAAGGTAAATTAGTCCCTTTGGGACAGATGGGATTAAGAACCTTAGCTTGTTTCTGCTTCTTGCTCTTTTTTTTTTTTTTTTAATGTACTTTTTATTGATTTCAGGTAGGAAGGGAGAGAGAGATAGAAACATCAGTGATGAAGGGAATCATTGGTTGGCTGCCTCCTGCACGCCCCCTACTGGGAATCGAGCCTGAAACCTGAGAATGTGCCCTTAACCAGAATCGAACCTGGGACCCTTCAGTCCGAAGGCCAACACTCTATCCACTGACCCAAACCAGCTAGGGCTGCTTCTTGCTCTTATAGGAATTCTGAAGCAGTCATGGTGGCTGTGATGAGTGAGCAGCTCTGTAATTTGTAGACAGAGGCATAATGTGTAGGAGTCACATTGTCACAAAAAGATTCTGCCAACATGCCGTTCCTCCTTGTAGCAGAGATTTTAGCACACCCACTTGATAAACCAGATTCTGCTCAAGGTTTCTTTTAGAGATTGGTTCTTGGTGAAAATTTTTTTAGTATCCAGTGTGTTCCAAAGCAGAATAAGTAATAGGGTTTTTTTTTTAATGCCTTTTTAAAACTCAAATTATTTTTAACACTCTGCTAGTGCTAGTTCTAAAAAAATGCTAAGAGGCTTTACTTACTATATTTATATATTAAGGGGAGAGGAAAGAGAAGGTGCACAAGTGAACCCTACCACTAAGCACATGCTAGTGCCAAATTCAGTTAACATTAATAATGGGCAGTTTTTAGTATTTTTGACATTTTCTATTTTAAGATCCAGTAAGTAGCCTTTCATTCACTGAATTGTCCTTGTTTTGCAGCCTACTGTTGTAGCAGGGACATTGAAATAACTTAATTTGTAATCTTTTTAAATTTTAATTTAATTTTTTTAATATATTTATTGATTTCACAGATAAAGGGAGAGGGAGAGAGAGAGAGACAGAAATGTCCATGATGAGAGCTAATCATTGATTGGCTACCTCCTACACACCCCACATCAGGGATCAAACTCCCAACCCTGGCATGTGCCCTGACTGAAATTGAACCTCGACCTCCTGGTTTATAGGTTGATGCTTTAACCACTGAGCCACACTGGACCGGTTCTTCCATTTTGTTTTTAGTTTAATGTTTGAGCACTCTTGGGTACAGATCCATTTGACTTAACTTTTTAAAAATATATATTTTATTGATTTTTTTACAGAGAGGAAGGGAGAGGGATAGAGAGTTAGAAACATCCATGAGAGAGAAACATCGGTCAGCTGCTTCCTGCACACCCCCTACTGGGGATGTGTCCGCAAGCAAGGTACATGCCCTTGACCAGAATCGAACCTGGGACCCTTGAGTCCGCAGGCTGACGCTCTATCCACTGAGCCAAACCGGTCAGGGCCATTTGACAGATTTCAGTGATTGCTCCAGGATTGATGTAGAATAAAACCCATCCATTCCCTCTTCCCAACAGAGAAAAAGCAAATGAAATACTGTTTGTTTGTGTGCTTATTAGAAAATGTTTAACTGGGGGCAAAAAAGGTGTGCTTGTTTTCTTGGGATGGCACCATTCATTATGTCGTCTTTGTTTTTTATAATGTTATGTGGCAGTTTCTGAGTATGATATAGAGGCTAGAAAACTCGGTTTTGTTTTTAATTAATATTAAATTTTAATTTAAATATTGGGTAACGTGTTTTTTTCAAACTCCTGAATTCTCTGGGTATGATTTATGCGAATTCCATCTGTTACTCTTTTGCTACTTTCAAACTGGACTTGTGATGGGATCTTTTTTTCTATATTTCTTGCTCCGCTTCTTAATTTAAGGAGCCAGAAAGTTTTAGATCTTTGAGTAAGTAGGCATATGAACTTGTGTGACCCTCACCCATCCTTGTATGTTTTTACAGTGGGACATCCCCTCTCGCATGTCTCAATGCCATGCTACATTCCAATTCAAGAGGAGGAGAGGGGCTATTTTATAAACTGCCTGGGCGAATCAGCCTTTTCACACTCAAGGTAAGTAATATAAACCTTGTTTTAATGTAGTGATCCTTAAGCTTTTAGTGTGCATAAGAATCACCTGGTAGGTCTGGAACGAGGCCCATGAATTGCATTTCTAATAAGCAAGCAGGTGGTGTAGATGCTGTTAGTCCTAAATGGCAATTGACTAAGAGGTATGTATTCTAGTGTGAACAGGGAATTAGGAAATATTTAGTCATATAAACTGTTGTGTATATATTCAGCTTTTCCTTGTCTATGTCTTTGTAGATTGTGTGCAATAGAGGGATAAGTGTGTATGTGGAGGTAATTGCAGATGTTCCTTAATTAGGATTTTGTTTGTAATATTATGAAGGATAAGTTACTGGGTAGCTAAAGTAAGACCTACACTATGGAAAATAACTGAAATGTGAACATACTTGTGGAAATTCAAAAACTTATTAGCATTTATTAAGTGACACTAATTACAAAGGAAGAGAACTTAGGTAGAATTCATAATAAAGCATTAATAAAGCTGAAATGACAAGGTAATTATTTTTCTACCATTTGTGATATACAGTGGGGCCTTGACTTACAAGTTTAATTCGTTCTGAGACCGAGCTCATTAAGGAGCTCGTTAACTCAAATTACTCTATCAACTCAATGCAAAAAATCAGCCGACAGACAGCTGGTATCTCAAAAAACTAGTTAGTCGGGACACTCATAAGTCAAGGCCCCACTGTATATATGGCTATCATTTAGGCTAGGAGATGGCAAGCTTTTTCTGTAGAGGACCAGATAATAAATATTTTAAGTTTTGTGGATCAGACTGTATTTGTCAACTATTCAGCTCTGCCATTGTAGCAGGAAAGCAACCATAGACAATGCACAAATGAATGGGCCTGGCTGTGTTCCAATAAAACTTTATTTAGAAAACCCAGCAACAGGCCAGATTTGGCTCGGGGCTGTCGTTTCCAGACTCCTGATGTAGACTTAAGATGACCTATTGACAGTGAGGAAACTGCGAATTTGGTGCTCTTATACTCTTCCATAATGTAGTTTAAGTTGCAGTAGTCCTTATTCAAACGTTTCCCTGTTTTGTTTACTTTGTAGACTTGTTTTCTTTAATTCAAGATTAAAAATTTGAGCAACTATCAACTATATAACCTGCACTCATAAAACTTGATCTTTGTGTGTATATCAAGTGTATCTTATGTTCAGATGTCTGTGCTGTTTTCTGTATTATTATTTCTAATATTTCGAACTTATTTTGGTTGAGGCAGCATAATGTAATGTTATGAACTGAGCTTTAGGAGAGACAGCTGAGTTCAAAACCTAGCTTTGTAACCTGAGACGATTTTAATGTCTCTTTATGGTGGTGTATACATTCCTGTCACAGAATCAGTTCTTAATAAATGGTAGCTTTTATGGTATTTCTTTAGGTTCCTCATCCTTAATTGCTGATTAATGGCAGTTTTCTATTTTATATATGATGCAGTTTTGTGTAATTATGTGTAATTATAATGATCCATATTATACATATGCTTCTTAATGACATATTTGTATTTTAAGAGGGAGAAGAAAAATACCTTTTTCTATGAACACTATGAAGGGTAGGAACTGAGTTTTGTTTTGTTTTTCTAATAAGTTTTTATTGATTGCTGGGACAGGGAGGGAGAGGGAGAGAGAGATAGAAGCATCAATGATGAGAATCATTGATTGGTTGGCTCCTGCATGCCCCCTACTGGGGACCGAGCCCAAACCCAGGCCTTTGCCCTAACTGGGAATCAGTTCACCTCATGGTTCATATAGGTCGACAGTCAACCACTGAGCGACACCAGCTGGGCAGAAACTGAGTTTTATTTATCTTTGTAATTTGGCTTTGGGCAGAATTCTTGGCATGGTCCATGCTTTAGAAATATTTGAACTGAATTAAATTTTTCATTTTAATTTCAATATATCTGAATAAACATTATATGAATCTGCTGTAAATTTGGGGCATTCTGTTAGTCTGCAGTGTTCTGTTTGAGATGAGTTGATTGAAGATGTGCTCAGCATGTCCTCTCATCTGCCTTTGGCTTTGTTGCTTGATCTTCATAGTGTCTTCCTTGTTGGCATTGTACATCACCACTCTGATGTTCTTTGTGCTCTCTTAGGGGTAATGGTTTGCTTGTCTGGTTTCCCCAGTGAGACTGTAAACTCCTTGAGGGCAGAGACTAGTTCTTACTTATTTCAGTATCCACTAGGATACGATGCAAAGTAGCTATCAAATGCATATATAATGAATGAATTAGTACATAATGGTTATATTATGATACTTTGTTATCCTTTTGTTTTGACATTTCATGATAAATACTGCTCACAATTTTGATGAAACTATCCCTACATCTGCCTTTGGCATCTAGCTCCTATCTCAGCTAAAATGAAAGGTATTTACTGCTATGGCTTTGGTAGAATTTTTGTTTGATTATCTGTGTCTTAATTTTGACCTGTTATAAAAGCAATATATGCAAATGTAACAGAAAGTGAAAGTAAACCATGAATTCTGCTACCTGTAAACAATAATTTATAATAATAGTATTTGAAAAAACTTGGATCATACTTTTCTTATAGCTTTGCTGTTTGCTTTATTCTATTAATATATTTGCATGATGGTACATATAGCCATACCTTTTTCTTATTAACAACCGTTGTAGATTCTAGGTTATGAATGTGTGTTAAACACTAGTCTCTTGTTAAATGCCTCATTATCACCGTGCTATCTTCCAGAAGCTGTGTAGGCATTTACTTTGTTATTCAGGAGTGAATAAGAAAGGGCACCAAAAATCTGAACCAGCTAATTACCATCCTGGTCATTGAGAACCCAGGTCTGCCCAATAAACACTCAAGTTCAAGGTAGTTTTTACTTTAAACACAATATTTATCCCCCATTGAAAAATATATATATTTCTTCATTGATTTCAGAGAGGAAGGGAGAGGGAGAGAGTGATAGAAACATAAATGATGTAAGAGAATCATTGATCGGCTGCCTCCTGCACACCCTGCAACTAGGGTTCAAGCCAGCAAACCAGGCATGTGCCCTTGACCAGAGTTGAATGAGGAACCCTTCAGTCTGCAGGCCAGTGTTCTAGCCACTGAGCCAAACCGGCTAGGGCCCCCATTTTTTCTTTTTATTTAAAAAGAATATCAAACAAAAATTGAAGGAGTACTAACTACAGTGAACACCCCACTCATCCAGCTTTCTTTTCTTTTTTTCTAGCTAATTGTTACAAATTTGCCACATTTGCTTTATCTCTCTCTACATTTTTTTTTTTTAATCAACCATTTGGAAGTGTTAACTAGTACTGGTATTTCACTTCTAAATATTTTAGAATGTATGTTGTAAGAGCAAGGACATCCTACATGACCACAACGCCAGTATTACATTCAGGAAACATATATAATGTATAGTATATAGTCTGTATTCAGATTTTCTCTAGTTCTAAAAATATTCTTTATAGCTTATTTTTCAACTCCAGCATTGTCTAAGAGTCATGTATTACATTTGTTTTTCATGTCTCTTTAGTCTTCTTTAATATTGGACAGTACCCTTGCTTTATTTTCTTTCATGGCATTGATATTTTTGAACAGTCCAGGTCAGTTGTCTTATGGAATTAAATACATTTTTAAAGGACTAATGAAAGTGTAGAAATCTTGGTTATTTCCAGACTCCTTTATGTTAGTACTGCTAGATCAAGTCTACTGTAGATTGCAGCCCAGAGCCATTCAGCCATGAAGGATGGAATGTTTTTGTGTAGTGGTCTACTTAGGGTCAGATTCTTGCCTGTAATGCGGAACAGGAAGACACAGATTATTTAATACACATTCCTCATTTTTCTTTTTGAATGTGGTAGTGACACCTCTGAAATCCTGTGGCTTTTTTTTTTCTTTTTCCTAAGGTTTTTCTCATGTGTTAAGGAAAAAAGGCATATTCAGAATGGCTTGGTAGTCCCCCCCCAACATCCTCCCCCCCCCCCCTTTGTAGATCTCTTCTAGTGGGTCATCAAGGTCAGAATTATATTTATCTGTGTGTTTTTGCTACTTAGCTGAAAATAGAAGTTTTTTCAGTTCTGGGTACATTTGTGTAGCCTTGTCCATGATTACCAAAGGTTTTCTGATAAGCTGGAGTCTTTTGGGGTATGCTAGGGTTCTTTCTCTGATAAAGTTTTTCTGGGTAATATGACAGTACATTTGACACTTTAAAAAAATTTCTTTTTAAATTCGTTAGGGCAACATTGGTTAATAAAATTATATAGGTTTCAAGTAAATAATTCTATAATCCACCATCTGTATATTGTATTATCTTCACCCTAAGTAAGTCTCCTTCTATTACTATTTATTCCCTCTTTACCCTCTTCTACCTCCCCCCACCTCCCTTTCCCTTTGGTAATCACCATACTGTTGTCTGTCTACAAGTTTTTGTTGTTTTTTTAAAATATATTTTATTGATTTTTTACAGAGAGGAAAGGAGAGAGATAGAGAGTCAGAAATATCGATGAGAGAGAAACATCGATCAGCCGCCTCCTGCACATCTCCCACTGGGGATGTGCCTGCAACCAAGGCACATGCCCTTGACCGGAATCGAACCCAGGACCCTTCAGTCCGCAGGCCTATGCTCTATCCACTGAGCCAAACCGGTTTTGGCTGTTTTTTTTTGTTTTTTAAATCCTCACCTGAGTATACACTGAGTGGCCAGATTATTATGACAACCTGACGTTTGTAGGCAAATTAACTATAATTTCGTGCTGAAGTTGCTAGAGGGCCAGACCATTATAAATAGGGAAGCACTTGGTTGTTTACCACGACAGTAGAAGTGATTTTTTTCTGTGAAGATATGGGTAAAAAATGCGATTTAACAGCCTTTGAACGTGGGATATGTATATAAACTGAGTGGCCAGATTATTATGACCACCCCATCAGTACTTTGTTGGGCCATCTTTTGCCTTCAATACTGCGGCAGTTTTTCTTGGCATTGAAATCCACGAGATGTTGAAAGGTGATGCGAGGAATCTGACACCATGACTGATGAATAGCACTGTCCAGTTCTGTGAGATTTGATGGTTGTGGAACCAGCTGCCTGATGGCTCTTTTAACTTCGTCCCACAAATGCTCAATTGGATTGAGATCTGGTGATTGTGGGGGCCACCTAAGCAAGGTAAAGTCTCCCTCATGTTCTTGAAACCACTCCTGCACAATACAAGCACCGTGGCGTGGTGCATTGTCTTGTTAAATGAAGCCATCTCCATTGGGATACGCCATCAACATGATAGGATGAACTTGATCAGCAACGATACTTAGGTATGTTGTGCTATTCAGACTTTGTTGTACATGAATTAAAGGGCCCAAATCATGCCAGGAAAACATGCTCCAAACCATAACACTGCCCCCACCAGCTTGAAGGGTTGTACTCATGCATGTGGGGTGCATGCTTTCATGCTGTTTCCGCCAAATTCTCACCCTGCCATCTGCATGATGCAACTGGAAACGTGATTCATTGGACCACATGACTTTTTTCCAATGCTCAACTGTCCAATCCTTGTATTTCTGTGCGAATTGGAGACGTTTTATCTTGGTAACTGCAGACAGCAAAGGTGTTCGAACAGGCCTTCGGCTTCCATATCCCATACGATGCAGTGTACGGCTAATTTGCCTACAAACGTGAGTTGGTCATAATAATCTGGCCACTCATGTTCAAATATATCCCATGTTCAGAGGGTGTTAAATTGCATTGTTTACCCATATCTTCAGAAAAAAATCACTTCTAATGTCGCGGTAAACAACCTGCTTCCCTGTTTATAATGGTCTGGCCCTCTAGCAACTTTAGCACGGAATTATAGCTAATTTGCCTACAAACGTCAGGTGGTCATAATAATCTGGCCACTCGGTGTATGTTTTTCATCGATTAGGGAGAGAGGGAGGGAGGAACATTGATGTGAGAGAGAAACATTGATCTGTTGCTCACACATGCACTTTAGCTGGAGATTGAACCCGAAACCTGGGTATGTGCCCTGACTAGGAATTGAACCCAAGACCCTTCTGTGCATTATGATGCTCTAACCATTATGCACACGGGCCAGGGCATTTCCACACCCCCCTTCCTATTCCTTTCACTTTTTTCACCCAGTCCCTCAACTTCCCTCTCTTCTGATAGCTGTCAGTCTGTTCTCTATCTATGAGTCTGTTAATATAATAGATGGCTTGCATCAGTCTAGAGCAGTGGTTCTCAACCTGTGGGTCGCGACCCCTTTGGGGGTCAAACGACCCTTTCACGCGGCTCGCCTAAGACCATCAGAAAACACATATATAATTACGTATTGTTTACAGTAGCAAAATTACAGTTATGAAGTAGCAACGAAAATAATTTTATGGTTGGGGGTCACCACAACATGAGGAACTGTATTAAAGGGTTGTGGCATTAGGAAGGTTGAGAACCACTGGTCTAAAGAGTTAGTCTTAAGGGATGTATGGGATAGATGAAATCTGTCTATGCTTTGATTTGAGTTGCTTTCCTTAAGCTGTTCCTGAAGTCAGCTGTCATTGTCCATCATTGCTTGGTTAGAGGTAGTATTTATATAATTTTTTTTACAGTTTAGATTTCCTGTCCTATAAAACCACTGTGAGTTCCTTTGTAGTATTCTACATTTTTAGGACCTTCATGTTGAACTACTTTGCTTTTGTGACTTGGTGGTTGTGTTGTTGGTGAGTAGTCATTCTAGCACACACTGTCAGGCATAACTGCAGTCATCTGAATATGGTTTTATTGTGGGATAATGCTTAAATCAAAATGTCACTTAGGCCCTAGCTGGTTTGGCTCAGTGGATAAGAGTGTCAGCCTGTGGACTGAAGGGTCCCGGTTTGATTCCAGTCAAGGGCACATGCTGGGGTTGCGGGCTCAATCCCCAGTGTGGGGTGTGCAGGAAGCAGCTGATCAATGATTCTCTCTCATTGATGTTTCTATCTCTCTCCTTCCCTCTCTCTGAAATAAATAAAAATATATTTTTTAAAAATGTCACTTAGGTCACGTATGGCTGTTTGCACTTTATTAATATCTCATGTCAATATAGGCTCAGCCTTTAGGGTCTTTTAATTAAACTCAGTTTAATCTTTTAAATATATAATATAGGCTGTTTAAAAAGCATATAAAAACCTTCTTTGTAAAAGAAATAGATGACTACACTTGAAATATTCATCCATTAAAATCCACAGTTTACAAATAAAGGGGAAAGCAATTAGAGCAGCAGTTCTCAACCTGTGGGTCGCGACCCCTTTGGGGGGTCGAACGACCCTTTCACAGGGATCGCCTAAGACCATTGGAAAACACATATATCATCCTCCTATCTAATAAAAGAGAAACATGGTAATTAGCCATATGTCCGCTACCCTTCCCATTGGCTAATCAGGGCGATATGCAAATTAACTGCCAGTCAAGATGGCGGCCGGCAGCCAGGCAGCTTGAAGCTAACATGAGGCTTGCTTGCTTCAGTGACAGAGGAAACCAACGTTCCCCGCCTGCCTTGCTGGCCTCTGAGCTTGCAGTTTGAAACATTGTTACAAATATAGAAGCTAAACAAAACCCCAGAAACCTGCTTTCAGCCAGCCGGGATCTCAGAGCTGGAGTTGATACAGTGTTTTGATTATAGAACCCAAACAAACCAGATACCTGCTTTCAGCAGCAGAGGCCTCAGAGCTGGAGCCAGAACTAAAGCTGGCCCAGAATAAAAAAAAAAGAAAAAAAGGAGCGGTTGGGAGCTTCAGTCACCCGCCAACCTGAAAACAGCCCTCAGCCCCTCACTCAGACTGGCCAGGCACCCCAGTGGGGACCCCCACCCTGATCCAGGACACCCTTCAGGGCAAACCAGCCGGCCCCCACCCATGCACCAGGCCTCTATCCTATATAGTAAAAGGAAAGGGTAATATGCCTCCCAGCACCGGGATCAGCGGAGCCACGAGGCCTCCCAGCACCGGGATCAGCGGAGCCACGAGGCCTCCCAGCACCGGGATCAGCGGAGCCACGAGGCCTCCCAGCACCGGGATCAGCGTGACAGGGGGCAGCGCCCAAATTCCCTGGTCGCCCTGTGGCTCTGTGTGTGACAGGGGGCGGGGCCACAACCTCCCTACCCGCCCTGCTCTGTTCCTGACAGGGGAAGGCGCCCCAACCCCCTGATCAGCCCTTCTCTGTGCCTGAGAGGGGGGAGCTCCCCAACCCCCTGATTGCCCTGCGGCTCTGTGTGTGTGTGACAGGGTGCGGCGCCCCAACTCCCTGATCGGCCCTGCTCTGTGTGTGACAGGGTGCGGTGCCCCAACCCTCCCCCCTCCCCCCCACAGGCCCTGCTCTGTGTGTGACGGGGTAGAGCCATAACCTCCCCATCGGCCCTGCCCTGAGTGTGACAATGGCGGCGCCCCAACCCCCTGATCGGCCCTGCTCTGTGGGTGATAGAGGGCGGTGCCCCAACCCCCTGATCCGCCCTGCTCTGTGTGTGACGGGGCAGTGCCCCAACTCCCCTATTGGCCCTACTCTGTGAGTGACAGGGGGGAGCTCCTCAACCTCCTGATCGGCCCTGCTCTGTGCGTGACAGGGGGGAGCTCCCCAACCCCCTGATGGGCCCTGCTCTGTGAGTGACAGGGGGCAGTGCCCCAACCCCCTGATTGGCCCTGCTCTGCGTGACAGGGGGTGGCGCCGCAACCTCCGCATCTACCCTGCCTTGAGTGTGACAGGGGGCGGTGCCCCAAACCCCCAATCGGCCCTACCCTGAGCGTGACTGAGGGTGGCATCGCAACCTCCCGATCCGCCCTGCTCTGTGCATGACGGGGCGGCGCCCCAACCCCCCAATCGGCCCTCCTCTGAGCCCGACCAGGGGCTGCACCTAGGGATTGGGCCTGCCCTCTGCCACCCGGGCTGTGCAGGAGGCAGCCAATCAATGATTCTCTCTCATCATTGATGTTTCTATCTCTATCTCCTTCTCCCTTCCTCTCTGAAATCAATAAAGAAATATAAAAAATTTAAATAAAAAAAGAAACTATTTAAACATTTTAGATATGTTTTAGATATCATGTGGTTATTCCTTTTTCTTGCTTGTTAGAAAAGAATTTTTCTACTTTCACTTCAAATGATAGTGACATTTTAGACTATGTCTTTTATAGTATGTGTTAGCTTTATCAAATATGTGATCTTTTAAATACTTATAATTGTAGAGTTTTGGTGTGGCAGGGGCTCTCAAATCATCTTCATTTTGCAGATGGAAAACTGAGCTGTAACAAATCAAATAATTTATGACCATACATCTGTGTGACGAATGCATGTGGTTGAATTGGGATTAAAACCCAGGACCCCACTTTTCGAGTTTGATTTATTTTCATTATGGCAATTTAGAATATAGTTTTTCTTCAGGTTTTAAGATCTTTGGTTACTTCACCTTTTTTGAAGCATCTTGTGAGTTGCTTGGTATTCCTCTCAAAATGTTGGTTTTATTCTTTTAATGCAGGGGTGGGGAACCTTTTTTCTGCCAAGGGCCATTTGGATATTTATAATATCACTAGTGGCCTGGTGCACAAAATTTGTGCACAGGGGAGGGGTGTCCCTCAGCCCGGCCTGCACCCTCTCTAATCTGGGACCCCTCAGGGGATGTCCAACTGCCGGTTTAGGCCTGATCCCTAAACCCCTGTGCAGGATCAGGCCTAAACCAGCAGTCTGACATCCCTCTCACAATCTGGGACCGCTGGCTCCTAATCGCTCGCTTGCCTGATTGCCCCTAACTGCTTCTGCCTGCCAGCCTGATCACCCCCTAACGACTCCCCTGCTGGCCCGATCACCCCCAACTGCCCTCCCCTGCTGGCCTGATCACCTACAACTGCCTTCTCCTGCCGCGATCTGCCTCCTCTGCCGGGACCCACCTCCTCCATTCGAGGTGGCAGAGACGCCGGGACCGGCCTCCTTTGCCGGGAGCCGGTCCATCCTTGCTGTTTCAAGGGACCCGGCATATATGGCATACTGTTCTTAATATGTTTGCTCACCTTCTTGGCACTATGTGTTTTAACCAAGGTCTCCTCTCTGAGAAAGGTTGTTTCCCCAGGTAGGGATTTTCCCCTGAAGTTAGGGAGGGAATAAAACCTCTTAACTAAGTGCCAGGCGGGTAATTAATCACTTTAACTACGAACAATCATGCTTAAGCTACATAATCTTTACTCCCTGGAATGGAGATAAGAAACGCCCTAACCTTTGTAATAGAGATTGATAGGATTGAATCAACTGGTATAAATACAGATGTAACAAGACAGCAAGACACAGAACTTAGGACACAGAACTTAGAACACAGAACTGAGAGACAGAACCTAGGCACAGAACCTACACAGAACGTTCTCTAGAGACAGAAGAACTTCGCTGGAGAGAACATGGCAAAAGATCCTGGACTAAACCTGACTACAGAAATTGGCAAGAGAACCTGACTAGAACCTGGTTACTGAACCTGGCTGGAGAACCTGGACAGAACCTGGCTGGAGAACCTAGCGAGGGATCATGGCTACAGAACTTGGCTGGAGAACCTGGAGAACCTAGCAAGAGAACATGGACACAGAACCTGGCTGGCGATCCTAACCAGAACTTCGCTGGAGATCCAGAGCAGAACCTCTCTGGAGATCCAGACCAGAACTTGGCTGGAGATCCTGGCTGGAGATCCTGGCTAGGCTGCTGATCAACTGAACACTGTCTCCCTGTCATTCCTTCTTCGCCGACTCCATCCACACCTTTGGGGACTCCTGGACCTGCTGGGGTTGGACCCCGGCACTCCTTCATGCCGCAGGGAGCTGCGGTACCCCCAGGCCTCACTGAGCAGAGCGGCCACTGGGCCCCGCCTCCACTGTGCACTCGGCCATCTTGTGATGATGTTGCGCATGAGGGCCACCTAGGCTTTTATTAGTTAGTATAGATATCACAGTTTATCTATTCTAATTTTGAGGAACACTGATGTGTTTCCATTTTTTAACTTTTATGAATAGGATTTGAGGACCATACAGAATTATCAACTTAAAAATTAGTCTGCTGTATTTGGTCAAACATTTTAATTAACTCATTCTAATGCCTTGGCAGGACCAGACCAAATAATTTCGTGGGTCTTAATACAGCTTGTGGGCCAGATGTTTCCCACCCCAGCTTTAATGAAAATTCTTGTTCAGCACAAGTAGTTTTTCATATTCTTAGATGTGAATTCTTTAGTTATTATGGCTGGTTGGTTTGAATTTCTACACTTCGCATTAATTATATTGGGGTGTTTCTGATCATGGATGTTCTTTTCCATGCCAGAATGAGTAATATTCGGTGATTGTAACTGGATTCCAGAAGTCAAGGTTCTAGCATAGCACGTCATGTCTTACCGAATATAGTTTCTCCACTTACACATCTCTTTTGCTAACATTAAGGAGTTGGATTTGATTGGTCGTTTAAATGTATCAGATGTAAAACCTTTTCATCTCATGAAATGGAGCTGCAAAATATAAATGACTGTGAAACTACTCTGTTTGGAACAAGCATGAGGGCCCAGCTTCTCCTTTTCTAGGTTCTACTATCCCCACCTCATGCCTCACGCACCCCAGGCATCTTTCCCAGACCCTGAAGCTCTGTTGAAAACCTCCTAGAGCAGTGGTCAGCAAACTGGCTCGCGAGCCACATGCAGCTCTTTGGCCCCTTGAGTGTGGCTCTTCCACAAAATACTGACTTCTGCACATGGGCCATGAAGTTTCAATCGCACTGTACATGCGCGCCCTCACGTGGTATTTTGTGGAAGAGTCACACTCAAGGGGCCAAAGAGCCGCACGTGGCTCGCGAGCCGCAGTTTGCCGACCACTGTCCTAGAGTAAAAAAATCTGTAAAGATACTTCCTGAGTTCACATTCTAATATCTAGGCTATTTTGTGTGACAAGTAAGGCAGCCCTGAATATTTTTCTTTCCTGTTTTTTTGTAATGCATTTGGTATCTACTGGAGGCTGATTCATTGCAAACCCTCTTCCGCTTTGTACTGTAGGAGGGAGTTCTGCACAGAAGGCCTGGTTAGTAGAGCAATGCCATGTTCTCTGGATAATGGTAGCAGCAGTTTAGTTTTTTGTTTGTTTTTGTTACTCCTCACCTGAGGATATTTTCCCCCATTGAGTTTTAGAGAGAGTGGAAAGGATGCGGGGAGGGGAGAGAAACATCCATGTGAGAAAGACCTGCAACCCAGGTACATGCCTTTGACTAGGAATTGAACCCGAGACCCTTTGGTGTACGGGCAGATGCTCTAATCACTGAGAAACATTGGCCAAGGCAGCAGCAGTTTAGTTTTGATGAAGGCTTTGACTCATCATTTGGTAAAAGGCTCCTAATTTGAGTGATTCTCAAGGGATGTCTAGAACTGCCTCTTAAAATAGGGGTATTCCATTATCTCACAGTATTCCCAACCAGCTCAGGGAAAAGAGAGAACTTGATTGTTTTTGGAGCCCTGGTCAGACTCTGGTTTTATGCCTAAGACATGAACTGTCTTTTGTCCTGAAGTTCAAAGACCTGTAAGAATGAATTGGTGAAGGTCAGGTAACAGAGGCTTGGAAAGCACTACCACTGAAATGATTTTGTGGCTGCTGGAGGGAGGAGTGTGTGTAGGTTGATAATTTCAGGGTTACTTAAGTGACATTTTCTGAAGCAAAGGTTATAACATTTTAAAAGTATGATTTTAAAGGATCAGGGTCTAGGAAAATGAGATTGTACATATTGCAGGGCTTCCTTGGGACTATGTTTGGAAAAATACTTTTATTTTGCTCAGCCAGTATGAAAACTGCGTTTGATCTCTTTTCAGTCCTTCAGATCAGACTTTTTGGGAGAGTTATTTGAGGAACTTGTTTAGTCTAAGAAAGTTGCTTTTTAATCTAGCATAGCTGAATCTGGAAGAAAAGATGGAAACTGATGTTTAATTGAGTGCTAACTGTATTCCAGCCAGGCATCATGCTCCTCATATTGGTCTTTTTTGAAACATAAATATGTCTCTCTGTACTAATGGGGAAGCAACCTGAGAGAGTTAAATAGATGGTACAAAGTCACATTTTTTGTTATTTGCAAGATTTGAATTTAGCACATGGGGGACAGGTTGGAGCTTTTAAGTTTTGACTAATTGAGTTGGTTTTCAAACATTTGAGAAACATACTCAAGGTTCTAAAAAACACACAAAACTTCAAGTTCTTTGTTCATCATGGGATGGAAGAGGAATATGGAGCGAAAAGATGTCTTTTTTTTTCTGTTCTGGAAGATGTGGTCTTTTTTTTGTTAAGTTTGATACTTCATGTCAGGTTTTTTGTTTGTTTGTGTATAAATTAACTCTGACAAGTACTCCTTTTAAAACTTCTTTTTTTTGGGGGGGGGGGCCTCCATTTCCATTGCCACCACCTTATTGTGGTGTGCTGGATATGAAATAGCTCCAGCTTGGTCTACTTACTTTTCCTTTTGCCCCTTTGGAATCCATGTTGCTGCTTTGGAATATACACAGCAGCCAGAGGGATTTTTTTTAAAGAACATAATTTGATCATGACACGTTTCTGTTTGATGCCTGTCAGTGGTTTCCTATAGCATATACCCCCAAATCCAAACCTTGTTCAGCCATACTCCCCTTTCAGTTCTTTGAATTCCTAAAGCTCTTTCCAGTTTCAGGGTCTCTGTTTGGAACTCTCTTCACTTTTGCCAGGTCTCAAATGTCAGTTCTTCAGAGGAGCTTTACCTCTAAATAGGATTTTCTTGTTGTGCCCTGAACTTTACTTCTTATCACTTATAAGTCTATAATTATATAATTATTTGCATGATCGTTTGATGTGTCTCTCTGGACTAGGCCTTAGGGGCAGAGAATCTGTATTATTTTATTCTTGGTTATATCCTCAGCATCTATCATAGTAGGTGCTCAGTGAATGTTTGCAGTGGAAAGACACATACTAGTAGAAGGAGATTGTTTTAACTTGATTGGTAGCAGTCCTCTATGCCAAAGAGTTAAATTGTTCAAGATAGTAATTTTCAGTATTAAAATTGAAATATGTTGTATAGAGTGCTTACTAGGATCTCTTTTCCATGGAATGGAGTATTTGAAAACCTCCAAAGAGCAAGCTTTATTTTCTCAAAAGAAAAAAGTAATGTCCAATGTAGCTTTTGAAATCTAGTGTCATACTGATTTTTTTAAATTAAATTTTTATTGTTCAGATTATTACATTTGTTCCTCTTTTTCCCCCCCATAACTCCCCTCCTCCCAGTTCCCACCCCACCCTCCGCCCTCACTCCCCACCCACTGTCCTCATCCATAGGTGCACGATTTTTGTCCAGTCTCTTCCCGCATCCCCCACACCCCTTTCCCCCCCAAGAATAGTCAGTCCATTCCCTTTCTATGTCCCTGATTCTATTATAATCACCAGTTTATTCTGTTCATCAGATTATTTATTCACTTGATTCTTAGATTCACTTGTTGACAGATGCGTATTTGTTGTTCATAATTTGTATCTTTACCTTTTTCTTCTTCTTCCTCTTCTTAAAGGATATCTTTCAGCATTTCATATAATACTGGTTTGGGCCATAACCGGTTTGGCTCAGTGGATAGAGCGTCGGCCTGCGGACTGAAAGGTCCCAGGTTTGATTGCGGTCAAGGGCATGTATCTTGGTTGTGGGCACATCCCCAGTAGGGGGTGTGCAGGAGGCAGCTGATTGATGTTTCTCTCTCATCAATGTTTCTAACTCTCTATTTCTCTCCCTTCCTCTCTGTAAAAAATCAATAAAATATATTAAAAAAAAAATACTGGTTTGGTGGTGATGAACTCCTTTAGCTTTTCCTTATCTGTGAAGTTCTTTCTCTGACCTTCAATTCTGAATGATAGCTTTGCTGGATAAAGTAATCTTGGTTGTAGGTTCTTGGTATTCATCACTTTGAATATTTCTTGCCACTCCCTTCTGGCCTGCAAAGTTCCTGTTGAGAAATCAGCTGACAGTCTTATGGGTACGCCCTTGTAGGTAACTGAGTTTCTTTCTCTTACTGCTTTTAAGATTCTCTCTTTGTCTTTTGCTCTTGGCATTTTAATTATGATGTGTCTTGGTGTGGTCCTCTTTGGATTCCTTTTGTTTGGGGTTCTCTGCGCTTCCTGGACTTGTAAGTCTATTTCTTTCACCAGGTAGGGGAAGTTTTCTGTCATTATTTCTTAAAATAGGTTTTCAATATCTTGTTCTCTCTCTTCTTCTGGCACCCCTATAATTCAGATGTTGGTACGCTTGAAGCTGTCCCAGAGGCTCCTTACACTATCTTCGTATTTTCGGATTCTTTTTTCATTTTGCTTTTCTGGTTGGGTGTTTTTTGCTTCTTTGCATTTCAAATCTTTGACTTGATTTTTGCGACCCTCTGGTCTGCTGTTGGGAGTCTGTATAATATTCTTTATTTCAGTCAGTGTATGCTTAATTTCTAGTTAGTCCTTTATACAACATCGAGGGTCTCATTAGATTTCTTGAGGATCTCACTATATTTATCGGCGGTCTCACCAGTCTTTTCGAGGGCCTTACTAAATTTATCGGCGGCTTCTAGACAGTTCTTGAGAGACCTTAAAAGTGTGGTTTTGAACTCTATATCCAGCATTTTGCTTTCCTCCATTTCTGTCATTTGTGTCCTGTTTCTTTGTCTCCGCATTTTTTATGCTTTCTTCGTGCACCCCCTAGTGGTCTTTGTGTGCAGTCTTGTTGTAGTTAAGCCTTGATTGTTGTAGGTAACACTCCATATTGATTCTTGATCTTCTATATGCGTCCCCCTCTTTTTTCCTACCGCCTCTCCCTGAAAGCTTTTAGGCTCTTTTCTATGATTATATACTGTAGTGTGGGTATTTTTACACCCTGTATGCCTTACTCAAATGTTGAATGATCCTTGGTTGAGGGCTGTTTGTGAGGTTCAGGCTCTTAAATTTAAACTAGTGGGAGATTCAGTGCGTCATCGTTTTATGGCTTCATTTGTCTCCTGCAGCTGTGGATAGTAGTTGTCAGTTAGATGTGTGGTGCTGGAGTGAGGGTGTCTGTCTCCCAATACAGACTTGTAACAGTCTCCATGTTCACAACTGCATAACTCATCCTACCTCATTCTTGTCTGCCATGGCACCTGGTTTAAGTTCTGAGGCCGTCTGGAATTTAGGGGATAAATACCCTGAGTTCTTTTCAGTATCTGCCTCTGCAACACTTAAAGATGTCATCTTCCTTTGTTTTGCTACCTTGTCTCCTTTGTTTCTTTGTTTCTCTGTCACTGACAACTTCCAAATTATATTCCCACCCTGGATATTCCTCCCTGAACATCAGACTTGTTATATATTCAATTGTCTATTCAGTGTCTTTATTTGGATACTAATGGCATCTCAAAATTTACCTGTACAAAACCCATCTCATGATTTTCCCAACTCAAACCTGTTTTAACATTCTGTTCCCTATGATAATTAGTGGGGATTCCACTTTTTATGTTGCTTAGGTTACAAACCTGGGCGTAATCTTTGATTCCTTTCTTTTGCTCTCATCAATAAATCCTGTTGGCTTAACTTTCAGAATATATCCCTTTACCACTCCCCCACCACCATTATTCTGGCTTAAACCACCATTATTGTTCTCCCAGATTATTGTAACTTCCTAAGGTCCCCTTGCTTCCACTCTTCCATGCTCTTCAGCACTGGAGCCAGAAATGTTTTTTGAAAAATGTCAATCAGATCCAGTTATTTCTATGCTCAAAACCCTTCTATCCCTCTACCCCCTTCACTCAGGGTAAAGGCCAAAATCCTGAGTCGCTTGCATGCCCTTGTGGGATCTGTTTCCCACCCTCACTCCCATGCCTTTTCTTTTTACTCTCTCCGCCTGGTTCACTTTGCTCAGTAAACACAGTGGCCTCCTTGGTGATCCTTAAACATGTCTCCATTATTCATTCCTCTCAGGGCTTTTACCCTTGCTGTTTCAGCTGTTTGAAATGATTTTTTCCCAAATAATACCTGCATGCCTTGCTTCAAGTCTTTGCTCAAATTGCATTCTTACTCCACCATGCCCCATAGCATTCCCAATCCTGGTTTCCTGCCTTATGTTTTTCTTAGAATTTATCACTGTTTGATATACTGTATATATGGTATATAGTTCGTTTGTTGTTGTTGTTTCTCTACTTTGTCTACAACATAAGCTCCACTAGCGGAGGGGTTTTTAATTTTAGTTACTTTTGTCTCTTCAGCTCCTAGGGAAAAAGTAGGCACTTAGATATTTGTGAATAAATGAATCATAGTTTATTTTTTTTCATTTGGTAATGTAGTGAATTACATTAATTGATTTTTCCCCAGTGTGAAAGCATCCTTGTATTTTTAGGATAAATTCACTTTGATATGTTTTTTTTCTTTTTTCTTTTTGTTAATCCTCATCTGAGGATATTTTTCCATTGATTTTTAGAGAGAATGGAAGAGAGAGGGAAAGACAGAGAAATATCGATGTGAGAGAAACACATTGATTTGATTGCCTCCTGCATGTGCCCTGACCAGGGCCCTGGCTGGCAAGGAGCCTGCAACCTAGGTATGTGCCTTGACCAGAATCAAATCTGGGATCCTTCGGTCCACAGGCCAAGGCTCTATCCACTGAGTCAAACTGGCTACGGCTCGTTTTCTTTTCAAATACACATTGCTGGATTTAGAGTCTGAATATTTTATTTAGGACTTTTACATATGTATTCAGGAAGTGACTTATTTGTGATATTTCGATTTCAAATCTTGTTCTGGTTTGGTACCAAAACAAGCTGTGTTGTTTTCACTATCAGTAGTCTCTTTAAGACAGAGATTACTTGTTTTCTTTAGAACATGCCTATAATCCCTACTGGGCATGGTGTGTTTTATTTTGAGAATATATTGTTTTCACTTTTTTTTTATTTTGTTAATCCTCTCCTGAGGATATTTTTTTCCATTGCTTTTCAGAGAGAGTGGAAGAGGAGGGGAGGGAGGAGGAGAGAGAGAAACATTGATGTGTGTACCTGCAGCCTGGGTACGTGTCCTGCCCCACCGGCCACCTTCTAATTAATTTCCTTTCAATGTGCACAAATCTGTGCACCAGGTCACTAGTTGTGGGTATGAAATAGTTATTTTTTCCCCCTTGTATTTAAATTATGGAATTATTTACAGGCAATACCCATTAGCGGATAGTTCTGTGAGTTTTTAAAAAAATTCGTTAGATTGATTTTTTGTTTGTTTTGTGTTTTTAGTTCACATCTGCTTTGACATTTTATTTGGTGTTTTAACAGTGCTGTTTAAAGGTATATCAGCCCTGGCTGAGTGGCTCAGTTGCTTGGAGTGTTGTCCATACAACCAAAAAAAAGTTGTGGATTTGATTTTTGGTCAGGGCACATACCTATATTGTGGGTTTAATCCCTGATTGGGGTATGTACGGGAGGCAACCAATCGATGTTTCTCTCTCTCCCTTCTAATATCAATTAAAAAAAATTCCTTGGGTGACAATTTAAAAAAAATAAAATAAAGGTACGCCATATGTGGCTTTAGTTATTCCAGTAAATGTTGGTGCTAACATGGTTCTCTTAAACGTCAGTTTTACATTTACATACAGTAAATTCAACCTTTTTATTTATTTTTTGTTATTCTTTTTAAAAATATTTTTATTGATTTCAGAGAGGAAGAGAGAGGGAGAGAGAGATAGAAACATCAGCTATCAGAGAGAATCATTGATTGGCTGCCTCCTGCACTCCCCCCCAATGGGGATTCAAGCCCGAGGCCCGGGCATATGCCCAGACCGGGAATTGAACCTGATTTGATTGACCTCCTGGTTCATAGGTCAATGCTCAATGTCTAAGCCACACCAGCTGGGCTATTATTTTTTAAAAATAGATTTTTATTGATTTCAGAGAGGAAGGGGGAGAGAAAAATCATTGATTGGCTGCCTCCTGCACACCCTCTACTGGAGATTGAGCTCGCAACCCGGGCGTGTGCCCTTGACTGGAATCCAGCCTGGGACCCTTCAGTCTGCAGGCCAATGCTCTATCCACTGAGCCAAACCGTCTAGGGCTGAGTAAGTCTTTGCATGGGCCCTTTAAAAGGAGAGGCTGGGACTCCAGAAGTCCTCTGTCTCAGCCACAATCGCCACTGTTTTTCACTACCAGAAGTTATGGGACTTCTTTTCCCAGCACTTGAACCCTGGGCTGGGGAGCCTGGTGTGGGGCTAGGACTCCTTGCTCCTCAGGGGGCATCTCTGAAGCTGTGAAATATCCCTCCGAATTTAAAATATATATATATTTTTATTGATTTCAGAGAGGAAGGGAGAGGGAGAGATAGAAACATTAATGATGTTTCATTATTAATGGTGAATCACTGATTGGCTGCCTCCTACATGCTCCACACTGGGGATCGAGCCCGTAACCAGGACATGTGCCTTGACCTAGAATCAAACCGTGACCTCCTGGTTCACAGGTCGATGCTCAACCACTGAGCCTTGCCGGCCGGGTGTCTCTACTAATTTTTTTTTTTTTTCTCCTAATTTTTAAGAGCCAAACTGGCCGAAGCCAGTTTGCCTCAGTGGATAGAGCGTCGGCCTGTGGACTGAAAGGTCCCAGGTTCGATTCCGGTCAAGGGCATGTACCTGGGTTGCGGGCGCATCCCCAGTGGGAGATGTGCAGGAGGCAGCTGATCGATGTTCCTCTCTCATCGATGTTTCTGACTCTCTGCCTCTCTCCCTTCCTCTCTGTGAAAAGTCAATAAAATATATTTTAAAAAAAAAAAGAGCCAAACTGAAGGGAGTGTGTGTGTGACCAACCCATTTCCAATCCCCGCCCCTTTTACCAATCCTGATGGGACTTCTGTATATCTTAGTTGTGGGACTTCTGTTCAGCTAGACTTCAGCAGGTTCTCAATGGTGGTTGTTCTGTAGCTTAATTGTAATTTTTATGTGCTCATGGGAGGGTACCAATTACACGGTTACCTTTTCCGCCATCTTGACCAGATGCCACTGGATATACTACTTGTTATAAATTATTTCAGGGTTTACTGATAGTCCCAAATCAAATTTAAGACTAGATTTTTTTTGCCTGACCTTTTTTAATCTGACATGTGTACCTTCTTTCTCAATCATGTAAAAATGCTGGTTCCAAGTGAAACCACATAATTACTCATTTGCTTTTTTCAAAAGCCTCAGAATTAAAATAGCACTACCACTAACAATATGATTACTCTAAAGCAGGGGTGGGGAACTATTTTTCTGCCAAGGGCCATTTGGATATTTATAACATCGTTTGAGGGCCATACAAAATTATCAACTTAAAAATTAGCCTGTTAGCACTAACCAGTTTGGCTCAGTGGATAGAGCGTCGACCTGTGGACTGAAGGGTCCCAGGTTCGGTTCCAGTCAAGGGCATGTACCTTGGTTGTGGGCACATCCCCAGTAGGGGGTGTGCAAGAGGCAGCTGATCAATGTTTCTCTCTCATTGATGTTTCTAACTCTCTATCCCTCTCCCTTCCTTTCTGTAAAAAAATCAATAAAATGTATTTTTTAAAAAATTAGCCTGTTATTCCCGGCCAGTTTTGCTCAATGGATAGAGCATCAGCCCACGGGACTGAAGAGTCCTGGATTCGATTCTGGTCAAGGACATGCACCTTGATTGCAGGCTCAGTCCCTGGCCCAGGTCGGGGTGCTTGCAGGAGGCAACCAACCGATGTTTCTCTCTCTCTCTCTCTGCCTCTCCCCCTCCCTTACACACTCTCTAAAAAAAAACCAGTGGAAAAAAATGTCCTTGGGTTAACAATAACAACAACAAATAGCCTGCTATTATATTTAGTCAAACAATTAACTCACCCCTAATGCCTTGCCAGGGCCAGATCGAATGATTTTGAGGCAGCCCATTGATGTTTCTCTTTCTCTCTCTCTCCTCCCTTCCTCTCTAAAATCAATAAAAACATATTTAAAAAGAATTAAAGTCACTTGAACTAACTCATTTATGTGTGGTTATGCCATCAAGTTGATAAACAGTTTGGTTCATTAGTTTTGTCTACTTGTTATTTTAAAGGATTGCTTTTATAAACTTAATTATGCTTTATAATGATGTAAATATTTGCTTATGTTTAAATACTCAATATAACATTTGGTGAAGTCTAAGTCACATCCAGTCCCTTCCACCTGTTCCTTCTTTCCCATATGGCAGCGATTTTCAACCTGTGTGCCACAAGAATTTTTAAAACATTCAATACCTGACTATGTAGTCAGGGGCACTGACCTCTTTTTCCTTAGGCTGTCAAATAAAAAATGAAAACTGCCAACATGACAACTAGCTGTTCGGTGTGAATGCCCTATCTTGAACCATAAATATATGTCATATAATAGATTTGCACTTTATTGGTCACATCACATAATAAGGTTGCATTTAATTGGTTAATTCTTGGTACCAGAAATCCTTATATTCAAGTATAGGCATCTGATTTTTTTTTTTTTAAAGTTAGTTTGGAGCAAAAGTGGTAGGTAATTACTATTATTTTTTGTAAATCAATCAAAATCATACCTTTTTTTGTCAGATCGGCAAAAAAAAATAACGGATTTTTTTTTTTTCTGGTGTGCCACAGAATTTTAATAATTTGTGTTCCATGAGATGAGAACAGTTGAAAATTGCTGCCCTATGGGTAAGCATTTTATTGTTTTTAAAAATTATTTTCCTTCCTTTTTTGAAATATAAACAAATAACATTTGTGCCTTCCTCTTTTTTTTTTTTTTAAATTGACTTGAGAGAGAGAAACATAAATCTATTGTTCCACTCATGCATACATTCATTGGTTGTCTGTTGTAGGTGCCCTGACCATGGATCGCACCCAAAACCTTGATGTATTGGGACGATGCCCTAACCAACCGAACTAACTGGCCAGGGCTCTTTCTCCTCTATTAGAATGAAATAATACACACTTTTCTTCCCCACTCTACTTTTTAAAAATATATATTTATTTATTTATTTATTTTAGAGAGGAAGGGGGAGGGACAGAGAGAGAAACATCAGTGATGAGAGAGAATCATCGCTCGGCCACCTCCTGCACGTCTCCCACTGGGGATTGAGCCTGAAACCAGAGCATGTGCCCTGACTAGGAATCAAACCATGCCCACCTGGTTCATAGGTTGATGCTCATCCGCTGAGCCATGACAGTCAGGCCACATATTGGTCTTTGATGGGTTGGGAGGGGCGGGGAAAGCAAAACTGGTCCTTTACCACAGGTAGATTGAGGAGTGTATTGACTCTGAATACCTGTTGGTAGACATGACTACACAAGTTTTGACATGTATGATTTTATATTTCTTCAGTTCTAAATATTTTGAGATTTCTATTACAAAATCTTATTTAATTTATGAATTAAAGTGGTTTGTTGTTTTTTTTAGTTTCATAATAGATAGTGTGTCCCCTTCCTCCCATTTTACCCATTTTATTAAATCAGTGTCAAAGACATGGTATGTGTGATTTGGATTCTGTTGACCTCTTTTCTTTTTGAGTGTATGAGGCACGCTTTAATGGTATATGTATTTTCTATTTGTCTTTCTGCATCACAGTATTCTATATATGTATTATCAGTCAAGTTTTTAAGTTTTTTAAAATTTTAATTTTTCAAACCTGTTTTATGTATCAACTTGAAATATCCCTTTTATTGTGGATTTGTCAATTTCTCCTTGAGGTCAGACAGTTCTTCCTTTATATATTTTGAGGCTATATTATTGATTTTTTACAGTAGTTGTGTATTATGGTGTAGTAAACCGTACAAAATCTTAGTGTCTTAAAACAATAACTTTTTTTTTTTTTTTAATTTTGTTCTTTTTTTAAAAATATATTTTATTGATTTTTTACAGAGAGGAAGGGAGAGAGATAGAGAGTTAGAAACATCGATCAGCCGCCTCCTGCACATCTCCCACCGGGGATATGCCCGCAACCCAGGTACACGCCCTTGACCGGAATCGAACCCGGGACCCCTCAGTCCGCAGGCCGACGCTCTATCCACTGAGCCAAACCGGTTTCGGCAAAACAATAACATTTTATCCTGTCTCATGAATCTGGGATTGACTGGGTTCAGTAGGGTGTTTCTTCAGCCCCACATGATCTCAGGCTGGGGCTGCAGATATGTGGTGCCTCTAGTAGACTGTAATATACAAGACAGTTCACATATTTGGCAATGAGGGATGGCTGGAAGGCAGGGCTTAGCTTGGATACAGAGATGGCTGTTTTCTTTCTATGGGGTCTCCCTTTCCCACAGTTTATGCTGTTTTGCCAGAATGGCTATCCAACTTTCTTATAGGGCAGGTCAGGGCTCTCTGAAGTGGAAAAGCAGGAGTTGCCAGGCATTCTTAATTAAGGCTCAGGCCCAGAACTGGCACAGGACCACTTTTACCACGTTGTGTTGTATAAAGCAAATCAAGGAATCCTTCCAAATTCAGTGGGAGGACAGAAGTACGAGGCAGCTTCATTTCATTGGGGTCATCTTTGGAGACTAGCCATGCATTCAGGTTTTTGATGATAACTTTTTAAATAGTTTCTTTTATTGCTAAAAATATTCCTCTTTATATTAATGGTTTTTTAAAATTCTTTTGTCTTTTGGGTGGGATATGGTTGCTATATACTCTTCAAGTCTTTCAACCTTTTAAACTGCTCTGTTTTTACTGTTGCTTGTGAATGGATTATAGCTGGATTTAAAAAGCATATTAGTCTGGATTTTCTCTAATAGGTGAATTACATATGTTTACATTAATTGTGATTAATATATTTTTGTCTCTGTCTCTTTTTTAATACTAGCCATGCTTTATCTTGTGTTACTGCTTTTCTGGCTTTTATTGGACTAATTTATTTATTTTATTTTATTTTTAATTGATTTCAGAGAGGAAGGGAGAGGGAGAAAGAGATAGAAACATCAATGATGAGAGAGAATCATTGATTGGCTGCCTAGGGGGATCGAGCCCACAACCTGAGCATGTGCCCTTGACCGGAATCGAACCTGGGACCCTTCAGTTTGTAGGCTGATGCTCTATCCACTGAGCCAAACAGGCTAGGGCTAGACTAATTTCTTTTCTTTTTTTTTTTTTTAAATATATCTTCACCGATCTCAGAGAGGAAGGGAGAGGGAAAGAGAGACAGAAACATCAATGATGAGAGAGAATCATTCATTGGCTGCCTCCTGCATGTCCCCCACCGGGGATCAAGCCCGCAACCCAGGCATGCACCCCTGACTGGAACCGGAACCGAACCCGGGACCCTTCAGTCCACAGGCCGGTGCTCCATCCACTGAGCCAAACCAGCCAGGGCTGGACTAATTTCTTTAAAAAAATTACTGCCTTGTAAAAAACTGTGGTAAAATTTATACATAACACAAAATTTACAATTTTAACCTTTTTTTTTTTTGGTTTATCCTCACCCTAGCATATTTTTTTCCCCATTGAATTTTAGAGAGTGAAAGGGAGGGAGGAGGTGGAGGAGAAGAAGGAGGGAGGGA
Organism: Myotis myotis; assembly: GCF_014108235.1. Classification (NCBI taxonomy): domain Eukaryota; kingdom Metazoa; phylum Chordata; class Mammalia; order Chiroptera; family Vespertilionidae; genus Myotis; species Myotis myotis. The sequence goes on along the minus strand of NW_023416401.1, from coordinate 61,009,185 downwards.
AAGAGGAAGAGGGGGAGAGAGAGAGAGAGAGAGAGAGAGAGAGAGAGAGAGAGAGAGAGAGAGAAAGAGAAACATCAATGATGAGAATCATTGATCGGCTGCCTCCTGCACGCTCCACACTGGGGATCGAACCTACAATTGGGCATGCTCCCCAACTGGGAATCGAACTGTGACCTCCTGATTAATAGGTCGATGCTTAACCACTGGGCCATGCTGGCCAGGCTCCACCTTACTTTTTTTTTTTTTTTTTATAATATATTTTACTGATTTTTTACAGAGAGGAAGGGAGAGGGATAGAGAATTAGAAACATCGATGAGAGAGAAACATCTATCAGCTGCCTCCTGCACACTCCCTACTGGGAATGTGCCCGCAACCAAGGTACATGCCCTTGACCGGAATCGAACCGGGGACCCCTGAGTCTGCAGGCTGACGCTCTATCCACCGAGCCAAACTGGTTAGGGCATCCACCTTACTTTTAAATCTCTTAAAGTTGGGCATTAATAAAAAAAATTTGAAGTTAATATTTATGTTGAAATATTACAGATCTCTTGGCTTACTTTTGCTTCTTGTATCCCACTCCTTTATTCTGTGTTTAATTTCTCTTTTGTATTAATGTGTATCATCAAGTTCCTTCAGTATGGATCTGTAAGTAATAAACTGCCTTTGTATATCTTAAGGCCTCTATTTTGCCTTTACCTCTTAGACAACATTTTAGCTGTGCAGTTATTTGTAGCTGACTGTTATTTTCCCTCAGAGGAAGATGTCCTTGCCTGTTAGTGTTCTGGCATCTGTTGTTGCATTTGAGGAATCTAGTAACTAAATTGTTGCTTTATTGTTTTCTGTTTGGTTGCTGTTACTATTTTTTGTTTGCTTTTATTGTTCTGCAGTTTTGCTATAGTGTATATTTGAGTAAGTTACTCTGGCAATCTGAAGACTCAAGTTTTCAGTTTTGGCCAGTGTGTCCTTGAATACCTTTCCTGTCTCCATTTATTTTTCATCTCTATCTTTTTGTGCTACATTCTTTGAGATTATTTCAGATTAATAATATAGTTCACTAATACTTCAGTTTTGACTGGACATTCAGCTTTTTATCACATTTTTATTCTTATATTTTTCTGATTCTTATTTGAAATTTGCTTATTCTCATTCTATCCTTTTCTTACGGCTTTTATTTCTTTTATTTCTGTACATTTAAAAAAATTACCTTTATTATTGAAAGTATTACAGATAGTCTCCTTTTTCCCCATTGACCTCTTCTACCCCACACCCCCTATTTCTGTATATTTTATTTTATTTTTAAAAATATATTTTTATTGATTTCACAGTGGAAGGGAGAGGGAGAGAGAGATAGAAACATCAGTGATGAGAGAGAATCATTGATCAGCTGCTTCCTGCATGCCCCACACTGGGGATTGAGCCTGCAACCCAGGCATGTGCCCTGACCAGAAATTGAACCATGATCTCCCGGTTCATAGGTTGACACTTAACCACTGAGCCACGCAGGTCAGGCCATTTTATACCCTCTTTATTGTTCTAGTCCAGCCGTCGCCAACCTTTCGGACCTCACGGACCACCGGTTGGCAACTGCTGTTCTAGCCTACCTAGATATTGAGGTCTCAATTTTTCTGTTGTGTCTGCTGAAAACCCTCCCCAGCTTTGGTGGTTCATTTCTTCTTTAAAAATTTTGACTTAATGCTTATCACCTGTGAGATTTATTTTTATCCGTCTTATGGTAGAGGTGTCCTAAGGAAGTTTTGCATTTCTGTTGAACCAACCCATTGGTTTCCTTAGTGCCATACCTGTTCTTAGACTAATTTCTTGGATTGGGGTTCCTGGACCTCTTGGATGGAGTGATTTTGGAACCCATTACCTGTGGCATGGAGTTTCAGTTTCTCCAAGGTAACTCTTTCACCTCTGACTTCTCTTGGAATTCATGTTATTTCTGTGTAGTTCTTTGTATCTTTTGGTATTTTATGGATCTAACTCATTTTCAGTTTCTTGTCTGTTAGTCTTTTGTAGGCATTAAAACACATGTCCCAAGCCCTAAGACCTGTATCTGATTTTAGTAACCCTGAGAGTTACTTGGGTTCGAGTAGCTTCATTGTTTCTAGCATCAGGGACTATTTCTTTCTTGCTTTTGGGCTTGCCTATGTGTATGTGTTATATTTTGCATAGCTTTTCCATGTATTTGGGTTGGAAAATGAATGCTTTTGTGTCAGGCCTGTATATTCACTGGAAGATGTGTGACAAATTGTTCATTTGTAGTTACATCCTGTAAATTAGGTGTAACTCACTAAAACACAAGTTTCTGAGTTCTGCCAGGATTCATGTGATACTGGTAATGCCGTGGTGGTATTGCTGAGATGGTTTCATTTTGTCTAGATAGCATGTATTAGGCTGAAGGGATATGTCAGTTTATATCACTAATGGGCCATTTACAGCTTGATTGATCAGAGTGCCTTTGATTGCCTTGTGTTATCATCAATTCTTATCAGAAAGAATCATTGCAGTGGCCACTACTGTTCTTTGAGGAGTTTTGGTATATCTTTTTGTCTTAGCTATAACTTTATTTTGCTGTTTGGTGGTTGCTTTAGTGTTTATTATATAGATACTTAACTTATCACAGTCTACCTTCAAGTAATACTGTAACCGCTGTTATAAGAACCTTACAGCAGTAGTAAGGCATTTGTGTGTCTGAAAAATTATCTTCAATCTTATTTTTAAAAATATTTTAAAATGTTTTTATTGATTTCAAAGAGAGAGGAAAGAGAGAAACATCCATGATGAGAGAGAATCATAGATCAGTTGCCTCCTGCATGCCTCCTACTGAGGATTGAGTCCACAACCCGGGCATGTGCCCTGACCAGGAATAGAGCCCCAACCTCCTGGTTCATGGGTCGATGCTCAACCACTGAGCTACACTGCCTGGGCAAATTATCTTCTATTTTAAAAGATATTTTCACTTGATACAGAATTCCAGGATGACTGTTTTCTTTCTGTGCTTTAAAAATTCCCTTCACCTTATGTCTGTGGCTTGCATTATTTCTGATTTGACCGCTATTGTTACTTTATTTATTTGTTTATTTTAACATATTTTTTAAATATATAGGAGGAAAGGAGAGGGAGAGAGAGATAGAAACATCAATGATGAGAGAGAATCACTGATCGGCTGCCTCCTGGACGACCCCTACTGGGGATCAAGCCCACAGCCCTTGACTGGAATTGAACCTGGGACCCTTCAGTCCGCAGGCCGACGCTCTATCCACTGAGCCAACCCAGCTAGGGCTTGAACTCTGTTGTTATTTTAATCTTTGTTCCTTCCTCTGTGAATAATATATCTTTTCTACCTTCTTTTGTTTAATTTTAATATTTTCTTTTTACCACTGCCTTCTAGCAGTTTCATTAGGATGTGGTTTACTTCATGTTTCTTGTGCCTGAGTTTTATTAAACTGCTTAGGTCAAATTTGGTAGATATATAGTCATTATTTCTTCAAAAATTGTTCAGTAGCTCCCCTTCCTCGTTGGGGACTGTAATTACAAACCAGTATATATTTGGCCACTTGAAGTTGTCCCTCAATTTACAAATGAGCTATTCATATTTTTTTCAGTCTTTTTACTATCTTTCTTTTTGGGTAGTTTCTACTGGTTAACCTTCTTGTCATTAACCTTTTTTCCTGCTATAGTTTTTATTCCTAGAAGTTCTAGTTGGGTGTTTTTAATTTCTTACATGTTGAACACATGAAATATAGTTATAATAGCTTCAATTCTTATTTCACCATTTATCATTTTTTAGTCTGTTTCTACTTTTTAATTTTTCTTGTCATTATGGGTCCAATTTCCCTGCTTCTATGCATTCTTAATAATTTTTGATTTGTCGACAGACACTGAGAATTAAATTTTGGTTTCTGGGAATATTTTTGTATTCATGTCTATTTTTGAGCTTTGTTCTGGAATGTGAATAAAGTTACTTGGGAATGTATCTTTTTGAGTCTTTCTTTTAAGCTGTGTTAAGTGGGGTTTATCCTTTCTGTGTTTATTTTTGTAAAACTATACATGTTTTCTTATTTCCTTTTCTTTCTTTTACACAAATAGCTTAGATATGTTCTTTCCTTTTATTTTAATTTAATGCTAATTAGAGTTGTTTTTTTACAGTTCTTTCATTCTTACTCGGGCAGTAATTACCTGTGGCCTGATTGTTGCATTGGTCTCTTAATTAGTGTTCTTATTTTTAGACTCTTTCCATTAGTGACTGCTGTCAGATGATTCTAAAGCACATCTCTGATCATGTCCCTGTATTGTTTTTCACTACCTACGGCAGTGGTATTCAGGTATTTTTTTTGTTTTTTGTTTTTTGTTTTAATCCCCTAGTGGTAATAAAAAGATTTTTGAGTTCACATCCTCAGTGTGTGTGTGTGTACATACATACACATACATATATGTACACGTTTATTTTATTTAAATTTTTTATTTTATTTAAAATTTTAAAAATATATTTTTATTGATTTCAGAGAGGAAGGGAGAGGGAGAGAGAGAGAGAGATAGAAACATCAATGATGAGAGAGAATCATTTGATTGGCTGACCCCTGCACACCCTCTACTGGGGATCAAACCCACAACCCAGGCCTATGCCCTTGACCAGAATCGAACCTGGGACCCTTCAGTCTGCAGGCTGAAGCTCTATCCACTGAGCCAGACCAGCTAGGGCTTATTTTTGTTTTTTAACTTTTGCATCAAAGCAAGCAAGAATTTATTGACCATAGAAGCACACTCAGGATAGTGAAGCAAGGAAGGGCTTAGCATAGAAGAAGCAACAGGAGAGCTTAGGCTGGGCTGCTTTGGCTTGCTGGGAAGTCAGAGAAAAGGGGGCCTTGTAGATATGTTCAGGGGTGTTAGCCCAGGACGAACTGCTGCTGCTGCCCATTGCTTCCCTGTAGCTTGTCTCATGGGGTCCCTTAGAGTTTAGGACATGTGTGACCATGGAAGAAGAAGTGGGGGAAGAGAAGTGCCCGGGTGTGCTTCCCAGCGGGAGAGTGCACCTATGCACATGTTTGTTTATACACTAAAGGCCCTCTTCACGAAATTCGTGCATGGGGCTGGGCCCTCACAACTGTGGTGGCTGCCTCGGCCCTCGCAGTCCAGCTTTGTCTGGAAGAACGTCCAGTCTAATTAGCATATTATGCCTTTATTATTATAGACTAGAGGCCTGGTGTACGAAATTTGTGCACCAGAGGGCTGGGTCCCTCAGCCCAGCCTGCACCCTCTCCAGTCTGGGACCCCTCAGGGGATGTCCGACTGCCTCTCACAATCCAGGACCGCTGGCTCCTAACTGCTCGCCTGCCTGATCGCCCCTAACCACCTCTGCCTGCCTGATTGCTTCTAACCACCTCTGGCTCGGCCCCGCACCCGGGACCCAGGATTCCTTCCTCCAGCCAGCTGCTGGCGTCCGGGACCCGGGCCGGCCACAGGCGCTGCTGCCCGGGGCCGCAGGCAGGCTTCTCCCTCTCCCGGGCTGCAGCCACAGCCACTGGCATCCAGGACTGTGGATAGGCAGCTTTGACCGGGCCTGGCTTTGTCAGGAAGGACGTCTGGTCTAATTAGCATATTACCCTTTTATTCATATAGATTATATATACATCTAGATGTAAGTTAGCTATATTCTTTTATAATATGTCCATTGTGAAGTACACCCTAAAGTGGAAATTTAAAAGTATATATTTTTAAAGTATATTTTTATTGATTTCAGAGAGGAAGGAAGAGGAAGAGAGAGAGAAAAACATCAATGATGAGAGAGAATCATTGATTGGCTGCTTCCTGCATGCCCCACACTGGGGATCTAGTCGTGACCTCCTGGTTAATAGGTTGACACTCAACCACTGAGCCATGCCAGCTGGGTGAAATGGTAAAAGCATTTTAAAATTATGCTATACTTTAAAAATAATCAGTTAATATTAGAGTGAAATTAGTAAATGATAGAGGATATGTTATGTTTCAACTAGTTTTTTTTGTTAATCCTCACCCGAGGATGTTTTTCCATTGATTTTTAGAGAGATTGGAAGGGAGGGGAAGAGAGAGGGAGAAACATTGATGTGAGAGAGACACATCGATTGGTTGCCTTCTGCACATACCTTTACCAGGGCCGGGGATCAAACCTGCTACTGAGGTATGTGCCCTTGACCCTAATCAAACCTGGGACCCTTCAGTCCGCAGGCCAATGCTCCATCCACTGAGTCATACAGCTAGGGCTCAACGAGTTTTATCTAATTTTTAATGCTTTTGGCTAACTTTTTCAGGCATGATTTTCTCATTATTGATCTTATTTTTATTCTAGAGGCCTGGTGCACGAATTCGTGCACGGGTGGGGTCTGGCTGGCCCCGCCCCCTTTTCGAATTCCTGGTTGAACGTGTTGGAAATCCTTGTCAAGGGGACAGTTTGCATATTCGCCTTTTGTTATGTAGAATGCTTGGTGTAAAAATGTCAGCTCTGCCGTTTTCTTAGTGTCTCTTGTATTTCCATTATCAGTATTATTTCCAAACTGTCTTTTCTTTATAGTAATGTTTTTAAGCCTAGTTAAAACTAGATGAAATCTGTTAATCCACCTAATTAGACATAAAGAACATGCTGAAAATAAGTGAATTTAAGAATACTGAAATATGATGTAGGAATTATGGAAGGGCAGCAGCGTCAAACCATATATTAAATGGTTGAAACTTAATTTCTTGTTTTATTTTTAGATTAGAAATTTGTGTGTATACATTTCATTTTGGCAATTGCTGGCCCCATTTATAGAAACCTGCCTGATCTTGAGCCTCTTCTGATTATTCTGGATGGCTAAGTATTTTATGTATTTTGTATCAGTTAGCTTTTGCAGTGGAACAAACCATCCCATAACTTGGTGCTTAAAACAACAATTGTATGTTTAACTCTCAGTTCTTTGGGTTGAATGGGCATTTTTTTCTGGTCTGGCCTGACTTAGATTATTTGAGATTATCTGTGCTGGGCTCTCATAACTGTGGTCAGTTGGAGGGATGCCTGCAGGCTGGATGTGTTAGGCAGAATTTTAAGGTGATCCCTAATACCTGTGCCTTTCTATAATCTCTCTGGCATGGGATGAGAACTGTAATTAGCTTTTACCAATAGGACATGGCAAAAGTGAAGAGATTTAGCAAATGTGCTTAAGGTCAGATGTACTTAAATTAGCCCAAAGAAATTGAGTTGGCTTGGCCCAATTAGGCAAGCCCTTTAAAAGAGGACCTGAAAGTCAGATAGAGGAAGTAAGCAGTTCTGCTGGCTTTGAAGAAGCAAGCTGCTATATCATGAGAGTGCCACGTGGCAAGAACTGCAGTGATCCCTGAGTGTAGGCCCCAGTTGACAGCCAGCAAGAAAGTGACCTTAGTCTTACAACCACAAGACATTGTTTTCTGCCTATAAGCATGTGACCTTGGCAAAGGAAACTGAGCTCCATAGAGAGAGCTCAGTTGACTACTTGATGTGAACCTTCTGAGCCCCTGAGGGGAGTATCTAGCCAAACCACCCCTAGACCCTCACCCCTGGAAACTTGAGATAATAAATGTGTGTTGTTTTAAGCCCCTAAGCTTGTGGTAATTTGATATATAACTATAGAAAACTATTAATACTGACTATATTTTTATCCTTTCCAGAAGGTAGTATAAATAAAAATTATATAATGTTGCCGAAACCGGTTTGGCTCAGTGGATAGAGCGTCGGCCTGCAGACTGAAGGGTCCCAGGTTCGATTCCGGTCAAGGGCATGTGCCTGGGTTGCGGGCACATCCCCAGTGGGGGGTGTGCAGGAGGCAGCTGATCGGTGTTTCTCTCTCATCGATGTTTCTAACTCTCTATCTCTCTCCCTTCCTCTCTGTAAAAAATCAATAAAACATATTTTTTTAAAAAAATTATATAATGTTACCCTTTGAGATTGTTTTTTTCACTGGGAGTAGTACCTTTGAGATCTATCCAGGTTGTGTATCAACACTATTTCTTTTTATTGTTAAGCAGTATTCCATTTTATAGGCACAGGTTGTTTAGCCATTCTTCCATTGAAGAACATTTGGGTTGTTTGTTATCAGTTTGGGACTATCCAAATAAAATTTGCATGCAGGTTTTAATGGGAAAATATTTCATTTCTCTATACATTAGTATTTAATTTTTGGGGAAGCTATTGTAAGTGGTATTGTGATTTTAATTTTGTTTTCTAATTGTTTATTGTTTGGTTATTTTAATATTCAGTGGTATTTAGAAGCCAAGATCTAGGTTCTAGATGTGTGTGTTGGGGTGTTGCTGAGCCCAGTTCCTCTTAGTAGGAAGAGACTAAGAAATATTTGGATATATTTACATACATACATACATTTACATCTATATTTATGTCTAGTTTTATCTAACTAAATATGGTAACAATCATGAGTTTACACCAGTGACAAATTCTAATGCAAGTCCAGAGGGTTCGTTCTAGTTTTCTCCCTTTCCATATTTGTAACTTACATGTTTAATCCTCACACCTTCTTAAATAACTAATCTCCTATTCCATCACTGTTGCTGGCACTCCCTCACAAAGAATCCTCATTGGCTGGCTCCCCATGGGTGGTTGCCTCACCTGCACAAGCTCTGATCCTCCACACCAGTTTGCCCTCTCATATACTGTATGCCATCCTCACTCAACTTGGGCTTTGATGCTCTGCCCCTTGTCATTTTTTAAAAAATACGTATTTATTGATTTTTTACAGAGAGGAAGGGAGAGGGATAGAGAGTTAGAAATATCAATGAGAGAGAAACATCGATCAGCTGCCTCCTGCACACTCCCTACTGGGTATGTGCCCGCAACCAAGGTACATGCCCTTGACCAGAATCGAACCTGGGACCCTTGAGTCTGCAGGCTGACGCTCTATTCACTGAGCCAAACCGGTTAGGGCCCCTTGTCATTTTTTGTTTGGACATTTCATCTTTCTTGAGCTCTAACTCTCACATGTCACTCTCATACGTGGATATTTTCTGTGTCCCACTCAGGCTGATACTCTACTCTAGATCACTGGGGATGCTATTCTCCTCCCAATGGAAGGAAAGATTAATTTGGGAAAGAAAATGGCAGCTCTTCACTTAAAAAAAAAATAGGTTTTTTTTGTTCTTTTGTTTTGAGTTTGTTGAAATTTTTCTTTAATGCACTGTGTTTCAAATATATGTATTATAAACAATTTCTCCTACTCTGTTAGCTACTTTTTCATTTTTATTAAGGAGTCTTTGATTAGAACTGTTCAATTTTGAGACAGCCCATTTTATCAAACTAAAAAATATATAGTTAATGTTTTTAGAAATATTTTAGAAGCTTTCTATTTCTGGCTCCTACATTTACATTTGTGGTTCACCTTTAATTTTTGTGTGTAGTTTGAGGTAATGTTCAGGTTTGTGTTTTTGTTTATCTAGTTCCACCATTATTTGTGGAAATGATTTTCCTTTCCCCATTGAATAGCCTTGATACCTTTGTCCAAAGTCAGTTGATTGTATTTGTGTGACTGTGTTTAGGTCTTTAATCAAGTAGTGCTAGTAGTTCTAACTCTCTTCTTCCTTTTCAAGATTGTTTTGACTGTTCAAGACCCTTTATATTTTCATATAAAATTTAAAATCAGCTTGCCAGTTTTTTAATAGAACAGTGCCTGTTGGGGTTTTGATTGAGGTTGTGTTGAATCTATAGATTATTTTGGGGAGACCTAATCTTAACATTGATTTTTCTAATTTATGAGTATGGTACACATCTCTTCATTTATTTAGGTCTTCTTTACTTTTTCTGAGCAGTATTTTATGGTTTCCTAAGTATTTTAAATTTTTGATTCTATTGTAAGTAGAAATGGTTTTTCAGCTTTAGCATATGTATAGTTGATTTTAAAAAACTCACATTCTTATTTAATTTCTGACATCACATTTGCTTTATCATTCTCTTCTCCCTACATTTTATTTGGAAATTCTCTTTCATAATCCTCTGGCAGTTATCAAAATCAGAAAATTAACATTGATAAAGTAGTAGTACTGCTTACTATCTAATCTGGATACTTTAGTCAAAATTTCCTATTATTTTATAGTAATTAAATGAGATTTTGGTGAGGAGCCATCCAATTCTGGATCATATGGTATTTTTTTGTCAAATTTCTTTCATTTGTTTTGTTTTTTTTCCAGGTTTAAAACTATTTACATATTTAAAAATTATGCATTCCAGTAATAAAAATGATTTTAACAAAAAATAAATGGCATTCTGATTAACACAGCATTTTACAGCCTACAGGACACCTTGGACCATCTGGTTTTTACTGTAGATTTCAACTGTTGTCCCACCTAGCTTCTTCCTTCACCAACATGCAAGTTCTTTTCTTTTTTTTAAAATATATTTTATTGATTTTTTATAGAGAGGAAGGGAGAGGGATAGAGAGTTAGAAACATCGATGAGAGAGAAACATGGATCAGCTGCCTCCTGCACACCCCTCACTGGGGACGTGCCCGCAACCAAGGTACATGCCCTTGACCAGGACCTGATGTTTTTTAATTTATCAGATTCAAGTAGTATATTTTTGACAGGAATATTTCAGAAGTGATGTTTTTTCTCAGTGTATTTTATCAGGAGACAAATATTTGTTTGATTTCTGATAATGACAACTTCAGTCATTTGGTTAGGATGGTCTGTCATGTTTCTGCACTAGAAATAAAATTATCTTGTGAGATATAGGTAGTCTTGTCAAACTTGCATTCACTAGTTTTAGTGATGAATGATTCTTTCCTGAAACAACCATTATTACTGTGATGGTGGTCAAGTGGTGCTTTTTAAAATTCCACTGTTCATATGACATTTATTAATTGGCATTCAACAGTAAGGAAGAGCCTTCCTTCCTCCCACATTTGTTTTTTCATTATGGCTTCCTATTTTATTGTTGAATTATCTGTTCCTATCATTTTTAACTTTAATGTGCAGATTGTACAGTGTTGCCCAGTAGGACTCCCTTCACTCTAGTTTTTATGTCCTTCTAATATGTCCTAAACATTTTTTACTTATTTGCTTTCTGGCCCAGTAAGATGTTGGCATAGCTTGTATATTCACAAGCTAAGCTGTTTCCCAGGGAGCTCTGGGTCCTTTTAGTTAAGAACAGTGTACATGTACACATCTATGTCTATTTCTGCATTTGTCTCTCTTTACATATGTTGGTTCATACTGATACCTTCAATTCCAGTCTTTTATTACAGGGTTCAGCGGTTCTCAACCTGTGGGTCACGAACAATGAAAATACATCCTGCATATCAGATATTTACATTATGATTCATAACAGTAGCAAAATTACAGTTATGAAGTAGCAACGAAAATAATTTTATGGTTGGGTTTCACCACAACATGAGGAACTGTATTAAAGGGTCGCAGCATTAGGGAGGTTGAGAACCAGTAGCTTTTCCCCTTTATGTAGTATTTGCTACTCAAAACTGAGAAACTTGCCTCCCATTATCTACTGTATATATACTTATTTGCTCAGTTCTAGAATAAACATTTAAAGTTTATTTTATTATTATTCTTTTTATTAATCTTTACCCGAGGATATTTTTCCATTGATTTTTGGAGGGGGCGAGGGAGAGACAGAGAGAAACATCAGTGTGAGAAAGACACACCGACTGGTTGCCTCCTTCACATACTCTGACCAGGGTTGGGGAACATGCAACCAAGTTATGTGCCCATGACTGCAATTGAACCCATGATCCTTCAGTCTGCGGGCCAACACTCTATTCACTGAGTCAAACCGGCTAGGGCTATGTTCTATATCTTTTTTTTTTTTTTTAATCCTCACCTTAGGTTAGTTTTTTTTTTTTCCCATTGATTTTTAGAGAGTGGAAGAGAAAGGGAAAAGACAGGGAGAAATATTGATGTGAGAGAAACAACACATTGATTGGTTGCCTCCTTACGAGCCCTGACCAGGGAGGAGCCTGCAACCCGAGCTAAGAGCCCTTGACCAGAATCAAACCAGGACCCTTCAGTCCACAGGCTGATGCTCTATCCAGTGAGCCAAACCAGCTAGGGCTATGTTCTATACCTTGATGTGTGTTTGTCAAAACCTATCAGATAGTCTACTTAAGATCTATGCATTTCATTCTATGTAAGTAATACCTCAGTTTTTAAAAATGAGGGAAAGGACAGGACACAAGGAGTATACATTGATCTAAGGCAGTGATGGCGAACCTATGACATGCGTGTCAGAGGTGACACGTGAACTCATTTTTTTGGTTGATTTTTCTTTGTTAAATGGCATTTAAATATATAAAATACATATCAAAAATATAAGTCTTTGTTTTACTGTGGTTGAAAATATCAAAAAATTTCTATATGTGACACAGCACCAGAGTTAAGTTAGGGTTTTTCAAAATGCTGATACGCTGAGCTCAAAAGGTTCGCCATCACTGATCTAAGGGCAATTTTCTACGTAGTAAGCACTATATAATTATCACACTCAGGAAAAATGTTTAAAAATTGAATCTTTATTGCTGAAAGCATTACATATGTTGCCCTACTTCCCCATTGACTCCTTTTAGCCTGTCCCCTGCCGCCGCCACCCCCCCCCCCCCCCACGTCTGTCCTTCCTCCTCCCCTCCCCTGCTCCAGGCCTTCATCCTATTGTCTCTGTCCAGGGATTATGCATACATGCATACAAGTTCTTTGGTTGATCTCTTCCAACCCATCTCTGCATTCCCTCTGAGATTCCACAGTCTCTTCCATGTTTCTATGTCTCTGGTCTATTTTGTCCATCGGTTTATTTTGTTCATTAGATTCCACGTATAGTGAGGTCATGTGATACAGTACTTACCTTTCTTTGACTGGCTTATTTCACTTAGCATAATACTCTCCAGGTCCCTCCATGCTGCCTCAAAGGGTAAGAGATCCTTCTTTATTACTGCTGCATAGTATTTCATAGTGTAAATGTACTACAACTTTTTTATCCACCCATCCATTGTTGGGCACTTGAGCTATTTCCAGATCTTAGCTATTGTAAATTGCACTGCTGTGAACATAAGGGTGCATACATTCTTTTTTATTGTTTGTTGGGGTCTCTTAGGATATATTCCTAGAAGTCAAATAGCAGTTCCATATTTAATTTTTTTCAGGAAATTCCATACTGTTTTTCATAATGGCCGTACCAGTCTGCATTCCTACCAGCAGTGTACTAGGGTTCCCTTTTCTCCTCATCCTCACCAGCACCTATCTTTTGTTGATTGGTTGATGGTAGCCATTCTGACAGGTGTGAGATGGTGTATGTACCTCATTGTCATTTTAATTTGCACCTTTCCTCTGATGATCAGTGACTTCGAGCATTTTAAAAAATATTTTTATTGATTTCAGAGAGGAAGGGAGGAGAGATAGAAACATCAATGATAAGAGACTCATCGATTGGCTGCCTCCTACATGCCCCACACTGGGGATTGAGCCTGTAACCTGGGCATATGCCCCCACCAGGAATTGAACCATGACCTCCTGGGTCGTACGTAGGTCAACGCTCAACCACTGAGCCATGCTAGCCAGGCAATAAAAATATATTTAACAAAAAATATTGTTCTTCCTCATTTAATTCTGAGACTCTACAACAGAAGATCACCCAAGATCTCTTAAGGAGAGGTACAATGAGATTAATGTTTTCATGCCTACTAACACATCTGTTCTGCAGCCAATGGGTCAATGAGTAATTTTGACTTTCAAGTATTATTTAAGCAGTAATAGCTATAATAGCTGCTGTAGATAGCCTTAAAGTCCCCTGACTTCATAGAAGTTATTTTCTTGCTTTTCTTTTTTTAAAATATTTTTTAAGGCTATAATAGCTGCTGTAGATAGTGATTCCTCTGATGGATCTGGGTAACATAAATTGAAAACCTCTTGGAAAGGATTCACCATTCTAGATACCATTGAGGACATTCATAATTCATGGGAAGAGATAAAAATATCCACATTAACAGAAGTTTGGAAGAAGTTAATTTCAATTTTCCTGGATGACTTTGAGGGCTTCAAAACTTCAGTGGAGGAAGTAACTGCAAATGTGATGGAAATAGCAAGAGAACTAGAATTAGCAGTGGAACCTGAAGGTGTGACTGAATTGCAATCTCATGACAAAACTTCAACAGATGAAGAGTTGTTTCTCATGGATGATTAAAGAAAGTGGTTTCTTGAGATGGAATCTACTACTGGTGAAGATGTTATAAAGATTGTTGAAATGACAACAAAGGATTTAGAATATTACATAAATTTAGTGGATGTAGCAGTTGTAGGGTTTGAGAGGATTCACTCCAGTTTTGAAAGTAGTTCTGTGGGTTAAATGCTGTCAAATAGCATTGCATGCTGCAGAGAAATTGTTCATGAAAGGAGAATCAGTCGATGCTTCAAACTTCATTGTTGTCTTAAGAAATTGCCACAGCTACCCCACCTTCAGCAACCACCACCCTAGCCATAACACCCTCCATTAGCAAAAAAGATTATGACTCACTGAAGACTTAGATGATGGTTAGCATTTTTTAGCAATAAAATACTTTGTAATTAAGGTAGATTTTTAGAGAGAGTAGAGGGGAGGGAGGGAGGCGAGAGAGAGGGAGAGAGAAAGAAAACATCAGAGTGACACATCGATTGGCTGCCTCCTGTATGTGCCGCGGCTAGGGCTGGGGATTGAACCTGCAACCCAGGTATGTGTCCCTGACGGGAATCGAACCCAAGACCCTTTTGGTTGCCGGGCTGATGTTCTAACCACTGAGAACACCAGCCAGGGCACATTGTGTTTTTAGAGATAATGCTATTGTATACTTAACACATTGTATGCGGGAAACGTGTTTACACGTTTTACGTATTTATATGTTCTACCAGTGTAGTAGAGCGCGGGACACGTATTAATACGTTTTTTATAGACTAGCGGTAGAATGCGGGTAACGTATAAATACGTAAACTAAAGTTATTGTAATTTTACTGAACGTTGCCATTTGCGCAAAAAATTAGCAAAAATGGCCCGCGCCACGGCTGTTAGCGCGCGATAAAAACTACCCCCAAACAATGTGTTAATAGACTATAGTGTGAACATACTTTCATATCATTTGGAAAACAAAAAATTCATGTTACTTATTATTGCGATGGTCTAGAACCAAACCCACAATATTTCTGAGGTATGCCTGTAAACACTTTTCTAAATACTACTCAGATCAAGACATCTAACATGGCCAGGAGCCACCGTGTACCCCTTCTTAATTGCAACACCCTTCATTCCCCTGACTTCATAGAAGTTATTTTCTTGCTTTTCTTTTTTTAAAATATTTTTTTAATTGATTTCTGAGAGGAAGGGAAAGGGAGGAAGAGATAGAAACGTTAATGTTGAGAGAGAATCATCGATCGGCTGCCTCCTGCATGCCCCACACTGGGGATTGAGCCTGCAACGTAGGCATGTGCTCTTGACTGGAATCGAACCTGGGAGCCTTCACTCTGCAGGCTGACGCTCTATCCACTGAGCCATGCCTGCTGGGCTTCTTGCTTTTCTTTATTGTTATTTATTTATATTTGCATCTCCAACACTATAGTTTAATTTTGTCTGTTTTGAACTTTTTGCAAATGAAATAAATTACGTTATGCATTCTTTTGTTCTATTCTTTCATTTGTTTTTAAGAACCATCCATATTGTTGTGAGTAGTTGTAGTTCATTCATTTTTTATTTTATAATGTCCATTTATTGAGCACACTAACCATGTATTGATTCTACTGATGATGGACACTTTGGTTGTTTATAGCCCAAGTTACAGACGATGCTGCCATTAATATCTGGATGTGAATTTTGATGTGTATAAATATGTATTTCTCTAGGGAATCCAAACCTAGGACTGACATTGCAGAGTCATAGGATGTTTGTATTTTCAACTACCAGATAATGCCAAACTGTATTCTCAAATGGCTGGATCCATTTTCAGTATAACCGTTTTACATCCACAATAACACTACTTGGCATTGCTAACCTTTAATTTTAGCCTTTTAAGGATGCGATAATACCTCATTGTGGTTTTAATTTGCATAATTTTGTGTCTTTTATTGTTAGGTTAAATACCTTTTAATGTGAGTGTTGGATATCCTCTTTGGCATAATGCCATATTCGCATTTTATGCCTATTTTTCTTCTGGGCTGCCCTTTTCTTACTGACTTATGGTCTAGCTACAAGATCTTTGTTGGGGGTTATATGAGTTGCAGATATCTTCCCCATCTCTGTAGGTAGCTTGCCCTTTTAACTCTTAATGGTGTCTTTCAAAAAAAAATGGTTTTATTGATTTCAGAGAGAGGAGGGAAGAGGGAGAGATAGAAACATTAATGATGAGAGAGAATCATCAATTGGCTGCCTCCTGCACACCCCCTACTGAGGATTGAGCCCACAATGTGTTTGGGAATTGAACCACTTGGTTCATGGGTTGATGCTCAACCACTGCACCACACCAGCAGGGTATTAATGGTGTCTTTTGATGAACAAAGGATCTTAATTTAGTTCACTTGATTTTCTTATTTTGAAGGATTATTCTTTTTAAGTTTATTATGTTTTAACATATTAAGTCTCAGAAATAGAAGTGTTTGGTTAAAAGGTATGTACATTTTTTATATTTTTGGTTTAAAATTTACTTTCTCAGAGATAAATTTGTTGCATCATTCCAGAAACATGGCAGTCAATTACCATAATTACAAGCTTAATACTGAAAATATTCTTTAGCTTTTGATTCAGAGGAGCATTTCTAGCCAGTAGGGAAAAGAGATAAAGATCTAAAAAGCTGGGGTTTTTTTAATTACTTTAAGTCAGTCTGATTTGGGCTTAAATTAATGAAAACTTAAAATAGTAGTCAAAGGAACCCATGAAATTGATGAGTTAGACTTTTGTGGATGTCCTTTATAAATTTCTGGTATATTTGTAAGAGGTAAAGTCATGATTTTACCTAACCTCCACATACTTTTATTCAAAGAAGACATCCCGTTCCAACTTATCTCTGCTCATCTCTTCTCTCCAAATTCCAGTATTCATCCTAGTTTCAAGATGTAAGGTAGCTCCTAATTTTTTCTTAGGGATGGGTGGAGTTTAATTCTGAGACTCTACAACAGAGCCTGCTAGAAGAAGCATTTATTAGTTGAAACTTGGAGTGGAGCACTCCTCCATACTCTTGCTTCATTTTCACTATCTTACTTTAGATCTTCATCATTTTCATTTCTGTCAGTGTGATTCTTCTTCCTCCAGACTTCCCATGCTTAACAGAATGAAATTTCTAAAACTCAAATCATTCCCCTGACTACAGAGACGCCATGTGCCCTTGACCACAATAGAACCTGGGACCCTTCAGTCTGCAGGCTGATGCTCTATCAACTGAGCCAAACCAGTTAGGGCAGCTAACATCTTTTTTTATTTTTTTAAGAATTTATTTTAGTAAATTGATGAGAGAGAGAGAGAGAGAGATAGAGAGAGAGAGAGAGAGAGAGAGAGAGAGAGAGAGAAAGAGAGAGAGAGAGAGAGAAACATTGATGTGAGAGAGAAACATCGATTGGTTGCCTCCTGCATGCACTCCTGACCGGGAATCAAACCTGCCACCTTTTGGTGTAGAGGACAGTGCTCTAACCAACTGAGCCGTCCAGGCCAGGGATTAGCGAACACCTTTTAAAACTGAGCTTTTTGGAAGCTTATCTCCCTGATTCTTAATCCAGTTTCTGTACCCCATGCCCTCTTAAACTTCAGGACTTAGATGCCCCTCTTCTGAGCTGCTGCATTTCTCTGTGTACCTCTCACTGTGCTTTGGAGTATAATAGGTTTGATTTCTCTTCCCCACTCAGTTCAGCTCCTTGAGGCTAGGCCTGTTTCCTACTCCTGATATCCCACCCTATCCCCAGAAACTAGCATTTATAGGGGTCACCCATAAATATTTAGTGAATGATTGAGTGCAGAGTTTTATCTCACTTTCTTGATATATGTTTGAAAAGAACTTGCTGAGAAAGTCAGAAAGGGAAAAGCAATACATGTTTAGAAATTACTACTGTGCTTGATCGATTTGTAGGGTTTTGCTCACCCTAGTTTTCCTTCCTGTCACAGAAGGATGCCCTGCAGTGGTCTCGCAATCCAGCCGCAGTGGAGGGAGAGGAGCCAGAGGACACAGCTGATGTAGAGAGCTGTGGGTCTAATGAAACCAGCACTGTGAGTGGTGAAAATGATGGTAAGTGCCCTTAACAAGATGGGTAAAGAGCCATAAGCAGTTATTAGGCACTAACCTTTATTTCCCTCCCTTCCAGTATCACTTGATGAAACATCTTCTAATGCATCCTGTTCTACAGAATCTCAGAGTCGGCCTCTTTCCAATCCCAGGGACAGCTACAGAGCTTCCTCACAGGTAGGGAGGAGAGTTGGTGATAGGGGGATAAGAGAGGCCAGGCACAGATAGGACTGTCCATCCTATAGTTAATTGTGATGTGTGTTTGAAGAGTGGAGAAAGTCAATTTGGTCTCCACCTGTTAGTACCTTTTAAAAGTGGGCCGGAGGAAAAGTGGGTCATAGATCTGACAGCAGAGTGATTTGTTGTTGTTTTTTCTCTCTTTACATGGCTGGATAACCAGGGAGAAGTAGAGCATTGTGTAGAATGGGGAGAATGGGAGCCGGGGAGTTAGTGGTTTGAATTTTGGCCCTTTCACTCACGAGCTTTGGGACCTTGGGCAAATTCCTTATCTGTAAAATGGGGATAATGGTAGATTCTTCTCAGCGTGGGTGATGCTTGGCACAGGGACTGGCACCTGGCCCAATAACAGTGCTGCTGTTAGCATTACCTGCCTGAGTTCGTCGAATACAAACTCTGTTTTACAAGACGGTGAGTGGAGACATAGTGGAGAGGGACTGCACTGTGGCCTTGCAGGTGACTCAGATTCTTTGGATTCCTCTGGGGATATAGGCAAACAAGCAAAAGAAAAAGACTGGTGTGATGCTGCCTCGAGTTGTCCTGACTCCTCTGAAGGTAAACGGGGCCCACGTGGAATCTGCATCAGGTATGTATGAGATCTGGGTTGTGGTGCCTCTTCCTCAGCTCCTGGGGCTACCTCCCAGAGGCAGCAGTTTCTGACCTAGGTAGTGCAATGCCAGTGGAGTCAGGAGACCCTCCTCTGGCAGCAGCACTCTGTGGTGGCGAGACCTGACCTAGGTTCCAGTGCTGGGCTCTGCCGTGCCCTCCCCGTTGCCTCACAGGGTGGCTGTGAAGGTCGGATGGAGTGTGCAGGTGCTTTTTGTAAAAGGTGCAGTGCTGTACAAACTAAGATGGCAGTTTGGCATTCTTATATGGTATTTTAAAGCCAGCGCCTGCGGTGTTGAGCTCTGACAGCCCAAGGCTGGGCCATGGAAGCACCCGGTATAGCTGGCAGCACCTCAGGGAGAGTTGGGAGAAGGAAGCTTGTCTAAGAGCCATGGGCATGGCGGGTGATACTTTTGACCAGTGGAATGATGTGCCTTCAGGGTTCTCGGGCCGCCAAGCCGATGGCGAGAGTGGCAGCCCGTCCAGCAGCAGCAGCGGCTCTCTGGCCCTGGGCAGCGCTGCTATTCGTGGCCAGGCCGAGGTCGCCCGGGACCCTGCCCCGCTCCTGAGAGGCTTCCGGAAGCCGGCCACAGGTGAGTGGCTTGGCACTCATTTCTTTGCCTGTAAAGGGGGCCCCTGCAGGCCAAGTGACATGAAGAAGTCTACTTCTTTTACCAGTTTATCTTGGGTGGTCCTCTGTTTTTTGTTTAATTTTACCTTGCATTTTGGTTATTCCACATATAGATAGTCTCTGCTAGACTGAGAGAGAGTTCCTTGTGGGCAAAGATGGTGCCACATTGCTCCTCGTATGTCCCTGTAAGGGCCTAGTCTGCCTGCTTTAGTGGTCTTGCTCAGTCTGTCTATGTGAGTGAAAATTGCTTCTGAGCTTCTCAGTGAAGAATTCCAACATCCATTTTCTTTCTTTTTTAACATCCTGCCATATTTGTTCTCAGCATCGTAGTCTCTGTCAGATGCCCTTTTCTATAGCCCAGTCAGCATATTGAGTGGAAGCCTAATTTGAATTTGGGAGATGCAAACAAATTCAGTAGTGTGCACCTCCCATACCCAGTAGGTTTACTTACAAGGCCAATATACTGTTTGCTATTTCAGGATTTATATCTCAAAGCCCACATGCTGGCTGTTTGTAGATGGGCCACAAGAAACCATTAAGAGTTAGCTTGTGAAATTAGAATAAACCATTGCCCAAACCGGAACTAGGTCTGCTTTTCCAATTCCTCAGCAGTGCTCAATCTAAGATTAACAGGTGTCTATTCTAAGTGATTTTTAAAAAAAAATTAAAGTAACATTTGCTGAGGCTTCTGTGAGAGGTATTGACATTTTCGTGGGCTTTAAACAACCCTTAGTACCTTTCTGCATGGAGATCATACCTCTTCGGCCCATTCACAAGAAGGCTTCTGCAGATTTTCCCATAGGACGATAATAGATTTGCTTTTAGACAACTTCCATCATTTCACCAGCTGACTTTGTGGAACTTGTTCTCCAGCTTTGGAGGGAGGGTCAGGGCCTGCCCTGCCTGGTTTTATGGGGAAGTGTGTCCTCTTCAGGCTGTGACACAGCCTAGTACAGTCTTATGTGAGAAGATGCAGCCCAAGTGTTGTCTTGGGATTGCTGGCAATGACAGTTACCTGGGGAGAATAATTGTAACATATAGGTTAGGGTGTACTGGGTAGTCGAGCAGATTGTGTGCTGATAAGTTCTGAGTAGCTTGGGTGCCACCAAAGTTTCCCCCTACAGTTAGCATTTGTTTCTTCTGCTTTTAGAAGCTGAAAATGTATACGTTACTTTTTATTGCTTCAAAAATCACAGGTCAAATGAAGCGCAACAGAGGGGAAGAGGTAGATTTTGAGACACCTGGGTCCATTCTTGTCAATACCAACCTTCGGGCCCTGATAAATTCTCGGACCTTCCACGCCCTGCCATCCCACTTCCAGCAGCAGCTCCTTTTCCTCCTGCCTGAAGTGGACAGACAGGTACGGATACGCCGCCTCTTCTATGCTTCTCTCTGAGCGAGCTTGTGTTGTCCTTCTAAGTTTTTTATTTATCGGGTTATGTGCCTGATCCTTCTAGGTGGGGACAGACGGCCTGTTGCGTCTCAGCAGCAGTGCACTGAATAACGAGTTTTTCACCCACGCGGCTCAGAGCTGGCGGGAACGCCTGGCTGATGGTGAGTAGACGTTCTTATCTCAGATTGTTTGAGAGGTACCTGCCATGTGTGGTATCACTTGTTTCCTGATATTTAAAACCCCATTTTTACCAATTTATCTCTTTTTCCAAGGGGTATTTAGTGTAAGGCAGGCTTTCCTCACAACACTAATAAATGTGGCAGGTGTTAATGTGCTTCATAGCTTTAGAAGGTACAGGGTATTGGGCTTTCATTGTTTTGTGTGTAAATATCCGTCTGCATTGCCTCTTCATCATTAAACCTGTCAACGCCTATTCTTTCCATTAAACGTGGTGTTGTCTGGATGGACGGAGGAAAGTGCGCTGTGGCATTGAGCTACAATGTTAATCTTTACCAGATGCTCTGTTTTTAGACATCGCCACTTGGAGTGATTGTTAGCTTCTCCTACTTTAGTTTTGTGGGGAAGGTACAGGAGAGTGTGTTGGGAAGTCCCTGAGACCTCTTCCAGGTTCAGTGCTTGACTAGGAGGATTTACAGCACTCAGCATAGAGTCTTCTTCATGGCTGTAGTTTATTACAGCAAAAGAATACAGAGTGAAAGAATACAGAGCGAACGACTTCAGCAAAGGTGAAGTCCAGGGAAACCAGGAGCAAGCTTTCAAGGTCCTCTCCCAGTAGAATCACACAGGATGCGCTCAGTTCCCCCAGCACCGAGCTGTGACAGCACATGTGAAATGTAGTCTACCAAGGAAGCTTGTTAAAGACTTGGTGCTCAGGGTTTTATCAAGGGCTGATCATGTAGCATGCCTGTGCCTGGCACATACCCAAATTTCAGATTCCCCAAAGGAAAGCAGGTGCTCGCCATAAACCATCTTGTTTGCAGAAACAGTTTAGGCACAGTGAGCCATTCATATTAGTTTGGGGGTGGGAACCCTCCCCAAATCCAGGTTCCCAGATGTCAGCCAAGGGCCAACCTTGTAAGCAGTCCTTTCTAAGGATAAGCAATCAGGCCTGCTAGGTTAACTTTTTTCTTCACAGGAAGTAAGAATGGTTCTTTGGTTTGTTTTTGTTTTGCTTTTTTGAACAACGTGTTGCTGTTTGAAGACTAAGTTTCCCTTTTAACAGACATGTTAGTTTTGTCCTGAGAAGAGCATGATGTGAGAGATCCTTTGGAGAAGACGGAAACCAGTGTGAAGATAGTGAGGGTAAAAAAAAAAAAAGAAGATCTCTAAATCCACCAAAGTCATATGTATTTTGAAAATGGAGGAAGTAGAACTACTTTCCATAAGACACATGAATATCCTGAATGCATGTACTCAGAAGTTTTATTTCTCTCTAGGTGAATTCACTCATGAGATGCAAGTCAGGATACGGCAGGAAATGGAGAAGGAAAAGAAGGTGGAACAATGGAAAGAAAAGTTCTTTGAGGACTACTATGGACAGAAGTAAGGCACTTGGTTGCTGAGAGTGTTGGTCTGGGATTTGGGGGGGATAAAGGCAGATGTTCTCCAAGTTGTGCATACTTTTGTGTTGAATGAGAATGTGGAGATTGCCTGACGTGGCTCATTTAGCCTAATGCCATATGGAAGGAAGCTACCAGAGCCTATGGTTAATATTATGCACCATTTAGGTTCACTTGGTTCTGAGATATCTAATATCTGGGTGTGTCATTCATAGATACAATAAGCATGCTTTCTCTGCCCTGTAACTGACGGTGTGAGTTTGGTTTGCAGGTTGGGTTTGGCCAGAGAAGAGTTGTTGCAGCAGAACGTGGGCCAGGAGGAGGCTGAAATCAAGAGTGACTTGCGAGTCCCAGGAGGATCAGCACGGCCACAGCGTGGTCCAGCCACCCGGCAGCGAGACGGGCATTTCAAGAAACGCTCTCGGCCAGATCTCCGAACCAGAGCCAGAAGGAATCTGTACAAGAAACCGGAGCTAGAACAAGGAGGGATTGTTAAAGACACACAGCCTGTGGCACCTGACATCCCCCTCTACAAGGATGGGGAGGCTAAGACTGATTCAGCAGGGGCAGGCAGTCCCCACCTTCCTGGCACATCCTCTGCAGTGCCTGACTCCGAGAGTCCCAGATTCACAGTGGAGACGGGAGCTTCCCTGATCCAAACTGATCCTGACGACCTGGCACGGGCCTCTGCCTCTCCAGACAGAATTCCCAGCTTGCATCAGGAGACTGTTGATCAGGAACCTAGAGATCAGAAGAGGAAATCCTTTGAGGAGGCAGCCTCTGCATCCTTTCCCGAAAAGAAGCCCCGGCTTGAAGATCGTCAGTCCTTTCGTAACACAATTGAAAGTGTTCACTCCGAAAAGCCACAGCCCACCAAAGAGGAGCCCAAAGTCCCGCCCATCCGGGTAGGAGGCCGTTTCCCCTTGAGGGCCAGGCGATTTGTGGAGCCCCTTTGCAGGACCCTTGTGTTGATTAAGTGGGCGTGTAGAGCCCTCTACAAGAGAGCCATTCCTGAGACCAGTTTGACAATTGGGGATGAGGGTCTTCTCTGCTTCACTGGTGTGTTCACTCTGTTGAAGTTATCTCTAGAGGTCAGAATCCTGTGGGGGGTTTACATTTTTTATTAGGTGGTGTTAGATTCTTTGTATAGTGACTCCCATAGTCCCACCAGAAATTAAATTTAGAAGTGCAGCATGTAACAGCCCTTGAGCAGAGCCTTCTGAGAATGGTGTGCTGTTGCGGACCGCCATTTCACCATGACACTTTCATTTTTAACACATTGTGGACAGGTCATGAGAATTCTCGCTTCATATTACACAGTGTTTTACGAAGTATCATACTTTAAAAAGATATTAGCTTGTAAGAATGTAATAAATAACTTCAAAATGCAACGGGTATTTAATTTTAAAGCGTGCCTTTAGCATTTATGTAAAACATTTTTTGTACTCGTTCAATAGGAACTTATCTAGCACTGGGTAAAGCTAGTAATAAAACTACTGGTCCGCAATATGTTAAGGAAAATGATTTAATTCTCTAGGCCATGGCCCCTAAGCTACTAGACTCCTAATTTAGCTTTACAGTGCCTAGGTCAGAACACCCAGTCAATTAAAACTTTTCTAATTCTTCTCTTGCAGATACAACTTTCACGTATCAAACCACCCTGGGTGGTTAAAGGTCAGCCCACTTACCAGATATGCCCCCGAATTGTCCCCATCACGGAGTCCTCCTGCCGGGGCTGGACTGGTGCCAGGACCCTCGCAGACATTAAAGCCCGTGCTTTGCAGATCCGAGGGGCGAGAGGCCACCACTGCCATCGAGAGGCGGCCACCACTGCCATCGGAGGGGGGGGTGGCCCGGGTGGAGGTGGCGGCAGGACCACCGATGAGGGAGGTGGCAGAGGCAGCAGCAGTGGTGATGGTGGTGAGGCCTGTGGCCACCTTGAGCCCAGAGGAGCCCCGAGCACCCCTGGAGAGTGTGCGTCAGATCTACAGCGAACACAACTACTGCCGCCTCGTCCTCTAAATGGGGAGCACACCCACGTTGGAACTGCTACACCCAGAGCCAGGAGGGAGCACCTGGCTTCTCTCAGAGAGGAGGAGAACTCCCTACAGAGGGCACCAGATGCAAGCAGGCGAGAAGATGTCTCCCAACTCCTCATGGCTCCCACTGGGGACCAGCCATGCCAGGCTTTGCCCCCACTGTCCTCCAAAACCCCAGCACCTGAGAGATTAGTTGAGCAGCCTACCTTGCATCTAGATGTTAGAACTGAAGGTGAATCTGATACCACTTCCCGGGAAAGGGATAATAAAGAGCAAAGACCCACACTTCTCCCTGACGATGGTCCTATTCAGTCTCTGGTGGGGGATGTTATATTAGAAGGAGGAACTGGCCAGACTCTGGACAGGGACAGTAATCCAACTGTGAAGGATCCTGTGAATGTGACCCCCAGTTCCACCCCTGAGTCGTCATTGACAGGCTGCGTACAGGACAGACAATTAGGACTTGGTGACTCATGCCCACCCATGAAGGGAAGAGCTACTATACAAGAAGACCTGAAAACCGAGGCTGGCTTCTCCAATGTGGGACAGCTCAAACCAGACTCCAGAGAGAACGTCCCATCTGTCCAGCCCCAGGTTGGAGAAGAGTGGGAGAAGGCTGCTCCCCTCATTCCTGCATTGCCTGGGGGTTTGACAGCCGAAGATGGTTTAGATCTCTCCAGCTGTCCTTCACTTGGGACAGTGCCATCTCACAGGTGCAGTGACAGCCCAGGGAATGACTGCCAACAGGTGGAAGTTGAAAACGTGAAAATCAATGGAGACTCTGAAGCACTGAGTCCTCACAGCGAATCCACAGACACAGCCTCTGACTTTGAAAGCCACCTCTCTGAGAACAGCAGTGATGCTGACCCTACTGAAGCCACAGTGATGGAGAGGTCCTCGGTGGTGGACAAAGAGGAGAACCACGATTGGAACCACTCTGCCTCACTTGCCAAAATGAATGGTGACCATAGTCTGGTTAAAAGGACAGACAGGATGGTTGCTCCTCAGAGCTGGGTGTCTCGCGTATGTGCAGTCCCCCAAAAGATCCCAGATTCCCTGCTGCTGGCCAGTACCGAGTACCAGCCGAGGCCTGTGTCCCTGGGCAGGCCTGGGTCCTCAGTGGAGGCCACTAACCCACTCGTGATGCAGTTGCTGCAGGGCAACTTGCCCCTGGAAAAGGTCCTTCCTCCAGCCCTCTCTGGCAGCAGACTGGAACCTCCACGACTCCCACTTGCCAAAGAGCAGGGAATGGGATCTTTGCAAGATCCTGGGGGAAACAGTTGTATGGTGGGCAGGAGCAGCCCTGGTCCTTTAAGAGCTTTGAAGGAACCTCTTCTACCCGACAGCTGTGAAGCCAACACTGATCTTGCCAGACTGGAGGCCACCCAGGCTCCTGGAACACCCCAAAAGATTTCCAAGATGGTCCCAAGTTTAGATTCCCTATATCCAGTGACCAATCCGACAGCTGCCTCTGGGAAAATAGAAGTGGATTCCAAAGAGCAGTTCTCTTCCTTTAGTTGTGAAGAACAGAAGAAAGGCCGAGATCTGCCCCAGTGCAGTAATTCAAATGCTGCCCCAGGCAAAAGTCCAGGAAATCTCACTACCTCGAGAGCCCCTTGTTTCTCATCTCCAAATGTGATCTCCATGGGTCCTGATCAGACAGGCCGGGCCCGGGGTGATCAGAACAGTGCTGGAGGTCAAGGGAAGAAGCTCTTTGGCTCTAGAAACCTGGCTGCAACCCTTCAGTGCCCCAAGCCTATGGCGCCAGTCCCGCTGCCCGCTGATGCCCCTCCTGGTTTTCCCAGTAGGAAGTTGGGGCCAAGTAAAAACTCTGTGTCTGGTGGGGTACAGACTGCCAGGGAAGACTGGGCTCCAAAGACACCACCTGCCTCTGTTGGCAGCATCAAGAGTGAAAAGACTTTTGTGGGGGCGCCTCTCAAGGCAAATGCAGAAAACAGAAATGAAGCTGGACCCGGTCCTCGGGATCTGGTGGATCACTTGCAAGCGATGCCCTTTGTCCTTGACCTGCCCTTCTGGAAATTGCCTCGAGAGCCTGGGAAAGGTCTCAGTCAACCTCTCGAGCCTTCTTCTATCCCCTCCCAACTCAACATTAAACAGGCATTTTATGGGAAGCTTTCTAAACTCCAGCTAAGTTCCACCAGCTTTAATTATTCCTCCAGCTCCCCAGCCTTTCCCAAAGGCCTTGCTGGAAGTGTGGTGCAGCTGAGCCACAAAGCAAACTTTGGTGCGAACCACAGTGCATCACTTTCCTTGCAAATGTTCACCGACAGCAGCACAGTGGAAAGCATCTCGCTCCAGTGTGCGTGCAGCCTGAAAGCCATGATCATGTGCCAGGGCTGTGGTGCGTTCTGTCATGACGACTGTATTGGACCCTCCAAGCTCTGTGTATTGTGCCTTGTGGTAAGATAATAAATTATGGCCATGGGAAAAGTTGTATATTTAGTGTGTGTATTTTGATAATGATTGATCTTAAGTCTGTATACAGAATATCATTGATACAGTAGACTGTCTCTTCAGGCAGAAGCACTCTTGCCTCTCCCTAACATTTATAGTGCTAAAGGCCTCTGTCACTTAGCAACCTTCCTGTCTTGCTGGAGGGGCTTTCCACAGGGCAACTTGTTGGGCTGCAACTGGCCAGCTGAGCCCTCATGTAGACAGAGCCTGGTGAGGTGTAGGGAGCCTGCCTGACACCCAGAGGGACCTGAAATTGAAGAAAGAAGGTTGTTCTCCACACAGGGAACTAACCTACCTGAACTAAGTAGAAATGTCAGTCTTCCGCCGCCCCCTCCCTGCCACCTTTCCTCCTACTATTATGGGGAGGTGATGGTTGGGGAAGAACCAGCACAGGGTTAAGGTAACTCCCAGCAGTGCCCACCAGGGGGCTCAAGTACCTGCTGACCTCAGGGTCACAGTTCATTCTGATGCCAGTTGATGGATTTAACCTTTGGTTCTGTTGCTGAAGCAAATATGGGACTTTGCTGACTCATTACAACCCACTGGCCCACAGGAGCTTTTGGAACCTTTGAATAGACCTGCTTGGACAATTGGGTTGAGCATAAGGTCATCGATCTGAAAATCCCACCTGTAGACCTTGTCAGTCACATGTCCAGATGTTTGGCAGGTGAATGCCTCTGCCTGACACCTTCCCGGTCACTTTGGACTCATGGGAGCGGGCATCTCCACACACCTATGTATCTGAAAAATCATTTTACATTTCAAAGCAGTGTGTGTTTCTTATTTTTATATTTTTAACTCTATCCTTGGATGTATAAAGTGAATTTTTTGGCTTCTGTAAGTATGCTCTATGCACCTCTAATGTTTTATCATGTATTTATATGTTGTACACAGTACTGGCCGATTCTGTAAATGGATGTATTATATAGACAACACGAACGTCTCTCCCTTACTTCACGTTTTGGGCATCATCGCATTAAAGTGGTGTAATAGACTTCTCTCCACCTGTGTCAGAGCCACTGCATGCTGTGCTGCCCAACTTGAGTGATTAACTTGTGATCTGCCAGGTTGGCCCGGTGCCCTGTCATGGTGCACCCAGGGGACCTGCTGCAGCCTGCAGAGCCAGAGTCAGCCTGCCTGTCCACTGCTGAGCAAATGCATCTTGCTCCTCACATCTCTTCTCCAACCTTCACTGGCTGCTCACTGCCATATGTGACAAATCACCACCACCAGTGTTAAGTGCTTCTGAACTCGAGGGTGAGTGCCCTGGGCAGCCTCAGGTGGGCCTTCTAGACCTAGCTCCAGGGCCACTGCCTGTCAGCAATACCTGGGACCATGTTCTCCTGGGGCCATAGAGCTCCTTTTGACAGCAGGTTGGGGAAGAAACAGGCAGGCCTGCTGCCTGCCTCTCTCCCAACACATTTCTAACAAATAGATGTCTCCATAGTTGTCTTTCCTCACCCTGCTTCCTGCCTTATTTCTTGTACCTCAACTTGTTGCAGAGTTGAGTCCTTGTTTAACTCCAGTCTCCTTGTGTGAGTGCTTATGTGTGAAGTATAAAATTGGTATGACTTCAGCAGATCTCATTTCATCTGAGAGGTCTTCCCTTTCCCATTTCATCCAGTGTGGCATTTTTGTCATCTGAAGCATGAGTGAGAAGTTGGCAGTGATGTGGTGATTTCAATGCAGTATTGGCCAAGTCCAAGTTGTCAACTTTAAGAGTCTGTTTACCAAAGACAGGGAGCAGAGGCCCAAGTGTGTTTGATCCTCTTCTTCCTTCTGTTGTGACCTTTGAGGCCACTCTAGGGTCTAGTCCATGGGGCTGCCCAGAGAAAGCGCTGCTCTTGTATGTCTCCTGTGGTTTTGGAAAAATAAACCTGTACAACCTGCACTTGGTCTCCGTCATCTTCTGTGGCTCCCCACCCCCTCCCAGTGGGAAGGAAGGTTCAGCTGGAGTGTAGAAGCAAATGCCAGCTCCCTCCCCTCGGCTCGAGCTCATGTGGTGTAAGGTGCTCCTTTGTGAGATGAGACTTAGAGGTATAACTTGTCAATTTCACTCTAGACCGCGTGACTTGGCAAACTTTCCCACTGTGCACTGGAAGCGGAAATTAATGCAAGTGGTGAGGATGCTCATCTCCACTGCCTCACTGAGCCTGAGATTGCTTGAGAGCTTCCTAATGGCTGATGATCTGTGGGAGGGTGAACAGTTCTGACCTTGAAAAGCCATAAACACGGGCATCTGCGCAGCAGCAGGCAGCAGTGAGGGAGGTGCTGCCTGCAGACCGAGGCTAAGTGGCTTCCAGCCTGCAGGGGTTGACTTCAGTCCTCACACCTACTGGACTACTTAAATACGTGATTTTGTGCTTCGTAGGATCTATCTTAGTATCTAAATATGCCAAGAGTAAAAAAAAACCGTAAAAACCCAACATGATGAGAAGTAAAGATGAACTAAAAGAAGGATCCGTTGACTTGTTTCCTATGAGTTGGAGAAAATAGACTGTGTGGTGGGATCCCTTGGGGCCAGTTCAAGCTGCAACTTTGTGGTGCTGCAGGTGCAGTTGGAGAAGTTACGGTTGGGCTCCATGGGCAGCCACCTGGTGGTGAAGATGTGTCCGTGTACCTTCATGTCATAGGATCTGTGCATGTAGTCTGCAGGAGTTTAGAATGCATTAGGGTCCAGAGTTGCATCTCATTAGCGAGGCAGAATAGTGCGGTGGATTAGAGTACAGGCCCTGCTGCCTGCCCACACTGTGATTGCCAGTTACTCAGCCTCTGCCAACTTTTCCATCTGAATGGGGATGGTAGCTCCTACTTCATAAAGTTACTAGGGCCTGGCACATAGTAAGTACTCCAGACTGTTAAATGCACCAAGCCAGGCAATCACTCCATGAATTTATAATAGGATCTGTATGGCTCTTGCTTGACCCTCACCCCGGAGGGGAGCTGTGGAGGTGCGGGCCTGTGAGCGGAAATCTGGCTCGTGGCCTCGTGCTATCGTTGAATACACAGCACAGTGCTTAGAGATGGAGTGCTTGGTAGTGGAGACGTTTTCTTCAGAGGACAAGGAAACCTGATGTTTCAGAATATGAAAACCTCAGTGGCCTTTTTGAGGTGTCATTAGCTTTATATCCAACCTGCTCTTGAGAAAGACCCCAGAAAGACCCTGAGGGGTGTGCATGCTTCATAGAGTAGCCCTCCTGCATCAGGGGCTTTAGGGGCCAAGCATCTGCCTGCCCTGTGCCCTGAGAGGAGGAGGCACAGGCTGTGTTGCCCTCCTGTATGGGCACCGTTTAAAGTGACAAGGTGGGCTTTATGACCTTAGAGATTAACACTTTGTACGCCATTAGTGTTTATAGATGCAATTAAATTCAAAATACCGTGGCGTGTGGGGATGGTTTTTGATTTGGACATGTGGCAGTTAACTGGTTAGTAGTTGAAACCAAACCTTGATAGTGCCTAATGCTTCCTCTCATCTCTATGGATCAATTTGTTGATTTTATTTTTTTAATGTATTTTTATTGATTTCAGAGAGGAAGAGAGACATCACTGATGAGAGAGAATCATTGATCGGCTGCCTCCAGCACACCCCCAACTGAGGATCGAGCCCACAACCTGGGCATGTGCCCTTGACCGGAATTGAACCCGGGACCGTTTAGTCCGCAGGTTGACGCTCTATCCACTGAGCCAAACCAGCTAGGGCTCTATGGATCAATTTGAAAGCCTGGAATGAACATCTCTACCAAAAGGTGTAGACAGAAGCTGTATAAGGAAAAGGAGAGCCAGGCCTTTGTGGTTCAGTGGTTAAGCATCGACCCATGAACCAAGTCATGATTGGATTCCTGGCCTGGGTTTCAGGCTCTATCCCCAATAGGAGGTGTGCAGGAGGCAGCAGATCAATGATTCTCTTCATTGATTTATCTCCTCTTTTCCTCTCTGAAATCAATAAAAAAAATTTTTTTTTTTTAAAGGAGAGTAACAAAAAGCTGCCAGTGCAGTGGTTCTTGGTCTTTCTGGGAACACGATGGAAGCCTGATGGAAGGTCTGGGCCCTCTCTCCAGGAATGCGCGTTCACACTGAGCTGTAAGTTGTGTGCACTGTTTCAGGGTGCAAGAGCTCCTTAGGCATCTGGAGCCTCTCATTTAAGAGCCTCTGACTGATGATAAACTTAATCTGAGTTTATTCAAAAGATCAAGGAGGGGAGAGATGACTTAAGTTTCGGTAACTACTAACCTTCCGTGGTACATTTTAAAGTACTTAAATTTTTTTTACTTGTCAAGGTCTGTTATGCTGCTTTAAGTGAGGTCCCATTATAATTGTCTCCATGTATCTGGGCTCTACAAATGAAAGATCTTTGTTTTTAATATTTCTTGAAGTGAGCCAGAAACCAGGACTTGAAGATGTTCCCTTCAACTAGTTTGGGCTGTGATGGTATATTTATGTATGATAGGATTTAGCTAGCATTTCTGGGAACTGGAATTTATTTACTGTACGACGTCATGAAACACAATCTAAATTCAGATCTCTAAAAGGTCAGAATTGAAAATAAAATCATTGCCACTTCTGTTGTGTACACTGGTTTCCTCAGTTTACCAACCTTTGTGACGTTTGCAACCACACCAGTTTTGTACTCTCAAACCTGAGTTCCTTTCTTTTGTATAAGAATTTGGGCAAATGGCCAGCAAGAGGTCAGTGTGTTAGGTGAACCACAGTGTTGCTCCAGGTTTCCTTCCCTATAGTGCATGCATGTCTTCCCTGTCCACAGAGTGGAGTGAGGGTCCCTGTTTGGTCACTGTGTCTGCTTTCCCTGCTCTAAGGGACATTCCCGTTTGATGTCCTGGACATTGTTGACAGCCGTGGTGGGGCGCTCCATTAAAGCAGCCAGCCGGGGATCCAGCAGTGCCCTTCTGTCCTCCAGCACCTTCTCCGGTCCCAGGATACCAGTGCTCCCGCGGAGCTGTGGCTTCATCCGAGGTAAGTGCTGTCCCGGTTGACCAGCGTGGTTGTGTGTGGCTGGTCTGGATTCTGTAGATGTTGTCCTGGTTGTTGGGGTGTGTGGTCCCTTGGTGATTCTCAGCAGTGGTGGATTCAGTAGGACAGACCTTTTCATGGTAGTACTGAGGATTTGCTGCCCATGGTCCCCACGTGCATGTGGAAAGATAGGGTGCTGAGAGGTTCCCTACTTCGGCTGTTCTTACTACTATTGGTCTGAATCTTAGCCCCAAAGTGCACTCCCGGTGTGTTCAAACGATTGGCTCCTCTCTTTTTATTTTATGTATTTGGCAGTTGCACAGAATTTCTATTTTAAAAAGATGATTCTGCCATAACGAAAAATAAATGTTTTGAAAACAACTTCCATATTGTGCGACAGGCACAATGTTAACAGTAAAACATGTTTATGCAGTTAACTTGGTCAAATTTGTTTTTAAACTCATGACAACCAGTTTTGTTCCTACCCATATTCCTATACGTTTTCCTTTAAAGTTTAACCTAAATGATAATGTATAGGATGAAAAAAGTAAGTGTACAAGTAAACGTCTTTGGAAAAAGCAGCCTTTTTGTTCCCTTCAAAGCAGGATCTGGGGTTTGGGGTCGAGTAGAATGTCAAGTAGTGAAGGTTCAGGACCAGGGATGGCATTTCCTGTTTCCCTAGCTTTGGTTTCTGATGGTTGAAGAGCTGCATACTGGGGAGTGGGATGGGCACGCTTTACAGGCAAACAGTTAAGACTTGGCTTGGCCACTGGCTGAATTTAGGTGAGGTAGGCCCCCAGTGCACCCCTGCTGACTCATCTGCAAGTGGAGGCAAGGGCACCTCTCTGGGAAGGTCACGGTGAGGTTTCAACATGGTGCCCACAGGTGCTTGGCGAGCACCAGGGAAGATGCATTTCCGTCCCTTTCTAGCGGGCTAGGTGCCGAAGGACATGACACATTTACCAAGGACCTTCCGTGTGCTCGCTGCCGGGCCCGGCAAAGGTGGAATCTACTATTGGAAAGGTGTTTCAGTGCCCAGCTAGGTTTGGAATAGGTCTAGCTGCCAGTGTGGCTGTTGAGAGGACAAGTGGAAAGAACACATTCCGTTTGTTA
Source organism: Myotis myotis (assembly GCF_014108235.1). Classification (NCBI taxonomy): domain Eukaryota; kingdom Metazoa; phylum Chordata; class Mammalia; order Chiroptera; family Vespertilionidae; genus Myotis; species Myotis myotis. The sequence continues at coordinate 60,975,923 of NW_023416401.1, read as the reverse complement.
TTCAGTGTTTATTAAGTAGATTCAGTCTCATATATGATATACAGATTCAAAAGAAAAAGGATTCCACATACTTATGAAATCAGTGCATTTAGCAAGTAATACCATGGAGAAACAGCTCGATTAACAGCTCATTGGTCTTTTGTTAAGTGAGGGGAGAGGGAGTTGGCCTGTGCTAGTCATTCCACAAACAAAACAGAATTTAGTTGCATCACGTAGAGAAGACACAGTCTAAGAATTAAAATATTGAGCCACATTTACTGGAAAAACTCACTATACAGAACACAAAGAATTTTTATAGAGCATTGAAGAGGAAGTTCTCACCTGCTTAGAAGAGCCACATTAAGTTGCATAGGTGCATATCTGTAAAAATATAATTTAGAGGTGAAGCCACTGATTAATAAAGAGTCACCTTTAAAAGTTGGTGCCATCCACTGTTTGCCTTAAGTGCCATATGCTTATCGTCTGGAGCCCTCTGCCCCTCGCCAGAGGTGATGCCTCCAGGGGAACCTTGAAGACATGCTCATCCCATCTGCACTGGAGACTCTTAAAGTCTTGCCCAGGTCGGGAACTCGAGCTCTCCCAGAACCTGTCTGAGTGATGCCAGAGGACTGAGGACAACCTGCCCAACCCAGGCTGCTGGGAGAACTATCTCCACTCACCACTGTGCAGCCAAGTCCTGCTTCACTGCTCACCTGCCCGTGCAGTCACCCACCAATGGCGTGGGAGGTCTCTGTCCCGACCCTGCTTCTAAATGGACCACATACAGATGCACGCGGGCCATCTACTTGCACAGAGATTTTTCTGAGCTTAGAGAAGTGTTTTTCAGTAAATCCAAGTTCTGTGTGTTGTAGGTTTTTTTGTTTTTGTTTTTAGGTGGAAACAGGTAAAAAGTGAGAGGTTTTTGTTTTGTGGCTTTGCTAAGCAGATGAGCTTAGTGAGGTGCACCTTCCTCCTCAAGAGCGAGTCTTGCAGAACACACAGGGACAGGGGCATCTGTACATGTAAACAGTACACTTTCACTGAGTCCAAAATTAGGAGCAAAAATACAAAGGTTCACATTGGTCTTAGGTAGATACAGGCGAAAAAGGATTGAGCTGTTTAGCCCAGAAACAACAAAAACAAAGTTTCTAAAGCACCACTAAATTATATAAAAATCAGACCATGGACGGATTGAAACTGGTATTCTGGTGAAATACTTTACTATCTTGTAAAAAGTTTTACAAAAAATTACAAATTAAATGTATCAACCCTCTGAGTTCAAAGCAGCATTTTGAAAATGAACTGGTAGTTAATCCTGTAACCACCCCTGGAGTCGTAAGTGGCCCTTGGGAATAGGGATGGCTGGGTTCCACCTGTTTGAAATCCTCTAAAACCCTCTGAGCCCCCTGCCTGATCCCCGCTTCCTGCCCCCCCATTGCTGTCCTCGGATGTGCACTGTCCGTTCGTCCGAGTGGTGAGGGTAAATGAGTTTCAGGTGCGCCACGCTCTTTCTGGTCTAAGACCAATCCCCATTCTCTGGATTCTGCCCTTCTCTCCTCTCAGGATCAGGCCCCTGCAAAGACTCTGGAATTGGTGTGTTCTACTCACATTATCTTTTAAACTTTGGATCCCAAATGACTAATTTGTACCAAGGCCTCCCCTCCACAAAGATTTTAAATGGTTCTGGGGCAGGGCTTTGGGAAAAGGCTGTCCCTGGGGTGACTGGGGGAGGGGTACAGTGGAGCGAGGTTCAGCAGAACCAGCTCTCAGGTACTCTCCAAGTCAGGAGAGGGACTGGGTTGAAGCTGCATCTTTTAAAACAAAAGCCAAACCAAACAAGTTCCCTGACTGAACTAGCTAATGGGATCCTGTTTCACAGTGACTCGCTCCTGATGCTGCCACCTCCAGGGCTTCTGGTGCAACTTCAGTGGGAAGGACCCCACCTCAGACCCGCCCTGGGGGAGCCACTGGGAGACCCCGGGACCAGTGCCACTGGCGTCCCTTTCCTTTCTCTTTAACACACGGAACTTCCACTCTTACCGCAGCATTAGGCCGGCTGAAGGTGATCAGTTAGGGCAGCCTAAACAGAAAAACGTGACTTCAAACTGTAGCTTATGTGATCTTTAGGTCTAATCCCGTGTGTGGTGGCGCAGGAGCCCCTTCCCCAGCCCTCCTCACTCCTGGCTGTTAAGAAAAGCAAACCGTTCATGCCTGGCTTGGGTACTGCCTCTGGGAGGAGAAATGACATGTTAAGCAATTGATACCAAGACTTCTAAGGCGGCGATTGTCTCTGCCAGTTTTTAACATTAAGATTTCACAAATTGCCTGGGGTAACATTTTGCAAAAGATCTACTGATTACTTTGTAATATTGTTCACACACAAAAATAAATATTTACACAAATTAAAACATCAGGGAGTGTACTGAGCAGGTGGAGGATGGCTGTGCGGATGGCTGGGTGAGGGAGAGGCCGTGGGCACTGGAGTTTGTGCTGTGCTAAGGGGGAGTCTCGGGTGTCCTGGCCCCGACCAGAGGCCTGGGGATGGGTCAGATGCAAGGCAGAGGTGGTGTGGTGGGATGGGGTGTTGGAGGCCACTTGAGAGATAAAAGACCACCCCAGCCTCTAGGGGCTGGGAGTCAGCACAGGGTGGGACACCCACACTGGAGTGCCCTCCCCGCCCCTCCTGAGGGGGGTCTGCCACAGTGCCAGGAGGCAGCTGGCTGCGGAGAAGCTGGTTTGAGAAGGGATACCTACTCTGGGGTCAGGTGGCTCTCAGTGGCCGTCCCAGGGTCCACTCGGCCCTGGCTCCCTGGGGCCTCTTTGCTCTGAGGGAGGAAAGGCAACAGAGGGCTTCTGCCAGCTCTGGGCAGGGGCGGCAGCGGAGGCTGCGGTCATGGCTACGGAGTGTTGCATGGAGAGGCCCGGGGGCCTGCTGAGGTCTGGGCGAATCCCTGGTTTAGCAGCACTGGTAGGTATTGCACTGAGCAAGAGGAAGTGCCTATCGGGAGGAGGGAAACCAGGCCAGCCTTTCCTTGTTGCCCCTTTCACACTCCAGGAATGAGAGGTTTCTTCCAGGACTGGTCCCTCCAGAAGGGCTGGTCTTAGAACCCAATTGGCTACTCCGGTGGATGATGGTCCCTTCATTTCCACCACGGGGGCCGGGGACGGGAGCCAAGCCAGTCCAGGGGTGCCCAGCTACCTCTCCTGGCCAGTGGCTGCCTGACACCTAGAGGATCACCCTGAGGAAACAGGGTCTTCCCAGCAAGGGCCTGAGGGCCTGGGTCTGTGCGGGGAGTGTTAACTCCCTGGGCAGGGTGAGGGCTGGGACTCTGCTGACCCGGCCTCCGTCTCCCAGTCTCCATCCCGTCGTGCAGCCAGGAGGGCCGGGCTTACGCCCCAGGCGCACACCCCGTGTAGGGGAGTTGGGAGACAGCCATTCAGAGCAGGCTCGGGCACATCCTGGAAAAAGCCCCCGCTGGAGTGTGAGGTAGAATACAGGTGGCCATGGCTGGGGCTTCTGTGAAATGGGGGGAGGGGGTGTGTGTTTGTCTTTGCTTTGCAGTGGGTGTGGGTGAGGTCCTCCTGCTTGGTGGTGCTGGGCACTCAGAGGGACAGCCCCTGGCACCTGCCCCGCCGCCGCCCCGCCCGCGCCAGTGTAGTGATATGGAATGTTAGGGCACAGGGAGACATCCTTCTGATCAGACAGACACAGACTGGCAATCTGTACAAACACAAAAGAATCCATTTTCAAAAAAATAAATTACTAAGGGGAGAGGAAGAAAGGGTCCACTTTGTTTTTCTCAATAAATATGCAATTCTGCTCACCTAAGACTTGAAAGGTAATTATCTGGGAGTGGGATTCTAACATCAGGGTCCACGAAGATGATCTAACTAGAGCTGTGGCCCCAGCGCCCTGTCAGGGGAGCCCAGCCCTTCCAAAGCTGCCCCATTGGCCTCTTCCAAGCAGGTCAGAGCACCTGTGTGGTGAGATTCCAAAAAAAAAGTGTCCTTGTGCCCAAAGTCTCAGGTGCTTGGAGTGTGGCTAGAAACAGCTCTCGGATCCCACCTCTTGCAAAAAACAAAATGTACCAACTGGTGAGGCAGGAAGCTGGGTCGGGCGGGACAGCCTCATTCCCGAGGGTAGTGCACTCCAGGTGCCGCTGGGTCAGTTCTGCTGTAAAATGAGGTTTTCCAGTTCGTCCGCCGAGCGTAGCAGGAAGGCGGCAGACTCTCGGTAGCCAGCGATGAGCTGCCGCACAGCACTGATCTCCGTAGGGCTGAGCTGGGCGGTGGGCATGGTCCTGCTGGTGCTGTTGCTGGAGGGCGTGGGGGTGGGTGTGGTGGAGGTGGTGGAGGCCCCGCCTTTCATGCTGAGGTCCGTGGGCCCTGTGGGGAGGGAGAGGGAGGGTGAGAAGGAGTGGACACCTTGCAGGGCACCTGGGAGGTGCTGCCATCCTTTTCGTTGTCCTGGGGGCCTGCTGTGGACCAGACACTTGGGGGCCTGAGGCCTTTGTCTATCTTGATAGTTGTACCTCTAGTGCCTAGAATGGGGCCTGGGACCAGCAGATGAGACATGGGGTTCTCTGTTCACCCGCAGGGTGATCCTGCAAGGGAGGAAACGTGTCCTCGCCACGGGACAGGTGGAGGAAGCCGAGGCCTGGCGGTTGAGAGGTTTCACCAAGATCACGTGTGCACATGGTTCTGCATTCAGCGTGCATGTGACAAGGCACGGGCTGTGGCGTCAGGTGGGGAACAGGCTCTCTGGCACTGACCACACCTCTGCTGCTTTCTGAGGACCGTCAGGTGGATGGTGCTCCCCCAGCAGGTACACAGCCTGGCTCTGTCTCCAAGTGAGGAGGAAGCCTCAAGGAAAGGAACTTCCCTGGCTCCCCAAAGCGGTGAGCAGAGCTTCGGCAGGAACTGATGCTACCCGAGAAGAAAGGCTGCTGGCGTGTCTGGTGGGCATGAGGTATGTATGCGATCCTCCCCCAATGGTGCGGCTGTCAACAGAGGTGGGGGTTAGAGGCTGCAGGTAAGCAGGGGCCTGATCCCTGAGAGGGACGAGTGTGCAGTCCAGAGCCAGAGAGGAGCCATAGGAGACCAGAACGACAAACACCTGTGCGTGTGCGTGTGCGTGTACACGTGCACAGGTCGGGAAGGGACTTCTGTCCAGTGGAGAGAAGCAGTCGAGGCCAGCTGCCCTGCTTGGCCGTGGGAAAGAGGTGGGCCCAGGCCGGGAGTGCGGCCCGCAGGAGAGGGCGGGGCTGTTAGCCTGTCTCCAGAGGAAGCAGGGACCCTGAATCTCCCTTACTTTGAGGAGGTCTTTTGTGCCGGAGTGAGGGGAAGGTTAATGCTGCCGGACAGGAGAGAGTGTGGGATGGATGTGTGAGGGTTAGAATGGTCAGGACAGGACCCAGAAGTGCTGTCTGGAGAAATCACCTCCCCTTTGCAGGAAAGAGGGAGTGTGACATCTGAAATATACTCGGGGTGTATGTTGGGGGGCCCACTGGCCCTGTTTCCTCTCCACCTTTTCCAAGCAGCTCTACAGGGTGGGCCACTGGCTTTAAAACAGGCAAGCCTGGGCTCGGCCTGCCCTTCCACGCCAAGGCTGTACAGTAGCTTCCCTGAGCCTCGGTTCTCTGTCTGCAGTATGAGGAGGCAGCTGGGGGCTGAGCCTGGCCCGTGAACCGCACAGCCTGCACAGGCCCCTGGGAAAGAGCTTTCAGACAGGTGCCAGGCTTTCTGAATGGGCTCTCGGGAGACACGGACACTCCTGGGATTGGAAAAGCATTCTTTTAAGGTGTTAGGTAAGAAAAGACCCAAGAAGTGAGGATCTGGAAGCTGGGGCTTCCTTATGGAGGCTTCTCTGACCCAACTAGGCCAGTGCCCCGTTCCCTCCCCACCGCCCTGTGCAGAGGTCATCTCCACGGTGTGTGAGGCTCTCGATCACCACCCCCCACCCCACCCCGTAGGTTCACGTTATTGGTTTCACTTGTTATTGGTTTCACTCGTTATTGCATTTACAGTGGCAGCTTTTATGCTGCTATAAAGAGAGATGGACAAGCTCTTGTATTGGAGACGTCTAGACCAGAAGTAACATCTTGGGAGAAATGATGGAAACTAGACTGCTGCTAAAAGGAGCTGGTGCAGACTCCAAATGGGGAAGGAAGTTGGAGTCTAAGATGGGACAGTGTGTCACATGAGGTTATTTTCTCCCTTGAGAACATGGGCCCTAGGAACTGACTTGCTAGGAATATCCTTGAAATTGTGAGTCAAGGGAACAGTTAAGTCTGTTAAAATGAAACCAGGAAGGAGTGGGGTTGTGACTTGCTGGAAACAGCAGTCAAGCAAGCGGCCAACTCCCCTGTTGGTGGCTAAATGAGAGGCCAGGTGGGAGCAGGGGTGCCTCTGGGGTCTCCTGGACGCGGCAGGGGCTGGACTCAGAGTGACAGGGGTTGTTTGGTTCCTTCTGGGGCAGCTCCCAGTCCCTCCAGACAATGCCTGGGGATGGCAGAGGGAGGATGGAACCGCCTGCACAGGTGGTGAGCTGGCCCTGGGCTTCCTCCTTCCTCCCTCCATCCCCAAGTCTTGTCCTCTTCACCCATGTTCAGGGCTGTCCTTCATCTCTCCTGGGCTTTAGCTACAGCCCAGAGAGGAGAAAGTCCGTTTCCTGCGGCCCATCTGATCGGAGCTATCTGCTCTCGGGCTCTGGTTACAGGAGGACGCTCAGGTTGCCAGGCGAGCAGGCAGAGCCCACATCTGTTTAAGCTGATTTGCATCTCCAGATGACAACCTAATAAGCAAAGTAAGGAGCTCTGAGCCACTTGTATGGCTGCCCAACCCAGCGGCCCAACTGCCTGAGCAACCATTTAGAGGCTGCACTGGGAGGGAGTGGGACTGGGAGCCCTACAGCCATGCTGTTGCTGGTTGCTTTCCAACTGACTCAAGCCCAGTGCCCACTGGCAAGGAGGTAAATGAGCAGATCTCTGTCTCAGTGATCTGGCCAGCCGCCTCCACGGAACCAGGGTGCTCACAGACAGGAGGCTGAGGCTCAGGGAGGCCCCTGCGGGTGAGAGCAGGGCAGGGAGTCAGCAGGCCAGTGCTCTTACGAGCAGGAGCAGCCCGACAGCTGCAGCCCTGAGACAGGCCATGACTCGTGGTGCCAGGTGGAGGCTCATCACCATCGCCTGCTGCCTGGGAGGGATGAGGGGTTCTAGCCTCCCTGTCCTGGGACCTGTCAGCTGGCCCTTCTTCTGGAAGGAAAGCGGCCCACCTGGACAGCTTCCACCCTCAGGCTCAGGGATTAGGGCCGGGCAGCCTCTTATTTTTAGGTTAAGAGGCATTAGGAAGGGATGAGGAGTTAAGCCCAGGCAGGAATCTTCCAGGAACCTGCACATACTTCCTGGGGGGGTCAAGGTGAGTGCAGGGTGCCTGGCTCTCTGCGATCTGCAGGGGCCAGTTCCCGCCATCACTGACTAGGAACACCCTGGGCCCTTCTGCAGCCAAGAGTTTGAGAGGAATTCTCAGGCTTCTTTGGCCAAGACCTAGATCGAGGGTTCCCTGGCCTGTGGTTGGCACCTTCCTCCAACTATTCCTCAGGCAGCAACTTGGTGTCATCCCCAGCCCGGTGCCCGCCTCCCCTCCCCCCCGCCCCCCAATGCATACTGCTTCTGCCCTCCTGTTCAGATATCACAGGGGCAGACAGAGTACAATTTACAGCCTCCTTTGCTTAAAACCTATCAGTACAGAGATCACCCCAGGCTGTTCTCCCCCAGCGGGACCTGCTATCTCCCTGCCACACCCCCACCTGGCCTCAGTGGGCATGGGCCCGAGTTCTCCGCTCCAGGTCCCACTCAGGAGCACCTACCTCCATGGGGAGGTTTCTGCCTTTTCAAGGATATTTCTCCAACACTGGTCTAGGGCTAGGCGGCCCCAGAATGGCCCGGGAAGAGTTATAGAGGAGCACCTAGGGACTCACGGCCCCGGGGGACCTGATGGGGCCAGGCCTGGGCCCTGCATCGGAGGGTAAAGACCTTCACCTCACAAGTAAGGTCCGGAGCTGAGGCTACAAGTGAATGGGGCCAGGCCTGCACCAAGTCCTGCTCCACCATCTCACTGAGCCTTGGTCAGGGAGGTAAAATGGAGGTGTGGAGAGGATTCCACTCGATAAAGAGCAGGGCCTTGGCTGGCTGGACCGCAGTGCTCAGCTCACAGGGCCATGAGGGGGGCGGGGCAGAGAGGCCCACAGTGCAATGAACAAAGCACACCTCCTTGGAGAGGGGAGGGGAGGGGGGAGGGTTTTTGTTTGAATCAGTTGAAGTTTTCCTCGCTTTCCTCTTGAGGGACTGGCTAAGATGATGAGATGGGAAGGGTCCCTGAGCCATGAAGGAGTTACTTTTCCCCCTTCTCGAGGCCGTAGCCTCCTTCACTCACCATTACTGTGATTTCCTGTTTGCAGGGAGGCAGGGGGCTGCAGGTTGCTGCCCAAGGCCCCGTAACCGCGGTAACTGTAGTTGAGGCCGCCATTGACATACACGGGGTCCTGGGAGTAGGAGGAGGCTGGCAGTGAGTAGGTGGAGTGGGTGATGGCTGCAGAGTCCCGGGAGTGCTGCTTGTCCAGGGCTATGGGCTCGTCCTGCAGGGGGAGGGAGAGACAGTGGGGCCTTGACTTACAAGTGTCCCGACTAACGAGTTTTTCGAGATACGAGTCGTCTCTTGGCCGATTTTTTTGAGTTGCGAGCTAAAATTCGGGTTACGAGCCAGCTTCAGATACCCCACCGCTAGTTGGCGCAGCGAACGTCACAGTGAACACCACAACATCAGCCCAGCATCATGTGTCTCACTCGTTCACTTTTTGATTTGACAAAGGAGTAATTTGAGTTACGAGCTCCGTCACGGAACGAATTAAACTCATAAGTCAAGGCCCCACTGTACCGAGGAACCAGAGGGGCAGCAAGCCGGACAAGGTGGATGAAGAGTTTCTGAGACACAGTGCTGTGTCCTGCAGGACTGTTTCCATCCCTGGTCGTCTCACACAGGGCCCTCGGGATGAAGCCCAGATGCCCTCCTGGGTCTGCAGGGCCTGGGTGCCCAAGCTCTCCCCATCCCACTCGATCACTGCTGCCTTCTTGGTAGGTCCGCCTGGTCCTTCTGCACTGGGGGCCCCAATGTCTGTGGAATGACTGATGTCCGCCCGCCCAGAAGCAACCCCCTGACAGTGGCGGCAGCGAGCAGTACCTGTGAGGACTGGTAGATCTCCAGGCGCATCCTTTTGGCTGCTTTTCTCGTCTCGCTCTCACAGGCAGCTGCCAGGATGTTCTCGGCCATGGCCGAGGTCAGGTGGGGAGGTGTGGGTCTGGTCTGCAGGCAGAATGGGAACAGGGCAGTGTTGGGCCCACACAGAGACCCTGCCCTAGAGGTGCTGGTGGAGGGCCGGGTCAGGCTTCAGGGCCGTTATCTATGGAGGGGGCCTCTTAGGGACCTCAGCTCCCCACGCTGTGAAACGGGGATCATGGTGCGGCTCCTGGGACATTGGGAGGATGATGGGTAAAGTGTCTGGCCAAGGGGACGCCCAGCCATCCCGGAGGCTAGCTGGAGGTGAGGGGGGCTGGGCTGGGCGGGCTCACCATCTCCATGCCGTTCTTCTTCATGCGCCGGCAGGACTTGAGGTACGTGCGAATGCGCTTGCGGGCCCGCTCTTGGAACTCGGGGAACTGCCGGCTGCAGGATTCGATGATGGCCTGGATCTTCTCCTTGGGCTGCTTGGAGATGGGCACCATGCGGTCCAGGTTCTCGTCCACAAAGAGACGCACAAACATCTGTGGGAGAGACAGGCGGTGGGGAGGGCTGGCCCTGGCTGCGGCCCCGCCCGCCGGACCGACCCGGTGCTCACGTTGAAGGCCTTGAGGCGCTCAGGGTCCATGCCCTCGGAGTCGTTCATCTTGTCATTGTCCTCGTGGTCATCGTGGTCGTCGTCGTCGTCATCTGCTGTGGGAGCTCGGCCCACAGTCAGGTCCTCGGGGCAGCCACTGACCTCGGTCTTGATGGAATCGTAGCTCCCTGAGCTGTAGGGGGGGGACTGAGAGAGGAGGGGGCAGTCAGGCAGGCCCTCCATGGTCCCCGACAGGCCTCGGTGAGCTTAGGAACTGGGTACCAACACACCCCCTGCCTCATGAGCCAAAGCTGCAAGGTCCTGAGCAAGTCACCCTCCCCTTCACCTGTGGAATGGGGACAGCCACACTGCCCCCTCCTGGCAGCTGCAGGGAGGACTGCCTACAACAGTTCACACAAGGCCTGGCGTCCGGGGGGCACTGGGTGGAGGGTGTTAGTGGTTTACTCAGCAAGAGGCCACACCACGACCGGCCACGTCGTGTGAGGGAAAGGCAGACACAGAGAGGGTTCCCACCAACAGCCAGCCTCTTCTGGTTGTGCCAGATCTGTTCTGCTTTGGGGCTTTCTCCCCAACCCCCAAGGGGCTGCAACCCTGAGGTGATAACCGAGCTGTCACAAAAGCAGCCGTGTGCTGTCTGCCGGGGAGGAGGAACAGATGGGCTGGGAGAGGGAACCAGCCAAGGCGACAGGTCCATTAGGCAAAGTGTATTCCCAGAGCTCCCGGCGGGGGTCCTCCTGTCTGCCACCCGCCCCCTTTCTTCGAGGAAGACACCGAGAGCCGAGAGCCGAGAGCCGCTGAGAGGATAAAGGGGAAGGCAACCAGGTGTCGCACACGGGGAGGGGCGTTCACCCGAATACAGCACCACCCCCGTCGGGAACGCACTCCCCTCTCCTCCCAGCTTCCCACCGTGTCACCCTCTGCAGCTCAGGGCCCACCTGAGGACACTGTCGTTGCCTTTCAGGAAGTTTGCATCTCTGGCGAGTCCTGACTTCACTTACTGGGATCCTGACTAGCGCTGTCCCTGCCCTCCAGGAGGTGGGCACCTAGCAGGTCGTTGGGCCCAGGAAACAAACAGCTACAGGCCAGACCCTGCGATGTAGCCACAGGGTGGTCTGGCAGGGGTCACAGCTCTTGTTGACAAATGAAGAAAATGGACACCACCAGGCCTCCTGTGACCAATCCCACAGGCTTGGCCTCCCCGGAACCACTGGCCTTGTGCCCATCTCTTGATCCATACATAGACTTGAAAGGGGACAGCAACACCCAGGTCCTCTGGCCTGCCACTGGCTCATGCCAGACTTGCAATGGAGTCAAAAGACTTGTGCAAGTCACGTCCCAAACTGCTCCTTAGCCAATCCTCTGGCAGGGTCAGAGGAGGCAGGAAACTGAAGATACGAGCTGTTGGTGACACTCCTGCTGTCATCTTACTTCCTGGGCTCATACCTGTGGCCTGAGGCTTGGGGACAAACTCTCCCTCTCCAGCTCTTTGCTCACCGGGGACAGCAGCTATGCCTTTCCCGGAGTCCCAGTCAAAGAGGTCAGACACAGCACGAGTGGGGCAGGATCCTGGCAGGTGCGGTTCGGTTGGTTGGGTGTTGTCAGGGGTGGCCAGTTCAATTCCCAGTCAGGGCACATACCCGGGTTGTGGGCTCAATCCCCAGTAGGGGTGTGCAAGAGGCAGCAGATCAATGCCTCACTCTCACATCGATGTCTCTCTCCCTTCCTCTCTAAAAATAAAAAATCTTAAAAAAAAAAAAGAGAAACCCAACTGGTGTGGCTCAGTGGTTGAGTGTCTTCCATGAACCAGGAGGTAACGGTTCTCAATTCCCAATTGGGGCACATACCCGGGTTGTGGGCTCAGTCTCCACTAGGGGCGTGCAGGATGTTTCTCTCCCTCCCTCTTTGAAATCAATTTTTAAAAAAGTACGGGGGGAGTACCAGATGGTGGGAGCACCTGCCCTGCCCACCCTGCAGCCTGGCCTATTGAGCTTCCCGCCTCTACACCCCTTGGCCACACACAAAGACCTCGCCCCTTTCCCGTACCGTCTGTAACACCGGGGAGGGGCCTGCAGAGTAGCCGGAAACGTGAGGCCTTGGGAATCTGCTGGAGGTGGCACTTGTGCTGTTATTCAAAGCAGACTCTGTCTTGTGGGTGGAAGGGGACACATCACCCACCACTCCTCTAAGACGGGGACGCAGCCTCAGAGAAATGAGGGCCTTGCTGGGGGTCACAGTGTGGTCCCCCCCTACCAGAGCCTCCTCAGAAAGGCACCCTGGCCACCACCCTGACTCGGCATCAACTCTGGGCACAGACAATTTCACTTTAGCCTGGCACACCCTGGGGTGTCCAGGCTCAGGCGGGCCCACAGCCCCACACACCTCAGGGGTGGTCTTCACCCCGTACTTGACACGGCTCCGCAGTCCATCTGTGCCACAGCTGTCCGAGGGGTAGGAGGGCGTGCCGAGGGACGTGCCTGGCGGGAGCTTATCACACAGGTTGATGGGTTGGTCCTCAGCTGCGGCCGTGAAGTCCATGGGGGCCACAGCGCCGTTGCCATTCATCTCGGGGAAGGCAGGGTCGCCCTGCGTGCTGCTCGAAGTGGATGGGTTCAAGGTGGAGGAGCCATTGCCGCTGCCACTCTCGGAGGAGGAGTCGTCTGAAACAAGAGGCCTGGGTGTGAGGCTTTACCCCAGTACCTACTATCCCGTAAGACCCTTTCCTCCCAGAGTACCATGGGCACAACAGCCACAGGGAGGACTTGCCCTGTGCCAAGCATCCCTGGGCAGGAAGTGAGCCCTGCTGTCCCTTTAGATATTCCAAGAGGCTAACCTGGCCAGAGGTGGGGCCAGAGGTGGCTCCCTCTGCCATGAACTTTAAACACCACATCCAGGCTCATGGGAGGCCCAGCTTCAAGGGCTTGGGAGTGAGTGGCTATGACCTCAGGTCTGACTGGTCTGCTGCCTACCAGAGGTCCTTGGTCACCCCAGAGGCTGCTTGGGGTCTGGCCAGTGCCCCCCACCTTTCCCCAGCTCACCACAACCTTGCCCCTTCACACCCTTTCCCCACAGGATCTCCTCCTTACAGCAGGCCCTTGAATTTTTCCTTCCATTGTAACCTCCCAGGTCCCTCCTGCAAGCAGGCCCAGCGCAATCCTGGCCGCCTAGGCACACAGACACAGGGGCCCCCAGATCTGCCCTCTGTCCATGGTGCAGTGACCTTGGACACGGAGACAGTGCTGCAGGGTACAGGGTCTGCATGCCCTGCACCTCAGAGGGCCATCCCAGCTTTCATGAGGTGACAGCCCAACAAAGCTCTGTCGAGGGCGCCCCCTGCTGCGGAGAGACAGAATTGCCCATCCCGGAGGACACACTTGAACTGGTGGGCTAGACCTTTTCAGGTAGACTCCAGGCCCCTCTCCCACGCCCAGCCCAGCCTCCTGCTGATCTGCTGAGACAGCAGAGGCCGGTGGTACTAACTCGAACTCCCAGGTCAGTGTCAGGTGAGTACCATGTGGTTCTCTGTGGTGCCCGTGCGACTCTGCACCCGCACCCAGAACGGGAGGAGGGGGGGAGAGGGGGGCGGCCACAGGGAACCCTGACCGCATCCCAAGCCACCCCCTCTCTAAGGCCAGGGTCGCGCAGCGCAGGACCCCACCCCCACCCTTCCAGCCGGCAGATTATGAAGATTTAGTCTTCAGTGCTGGGCGCACCAGCGCCTCCAGAGCGTCCCCATGGCGACTGAGTGGCTCTAGAGCCTCAACCAATCACTGGCCTCCCTGCTGCCAGGGGGCGGGGCCGGACTGCCAGTCAAGCAGGCGGGTCCCTGGGCAGAGGGGGATGGGACAGGCCTAGGCCCAGTGGCACTCCTCCCGCTCAGCTGCCGCAGGTCCCTGGGCCAGGCTGCCTGGCCTCCTCTGTGCAGCCACCGCTCCCTCCTTCCTCCTACAGGGCAGCTCCAGTCTGCGCAAAGCTGCCCCACTGCTACCCCCTCCCTCAGCCACACTCCATAGCCCCCAGGCCTTGGGTCCTGCTACCCTGAGACCTCGCGGCCCATCCCCTCTCCTCCATCACAGATGGGCCTGGCTTTCTTCTGGTAGTTATCTCCAGCACCAATCCAGACCAGCAGTATTTACTGAGCATCTACTGCATGCTGGCCCTGGCCCTGCTGGGAAACAAAGTAGGGACTACAACTAAGGTGCAGGCCCTCCTGGGGGCAGATGTGAGTCACCCAACCACCGAGCACCCTCCGACCTCCAGACCACAACCACCCACCCACCCATCTCCTTCACTGCCCTCCCTCTTCAGCACCCCAGCTCCCCTCTATCATATGGCCCCACCCCACTGTTTCCCAGCACTGGCCTCATCATCACTGCCCTGTTCAATAACCTCCCTGCTCCCCACAGCCTGCCCAGTGTGTTCTCCGTCCCATGGCCCCTGCAGTCTCTCCCCAGCCCAGGTCCCACTCTACTGGCCACCACTGGACCTACATTTCCAGACCTTTGCTTTGGGCACTGCTGCCTGCCTGCCATGTTGCTTCCAGCTCAGTAAATGTCAGTCAGCCTTCAGGCCTGGCTCAAAGCCATCCTCCTTCTCCCTCTATTCCTAGGAAGGAGGTACTCAAGCCCTGGCCATGCCTCCTTCACATGGCCCAGGATTAGTCCTGGGAGCTGCCCTCCCCCCACCAGGGCAGGGCCCATTGCTGGAGAAGCCCCCACACCCGAGGGTCCGAATCCTCCGCCCGGCAAGGATGGACACTCACACGGGCCGATCCACTGAGCTCCCATCCCTCCACACCCTGGCACCACCCCAACAAGCCACTTGTTTGACCCTGGAGGTACCATCTTCCTCCTCCTGAAGGAGGACGTAGCTAGAAGGGTCCACAGGTACCACATCTGGCCCTCGGTGAGCAGTCACTGCACTCAGCATGGGGATGAGGCCCAGCCACCCCTTCTCTGCAGGGCCACACCCCAGAGGCAACATTCCAACCAGGTTTTCTCCGGGAGTGTGGACCCCCTTGGTCCTGGCTTGAGTGAGCAGGAGACTCATGGGCTGGGAGGACACACGGGCAGGCACTCCCAGCTCAGAAGCCCAGGGTGGTGGCCCAGACTCTTGAGCTGCCAGTGTCCTTCTCTCACGGCTGTGCACCTGGGCTGTCCAGCCAAGGAACCACAGGTGGTGGCACCCACTACTCAGATGCCACCCCAGTTTGGGAAGCAAAGTGGCTGGGCAGATGAAACCTGTGAGCGCCTGGAGCCCAGACCTCCTGTGGCCGGGCATTCCGAGCTTTTAGAAGAGACTGGAAACCTGCAACAGTATATATGCAGATTTAAAATATTAGTGAATGACATACAATGTTTACGTTTTGAAAAACTGACAGATAAATGGATAAACAAAATGTGGTCTCTCTGTGCAATGGAACATAATTTAATCATAAAAAAGGAATGAAATTCTGACACGCTACAGTATGGATGAACTTTGAAAACATTATGTTCAGTAAAATAAGCCAGACGCAACAAGACAAATACTGAATGAGTCCACTTGTATACAATACCTAAAATAGGCATATTCATAGAGACAAAAGATATATATTAGGGCTGGGAGAAGGGGGGATGGGAGTTATTGCTTAATGGATACAGAGTTTCTGTTCAGAGTGATACTAACTCTACATTCATCTATAGGTTCTTGGAATCTGAGGCTTTAAGCAAAACAATGTATAAGAAAACTGATTTTACCACAGGCTAATTGATATAAACAAGCATTAAGTTCCTATGGCATATTTCTGGTAAAAAAAATATCACCAAATTTCTAAATAAAGACCCCAAAAGACTTCTAATATTAAACACTGAAATAAATGTGAGCTATACATACATTTAAGAAAGATTAATAGCCCTAACTGGTTTGGCTCAGTGGATAGAGCATCGGCCTATGGACTCAAGGGTCCCAGGTTCGATTCCGGTCAAGGGCGTGTACCTTGGTTGTGGGCACATCCCCAGTAGGGGGTGTGCAGGAGGCAGCTGATCGATGTTTTTCTCTCATCCATGTTTCTAACTCTCTATTCCTCTCCCTTCCTCTCTGTAAAAAATCAATAAAATATATTTAAAAAAAAAAAGATTAATAAAAACAAGACGATTATTTTCCAACCCGCTTATTCCAGTTCAGGGTCATGAGTGGCCAGAGCAAATCCATGCAGGCAGTGGCACTGACCAGACTTGATTTTTTCCTATCACGTAACAAAACGATACTGAACAAAACGACAGATGTTATTCAAAGACCCGCTGTATTTTTGAAATGGTGCTGGTTGCACTACACTGTCCATGTACTTAATGCTGTTCAATTGCATGCTTAAAAAGTTCAAAGGGGAAAATTATGTTTTATGTATTTCACCACAAAAAAATCCAGGCCAGTAGGCCCCAGTTCATAATCTCCATTTCCTCCCACTCCATTTACCCAAAGGCCAAGCCTCTCCCACCTCCACCCGGCACCTGGCGGCAGGGCAAGCCAGCTACACACCGAGCCCACGTCGGAGGGACAGAGTCCCCAGAGCGGGTGCCCTCCGATCACGCCGCTTAAGCACCCTGGACCGGCGTGCTGGCCTCTGCCGGTGCAGCCTGCCCAGCAGCGCCTGCTCAGGGCTGCCCACAACTCGGGTCCTCTTGTTGCCAACTGGGTTCCAGGCAGAAAGCGGGGGGCTGGTGGAGGGGGATGGGCACGGTGCTACCTCTCTGAGCCTCAGATTCCTTTCCGAATGGTGTCATGTCTTTGTAGGGTGTATACTAGTACAATACCGGGTACAGACAGTAGGCACTAAAAAAAGTTGATTCCCTATACCCCACTTTCTCAATTCAAAATAGACCTACTGCCTCCACACACATCTTTCCCAGACTGCACCGTGGGCTTTTTGGGATCCCTAGGAGCCGGTGCCAAATCTGAGGAGGCACAGTGAGGGGAGGAGGGAGAGGACAGCACTCGGAAGATGCCGCTTCTGCCCCATTCTCTTCCTTTCTGGGACTCCTATTGGGTGTCAGGCCCATGAGAGACATTGGGGACACAGTGGTGAAAAGATAGGGGTGGCCACTGTCCTGGGGGTTCACGCTCTACTAAGCCAGAGATCAAACATACGGGTTCTGAAGGAGATGGGGCTCCAAAGGGAGCGCCGAGGGCTTCGATCCATCCCTTCAACTCCAGCTGTGGTCGGAGCCTTTGCACTGGCTGTCCCCCCGCCCCCTACATTCCTTCTCCTTCGGAGCCTTGCTTAAACATCGCCTTCTAGTGAGACCTCCTTGCCCAGCCTCCTGCCCAGTCTGACCCCTCTACCTATTTTTCCTAGAACATTTCTCACGTGTTGTCTCTGTGGTCAGACCCAAGGTTGACAGGACTCTCCAGAAACCACACCCCTCTCTCTCAGTGATGGCGAACCTTTTGAGCTCGGCGTGTCAGCATTTTGAAAAACCCTAACTTAACTCTGGTGCCGTGTCACATACAGACATTTTTTGATATTTGCAACCATAGTAAAACAAAGACTTATATTTTTGATATTTACTTTATATATTTAAATGCCATTTAACAAGGAAAAATCAACCAAAAAAATGAGTTCGCGTGTCACCTCTGACACGCGTGTCACAGGTTCGCCATCACTGCTCTATCTGGGGAGGCATCCCTAGTCTTCCGGAGGAAGCAGGTGCCCCAGGCCTGGCCACTCAGCACGGCCCACCATGGTGATTAGCGACAGGCCAGTTTCAACCCAGGAAAGTCAGTCCTGGGGCTTGTCCTGGGGTGACTGGGAAGAAGTGCTCTCCCCCTTGGAGCTGAACGCCCCTGGCAGGGAGGCCCACACACTTATGGAAGCCAGTAATTTCCTTAGGGCTGGTGCTAGTTAAAGGGAGGTTGTGTCACATGTGTCTGGTTTGGTCTGAGCAATTCATACTGCGCCCCCCACCTCCCCCGGACAAAGGACTGGATCCCAAGTCGGCTCTCTCCTTACGTGGCCCAGCACAGCCCAGGCCTGTCCCCCAGTGTGGTCCTGAGGTGGCTGGTACCTGCGGGAGGGGCTGGCTTCAGGACCGCCCCCAGCACCTAGCGCAGCACCCGGCACAGAGAGGGACAGGAGGGACAGAGAAACGCCAGTACCCCAGGCTGGGCAAGCCAGGTTTCTGACCCATTCCTAACCCTTTCCTCTTCTCAACCCCTCCAAAAACATGTGCTTGAAGGAAGACACAGATACACACCCAAACCCCTGCTGCATGAGCTGTGGCAGCCCAGGCAGGGGCAGTGCGGGGCCTCGCTGCCTCCTGACCTTGGGCACAGCCTGCCTCCTTGGCAACTCTTATCTGCAGTCCAGGAAGTTGCTGCAGCCGCCCTATTGGGCTCTGACACTTTATGACCCTGTGAAAGAAACCAGCTGGCCCCACGGCACTGAGGACCTGGAACAGGGGGTGTAGGAGTTGGGCCTTCTAGAGGTGCAGGCCTCCAGCCTCAGGGCTCTTTGGACAGGCGCATGTTCTGGTTAAAGACGCCCAGACCTGGAGCTGGGGGTGACCCTCTTGTTCCCACCTGTGTTGCTGTGCCAGGAGGTCCCTCCAGCATAGGCACCCCCCCTGAGGCCAGCCTGCTAGAGCCCAGAACAATGCCAGCAGGACAAGGCTGCCCCAACCTCGAGCCATAGGGGAAGGGCGACTGGGGGGCTGCAGGGGAGCGGCTGGGGACCGCACCCCTTCTGGACATGCCCACAAAACGGGGCCTCCCTGGCTCTGATTTGGGCAGGACGCAGAGCCCCCCACCTGCGCCCGGAATGCCTACGGGCAGGGAAGGCCTGCTGTGCCCATCTATTTAACGTGGGGCAATGTGCTGCTATTCAAATGGGGGAATTAGTGATGAATGGGGGAAATTGTTTCTCCCTCTGTCCCATCTCCAGAAGAAGACAAAAACCCCTTTTACCTCGGCAAACAATGCCCTTATGTGGGCTGGGCGCCCTGCAGCCTGCACAAGCCCAGCTCTGTGCGAGCCGCCAATCGCCACACCAGGCTCCAGGGCCACAGCCAGTGGCACCCTCTCCCAGTGTGAGACCCACACTGGCTCCCAAGGTGGGCTGGTCCGCCATCCCCAGGACCATGGGCATATGGCCATGCCAGCCCAGCCGGCCTGGTGCAGGCTGCCTTCGGTGGGCAGAGGCGCAGCTGCTGGAGACACTGCCTCCCTCCTTCATGGCTCCATGGCAGCGGCGGCAGCAGCAGCCGGGCAGGGGAGAACAGGGACATCAATAATTCACACACAAAGGAGAAGGCTGGGGGCTGCAGCGTGCTGGAGCCAGCAGCCCCACCGTGCCTGGGCCAGGGAGGTGTGAACACCAGAGGAGCCAGGCCGGATGTCTGAAGAGCCGCCCCCTTTCTCCTCCCTCAGCCTTTGGGCTGCAGTCTGGGGCAGACTTTGCTCTGAATTTGGGGTGTGCACCTCGCTGGGCTGGCCTCCGCCTGCTTTGACAAAGGCCAGCGGCCTAGGCCGTGTTTACATGATGCATAGCTCCCCGGGAGTGCTCGGCTCCTGGCTGGCTACCCTGCTCTTCCTCCCGGAAAGAAGGGGGAGGGCCCCGCGTTCAATGGGGGTGGGGTGGAGACACTCAGAGGCTGGGTGAGGCAGTGCCACTGGGATCCCAGCCTCGTGGGTGAGGGGGTCACACTGGGCGCCTGCCCCCACCATCTGGCCTCCGGGTCCTGACTGCCCGCCTGGCTGCCCCTCCTGTGCACCCCACCCATCCCTGCGGTTCCAAAGGCTCCACTCTCACCTAAAGCCACCAACCAGCTCAGGGACACCAGCACCTCTACTCACAGCACCCGCCTTCCTGCCTGAGCTTTTGTGACTCATTCCTTAAACAGGTGCCAACTCCGAGCAGGGCTGTCCAATAGACACAGAATGCGAGCCACACCTGGGAAATTTTCAGTTTTCTAGTAGCCACATTAAAAAAGTGAAAAGACACAGGCAGAATGAATTTTAATAACCTGTTTTGTTTAACCCAATATATCTAAAACATTGTGATTTCAACAAGTGATTACTACTGTGTTAAAACGGAGATATTTTACGTTCTCTTTCCATGCTAACTTTGAAACTCCCTGTTTCAGAGTTATGCACAGGACAGCACACCTCCGTTTTCACGAGCCCTTTTCAATGGCCTCTGTGGCTCCTGTATTAGACAGCGCAGACCTAGGTTTCTGCGACTTCCACCTGAAACTAAAATGATTTCTCTCAGTGCAGATCCTGGCCCCTAGAGAGGTGTCCAAGCTGGAGGGGAGAGTTGGGGTCTTGGGGCAGCTGGCCTGAGCAGGGCCAGTGAGGGGCTCTGAGGACGGCGCCACCTTTGGTGGGGCGGGCACTAAGTCTGCGTGGAAGGCCAGCTCGCCCGCCATGCCTAACGTGCATACCCACCCCCACAGCAGGCATCAGGGAGGAACCAAGGCTCCCAGAGGGAATTCATCAGCCGTCACACTGAGTGAGCAGCAGAGCCCAGATGGGCCTCAGGGCTGCCTGACTCACCCCTGGTGCTCCTTCTCCTCTAGGCCTTGGTTTACCCCATCTGTACTATGGAGCAGACCCCACCCCTGTCCCCACCGCCCGTCCTGTAGCCTCTCCCCCAGCAGACACTGGCCTAAGTGCCCAGGAGGAAACAGTCCCAGGACAGACTGCCTGGGTCTGTGTCTTCCCAAGTTCCACACTCCCCCTGGCCCCACCCTCTAGGCCAAGCATAGGCAGTGGAAAATCAATGCTAATTCAATGTGCAAAGCTCTAGATGAGATGCCCACTCCACCCTCCCACCCCAAAACCAATCATGTGCTCTGAGAGCAAACAAAGCCACTTCGGGCAACCATGTGTGAATGATTCATGGGGCAGGGCCCTGCCCCTGAGCCTGTGTGTGTGTGTGTGTGTGTGTGTGTGTGTGTGGCCGGGGGGGGGGGGTAGTGGGGGGGTGGGCGGGGGGTGAGGGGCAGGGAAACAGGTCTGGGTTCGGTGGATCCCAGTCCTTAGGTCAGAGTGATGACGCCAACGTGGCCCTGGTCACTTCCTGGTTCCTAGGAAAGTTGCCCTTGGACAGGCTCAGGGTGGCAATGCCTCTCCTTCATGCCCTCCTCCAGCTCCTCCCCAGCACAGCAGGGCCTTCCGCAGAGGGTCAGCAGGCAGTGGGGTTCACATACACCCTGGGCTGAGGGGCACAGGCAGGGGCAGGCCCTGATGTGCTGATGGCCCAGGCGAATCTCAGGTGTGTGGGGGAGGGGGTGTCTCCCTCTCCCTCACCTCTCAGGCCCGACCCTGTCCTGTACGAATGTCCTCACCAGGTGTCTGGGAGCCGGGGGCCCGAGACCCTGGCAGCCTGCACAAGGCCAGGGCTGTGCGGGCCCCGCCTGCTCCTGGGATAAAGGATCCCTCGGTGCTGTCTCCCAGCCTCTCTTCGTTTTCGGTGTCCAGAGACCAGGACAGCCCAGCATTGTCTGTGCTGCCTGCAGCCCAGCTGATGATGGACACTTTCCTGTGACCCAGGACTGCCAGGGTGGCCCATGGCCAATTCCCGGAAGGGCTTGGGCCCCCAGTTCTCTGTTCCTGGGGGGAGGGGAGGGCAGGAGGCCACTGCCTCTCCATCCGGTGTGGATATTTAGAGCCTTAAATAGGAGCAACAGCTCTTGCTCTAGAACGAGGAGGGTGACCTGTAGCCGGAGGAGGCGGCCCAGACCCAGTTTCCAGCCTCACCTCGGACAAGTGGGGTCAGGGGAAGGACAGGGCAAGATGTGCCTGTGACGGGGAGAGAAGGCTCAGCTTAAAAGCCCCCCGCAGGAAAAGGACGGCTGTGGTAAAGCAGCCACAATCCTCCCACCATGTGACAATGACCGGGGTGGATGCCCCACCTCGGGTGTGGGGCCGTGGGAGGTGGCTGCATAGGCCATGGAATCCTATGGCCCCTGGAGGGGGGGAGCTGCTCTAACCCCAGAGGTGACCCCGTGGGAGGGCGGACACCATCTGCAGAGGACACTAGCAGTGGCCAAGGCTCGGGGGTAATGCGGCGACTGAGTCTGCCTGGCCTGGCCCCAACTCTCACTCGCCCCGTCAGCACTAGCACATGGTCTCCCGCCCGTGCCCTTGCACGAGCAGCTTCCACCACGGGCTGAGAACACTCCTGGGGCACCCATGGTTGCCCGGCACAGTGACTGCCCAAACAGCTGGACGGCAGAACAAACTTGCAGCTGAGCTTGGGACAGATCTGGGGTTTGCAGATCACGGAGCAAGACTCGGGGTTCCCTGACGGGCTCTGGCACATGTGGGTGGGGAATGGGATGGGAACTCAGGAGAAACTGAGTATCCAGACCCTCCACGCCCAGCTCCCTTTCCAAAGAGATAAAACTCTAGGGCCGTGGTCGGCAAACTCATTAGTCAGCAGAGCCAAATGTCAACAGTACGACGATTGAAATTTCTTTTGAGAGGCAAATTTTTTAAACTTAAACTATATAGGTAGGTACACTGTTATTAACTTAATGAGGGTACTCCTAAGGCTTAGGAAGAGCCACACTCAAGGGGCCAAAGAGCCACATGTGGCTCTTGAGCCGCAGTTTGCCAACCACGGCTCTAGGGGATTGAGAGCAGGGGCTCAGGGCACTGGTGTGAGTGTTGAATAGAAAGCTGTGGTCAGAACCCTACAGGGTGCCGGGGGCAGAGGGGACCAAGAGAGACCTGAACAGGTGAGGAGGCAGGACTGGACCAAGCAAGGAGGGACCATAGCAGCTGGCAGAGGTGAGGAGGACGACTCTCCAGTCCGTGCTGATCCACCTATAGCCCCTCAGCCTGTGGCCATGGACCCCAGCCTCCGGTCCTTCGGTGAGCCCCTCGCACCAGCCTGGCCACCTCAGAGGAAACGGCCCCATAACCGTTCACTGAGCCTCCCCAGCACCAGGGGTGTGCTGAGTCCTGCTCACACATCACCCAGTCTTCACCCAGCGTAAGCGAGGGGCAGTGATTTGGCCCAGGCCACACAGCCAGGGAGGAGGGCGTGGAGGCAGGATCCGAGGTCGGTGGCTGGGACCTGGGGCCTGCATACATCCCCCACCCCAAGACCACTGTGGGGTCGGGGGAGCAGGGGAGAGGAGAGGCCCTGCCGGTGAGGAAAGGAGAGGCACCGCCACCGTAACCCCTGGGCCCAGGGCAAGCAAGTCACACCCCTGCTCCCCGGGGGACTGCCCTGCCGCCAGTTTGCATTTCTGGGCAGTGGAGGGCCCCACCTGAGGGGAGCAAGTCAGGAGGCAGAAAGCCTTGGTCTCACAAAGAGCTTCTGAGGACACAGAACTAATGGTTGTCGTCACCCAGGCCACACTAGAGGCAGAAGCCAGGGGTCAGAGGGGCACAACTTGCTTTAAGACCGCACTGCAGGGGCAGGGCAGGCCAGGGCCCCCTCAGGAGATCCACAGCAGAGTTCCAGGGCCCACCTGCAGGGAGCCGTGTCCAGTTCAGACCTCAGGCCCACAGAGGTGACTCCACCTCTCTCCATGTTCCCAGCATTCTTGCAGGCCACACCCTTGCCTGCATACGAAGCTTCTGGAGACATGCGACCCAGGGGCCCCGATCCTGGCCTTCAGCATCTTCCTCCCCTTCCAAGCCTCCTCCTGACGTGCTGCCCGAGCTGCCCAGGATGCCTCAGGCCGGCCCCAGCTGCCTTCAACATCACGCCAGCATGGCCTGCTCCGAGAGGCCTTCGCTGGCCCAGTCTCTGCCCCCGGTTACTCAACAGCCATTTGTTGATCACTTGGGGGGCAGGGGGGCTGACGGGGGGGTGCACTTAGGATTCAAGCCTTAGTCCTGAGGACGCTCCCTGAGGCACTGTTTGTTGTTGTTTTTTAAATATGTCTTTATTGACTCTTTAGAGGGGAAAGATAGAAACACCAGTGAGAGAGAAACATCGATTGGTTACCTCCCACATGCGCCCCGACCAGGGCTGGGGATCCAGCCTGTAACTGAGGCATGTGCCCTTGACTGGAATCAACCGGACCCTTCAGTCCAAAGGCTGGTGCTCTACCCACTGAGCCAAACCAGCTAGGGCAAGGCCCTGTTTTTAATGAAGCAAAAGGGGGACTTGCATGTCCTTCCCCACGAGTGGCCCAAACATTGGTTCTGGAGTCAGAGAGACTGTGGTCTGGGCAGGTTATTCCTTCCCGGTAGGAAAAGCAGAGCCATCGCCGTGACTCACAGGGTCCCCGCCTGTCACCAGCTGGGGACCCAGCACACAGAGGGCCCAGGAAGGGGCCCCCCGACACTGAACTAACCAAACAACCTTTAAAAATGCCACTTCAGTCACAGGGGCAGAGGCAAACGACATTAAGTGGGAAAAAAGATGGCCGCCACGACATGGTCCCCTCCCCGCTTTTTGAAGAAAATGAGACTGATTACACACACGGAGAAGATCAAGAAAAATATGCCCCAAACATTGGTCTTTTTTATTTTCATTTTTTTTCTCCTCTATCTTTTCCTAAATTTTTTACATTGAATGTAATACTTTAGAAATAAGGAGAAAAATAAGATACATTTCTGCGGAGATGCCCCTTTTGCCCTCAGAAGCTTATAGCCCCAAGGGCAGGCTCCTTCAAGGCAGGGTGGGCTGACGGTTGTTTGCATGTCACGGCAGAGGCTCGCTATTCCCATGACAGACCTGATGACGAGCCTGAAAGAACCAAAGGCTCACAGCCCGGTAATGGGCACTGGAGGGGAGGCCCAGGCCTGCGGGTCAGCTGGCTCCCTATCCCCAGAGGGAAGGAAGCGCTGAGGCCCCGCGGGTCCCAGGGGCCGAGGCTAGAGGAGGTCTCATCTGAGAGGCTCAAACAAGAGGCCCTGGGACGCCCCAGGACACCACCCAGCCGGCAACTCCTGGTGACCCTGCAGGAAAAGGGAAGCAGGACCCCCAGTTCTCCTGGTGCTGATTTCCTGTCTGCCCCGGGGGTGAGTAACGTCCGCTCCCCACCCCCATGCGTCCCTTCTGAAGGCCAGGCCTCACATTTTCCGTTCAGGAAGGGGCAGAGCAAGAGGCCTGGTGAAGCACATCAAGAGGAAAGGGAAGGAGGGAGCCCTGGCCTGGCGCTGCCTGCTGGAGTGGGGACCCTGGCCTCGCCACGTACCCGATGGCCAGGCGGCCCGCGGCTCACCTGCCTGGGAGCCTGCCCTCGTTCACTCTTGCATTCACTCATTCATTCAACAGACATTTTGGTCTGCCTGCTCTGGGCCAGGCCCTGTGCTCTCAGGGTGCTCATGGTATCCGGGAAGAGACGGCATCAGATAATCCACTGACAGAGCGTCATTACAGACTGACACGCTGTTCAGGCCCAAGTCAGCACCAGACCACAGTATCTCTGGGCAAAGTCTCAACAGCTGATTTCTCCCAGGCATCCTCTCTCCAACCCCAAAGGCAGCCCTGGGCCAGAGTGCTTTTCCAGGCATCTCTGTCGAGACCAGAGTGCTGTCTGGACTCCAAAGAAAGCGCAGAGCCTCAGCAGGCTTAGCGGTGGTCTGGAGGGGTCTTGGCTGTGTGTGAGCAGCACGGGAGGGGTCGCTCTGGGCCCCTGAAAAGGCAATGCTCTGGGTGTGGGGGGCCTCCTCTGGTTCCCAGGCTTCCGTGCCCGTTTCTGGGGAAGAGAGGAACAACTGTTTTTTAAAAATATATATTTTATTGATTTTTTTTACAGAGAGGAAGGGAGAGGGATAGAGAGTTAGAAACATCGATGAGAGAGAAACATCGATCAGCTGCCTCCTGCACACCCCCCACTGGGGATGTGCCCGCAACCAAGGTACATGCCCTTGACCGGAATCGAACCTGGGACCCCTTGAGTCTGCAGGCTGACGCTCTATCCCAGGGGTGGGCAAACTTTTTGACTCGAGGGCCACAATGGGTTCTTAAACTGGACCGGAGGGCCCGAACAAAAGCGTGGATGGAGTGTTTGTGTGAACTAATATAAATTCAAAGTAAACATCATTACATAAAAGGGTACGGTCTTTTTTTTTTTTTAGTTTTATTCATTTCAAACGGGCCGGATCCGGCCCGGGGGCCGTAGTTTGCCCATGGCTGCTCTATCCACTGAGCCAAACCAGTTAGGGCCGGAACAACTATTTATCGAGACCTGGTCCCCAGAACCTCACACATGGCCTTGACGCGTGCCAAGGAGGAAGAGGGCAGCCTGCGCACCTCCTGCCTCAGGCCAGGTGCCCAAATCCGCTCCCTGATCCTGTTTCCTCTCCTGACAGGAGACAAGGGTGATGTGCTCACCACGGCAGCTACAGCCCCAGCGAGGAAGTGCCTTGCAAGTGGTGCTCCGGCCAAACGCTGTGATTTCAGGGAGCTGGGAATGGCTACAGAGAGATCTGTGAAGTAAAGCCTGCAGGCAATGGAGGGAGGGCTTGGGGAAGAAAAATAAGCTTACTTGACTGCAAGCACACTCCCACCGGCTGGCAAACCTCGAGAAAAACTGTGGAGATGGGGAGCTGGCCTGTTTATCACTCATTCCTGGGTGTCAGCCCTGGAACCTGCCCTGCCTTCATCTGCCTTTGTTAAAACTTGAAAAGTGAGGAGGAGGAGGAGGAGGAAAAACCCAACTTGTCCTCAACAAGGGGCAGACCTATATCCTCTCTGGTAGGTCTCAAAAAAGTAGTTCCTCTACTCATCCAGACCACGAGTATTCAGCAGGTCCCTCCAATGTGCCTGGCATGCAGCGCCAGTCACTGGGACGGAGCAGAGAGCGACACTGACACGGTCCACATCTCAGAGCTCACGGTGGGGGCCTCAGACATCATCTTCCCAACTTGCCACTTCCATGGGTTAGAGATGGTCAGTGGGCCTGGGGAAGCCTCTGGATGAAGGCATACGAGCAGGGAGCGGAGACCGTGGAGGGCTGTGGCTGGGTGTGGAGTGCAGCGCCAACTAGAGCTCCTGCTTGGCCTGTCCCCACTTTCGTTAACAAGAGGGGACATGAGAACACCCTGCAGCCCCGATGGTCTCCCACTGGCTCACTGACGGGAGCGGGAGCTCAGGCTGTCTGCACTCTAAGTACCTTCGGAGAAGGACGCTGGCTGCATGCCACTGTGGGAGCTGGAGGGCTGGACGAGGACTCCGGGCTGGGGCTGTGTCAGCCACAACCCTTTGGGAGCCCATTGCTTTGGTCTGACATGGCGTCACCGACAGATCTGGGACCAGAAGGGCCAGCAGGCTGGGCATTCTGAAGGCCTGTGACCCCCGCACAGGGCTTAGGTTGGCCTCTGGCCAGCACATCAGCCCACAGCCTCCAGACACAGCCTCTGATTAAATAATTAAATTGATGGTATCATGGTCAACACCATCCTCCCTGTCTCCAGCTCTGGCTGCCCGCCCTGATAAACACCCATGTTCTGTCAGCAGGCCAGCCTGCCTCGGCCCAGCACCCAGGCCAGGGGGACCTGAATGGCAGGGGGCGAGGTGAGGGGAATACTAGTGACCACACCCAGGCTGGGCTCCCCAAAAGGCTCCTGGGGGACAGCTCAGGACATGCTGACCCCACCAGCCTCTTTGCGCTTCTCTCTGCTTCATCTTCATGATTCTGCTGCCTCTGGGCAGCGGGCCAGTGATGCTGCGGAAGCCCCGTGACCACCCCAGAAACACTCCCTTCTGCTCCCTGACCCCAGAGCCCCCCAAATCACCAAATGTCCCTGGAACTGTCTCCAACGGAGGCCAGACCTCCGAGGGTGGTTGTGGGGAGCAATACCACAAGACTTGTCTGAGAATAAGCTGGGGCCCCATTCAGTCCTACTGCTCTGAGTTTAAAAAAACAATGTTCTGGCCCTAGATGGTTTGGCTCAGTGGATAAAGCGTCAGCCTGCGGACTGAAGGGTCCCGGGTTTGATTCTGGTCAAGGGCACATGCTGGGGTTGCAGGCTCGATCCCCAGTATGGGGTGTGCAGGAGGCAGCCAATCAATGATTCGCTCTCATTATTAATGTTTCTATCTCTCTCCCTCTCCTTTCCTCTCTGAAATCAATAAAAATATAAAAAATAAAATAAAATACTCTCTTTCTTTAAAAAAACATGTTCTGGATCCTTCTTGGGAAAATATAACTGACACCCTAGGCTGAGCGTTGTTGTAGGGGCCCTTGGTGTAGCCCTTGGGTGTGGCTCTCAATCGCTTCAGCTGAGGAGGGAGGTCAGCTGTTGGGCATTTCCCAGCCTCAGCACCCCCAGCAGCATGTGGCTGCCTCCGCCCAGGTCCCCACCTGCTGGGAAAGCTAGAAGGTAGTCCTGGTCTGGAGGCTGGAAGCACAAGGGGTCGTGCTGACCTCACGAGGTAGCAAGGCACAGAAGCCTTTTCTTTCCCAGCGGCCTTGCACCCTCTTCTCAAAGAGCCACCTCCTGAGCCCCCCAGCCCTGGCCCAGCCACCCAGCTGCCTCGGGCGGAGTCTCCTCCCAGACAAAGCCGGATTCAGGTCTGAGAAAGCAGTCAGAGGCGAGCGGTTCTGCCATGGAGATGAACTTTGACCCAAACTGCAAGGCTCCTGCCCCTTATTTACTCTTTAAGGCTAACCCGTTTCACAGAGTTAACATTACACCCCTTTTTAACCCTGCACCTCCCTCTCACATTCCAGGCCCCGACCTTCGACCCCTCCTAATTGCCAGCTCTACACCCCAGTTCTCTGAGGCCTGGTGTGGCTCATCCCCTAGCCCCAGTCACCTCCTCCCCAGAAAACGGAACCCAGCCAGGACACTGGCCATAGGTGCCCCCTGAGGCCAACAACTGGAGCCCCAGTGCCCAGCATCCCGGGGCCGCCACGAGGGGGCACTGGAGTAGACTCCTGGGCGTGACTTCTGAGCCCAACTCTCCCACCCCAAAGAGGAAGTCTCTCTTCTCTGGGAGGCTGGAGGTGGCGCCTGGCAGGCCCTGGAGGCAGCAGGGCCAGGGTAGGGAAGAGTCCAGGCAGCTCCTCAGCCCGGGCCCCATCTCATCCCCGGGACGGGGGGCACGTTTTCAAGTGCACTGCCTGCTCCATCGCCAGGTGACAGGTAGGGACCCTGTCCCTACAGGCTTCCCTCAGAGCGGCAGAAGCCTGGCGTTGCTTTCACTGCTGCACAAATGAACTGTTCCGGGCCAAGCACACTGTTAACCACCCAGACCTGAATCGTGGGAACTCAGAAATCACATCAGCTCCTGAGCATCAGGACAAACAAGCCAGCATGATGCCCGCCGTCAGGCCACCAGTCCCTGAGAGCCATTCATTCACCTTTGGGAGGAGTGACCTGGTCTCCCTGGAACCGGGAGCTGGGCAGTGGGGCCCACGGAGATGTGGAGAACATTGTGGGGGCACCTGTAAGCCTGGGCCACCCCAGAGGTCCTGGCCCAGATTCCTAGGGCCCTGTTGTCCTGCACAGCCTCTCCCCCACCAGCCACCGAGAGACACTCACCATCCTCTTGGCTGTGGAGGTTCTGCGGGCTCCGCATCCTCTCGTCCTGGCTGGGACTCAGGCTGGAGGCCAGGTGTGGGTCAGCTGACATCCATGTGGAGTCGTTCATATCAAAATCTTCACTGCTCACAGAAGTTTCATCCTGATCAGGGACAAAGAAGGTGGGTGTTCAACAGGGATGGGCTCTCAGCAGCCCTTAGGCCACCCTGTGAGCGAAGCCCAGGGCCCGTGGGCATTTGCCAGAGCTCTGGAGACCATGAGAGCCTCCAAACCTTGCAGAGGGGGCTGGGTTGCTCCCAGCCCCCCGTGGAAGTGGCTCGGGCTCGGGCTCTGGTTCCTGTCGGAAGCCAGGGCTGAGGGCCGGAGCTCTGTAATTGAAGACAATTACGAGGTCTCGCATCCTGTAGGGGCGGATGGCAGGGCCTGGCTCTTACCCTTGTGAGCCAAGGTTGAAACAAGCACCGTAAACAAAGGCCACAGCTCCCCGCTCCCTACCCACAGCCTGGGGAGGAGGGCTCACTGTGAACAGGGCCAGGCAGCCAGAAGTGGGTAGCAGGACATGCCGGGCACCTCCCAGGCCAAGCCAATCGTCCCACCAGGCCTACCACCCTGACCCCCATAGAGCATGCATGGAATGCCTTTCTCCCACTCCCCCAGCCCAGAGGACATTTCTGTCTTCCTTCTTTCTAACCTTTGCTGTGCTTCAAAGATATGCTCTTGGGCAGCTTCCAGAGCTGAAAAGGCCAGCCCCAGAAGTGTAGAGAAGGAAGGGGGTGGGGCAGGCAAGGGTTCAGATCAGACCGCAAAGGGGGTTCGGCTCAAGGGCCTAGGGGACCGCTAGGGCCTTCCAAACAGCCGGAGGGCCTGCCAGAGAGGAGAGCCTGCTGAGAGGACCACGCCTGCCTCCTCTCCCCTCACTGGCTTCAGTGAGCACTTGGCCAGTCATCCGGGAACCCCTGGGGCGGGGCCCCTTCAATCCAGCCCTCCAGTGGGAAGGGACCCCACCTCCTCTGGCCCAGCCTCCTTCAGGAGCAGCAAGCAACTGTGTTTGGAGGTGGCTGTAAATCTCAGAAAGATGACCCAGCAACTCCCACACCCCTGATTTCTGACTGCCCACCCCCCTGCCCCTCCGGCAAGATACAATGGTCTCTGTGGGCTCCCAGTAAGGAAGTCTGGCAGGGCACCCCCACACCAGGCCTCCCCTCCAGGGCCTCCTCACAAACATCTCTTTTATAGTGAGCAAACACACTCTAGTTTGAACTTTCTTCTGCTGCTATCCCTGAGGCAGACACATCTGTTCTCCAAGTGCTAGGGAACCAGCCTGCCTCAGCCTCCACTCCCTCCCCCACTCCGCAGGGCTGCAGGGAGTTTCCTGGAATTTACGGCTTCTGTGCAGCAAGAGTGTGTACCCTCCGCAGCTGAATCTAGAGGACTCAAGTTGGGCCAGGACACCAGCTCTGCCCAGCTCCGGGGTCACCACACAGCACACTCAGAACCTCAGGGGATGGAGACCAAGTATCTTCATCCCCTCTCCCCCCCTCCCCACCT
The DNA here is from genome assembly GCF_014108235.1 of Myotis myotis. Taxonomy (NCBI): domain Eukaryota; kingdom Metazoa; phylum Chordata; class Mammalia; order Chiroptera; family Vespertilionidae; genus Myotis; species Myotis myotis. The sequence goes on along the minus strand of NW_023416401.1, from coordinate 60,945,073 downwards.
CCCACATGCACTCACTCTGCCTCCCTCCCACAGGCACACCCACCCACACTCTTCCTTGGGTGAAAACACGCTCACTTATACTCGCTCAGACAGTGTTCTCACACCCGGAGGGATACATACCCGTTCAAAAAGCTCTCTCTGCACAAAGGGTCCAAAGGGCCAACGAAACTCTCCCCTATGCTAATTGGATAGAACCTGAGAGTGAGGCTGTTGGGTGGGGGAGCAGACCCTTAGAGGTACCCAGCCCATGCAGGCACTTGGAGTCAGGACCAGGGACATACTCACTTGGGCCCCTGGCTACCCAAGGGACACTGTGCTCAGGGTATGAACTGAAGTCCTGGTTGAGTAGGAAGGCCCTCTCCTGACTCTGATTGTTGAAACACGGAGTATTCTATTAACATCTGGAAGCACCATCTACTCAAAATGCCCCATCCACTCATTCAACAGTATTTACTGGACACCTACTATGGACCAAGCACCTTTCCAGGTGCTGGGAGATTCAGCTGTGGATCAGAGAGCTGGTCCTCCTGGTGCACGCCGCCCAGGTGGAAAAACACATGATGCTGGTGGTGATGAGGGGTACAAAGCAAAATAAAGCTTAATAAGAGGGGAGAGGGGCCTGCAGGACTGTGGCTGCGTGGCCAGGGAGGACCTCGCTGCCAGGGAACAAAGGCAGAGGCCTGCAGGGAGTGAGGGAGGTGGCTGTGGGGCAGTCTATCCAGAAGCATTCCAGGCCACGGCACAGGCTGGTGCATGTGAGGAGTAGCCACACAGGAGTGTCCCCTCCCAAGATGCACAAAACCTTGGGCAGGGCTGTCTCCAGCTCAGAGAAAGGCTTGTAGAGTGTTCCACTGAACACGCAGTGTTCTCGCCGAGAAGCAGGAAAGAGTAAGAACCACTAGGTGCAGCACCGAAGGCTCCCACATTCTTGCGCCACTTGGTCAAGTTTAAAAGAACAGCAGAAGTCAGAGTTTATCAGGTGGCAAGTGCTCCCTTGGATCACCTCATTTCACCCTTCCCACAGGCCCACCAGGTAGGTACAGTTACCAGCCCATTCTACAGGTAAGAAAACTGAGGCTCCAAGGGGTTTAGGCACTCGCCCAAGGTCATGAGCTAACAAGTGGCAGAGCCAGATGTGTACAATCCTGAAGGCCCAGACACACTCTCCTTGCCTCTGCTCATCTGTCCCTCTCACCTGGAATGCCCATACCACTGTGGTGCCCCATGACCCAAATTCCTCTCCATCAACTCCAGCTCAGTCTCCATCGGACCCAAATTCCTCTCCATCAACTCCAGCTCAGTCTCCATCGTTCCTCTTCTTGCACAACCTGTCTGCCTGTACCATTAACCCCATCAGTCAGTCAGGCACCCCCCCCTCAGCTGTAGCATGTCAACACACAGGTCTCTGCCCTGTCTTCCCCAGAAAAACTCTAAGCCTTTTTAAGAGTGGGAACCAAACCAAACAAAACAACAACAAAAAAGAGTGGGGACCAGGCAGTATGTTCCCTGGACCCTCCCGCAAAGCAAGGGAGACTTACTGAATCGGCTGAACCGCCTGGTATGATACTGGTATTTAATGACAATGTGGCATTAGTTTGACAATTAAGGACTCGGTCCCACTGCATACAGTTCTTGAGTGGAGGCCATAGGAAACCGGACCGTGGCTGGCAGGGTCTCCTTCCTACAGCAGAGCCTAAGCTCAAATCACTTAACAGTTCACACAATGATCCCCCTTTACCTCCCCTGCTCTGATGGTGCACATTGGGAAGAGGTGTGCGAACTTTTACACTGACTTTGCACCCACCTGATAATGAAGGCCACATCCAGTGTCCACACACAGGGGTTTCAGGGCAACGGTCTTATGAGATTTCCTTGCAACAGCCCCCCTCCATAAAGCAGGCCTCCATGCCAGGCCTATCTCTAGATGTGGCACCTGCTCAAGGGCACCATACCTAGTGGCAGAGCTGGGATCTGAAGCCAGACAGTCTGCCCAGAGCCCACATCACAGTGTCACCACACCAAGAGGCTGCTCACCACACTTCCTCCCTTCAATAAAAAAAAACCAGATTCCTTAACAACGTGTCTCAAGATGAGATCCAAAAGGAACTCATGGGAGACTAAGCTATATTTACTTTCTCTCTCTCTCTCTCTCTCTCTCTCTCTCTCTCTCTCTCTCTCTCTCTCTCTCCAATGTTGACACACATTTATTGAGCATATACTCAATATGTGCTGGTGTTGTGCTAGGGACATAATGACTTAGGGAGGGTTCCTTTCCTCCAGGACCTTGTTATCTGGGGAAAGCGACCAGCAAAAAATTCTGACCCACTTGTAAGTGCAGAGAGAGAAAGGGGGCTGTGAAGTCCCCTCCACAGTTACTAGTATCTACTGACAATCATACTCTCCCCAGCAGTGCTCTCATGGCCCCCAGGGTTTTGCTACATGAGTCCCTATTATGTGAGTGATGGTTCTATATAAGATTTTGACACTTGCTACTACAGCAACATTTTAAAGTGAGCAATCAAGTCCCTTAAACCTAAGGGGGGGCGGGTGGGGAGAGAGAGAGCAAGTCCCAATCAAACTTAGTTTCCACACCTTCACTTTCAGGACTGACCTAGGAGAGAAGCCTTCCCAAGACCTCTTTGCAACTCACCTGCTACAACAGAGCCCCCAGCTGCAGAGGGTAGACTGTAACTTCACCGCCTCTCTCTGAGCCAAAGCTCCAGGAGCAAGCTAATTACACATGCAATTACCAGCACTCACAGTTCAGAGCCCATCAGCAACTGTGCAGAGGGGCAAAAGACACCCAAGTCCAGAGGCATCTGTGGGAGGTGGTACACAGGTTTGCCAGTGGCAGGGCCCCAGGCCTGTGCCCAGACCTTGAGTGCTCCCCCTACTCGCCCAGAAGTCCTAAGTCATAGCCAGGTACATCTTGCTTTCCCCTCCTGGAATTTCAAGGGAATTTGGTCTACTAATTTCTCTCTGTAAACAAACTTTAATGACACTTGTATTAGAAAATAAATGAGTACAATCCATTATTTCTGGGCCGTCTCTCTTCAGATCCCATGTGACTGGCTGGATAGCTGCCCTTGACTCCTCTTACCTCTGACCTCAGACACCCTGAAGCCTGCAGCCTTGCGCACCTGCTGGTAAAGTGCATCATTTATTCGGCACAAAAGGGCCTGAGCCATTGTGGTTCACAGAGGGATAGAGCCTACTGCCCTTCTGAAAAGAGAACTCAGAATGGGAGGGGGCAGGCAGACAGCACCCAGCCAGCCCTTGGGACACACCCAAATCTGGGCAGAAGGAGAGGAGCCCAAACCCTCTCTGCTCTTATCTGCAGTCCAAAATTCATGGGCAGGTTCAGTTCCTCTCTGCCCCGGTTCTGAGGCTCTTCCTCCTCTGCAAACAAACGAGCACCAACCACTGCCCGGCCCGGGAGGAGGGGAAAACAGGAGAGCAGAGGGGAAACGGTGGAAACACGCCTGTATCCATGGTGTGTAACTATGGGCAGGTGCTATCAGTAACATGATTATTTTACAACTGGGGTCAATTTCTCGGGAACTGGGTTCCTGGTGCCTCTGAAGTTGAGCCATTTGCATCCTTCAGGACAGGGATCCTGGGGCGTGCCTCACACAACATTTTCCAGGCCTTTCCCCAGAGCTGTAACTCTATCTCTACCACTTGCTTTGAGAAAGAAGAGGAGGAGGATTTGCTGAGAATTTAGTGCAATTGTAAGCCACAAGCCCTGGCCAGGAGCCTTGGGTATGGATTTCAGAGGACGGGTAGGGATGTGCAGGGGGTGTTTCTGGGCTTGGCAGGAAACAGACCCCTCTCTGTCCAGCTTCAGGGTCTGTTTGATGAGAGGCTGAAGCTCCTGCCAAAAGACCACCAGACTTGGGCAGTTCCCCAGCACCAGCTCTACCCAAGCAGGCGGGTACCAAGGCGTAGGAAGTGAGCACCGCCTTCTGGAACACCTGCAGGCCCTTCCAGGCCCTGGAAATTTTTCAATACAAGGCAATTCCTCCCTTGTCTCCATGTCAGCGAGCATTACACACACAGCCTTCTGAGCATGCCAAGAAGGTACTGAACCACATTTGACCCCAACTTAACCACTTCAGTTCATCCGATGGCTTATTAATGGAAGACAAACCCCCACTCCCACCAGGATCTAAAGCAACCAGGGTTCAAATCCCTGTTGTGAAGGGACTGCACCAATGAAATCGTAGGGTGGTCCGAGTCACCCACCACTCCTGGGAGCTGTGGGGTCCCAACACTGTAGCTTCATGCTATCCCCCAAGCCCATATGGCCCGCCGGGGAGGAAGCCAGCCTCCCAGGGACACACCCTGCACAATTCCACTCCTTCCTGCTAACATACCCCCTCTGCTTAAAAGCACAAGCTCTTCTGGGAAATGTGAAGTGGGGGAGAGCTGAGACAGAGCCAATCACCTACCACATTTTAGGTGTGTTCTCTCTCATACACACACACACTGTCTGCCAGAAACATATTCATATATACATGGGAATGCTCTTGCTGTCATGGACGCCTGGGTGCTGGGGGGTGAGCATTTTCAACACCTTCCTACTAGTGTATGGAGTGTAAAACAGGCTTTTGTTCCCCAAGCAAAGGCAACTGGCTGTTTTCCCAGCACTCCTCACCACGAGGGCCTGCCATGAACAGGGGTCTCTTTAAATGGAGGCTGGAGAGATGGGCTTTAGCAGACAAGGTTCATCCAGCCAAAAGGAGGGCTGGAGAGGAACCACTCTGACACAATGCCCTTTAGGAGTTTCTTTCCAAGAAAAGGGCCCAGACAGGACAAAAAAGTTCTTGAGCAACTCCAGGGGCAGTCCAGCTCCACATAGCCCCAGGGTGGCCCAGGCTGGATAAGTTCCCCAAAGTCAGCCTTCTCAGCTGGGAAAGTCCTGGGGTGCTCTGCTCCCAGCTTCAGACGCAGGAAGGTGCTCAATGGGCATCACCCAGCCTTGGTGTAATGGGTGTGGGGAGAGGAGCTGTCTTGCAACCCTTCTCTATAAAATAAGCCCAGCCTGAGCTGCGATTGGACAGGAGCTTGATAGTATTCGAGGACACATTTAGGCCCTAATGGTTTTCCAATGACGGGGTGATTTACTACCTGGGGGTTAAACTACCACTGGGGCCTGGGTCATAAACAGGCCTTTCCCCTCACAGCCTACAGCCCAAAGCAAGGGCAAGATGGGGCCCCTTGTCCCATCCACAGATGGCTCTCCCAGAGTTGTGCGAGCCCCCCACCCCTCTCCCTGTCTCAAGCCCCACCTGGTGGGGCCCAGGCTGGGGTTTCCAGCTGATTCTGGGATAAGTAGGGCTTTATCTCAAGGGAGAATCTATTTCAAGCCACAATCCTTCTCAGAAAGAGGAGGAAATCACAGAGTCCAAACACCATTTCAGGTGAAATCAGGAGGTTATTAATCTCCCCTCATGGCAGACAGAAAGAAAAATCAATGTTTTTAGAGGGGGGGGGGATTCCATTTGAATTAATGGGTTTGTGGCTTCTCCATTGATCTCCGCCTCTTCACACTTTCTTTTTTGCTTTTGTGTTCTTGAGGAGGAAGGAGAGAGGGGAATCGGGAGGGGGGTAGGCCTCCCGAGAAGGGGAAGGACAGTCTAACCTTAACCTTTCTCCAGGAATAATGCTAATTAGCGACGCTTAATGAGAACTTCCCCCAGGAAGCGCCGCCCGGGAGGGGCGACCAGACTCAGGCAAACGCAGCTCCAGGTGGGAGTGGGGGGGGGGGGGTGTCACTTCGGCCCCCGAACGGCTGGAATAAAAATGCGATTGGCACTCTCCACCCCGCCCCCCGTCAAAGTGTCGGGCCCTGGAGGACTAGGTGGCAAGCGCCCAGTGGCGAGCGCGGTGTAAACCTAACTTAATCCGGACGCGCGCCCTCACTCCGGACAGCTGCCCCCGACCCATGTGCACCTTTCTTGAAGGAGCTGCCCCTTCAGGAAGGGTGGCCGACGCCCCCGGCTTCCGCTCCCACCGTACACCTGAGCGGGGCACCGGTCCGCTCGTTCCGAGCAGGGACAGGGGCCTGCCCAAGTGGGCTCAACTCTGCAAACCTCGCCTCAACTCCCCGCGCCCAGGCTGGGCGCCCCTCCCTGCCGCTCGACGCTTCCCGTCCTCACATCCCTAAACACAGTCCACTTCCCTTCTCGCCGCGGCCGCGGCGGCGGCCCCCCGAGCCCGGCCCCCGCCCCGCCGCCTGAGAACGCCTTCGTGCCCGGGACGCGGCGCCCAGCTCGCTGCAAACCGTGTGGCCGCCGCACAATACCGCGGCGCGGCGCGCACAATCACCGCCCCCAGGGCCGGCGGCGCGCGCGGGCCGGGAGAGAAGTGCGCCCGGCGGCCCCGGCGCTCCGGGCCCCGCACACCTCTCGGCACCGCGCGGCCCCCAGAGCGCAGCCTTCACTGCCCCATCACTCGGGCACACTCCCCCGCCCCCGCCCCCCGCCCGCTCCGCCCAGGGCGCAGCCGCTCCCCTGAGCCCCCCTCCTCTGCCCTGGCGCAGGAAGCTCCCCCGTCCCCCTCCCCGGAACCCCCACAGCCCCCCGCCCCCTAACCGCAGCTCAACGGCCGGCGGCAGCGGCGGGAGGAGGGGGGCGGCGGCCGGGGGCCCAGAAACTGCCCGATCTCGGGGATCCGGGCCGTACTCCGTACCTGGGCGGGAGGCGAGGCGGAGACTGGCGGTCGGGCTCCGCGAGTGAGCGGCGGTGACAGCCCCACAGCTCCAGCTGCTGCTGCTGCTGCTGCTGCTGGTGCTGGTGCTGCCGCCGCGGCCGCCCGGCGAGAGGGGCTGGCACCGCCGCGGCGCGTCACTGCCCGGCCCGGGGGCGGGGGTGGCCAGGGGGAGGGCCCAGGCAAGCGGCGGCGGCAGCGGCGGCGCCGTGGCCAAGAGGGTGGAAGGGGGAGGGGGGCACCGGGCACGGGGAGGCGGGGGAGGGGGGCGGGACCCGGCACGGGGCGGGGGCCGGGGGAGGGGAGCGCCGGGAGGGCGCACGCTAGGGGAGTAGGAGGAGCGGCAGGAAGAGGAGGTGGAGGGGCGGGCCAGAGGGAGTAGTGGGCACCGGGGGGAGGGGGAGAGGAAAAGGAGGCACCCAGAGAGAGGAGAAAGGAGGGAGAGGCGGGCGGGGGGGAAGGAGGAGGAAGAAGGGGGTGCTGGGCCAGGTAGGGGGGGAGGGATGAGGGCGCACTGGACGCACCGCCATGCGCTTCTGTGGGAGAGCACTCTTAAGGGGGAAGCGCTTCGAGGGAGAGCCTAGCTGGGGGGCGGGGGGGGATCGGGGGGTGCTGAGCCCGAGAAAAAAGGCAATGGGGTCTGTGCCCTCCCCTCGCTCCCGGAGGCCGCAGTCTTTGGGTCTCTGTGAGGGTTGGAGGGCACACAGCGGCTCTCCGCGTTCAGGCCAGGAGAGGAGAGACTTGGCCCAAAGAAAGTGACTCGGGCACCTTTAGGAACTCCCGGGGCCCTCGGGTAGGACTCGACCCCTGCGCGTCTCCGGGTTCCTGGGGGATGCGGGTCCTCGCTGGGCGGAGATGCCGGGCCGGGGGCTGGGCCCCCGGGCGGTGGAAGCGAGACCTAGGTCTGGGAAAGCCGGGCACACGGCTGGCTCTCTCCCGGGCCCCCATCCCCACCTCAGGGCCCCCCTTTTCTTGATCAAGTTCAAGCTCAGGCTCCTCGGCGCGCTGCCCACTCCCCTCCCCCTCTCTATTCCGCACCACCTCGCCTCTCACTCTTCCTTTGTCTCTTGCCCACCACTTATTTTACACCCACCCCTGCGCCCCTCCTTCCCCCAGGCAGGTGCCTGGGAGCCCAGGCTGGGCTCACCTGTCCGACCCAAACGTTTCAGCTCTCCCGAGCGCCCACCGCCGGCTCGCCCCCGGCTCCCTCCCTCCGGTCATTGTGCTCCCGTAGACCACACCGTGCAGGCTCCGTACCGAGCGCTAGCTAAGCTACAGTTGTAAAGTAATGGGACAATATCAAGAATGCAGCTCTATCCCAGACCTAGGCGCGCACTGAGCAGGGAGACATGGCATCGCCGGAGGGGGAAGACCCACGCGGCTCCGAGACGCTGTCCTCCGCGCAGACAGACCGCATCAGCCTAGGGTGCTGGGGACGGCGGTATGGGGCGTCGCGGGGTGGGGGTGGGGGTGGGGGTGGAGGGGTGGGGGGCTACATCTCCGAGCCACCTCGGATTCAGCCTGAAGCAACACGCTCGTCCCCAAACAGCAGAATTAGAGCCGACAGAGAAGGTGGGTCACGGGCAGATGCCCACCTCCCCAAATTCACATCCTCCTTTACATCAGACCAGCCTTCGGGAAAGCCTTGTGCTTTAACAGGGATGGAGTGCTGCTCTCGTGGAATTCTGTGAGGAAATGGCCAAACACCAAAACAAAAACCAGTAACGACCCCACCTCCCGGTTCCTCTGGTCGCATCGGCAAAGGAAGGACAATTTCTACTGACTGTACGCTACCACTCATTCACGGTGGAAACAACAAAGAGAAAACGAGACAGCCACCGCGACTGTTCGCAATTTTGAAACAGACTGCCTTTAACCTTCCAACTTTTTTTTTTTTTTTTTTGTAAAAAGCCTTTTTCTTTCTTCCACTGAAAGCTTTGCATTGTGAACAATCCGAGGAAAACAAGGCTCCCTCTATAGGTTAGAGTTGGAAGTACACCGCCACAGGTTCAGTGCTCAGTATATTCACCCATTAGAAAAATGAAAGGATGACAACACATCAAATTAAAGCACAGACTTACTTCCGCACATGCTGGAGATTTTACTGTCAATATACACCTCACATGTTACTCATTAGCACCTTTTATCCCTGAAATCAAATGTGTGCGCAAACAAATTCACTCCCGTTTCTCTGTGAGATTTTTACTTCACATCCTCTGTGGTGGGGGAGTTTGGAGACTTCATTACCTGAACCGCCACACATGTTGGTGGCCAATAATGATTTTTAGAATTAGTGGCCACAACTCAGTTCACCCAGGGAAATGTGAACATTTCCAACACAGGGGCGGTCCTTTTTCACTCTGAAAATGAGATGATTCAGGCCCAGGATTTCCCATCTCTTCCCACCACATTTCTAGAGACCTTTGACTTCTCCTGGTCTGAGTCACTATTTCACAGTGGTGGTGGACATCTGGGCTTGAAATATAAAGCCAAATCCAACTGAAGTTCAAAGGTGGAATTGAACCCAGATAACCCACTTCTTCTCTGACTAATAAAAGAGAGAGAGTACTGCCCAGGCGGGCAGAGCAGTGATTTTCTCTAAGCATGAAATGTGAACTCATTTACCATCCCTGAGATAAAGCAGCCCCAGCCCCGCTCGACCCACAGAAAGCAGTTAGGAGCCCTGGGGTAACCTGGCTGTTGAGCGCACCAGGAATTGGACAGGTTTTGTGTGTGCTGGAGCTGCAGAAACCTACAGGAGCTGCCACTCCTTGAGTAACCTTGTGCAGGTTGTTTTCAGCGTCCTTGTGCCTCTGGCCAACTCTCCCCATCCTTAAAGTGGCCACAGCGTGCGTGCGTCCTAACAAGGAATGGCGTGACCTAGTTTTTTGACCACTGATTCCCGCAATGATGTGTCCCAGTCGGCTGGGAGACCGCGGCAGAGAAGGCGGTTCCCTCCTGCCCATCGGGGCAGAGCTGCCTTCATGTCTCCTCCAGGCTCTGCAAATGGTGGGTACTTCTGTAAAGGAACAGTTGGTGGGGGCATTTGTTCTATGGTGTTTCTTAGCAGCAACCCTTCCTTATAGTTCCCTATATGACATGGGCCTGCTCCCCAAGTGGGGACCTAGCCATGGAACCAGGGGGTTGTTATAATTGGGAATCTTAATGTGACCAGAGCAGATGCTATTTAAACATCTCCAAGCATTAGCAAACCCATTTATGCCCAGCTGGTGTTGCTCAGTGGTTGAGCATCCACCCATGAACCAGGAGGTCAAGGCTCAATTCTGGGTCAGGGCACATGCCCGGGTGTAGGGCTCGATCCCCAGGAGGGGGCGTGCAGGAGGTAGCCGATCAATGGTTCTCTCTCATCATTGATGTTTCCCTCTCTGTCCCTCTCCCTTCCTCTCTCTGAAATCAATAAAAATATGTATTTTAAAAACACATTTATCCAACTAACTACTTACTAATGATAGGGGAAAACATGTACCTGCACAATGGAAAGATCTGCCCAACATGCCCCAACTGAGCAATCAAACAGGAAAGTGGGGTCACCTGATGCAATGTGCTCACCTCCCGAAGGGATGCAATAAGAGGATACAGCATCACCTATGCTGTGTTCTCCCCCAAAATGCTCCATCTGGATCTGATCATAACCTGGATCTGTTCTGAACTCTTCAAAAGATCCACTGTTATTAACTTGACTGTTCTAAATCATGAGACTAAAGAGAAATAGCACCTAAATGCAAAGTTTGAATCTTGGTTGGATCCTGGACGTAAGGATTGAAGTGGAGACAGTTGAAGGAGAGACAAGAGGGGTGGAGTGGAGACAGGGGTTAAGGAGGGAGACAAGTGTGGGCTCTGGGCTGAGTAGCCAGGGAAGGCCCCTTCTAGGAGAAAGCCAGCAAGTGCCCTGACCCTGGGATGGCGGAAGTTGACAGCTGGGTGAAGACATGGGCACAGTCTTTCAGGCAGAGGGAACAGCTGGTGCAAAGGCTCTGAGGTGGGAAGGGGCTTAAAATGTTTGAGGAATAGAAAGATGACCAATGTGGCTACAGCAGAGTGGGCCATGGGGAGCGGAGGAGGAGATGAGAGTGAGAAGACATGCAGGGCCAAGCACCCAGAGCCTTGTACACCACTGTGAGGTGTCTGGATTTTATTCTAAGAGTAAGGAAATGAGGCAATCTGAATTATGTTTTTAGATCAGAAGAGTGAGATTATAAGGAAGCAAGAGTGGCAGTGGGGAGACCAGTAAGGAGGTCTAGCCAAGAGTCTAGAAATAATCTAGCCTAAGGGGACTGGTTCAAATTCTGGTTCTCACACTAGACAAGTGACCTTGGGCAGCATATGTAAATCTCTCTCCGTTTCCTCATCTATAAAGTAAATAATAAGATAGTGTGTTTAATGTAGTATTTGATACCAAAATGTCCTCTTTGAAATTAGAAACCATGGTAGCCAGCCTCCACGATGGCCCAGATGATCCTCACTTCCTGGTGTCACACTTTAGAGCTGTCAGAATGAATAGGGTCGTGAAACCAGTGGGAGAGTATGAAAAGGAGGGTGTATGACGTCTGAGGTTAGGCCATAAAATGCAGCTTGATCTTTTCCCCAGAGGGAGTGCTTGGTAAATGGGAGCTTTTACCAGGATTCTAACTTTTCACAATCATGGCCACGTCCCTCTCCACAAATGCTGTGCCAGTTCACTCAGCCACCAGCAATATCTGGCAGTTCTCATTTCACTACACACTTGGCAGCACTTAGTAATCCTTTCTATCTTTGCCAGTCTGAAAGGTGAAAAATGGCATCTCTTATTTTTCTTTGGGATGTGAGCATGTTTATGTGTATCGTGTTTATTGGTCACTTATATTTCGTTTCTCTTCTTTTTTAAGAACTTGTTCATATTCTTTGTCTATTTCTCTACTTGGGTTGGTGGTCTTTTTTTTGTAAGAAGTCTTGGGAAAATGAAATTAATTTTTTGTCATATATTTTACAAATATGTTTTCTTTTTATTGTCCTTTTACTTTGTTTATGAAAGGATTTTTTTTTTTTTTGCCATATGAAAATTTTATGTTATCCCATTAATTTTATTTTCCCTTTAGGGCTTTAGGTCAAAACAAAGGTGTGTTTTTTCCACTTCAAGATTATAAAAGTAATTCACTCATATTTTCTTCTAGAGCATTTATAGCTTCATTACAGTTAAATATCTATTCCATCTGTAATTTATCTCCATATAAGTAGTGAGGTGAAGATCTAGCTTTTTTTTTTTAATGGCTATCCAAGTTGTCCCAATACCATCATTTTAAATAACTCATCCACTGATTGGAAATGCCATCTTTACAGTACATTAATTTTCCATTATTTTTTGAATTGTCTATTCTATTCTATTGATCTGTCTATTCCTGTCCCAATATTATAGCTCTAGAATATATTTTAATATATGGTGGGGCTAGCACCTCTACCCCCATGAACTGTCCCTGCCCCCACCATTATAAAGACAATTAAACCCATGCCATAGCAGAGATGCACAATGATGCAGAAAGGAGGACTGTTTCCGCCTGAGAGGTCAGTAAGGAGGGGGTGGGGGGTTTCTGGAAGAGGTGACATCGACTCAGAACCAAAAGAAGGCAGGAGGAATGGGACAGGTGGCAAAGGGGGAGGGTATTCAGGCAGAAAGAGGAGCATGGATAGAAGCGCCACAGCCTCCCAGGTGCCTGACTTCAAACTCCTCGATCTGCGGGTTGGGTTGTAGCTCAGCTCATCCATTTATTCTTCACATTTGCCAATTTTTGCACAGGCGGCTGCAACCTCACAGTAAGTTTGACACTTTGCTGAAATCCAGGAGACACTAGTGCTCTTTCCTCACTCCTTCTCTATTAGATAATTCCCCATGATGAATATAACTAAAAGAGCCTGGCTTGTTGAAGTGTACTTTCCCAACAACCACAACAAAGGTCAAAATTAGTTTCATCCATCTTTTCAGAAATGTGTTACTTGAAAATGTCATCAATTAATCTCTTCATTTCACTCTCTACTTCAAAACCTTCAACAGCTCTGAGTTGCTGGCGAAATCAAATGAGAGTTCTCTGGCCTGGTGTTCGAGGCCTTCCACAGCTCTGCTGGCCATAGAGCCTGTTCCAAACGGTGAACTGCGCTTCAGGCAGACTCACCGTCTTCTGCCCTTCAATCACCCATGTCCACACCTTTCATCATGCATGCTTTCAGGCACATGTTCTTTCCACAGATATGCATAAACCCACTACCATAAGTATGACTGACACACCATGATAATCCAGATGAAGGTCTGCCCACTTGGAGCCTGCAGGCCAGCAGGAAAGAGAGATTAAACAGATGGCCACACAGTTTCTGGTCATAGGATATATATTCAGTTTGTACTTGACAATTGTGGGACCCGCTAAGAATGAAGTGCCCAGCATGTGAGAAGGACATAGTGGATACTGGAGGGCTCCACTGAGCAGGGGACACTTAAGCTGGGCACCGAAGGATGCACGGGCATTCACTAGGTGGGAAGATGCTTTGGGTAGTTGGCAAAGACACCCTCCACCCTTGCCAAATCTAGGCCCCCTGAACTCAGAATGTCAATCTCACAGACAGCTCAACTGGCTCTGGTGACGGGCTCTGTCAGTCGACGCACTGTGGTACTTCCCGTTCCCTGCGTGGCATCTCATTTCTCCAACTGGAAGTGAGCTCCCAGGGGTTGAGACAGGCTCTTAGACGGCAGAGTCCCTCGTGGCAGGCATCCACACACAGTAGGAGCTCACCACTGCCTGACGCAGGAGCCTGTCTTGCCCCCTGCCCTGAGGTCTGTGACAGAACTCTGAGTTAAGCAGACCATCCTCAACGTGGGCCATGCTTGGTAACTCCCACAGAGCATGCACCCTCCTCTCTCTTCCTTCCTTCCTAGCACCTTTGGAGAGGCTCAGCCAAAAATCCAAGGCCAGACACCTCCATTCCTGGGCGTGTGCACAACAGAAACGAGAACTGCTGGTTCCTAGCGAACACATCTAGAATGGTCCCAGCACCAGTATTCACGGTGGCCCCAACTGCCTACCAACAGAGAAGGGACCGCGTGGCACATCCTCGCTGTGGACTACTCCGCAGCCTCGGCACAGATGACTCTCACAAACGCACGCTCATGAGCAGCAGGGCACAGGCCATAGGATTCGTTCTGGATCAAGTTCTAGAACAGGCAAACCCGTCTGTGCTGTTCGAGGTCAGGCCAGTGGCCGCCCCCGCTGGGGCAGGGACTGAAGGGGCACAAAGGGTCTTCGAGGCGCTGGCAATGCTCTATCTCAGCGATGGCGAACCTTTTGAGCTCGGCGTGTCAGCATTTTGAAAAACACTAACTTAACTCTGGTGCCGTGTCACATATAGAAATTTTTTGATATTTGCCACCATAGCAAAACAAAGACTTATATTTTTGATATTCATTTTATATATTAAATGCCATTTAACAAAGAAAAATCAACCAAAAAAATGAGTTTGCGTGCCACCTCTGACACGCGTGTCACAGGTTCGCCATCGCTGCCTGTCTCTTGCTCTGAGCACTGGCCACAGGAGGCGGATTCCGTTGGTAAACATTTACCGAGTGCCCGCTTAGTGATATGTGCTCTCTTCTGTGTGTCTTATACTTCAACAGAAGTTTGAAAGGGAAGAAAAAGCCAAGGCAGTTACCATGGCCAAGCCGCCTGGAGCTCGGCACAACCCTTAACTGCGACCAACTCGACACCGGCCCGCGCCGGATGGTGGTACAGGTCCCCTTCTTTAATCAGGCCAATAACAGGTTGGTCCTGACTGCCTTTTTACGTCTGAAGAGTAGGGGCTCATGAGGGAGATGAAATGGCTCGTCCAGTCACCCAATAGTGAGGGGACAGGCACTGCGGGGACGCGCCCGCCCGCAGTCACTGCGCTGGAAGCTAGAGGCCCTGCGGGGGCGGCACAGGGGTGTGGGTATCCAGAGCAGTGGTGGGCCCTGCTGAGGTGGGCCGCCGAGCCGACGGTGACGGCTGTGACGGGGCACCTCACGGCCTCCCGCAGAGCAGAAAGAGGAAGCCACCAGAGCAGGCTGGGCCCACAGGGCAGCCAGCGGTTTCCCTCAGGCTGGGAGCTGGGCGTGGCCCGGGGCTGCTGGAGGCCTTCAGCCTCTGCTGGACCCGAGGCTCCTCCAGGCAACCCCTGAGGAGGCTGGGCCCGAGAGTCTGCTGGGCTGGAACTCCAGCTGGCTCCTCCGCGGGTGCCTGGGGACGGGAGAGGGCCCCTCTGCAGGCTGTCAGATGCTAACGTAACCTGCTGCTCCCAGGAAGGCTCTCTGGGAAATGGGAGCAGCGAGAGAGAGAGAGAGAGAGAGAGAGAGAGAGAGAGAGAGAGAGAGACAGGCAGGGCTTCCCGTTTCAGCTGAAATCCCGTCACGATAGAGCCCACAAGGGGTGTGTGGGTGGGTGGGTAACAGCCAAGGGTTCTGGGGCCAGAGCTGCTGCTCAGAGACCTTTCTGGTGGCCGGAGTCCTGTGGTTGCCGGTCAGCCTCTAGGGTGGGGGAGCAGAGTAGGGGGCAGGCAGCGGGGAATGTGTTCTGTTTGCATTCAGGCCTTTCCTCAGTGTGGCCTCAGGCAGGTAGGTGACAGTAACTGCTCTGAGCCTTGGTTTTCCTCATCTCTAAAATGGGGGACAACAACAGGGACTTGTTTCTGAAGGCTGCCCTGAGGCATAAATGCAGTAATGCCTGCAGCGAGCTGGACCAGTGCCCAGCACAGAGCACCTGCCTACAACTTAGTTATCATTCATGATGATGATAATGTGGAAAATAAGTAACCAATACTATAGACATTAGTCAACAAACATTTATTGGGGCCCTACCATGTGCGGGGGCCTGACCCAGGGGCAGGGACTGTGGTGGTGAGATCAGCTGACCTGGGCCTGCCCGTGAAGCTGGTGGTGCTGGTTCCGCTGCGGCCTTGTCCTGTCCCTACCCTCACTAGCACTTTCCTTTTTTTTTCTCTTCTTCCTCCCCTTCTCTTGGGAAAGGACAGCATGAACTATGACCTTGGACAAGTTACTGAAGCTCTCTGACACCGAGCCTCAGTTTCCCCATGTTCCCTGGGAGGGAGCTGACTCACAGAAGCCCCTCCACAATGGTCCCAGCTCTCCTCCTGGCCGCCCTCTCCTCTCTTCCCCCTCCTTCTCGCTTCCTCTCTGTTTCCTTCCCTCACTATTCTGTGCCCCTGCTGCGTCCGGGCACCTGCTGTGTGTACTGTGGTGCCCTGGCAACTTGGCGCCAAAAGGCACCGTCAAACTCCGTCCAAGGCGCCGAGGCCACAGCAGATACTGTGAACTAACCTACCTGCTACCCAGACTCAACGCCTCTCCCTTTCCCTTCTTAACTACAGAGAGTGGGGAAATGCAATCCTTTTTTTTTTTTTTTTAATAGTATGATTCCATTTATTGAAAACCTAAAACCAGGAGAAGTTATAGTGCTTTATGATGTATGCTTAGGAAGGGAAATGCAATTCTTTCTTTCCCAGTTTCCCTTGTAGCTGTTCTGGCCAATGTGATGTCAACAAAAGTCTATCGGCAATTTTCTGGGGAAGCTTTTGCTTTGCTGGACTAAGCTTACACCACCCCTTCCCATCTTCCCTCACCTTGAATGTGGAGAAACAGCAGCCAACTTGTAACCACCAGGAAAGGTCAACAATATCACAGGGACACCAACTCGACATGGCCAACATCAGTACCACCAGTGGCTCCTCCATCCTTGTTTCAGGAGTAAAAAACTTCATGTTTTGCTATACAGTCAGCTAGACTTTTGTACTTTTTAATCAAAAGCATCCCTGACTGAATCACAGTGCTCCTGTTTGTGGATGAACTGGGTAGCAAGAGCCCCCACTCCCCCACTCCAGGGGGCCTCTTCTCTAGAGCGCGGACTTCTCAGAGAGACTGGGGAGGGGGCTGTGTCCAGGCTCGGGTTGTGCGGACTGTGGTTCTTGGGGAAGACAAGCACTGATGTCCACTAGCTGTGGACTCTCCAAGAGGGAAAAGTGTCAAGGCTAGTTAGTGCACAGGTGTGCCTGGGCACTTCCGGAGCCACAGCCGTGTTCCAGTTAAACAGTATCTTCTGTTTCAAGCCTTTTTCTTTTTTTTTCTTGAGGCATTTGAAGCCACTCCAAACATCCAAGGCTTAGAATGACCCTGGGCCTCGCAAGGCATGGGGCCTGTTACTCATTTCTGCCAAGGCAAAGGCTGCAGGAGAGAGAGGAGTGCCCAGGCTGGTGGCTGTGCCAGGCTGAGCCTCTCTCCCTGGCTGTCTTCTGTACCCCAGTCCAAAGCTCAGGGCTAGCCAGGCCATGTCACTGGGTTGCAGGAAAGGTGGAGAGCGGCTGCCTGAGGACGGGAGGGACGGGTGGGCAGAGCTCTGGTTCCCTTCCCTAGCTTTTGCCAGTGACATGCCCGCCTGCTGCTGATCCTTGATACACGGGAGTTCCTCCACTGAAGAGTTTCCTTGAAGAAAGGAGTTCCTCTGTCAAAAAGCAAACTTTGTAAACCATTGGAGTCTGGCCCAAACCTGCTGTTCTACTAACAGGGAAGCTGCAGCACGGAGAAACGAAAGTTAGACAGCTGGTCAGGGGCAGGGCCACACCTAGAACCAGAGTCACTTCACTCCCTCTTGGGTGCTCTTCTCCACTTGCGATCACTCCCAGTCAAGCATCTGCTGTCCTGTGTCAGAGGGCGATGCACCCTGAGGCTTCACAGTGCACAGAACAAACTCCGTACCCAGCTCGCAGCCCCTGCAAGCACTGTCCTCTGCAGACTGCTCACACTTATCCCAAGCATGCCGCTCCCTCGCTCCCTCTCTGGTCTTAGCCCCCTTGTTGTTCCTGCCCCAGGGCCTTTGCACTCACTGCCTCTTCCACCTGGAAAGCCCTTTCCCCTTCATGGCCACAGGGCCTGCCACTTATTCAGGTTTGGGCTCAATACCATCTCTTCAGAGAGGCCTTCTCACCCAGAGGTACAGTCTATCACCTGCCCCTGTTTTAATTCTCTGTCCCAAACTCCTCACTTGTGTATTTTTTTCTGATTGACTGTAAGCTCCCCGGGGGGTAGGCTCTCGTATCTGTCCCATTCACTGATGAATCCTCAGTGCTTAGAACAGTATCCAGGACATCGTAGGAACTTAAATGATTTTTGAATGAATGAAGGAAGAAAAAAATTTTTAAACTATACAAACACTGGGTCACAGGAAGGACAAGGGCCTGGTGGGCTGTGAGAGGAAGCCGTGAGCCTGTCTTCTCCTGAGCGGAGGTGGGGGAGCTACTAGCCCACTGGGGATCCACGACTGGTCACACTTGAGCAAAAACAATGCAGCCAGCAGCACAAATTCACAGCACAACATCATGCTGTCCCAGAGAGAGAGAGAGAGAGAGAGAGAGAGAGAGAGAGAGAGAGAGAGAGAGAGAGAGAGACCTAAGGCCTGTTAATGAGGTAAACACAATCATAACCAGGAAAAATCTTGGCGGTGCTTCTTCAGTCCACCCAAAGCCATTATCTCTAATTGATCTCCAGACGTCAGCTGCTGAAGTGTCTGAAACCCTCCTGCATCCTCCAGGTCTGGTTACAAAGCCCCAGCCCACCCACCCACCCACCCAGGGGGGTCAGGCCTCCTGGAGCAGCTCCTTGCTGGGCGCTGGGGGCTGGGAACTGTTTGGCCCCACACGAGAAGGAGCCATCAGACTGACAGAGTGAGGGTGGGTCCAGACCCTGGTCAAAAGCCACAACTGTTATAAATGCTCAGCCGCCAGCAGCCAAGCAGCTGGTGTTTCAGAGCTTAAGTCTCGACAAAGCCACCGAGAGTCTCCTCCTCAAAAAAATGCGACAAAGTCAGGGAGGGCTGGAAAAAGCACCCTGTCCTCGCATCCCACTTCTCCAGGTGAAGGAGACATTCTGGAAACTGGAATTAGGAGATTCGCTATTAAAAACAACAACAAAAACAGGACTTCGCCACAACACACTAAGGCCCCCCGGGTCTCAGGCCAGGCCCAGAGTTGGGGGTCACAGGGTCAGCAATAGGTTCAGTGCCCATCTGGTGTTCAAGCCACCCCTTCCCGGCCAGACCAGGGAGATGCCTCTTATCCTGAGGGACAGAGCAGGGAGTCTGCTGCCCGGGGTGCCTCGGGGGTGTTGACAGTGGGAGATCTGAGGGGAGCTGCCGCCCCCCATTTATGGAGGCCCAGGTAGCAGCTCCTGACCTTGATCCTGGCTTTTCCCTCGATGCAAATAAAGCCACGGCCAGCCCTGCGTGCAGGATTTTGCTCATGGCACCAGGCAGCTCTCCTGCTGCACCAGTAAATTATGGGCACGGCGTGCGTTTTTTTTCCTGGATAATGAAGTTGAAAGGCCACATCGGCATCCTTGCATGTAGGGGGCGCGGATGTCGGCCGCCTGGAAGGGGATGAGCCTTTAGATGCTGATGGAGAGCAGGAGCTGTTTAGGTTTGGGGTACCTACTAACTCCATCCCGCAACCAGCTTTCGAGACAGACAGGATGTCAATTGTTTTCTGCTTCCACCCCCCACACCGCTTCAGGGAAGCAGGAAGAAAGGAGACACAGACCTCTCCAAGCCCAGGCTGCCCTGGCAACGCTCATTGTCTTTGTGTGTTTTGAAGCTGCGGCAAGTTTCCAGAAAGCACCTGAAGATTCTCAAAAATATATATTGATCACTAAATGAATGCCTCATAAAGATGTTTGACAATGGGTTTTACACTCCCCTCTTGTCTCCTCAAAATAGAGGTTTCGCTGAAACTGGTTTGGCTCAGTGGATAGAGCGTCGGCCTGCGGACTGAAAGGTCCCAGGTTCGATTCCGGTCAAGGGCATGTACCTGGGTTGCGGGCACATCCCCAGTAGGAGATGTGCAGGAGGCGGCTGATCGATGTTTCTCTCCCATTGATGTTTCTAACTCTCTAGCTCAATCTCCCTTCCTCTCTGTAAAAAATCAATAAAATATATTTAAAAAAAAATTAAAATAGAGGTTTCCAAGAAAACATTCCCGCTCAAGTTTAGAAATGCCTCTTTTTTCCTGACACCATCTTTAGGAGGGTGGGAGCAGGGGGCTGTCAATATTTATAGCCCCCAGATTCCAACACTGGCTCCTGGCCTCCCTCCCCTTATTTCATTTTTTTTTCATGAACAGAAAGGCCTGCAGTAAAAATATCTTGTTTATATGGTAAGATCAACAGTGTCTCTGCAGTATTTTTCCCCCACCAAGAAGGAGCTGCAAAAATTTTTAGGCATTAAACAATTTCCCCCAAATAACTTTTTTTTTTCAAGCCAGGAAAACTTTTAAAAAGAAGGACACCAAAGGGTAACCATTTCTACTAAATGTGAACACATATTAGTCTCAATGCCTAAGACGGTGTGGAGCTGGTACATGAAGAGACAAAGTGACTGAACTGAACAGAAGTAGAGTCTATTTCAGAAGGAAGCGTAGTAAATGTTAAAGGCGGCATCTCCAATCAGTGGGAAGAAAACAGATTCTCTAATAAGTGACGCTGACATACAAGGGTAAAGCAGGGTCTGCATCTCAGAATATACCAGAATAAGGTCCAAACGGATCAAAGGTCAAATGTGGGAAATAAGAACGTCTATTTTCTGCTCTGTCAGCTGAGAGGGTGTAAAAGAAAGGACACCCCAGGAGCACTAGGCTTACCCAGCGCCCAGATCTTGGTTTTTAACACGACTCTCCAACTGAAGGAACCAGAGCTCCTTGGACATACGACTGATTCCAGGATTGGGGCAGGAAATATATAAGACGAGCAGGGAGCATATTGTAGTGCCAGAAAGTAAAGAAACATTAAAGTAAAATGAAATCCTATTTTTAAAAAAACACTCCCCAAGAAGCAATAGGGGATTGTCGAAATATCACAGGAGCCAACTGAAAGAGCTCCCAATGGCCAAAGCTAAAACAATTTAAGCAATAAAATGAATAAACTAGTATTGAATTATAAGCCAAAACAGAAAATAAATAACCATATAAATAAATGATTGGATTTATAAATGAGGAAGGAGAGAAACATCTCCCATGCACAAGAATTCCAAATAATGTGGTGGGCACTTCGTCCTTAGGAAAGGAAGCGTCATCCCCGACACCTGGGGTGTGGGCTGCACACGGCGATTTCCTTCCGAAGCCCACGTTATGGCGAAGGGGAGAGAGTAGCTTCACAGTGAGGAAACCTGACGAGCATTATTGCAGCCAGGGGTGGCCCTCCCCCACACCATGGATCATGCTGGCAGTGGGAACCCGTGACATGAAACGGTACAAGTGACACTATGTCTGTGGTCCTCCTCTTAATGACCTCTGACCCCAGTTTTATGTATTATAACATCAGACAAATCCCCAAATTCTAGAAAATACCTGGCCAGTACTCTTCAAAACTGTCAAAGTCATCAAAAACAAAGAAAGTCTCAGAAATTGTCACAGTCAAGAGAAGCCGAAGGAGACATGACAACTAACTGTAATATTGTATCCCAGATAGCACTGGAACAGAAAAAGGATACTAGGAAAAAACTAAGGAAATATAAATAAACTATGGGCTTTAGTTAACAATTATGTAACACTATTGGTTCATTGGTTGTAACAAATGTATCATACTAATGTAAGATGTTAATAATGGGGGAAACTGTGGGAGAATGGGTAATATGAGAATTCCGTACTATCTTAATTTTTCTGTAAATCTAAAGCTGTTCTAAAAAAAAAACCCCCAGTCTATTAAGAAAAAAAACACACATGAAAATACTAAAAGAAAACATTAGTTATTAAAAACAATGGATGGAGGTGGAGTGGAGTTAGCCCTTTTAAGACTCAAATGCAAAAGACATTAAATAAAAAAAAAAATTGGTGAATCTGAGAACATTAAAGAAAAGACAACACACACAACAAGGGGTAAGGGTCCCTCTGACATACACACAACATCGGCTATGGTTGAGAAAAAGAGGCCATGGCCAACTCCAGGGAATCAAAAGAAAGGAAATGTAATCACAGTATGCTAATTGGCTCAGCTATGAAAAATATATACACAGTCACAATAATATAAATAATGATATGCCCTGGCTGGGTAGCTCAATTGGTTAGAGCGTTGTCCGATACACCAAGGTTGAGGGTTTGATCCCCAGTCAGGGCATATACAAGAATCAACCAATGAATGCATAAGTGGAACAATAAATCAATGTCTCTCTCTCTCTCTCTCTCTCCTTTCCCCTCTCTCTCTCTAAAATCAATACATTTAAAAATGATGATAGTGACCTATCTAGACAGAGAGGTATAGATATACTGAGGGACAGAGGAAGGAGAAATAATATGTGTTTTATGAGAGGATGTAGGAGTGTAAACTCTGATCTCCCACAGCAGGGAATTAAACAACCAAAACGATCCAAATTGAGCATTCAAGAGCCAGCAGTGTGAGCGTGTGATTTAGAAACAGGAGGCAACACACCGGAAGCGGCGGCTGAAAGGTAAGGAAAAGAAGCTGTCAGTGGAGAGTAGAAATTGAAGTGGGAAGACCAGGGCAGGGTCTGCTGTTTTTTATGTGATTTTTAAAATAGGTATTCCATTGACAAAAATAAAAATGAATACAAATAAGCAAAAAAAAAAAAAAAAAAAAAAAAAAGACCCAGGGCTATCCGAGAAGCTGCTCCTGAGGGCCAGCTGCCCGGGTTACGGGGAGGGGCCACGGCCAACCTGAGGGCAGCTAATCTTCTTACAACAAAGATGCTCCGAGGATTATTCTTTGCCTGGAGAAAGCCAAGCAGCCTTGGTCAAGGGCAGTGTTTTGGTTGCTTTTTGTTTTTCTTGCCACAGCACAAACCTTCCGCAGTGCCAGGAATTTACTGAACAGAAAAAGATTTGGGCTATAGCTTCTCAGATCTTGAAAATGGGGCCAGTGGCATTTTAGGCCTTTCTTGGGCTCTTTTTTAAAAATATATTTTATTGACTTTTTACAGAGAGGAAGGGAGAGGGATAGAGAGAAACATCGATGAGAGAGAAACATCGATCAGCTGCCTCCTGCACACCCCCTACTGGGGATGTGCCCGCAACCAAGGTACATGCCCTTGACTGGAATCGAACCTGGGATCCTTCAGCCCGCAGGCCGATGCTCTAACCACTGAGAAAACTGGTTAGGGCCTTTCTTGGGCTCTTACAGAAGTAAGCTGGGCCCCCAAGGCTCAACTACATAACAAGTAACCAGCTGATCCCGGAGGCCTGAGGGGTGTTGAAGAGGAGGGAGGCGAGAGCTGGGTGGACAAGAGAAGCAGCCAGCAGCGGATTCCGAAGCCAGGAATCAGGAAGAAGGAAGAAGGCTGGGAACAGAGAGTGGTCCCAGCATACCGCGGTGGGAAGAGGATGAGCGGGAGGGACGAGGTGTCTAGGACAGCAGAGCCCACCTTCTCGCAAATTCCACAGGGTCCACACATGCACATTTCTGGAGAGCAGACACAGGTGCTCAACGTTTGAAGACACTGGTCTAGAAAAGAGACTACAGCAAGACAGTAGCAAAGATTACAAAAGGTGAAGAGACCAGTGCTGGGGAAGATGCTGAGGGCTATGAAAGATTTAGAAATCGATAGCAATGATGATTTTCCCAGTGAAAATCATGGTGAAGCCTAAGGCACGCCTTATGTTCAACAGGACCACTGCCTCAACTTCCCCAAGTGGCAGAACTCCAAGGTCAAGAGGCTCTGAAATCTTACTGGGAAATGATGTCTTTGATCAAAATAAACTATCACTCCTTGCCCTATTTAATGCCCTTTTTGCCTTGAATATTTACTTATTTGACATTAATAGCACTGTCCTCTCTTTTGTTTTCATCTTCCTTTTAGTGTCATTAAAAATGTATCCTGTCCTGGCCAGCATGGCTCAGTGGTGGAGCATTGGCCCACACACCGAGGGGTTGATGGTTTAATTCCCGGTCAAGGGCATGTACCTGGGTTGAGGGTTCATTCATCGGCCATTGTCTGTGAGGCAACTTAACGATGTGTCTCTCTCGCATCCCTGTCACTTCCACTCTCTCTCAAAAAATCAAGGGGAAAAAATATCCTCAGGTGAGGATTAACAATAACAACAAAAAAACACCATTAAAAAAAATGTCTTTTACCCTGGCAGGCACGGCTCAGTGGTTAGAGCATCGGCCTGTGCACCAAAAGGTCCCAGATTCAATTCCCAGTCAAGGGCACATACCTGAGTTGCAGGTTCGATCCCCAACCCAGGTTGGGGTGCGTGCAGGAGGCAACCAATTGATGTATCTCTCACATTGATGTTTCTCTCTGTGTCTCTCCTCTCTCTTTCTTCCCCTCCCACCCTCCTTTCTACACTCTCTCTAAAAAAAAAAAAAAAAAAATCACTGAAAAAATATCTTCAGGTGAAAATTAACAAAAAATAAATGTCTTTTATAAATACCAAATCAATTTTGCCAGTAAAAATGCACATTTGAGCCCTAACCGGTTTGGCTCAGTGGATAGAGCGTCGGCCTGCGGACTGAAGGGTCCCAGGTTTGATTCCGGTCAAGGGCATGTACCTTGGTTGCAGGCACATACCCAGGAGGCAGCTGATCGATGTTTCTCTCTCATCGATGTTTCTAACTCTCTATCCCTCTCCCTTCCTCTCTGTAAAAAAATCAATAAAATATATTTAAAAAATGCACATTTGAGTTTTTTCACTCTGTAATGACATTTAACCCATTGACATTTATTGTAATTTATCAGTGTTTGGTCTTGTTCTGTTAGCTTACTTATGTTTTTGTGGGTTTTTTAAAAAATATATGTGTATCTTTTTATTGATTTCAGAGAGGAAGGAAGAGGGAGAGGGAGAGAGAAACATCACTGATGAGAGAGAATCATTGATCTGCTGCCTCCTGCACGCCCCACATGGGCATCGAGCACACAACCCGGGCACGTGCCCTGACCGGGAATCAAACCTGTGACTTCCTGATTCAAAGGTCGGTGCTCAACCACTGAGCCACACCAGCCGGGCAGCTTACTTATGTTTTTAATTCATTGTCTCTTTTGGTTGTTTCTTCTTTTACTTCTCCAGTTAATTACTCTTGCTGGGCTGGTCAATTTTCCTCTGTTCCTTTAATTTTCTCCAGTGATGTAGAAGTCCTACGTTCTATTTTTATTTCACGGAGATTACTCTAATTTTAAAGAAAGACATCAGAACCGCTGCTTTCTTAAGAGACCATCAAAGGTTTACACACACTGAGCCAAAGCGGGGACATGGCTATTTCCATTCTGCTGTTTCTTCCCCGAGTCCATACCTTGCCTGAGCTGCAGGGCAGCCTGAGAAAGGGGAAAACTCCATCATCGCTATGGAGTTCTAAGTCTGGTGTCAGAGTCAGCACTCTGGTAAGGTGGCTCCACAGGTAAGCATCCTGTGAGTCAGGCACCATTTAGGTAAGTGCCAGGCTTTCACTGTCAAACCCACTGACTGCGTTTCTCCTTTGGGTCTGCCCATTTTCTTGGGGCTCTCCCCCAACGAGCAGCAGGGAGGTTGAAAGTGTTCAGGAGAAAAGAAAGCCACAAAAAGGGGTACGGGTTCAGACGGAGAAGGAACAGAACCCTGCTTTACTCTCCCTGCCCCACAACTTGGTCCAAAAGATACTGAGAAAAAAGAGAATGTGGTTAGCCAAAAAACAGAAACAACCAACCGCCTGTCAATGAATGAATGAATGGGTAAACACAAGGAGACCTGTCCATACAGTGGAATACTATTCAATCATGAAAAGAATGCGGCCGAAACCGGTTTGGCTCAGTGGATAGAGCATCGGCCTGCGGACTGAAAGGTCCCAGGTTCGATTCCGGTCAAGGGCATGTACCTGGGTTGCGGGCACATCCCCAGTGGGAGATGTGCAGGAGGCAGCTGATCGATGTTTCTCTCTCGTCGATGTTTCTAACTTTCTATCTCTCTCCCTTCCTCTCTGTGAAAAATCAATAAAATATATTTAAAAAAAAAAAAAGAAAAGAATGCGGTTCTGCCAGGTGCTAGAGCACAGATAAACCTGGGAAACTTTAAGTGAAATAAGCCAGACACAGAAAGACACATGTATGATTCCACTTATATGCGGGGCCTAGAGCAGCCGTGGGCAAACTACGGCCCGCAGGCCAGATCCGGCCTGTTTGAAATGAATAAAACTATTGAAAAAAAAGACCGTACCCTTTTATGTAATGATGTTTACTTTGAATTTATATTAGTTCACACAAACACTCCATCCATGCTTTTGTTCCGGCCCTCCGGTCCAGTTTAAGAACCCATTGTGGCCCTCGAGTCAAAAAGTTTGCCCACCCCTGGCCTAGAGAGTCAAATTTATAGAGACAGAAAGTAAAACAGGGATTACCATGGGCTAGGAAAGGGGAGACTGAAAAATCATTGCTTAATGGTTTCAGAGTTGCTGTTGGGGGTGATGAAAAAATTTTGGAAATAAATAGTGGTAATGGTTGCGCAACATTGCGAGTGTGCGTAACGCTACTGGACTGTGCATTTAAAATGGCTAAGATGGCTAATTTTATGTTACAGCTATTTTACCACAATCACGAATAAAGTGAATGTGGAGAGCTATTCAGAGTGGGCTTGGTTCCTTCTCCACTTAGAGAGATGGGAGACTCAGAAGGCTCCGTCCTCGACTGTGCTCCTTTCCTGCCCAAATCCCTGCCTGGCTCCCTGTGCTGACTAAGGAAAGGCTGTTTCACGGCCTCATTTCCAAGAAAGGCCCATGCTCTGTCTCCTCCTCCTCCTCCTCCTCCTCCTCTTTCTTCTTCCTCTTCCTTCTTCTTGCACCAAACTGGCTTTGGCCTCCCCAGCCCAGGTCCATCAGAGCTGTTACCTCTCAGCTTCCCTCACCTGGACCCTCCTGACTGTTCAAATCTCATATGAAGTAAGTGCCTGTCCCCTGAGCCACCTGGCAGGTCCCTAGCCCCTTCCTGTTTCTGTTTTCTGTCCTGGTTATAGCTCACGGCTGCTGCCCTGTCCTTTCTACTAAGAAGAGCTCACTGAAACAACTGCACTGTCTTATTCCTCTTTATGGCCCTGGTTTCTTGTTCGAGGTCATTCACCGTGTCTATTAAACAAAGGTTGCATAATAGTATTACTGTCAATAGTAGTAGAGGTCATTGAAACTTCCTCTGTGCTCCTAATATGCCTGGCACTGTACTCAACACTGAGCTTGCTTTGTGTCATTAACTCTTAAAATAACTCTATGGGGTAGGTGTGTTTATATTACTCTCAAATAACTGAGGGGCGGGGGGAGCACAGAGAGGTGAAGCCGTTTGCCCAAAGTCACCCAGCTGGTAGCTGGTGGAAACGGTCCTGGCAGCCTGACCCAGGGTCTTCGGTTTAGGTGGGTGGGTTGGAATCCTGGCTGAGAACAGTAATGCTCTACACTACCCCCGGGGAAAAAGCAGGAGGGCCGATATTTTGGCAATGCCAGGACCCCTGGGCAGAGGCTACCGATCCTCTGAGTGCCCTGGGAAAGTCGCGGACCCCACTTACATGTCAAGGGAAGGAGGAGTCCTGCCCCTCCTCCCAGACCCTCCAGGACCTAAGGAAAACTCTGGGACAGGAGCAGAAGGCGGAGGAGGGAGGCAGAGGTTAATGGAAGCAAGTAAGAGCCTCCATCACGCGGGCTTAAACAATGGAGCCGTGCACCACTTCACACACTGCTGGGAGAACCATTAAAACCATTAGTGGGACATTAGCGCTGCTCCAAGCATGGGGGAGAGAGGGGAGGCGGAGGAAGGTGCTGACGGCCCTCCCACTCTGGGTGCCCTGGGAAAGTCGCTGCACCTCTGGGGTCTCAGCCTCCACTTCTATAAAATGAAAGCGTGTGTCCGGGAAGGCACAGACGATTTGTCTCTCTCCTTCCGGGTCTGGATCTGATTTCTACCGCGGGTCCAAACACTGGGATCTCAGGAACAATCAGAATAAAGTCACCCATAATGTGGATATCAAATTGCAGATGTGCCTCTGCAGATAACTGAGCCTTCACGAGGTAAGGAAGACCACCTCACCCCAACCCTGGCCCCTGTCAAATTCCTCTTCACGTATTTCCTTAGGCACCATATATTTAGGGTGGTCCCCGTTACCGGGCAAACAAAGCCTGCCCTGCTAGCATCGCTGCCACGGACATTTTCCCTCCACCAGCGCCTGGGGCAATACTGGACCGCATCCTCCTCCAGGAGGTGGGGAGAGGAGCAGGGCTTGGGGCCCAGGCAGGTGCACAGGTTCAGGGATGGGAAAGGTCTGAGTTTCCACTCACATTAGTGGTTGTGTGACCTTGAGCAAGTGCTGACCCTTTTGGAGCCTCAGCCAAGGCGTCTGTAAGACGAGGATAATAACATGACCCTGAAGAATGGTGAGGGTGAAGGGCAAAGCGTGGACAGTACTGCACACAGAACAGGCGCCCCACTAATGACCCACCTGCTTGGAACAGCACCCACCCTGCTGGCTCCCTTGTTTCTGGTCTGTTCCTCTCCTAAGCTCTTTCTTTTGTTTCTCCTTGCCTCTCTCATTGAACTGTGAGAGCAGGCAAGGCAGAGACAGGGCTCTATTCACCACTGTCTCCTTGGCACCTGGCTCAGGTGCACATGGATGGATAGATGGATAGATGGGTGGATATGGGTGAAGAAGTGAGGGAATGACAGGAAAATTATATAACCAGCTCATTTGACAAGTGGAAACATCAAGGCCCGAAGGTCAAAGAGACTTCAAATAACATGGGAAATAAGCGCCAGAGAAACATAGCAGATTGTAAAAGGGGTGCATAAAGGATAATCCCCTTTCTGTTCAACAGCCTGGAAGGGTGGGCACCAAAGGATTCAGTGATCTGAGTGGTGGGATGATGGTGACTTTTATCACCGTGCTTTTGCTTTTTTGGCTACTGATTCTTCTACTAAAGTATTACCTGTGTATTACTTGTGTAATTAATGTTTTTGAGAGTATGAAAGGAACCCAAATGGGATAGAAAACAAAACCAGTGGCAGCGTGAGGAAGAGGCCCAGCACGCTTGGAGCATCGCACACAGACAGCCCCGAAAGGGCTTTGCGAGATCAGCTGCTGGGATGGCGCTTGCTGGTGGGCCTGCCCTGTGAGTGCTGCCTGCATCCCTCCCTGGACCCTCCTCTTATCAGAGAATGCGCAGAGTAAGTCTACATGCACAGAACCCTTCCTATCCTGCCCCCTATAAGAAATGTATTCATCATCAGTACAATTGAATGTGAATTTCAGTTTTATATCTTTATGAGAGTTTCACCAGTAAGAACAAAAATGAAAAAAAAAAAAAAGAGATTTTTCTCAGGCTACACTCTCTTATTTTCAGCTCAATGTGGCCACTTCAATGACAGCTCCCGGGGTCTGGTCTGTGTCTTAGGACGGAAGTCCTGCGAGGGTGGAGGCTGACCCCTAAATGCCTTGCACACTGAGGGCACCATAAATTTCTGCCGCATTGAATCAGAACTCAAGAGGAACATGTTTCCTTTGTGTGAATATTGCTATGCTGGGTTTTCACTTTACCTAACACCCTCGTGGAGAAGGACCCATCTCCCAGCACATTGATCTGACACGACTGGAGCACAAGCAATGTGATTCTGTCCGTTTCACAAGGAAACCCCACCACCTGTCCTTGTCTGCCCAAAGCAAAGCGAGGGAAATGTTCTACTTGCCTGACGGTTTGTCTCTTGGATGGGAAAGATGAATTATTGGGATTTTTTCACCAGAGTTCTCAGATGTAGAGCTGTGCTCGGCATTAATAAAATACCATTTGTCCTGGCTCCCAGTGAGTTTAGATTTGGTTTATTTTCCATGTAGCCTGCGTGATTGATTTGCAAACACTCCAGGTGTCCTCTGCGTGTCCTGGTCAGAGTGATGGGCAAGGAATGAAACTACTTTTGGAGCCTGGTCTTGAGAAGCGAGATTTGATAGAGCAGAGCCAGTCCCCTGGCTGAGTTCGAATAGGGGCCTATGCACCCACCCCCAGGGGAGGCCTGCTCTGGCTCTGCTACAGGAAAGAAGCTATCAGTTCAAATACGTGTGTTTTTACAAGCTGAAAAACCCAAGTCTTCGGGGTCCCTGGCCCTTCCTTGCTGCTGTAGATAAATAATCTGGTGAGCATGTGATTTTTTGTTTTGCTATGTGCCCGGCTATAAAAGAGGGGTAACAGTGCTGCCGGAGAGGCAGAGGCCTTGAGAGCTCATTGCTGTGCACGGAGTGCTGGAGACTGACAGATGAAAGGCCCTAGGTACGAGGCAGGACGCTGCTCCTCTGCCAGGTGTGCAGGGAGGGTCTGCCCCTTTGATCTCCGGCAGCACCCAGGAGAAATAACTACTTTCAGAGAGCCCCATCTGGGAAGCTAAGAATGAAGGCGAGGAAGACACAGTCAACGCCACTGTAAGGAGAGGGCACCGCAGCCTCAGCCTCAGCCTCAGCCTCAGCCCAGCTGGGTTCTCAGAGCACCCTGGGAAAATGCCTTCCCACAATCCTCCCTTCCTTTGGGAGTAGCCAGACCTCACCGGGACAATTTATCCATCTCACTTCAGGAACTTCAGTTCGTTCACAGATATCCACCAGGTGCCTCACACTGTGCTCTCTCCTTTGTTTAGCAGTAGAACTCCTCACGGTTTCTGCACCAGCCTCACCAGCCCTCGGATTCTCGCTGGTGCTATCTTTCCGCGAGCCACAGGGCCCTTGCACAAGCTGAGGCCTGGCGCTCTGTTCCCTTCAGGTCGTGGTCTCAGCTCAAACGTCCCTTTCTGAGGCAAACCTTCCCTGACCCGGCCCCGCCCCCCCACCCCCCACACACATCTAAGTACTCAGAGCACCACGTGCCCCACTGCAGGACACTTGTTACAGCTGCACCGTGACGGCTGACTGATCTCTCCCTTGACTATTTATGGCTACCTGCTAGGAGCTGGGTGTTTGTGTGTGATTTTATCATTAGTGTCTGTCTAGATCAGGAGAACTAGGAATGGTGCTGCCTTTGCTCATCCCCAGGTCACAGAGTAGGGCTCTATAAATATTTGTTGAAGGCCCAAATCCTTGCTAATATATCTAGCCAACAGTCTTGATCCCCCCCCACCCCCCAGACGGTAAGACTTTGTATAACCAGATGAAATATAACAGGATCCGTTAATGAGGGATCACAGGTGGGCTATGCTGACTACTACCGGTCCTGGCGGTGGCCACAGCGTGACAGGGGCCACAGGCCGGTTCTAGCGCCACGGCAAAGTTCTTTCTGCGAGTATGAAACCCCAATGCCACTTTCCCCATTGACGTTATCTTTGATTGCTGGACATTTCTTAGGGATGCAACCATCACAGAACAGACACTCTCGGGAAAGAAAACACTGGAGACACAGAGACACAAACAGCTCTACCACCCAGAGCGTAGCGTACCTCATTAAACCTTTAGGGGCTGATCGTGGCTGGCACACCCTCCCTCCTCCTTAGGGGAGCGCAGGCTTGGTATGTTCAAGCCAAACAGCTCAAATCCTCAAACTGGGTGCCACAGGCCCAGACGTTACCAGGACACATCCTGCTACGTCACCTTGGAGCTATCACCCCCTCGCCCCCTTCGCTCCCGTGACAGCACGTGCTCAGGTTGTCAAGGAGACCGGCAGTAAGTGAGACAGCATGCACCCAGGGCTGGAAGTCAGACTTTCCTTGAAAGAACCCATTCCCCTGTTCAGGCCACAAAGACAGGGAGAGTTCAGATGTCACAACAGACGAGAACCCTTGAAGCTGGAGGGGAGATTATGGCCCTGGTTTTAGGCGGCGATGGAGGGAGAGGGTGGCGCTCACTTGCCCCCCTTTGAGAGACAGACAGTCAGGCTACTTGCTTTGCGAAGGGCTAGAAGGTGTACTGTGTGGGGAGGGAGGCAAGAGTGGTTTTCTTTTAATAGCCTGTTTCCACGGTGCCTGACAGCCCTTGGCAGTCCACAGCTGGGGAGTCTTGGACAGCCAGGGGCCTTATCTCACTCGGGCCACCCGCCAGGGCCCATCCTCCTGGCCTGTCTGGGCCCCAAGAGTGACAGAGGCCACAGGCTGGCAGGCAGGGCCCCTCCTCCCTCGTCTCCCTGGGGAGAGGAGTAGCAGACAAAGGGCAGAGCAGAGACAGAACCACCCAAGAGCCAAGGTCTGCAGCTCGCGCCTCCCCCTCCCTGCCCTGCCCTCGGGGCAAGTTTTGTGAAGCGTGAGCTCCCTGGGTTTCACTGAAGACCCAGCAGGGCTGTCTGCCCAGCAGACCCTTTAACTAGGAACACATTCTTTCCCTCCCCTCTCAGCCTGACGGCACAGCCCAGATAACCAGATAAGGGCCTCTTTGATTTCCAGTGTGTTTACACAGGCTGTGGCCCCACATCTTGGGAAGGATCAGCCACATCCAGGCAAGTTAGGACGCTTCCAGGTGGGGTGAGGGGAGACGGGAGACTTACCTGCTCCTGGGAATTCATCACGCGCAACTTCATCTGCTTCAGGTATGTGGAGGTGAGGGGCATGTTGTAATCAATAATCCCAGAGACCAGAGGAGAGGGAGGCTCGTTTTCTGGCAGAAAGAACAAAAGGAACTCCTTTCAGTCTGTGCTGTGGGCCACGGGGGCAGCACACCCTGTCACCCACATGGAGAACTCAGCACAGCCTGTGGGAAGGAAAGAACGGGCCAGAGGCCACACATGGACAGCTCGCCCACCATGACTGGCCCGTAGATGTGGCCTGCATGCCACTGAAAATATTTTTCAATTAGGTGCCAGTGTTTAATAAGAGAGTTCACATTTAAAAACTCAGGGATATTTGGCTTTGAAAAACGGAAGGTCTGGACACACTGGGCCCGTATTCCCACACCAACCACTGCAGCTGTGCGGCAGCCGCTGCTTTTAGAGGGTGTGAGCTCTCCATTTTGCCACAGTCCCCACCACTCCCTATTGTTTTGTTCACTTTCACTCAGTTATGATACTGGCCAGGCCCTTGAAGGCATTTATGTTTCCAACCTCGAGCTAAGCCAGCTCTCTTTGTGGTGCACACATGCCACCCCCCCACAACCCATCTCCTACCCCCACCGCATCCCCCAAAAGCACTGTCAGGTACCATATGGCTCACAGCTCTGGGCCTCCACCCCCAAAATTCTGGTTCCTCCTTTATCACATGGAACATTGTTCCTCCCATTTATTGCTTTGTTGTCCTAAAGATCAAAGTAATGTGTGTTCTTTTTGTAGAGCATTTGCAAAGTGTGGAAAGATGTAAAGAAAAAACAACAACAAAAAAAACCATAATTGCACTAAGCAGCTTGGCATATGCTTCTGTTTATTCGCCGCTCCCCACCCCCCCGCCCCCGTGATTTCTCTTCTTTATGTCCTTGATATCAGAATGCACACAGAAAATTGTAGCTTGCTTAAAAAATTTTTTTTTGTTTAACATTTTGTCATAAGCATTTCCTTCACGATCCAAAATCTTGTTTTGGCCCTGTCGAGTTTGGCACAGTGGACAGAGTGTCAGCTGCGGACCAATGGGTTTGATTCCAGTCAAGGGCACATACCTTGGTTGCAGGCTCCTCCCCAGCCCAGGCCCTGGTTGGGGTGTGTGCAGGAGGCAACCAATTGATGTGTTTCTCTCACATCGATGATTCTCTCTGTCTTTCCCTCTCTTTTCCACTCTCCCTAAAAATCAATGGAAAAATATCCTTGGGTGAGGATTAACAAAAATAAATAAAAATCTTGTTTTGCTTTACAAATGTAATTTTTATAGCTGTGTACTATTTTACCATACTTTCCTTAAGTTATTCCCTTATGAATGACTATTTATGTTGTGTCCTATTGTTGGTGATTATAAACAACACTGCGCTAAACATATTTGTGTGTGGGTATTGTTCCAAATTTCTGATCATTTTCTTTTTAAAACAAATTCCAAGAAATGGAATTCATGGGTTGAAGGGCAGGAATATTCGGTAACTCTTAAAATCTCTGGCTGAGCTGCCTTCTTCAAAGGCTGCTGCCACGGACAATCCAGCCAATGGACACTGCGTAGTTCTGCATCTTAGGTGGCCCTGTGGGTGGCACACAGGGCAGATGAAAATGGCACAGGAATAAGTCAAGGAAGACAGGAAGCATGGCTAAAAGAGAGCCTGTCACTTCTCCCCTGTCCCAGTCCCGCTTTGGATGTCTTTTGCTATGACCAAGCTTGAAGTCCTGGAGCCACCTGCTGGGACCCATCTCACTTAGTCATTTAGTCACTTGACCCTGCTTTCGCCCTCTCCCTGGAGAAACAGTTTTGGTTACCTGTTCTCTGGCCTCCAGCTCCTGCCTCCAGGACTCCAGGCCAAAGTTCTCCCTGGTGCCTACTTCTGTTCATGAGCTGGGACTTGAGTGTACGAACGACACTGGGACTAGCCGAAGACTGCCCTCCACCATCACCACCGAGAGATGGGCTGGAGAAGAAGCAAGTGATGGGCCCAGGTGGCGGAAAGCAGAGGCTCTCCAAGCTGATTAGCTAAACCTGCTGCTCCAGCGCCGGAGCCCAGCCAGAAACCCCTGCGAGCTTGAGAACACTAGGCTGAGTGAAAGAAGCCGGACATAAAAGGACAACTACTGTGTGACTCCACTTCCATGGAATATCTACAACGGACACAGTCACAGAGAACGTGGGATTGAGGTTATGAGGGATGGGGGCAGGGATGGGAAGTTATTGCTTCATGGGTACACAGTTTGTTTGGGGTGATGAAAAGGTTTTGGAAATAGATAGTAGTGGTAGTTGCTCAATCACGTGAAAAGAACCAATGCCACTAAATTGCACACTTAAAATCATTAAAATGGCTAGTTTTAGATTATAAATCTTTTACCAGAATAAGGAAAGCCAGGCCCCTGCAAATAAGGGGGAGGAACACCTAAGGGGAGAAGGGAGGCTCCTAGCTGGCCAGGATAGAAAGGCCTGCAGAAAATGGGGTCCATGCAGCCGGGTCCCGGAGACTAGGGGTGCTATTTTGAGGCCGTGTACATCTGGTGAACACACAGCCTAAATAACATTTCTTATCAAATTTTATAAAAGAGCTTTGTTTAGCTTTTTGTTGTCACACAGCTATTTTTTTTTATGTGTGAGTGTGTGTTTTTGTTAATCCTCCCCTGAGGATATTCTTCCATTGATCTTTTAGAGAGAGTGGAAGAGAGAGGAAAAGACTGAGAGAAACGTCAATGTGAAAGAAACACATGGACACGCCCGACCAGGGCCCGGGCCAGGGAGGAGCCTGCAACCAAGATACCTGCCCTTGACCGGAATCGAACCCGGGACCCGTTGGTCTGCAGGCCAATGCTCTACCCATTGAGCAAACTGGCTAGGGTCAGTTTTTGTGTTCTTTGATGAAGATTTTTGTTCTTGAGGAAGAGGTAAATGTCACTAACAGAGAATGTCTCAGAAACTTGAATGGATCAAACTTTTTTTTCAGAGAATTCCTCTTGGTTTGGTGGCAGAAGGGCTCTCTGACACAGGTGCACATGACCCTTTGGCACAGACACCAGCGCGGTGGGGAATGGAAGTGTGCTCCAGTGTCCTTGCAGCCTCTTCTCCTCGCTGTCCCACCGTCAACCCAGACGACCTGGCCCCCCAAATTCGACAGGGGGTGGATGCAGTGTGTGAGGCAGACAGCCCAGCGACGACACTGAGATGGTGTCACTCAAAAAAGCCATGGCTCCCGTTGTCAGATCATGGGTCTTAGAAGGGAGAATTCTGCCTTTTCCATTTCATTTCCCCAAAGACGGGGTTTCTGGTGAAAAGCTGTTAGACAACATAGTATGTGAGAAGGGTCCCGGGTCAGAGCCACAAATGCA
This sequence comes from Myotis myotis, assembly GCF_014108235.1. Taxonomy (NCBI): domain Eukaryota; kingdom Metazoa; phylum Chordata; class Mammalia; order Chiroptera; family Vespertilionidae; genus Myotis; species Myotis myotis. The sequence continues at coordinate 60,909,513 of NW_023416401.1, read as the reverse complement.
GGCTGCACCCAGTGTCACGGTGATTCAGTGTTTGGTCATCCTGAAATGCCACAGCTGCTTATGAGAAAGTCTCTTTAATGAAGTCAGGTACAGCTTGGTTAAAACAAAAACAGCGATAGCTGGGATGGCACTGTGGGAGGCTGGAGAAGGGGTCTTCCTTGGCCTGCTCCCTCCCAGCATGTCCACAGATCAGAAACTGCTTCTGGTGCCCAGAGCCGAGCCTGGAGGGCACACAGAGAAGAGGTGGGAGCCCTCGTCTGGGAAAGCGGGGACATCCTGAAGCACACACACACCCATCAGAGGTCAGTATGCAGTGAAATGCTCACGTCTGCAGTTCCAGAAGTGAGAGTTCTGTGGGGGAGGCAGGACCTTGGCGGGCAGGGGACATTCCAGGTGAGGGAATGCGCCAGGGAGCTGGTTGTGGGAGGTCAGAAATCAGCCACAGCACAGAACAGTGGGGAGCCCCCACGGCTCTGGAGGTGATAAATGCCCCCACAGAGAGGATCAGCTTAGTGGGAAAGAGATAAGGAGCAGGGGCCAGTGGGAGCTCTGTGGAGGGGTCAGGCACTCACAGGTGAGATAAATGCCAGGATGGGGGATGAGCTGAGACAGACACGTGAACGCGGACAAGCGGCTTCCTGGGCTCTGCTGAGACAGGACAGGCCCCTGCTGCGATCAACACATACAGTGGCCATGCTCCAGCCACCACAAATAATCCGATACCCCTGGTGAGTCAGGAGCTCCCAAGGGTCACGGAGCCGAAATAATCAGGCAGGCTGCTGGGGAGAGAGGCAGAGGAACCACCCAAAGAAACGTTTCAACACAACACCTCCTTGCCAAGGGAAATGGAAACCAGCCCAAGCGCAAGACCTAGTTTTACAGGCCTTGAAAACCATCAGCGATGCAGAGGTTTTACCGAGGCCAAGCCACACAGGCCGAGCTGAGCTCTGACCTCCACCGCTGGGCGCCAATGGCATGCCTTAATCGGCGCAAATTTCACCTGAAGGTGGAATACAAGGTGGCAGTTCTCATGAGCGTCACGTAAGGAGTGGTTCTGGGAGCCGGCGGCAGGAGCTGTCCCAGGCAGGGCGGGGTGCTGAGGGACACGTGTGATGAAGGCCTGGCACACAGCAGCCCTGAGACCAGCCAGCCTGTCATGGGTCTCAGATATGGAAAGAGAGATCAAGGCCTGAGGCCAACTCAGAAGGCGACGAAAAAAACTCTTCAGGAGGAAGTCAATCAGTGGAGCAGCAAGTCTTCAAGGAGCACTGATGTGTGCGCATTCAGGGTGGGGAAGGTGGGGGAACCCTGTAGGTACAGTCCCTGCACTCAGCAGGGTGGGACTGACGGCCAGTCCATCAGAGCTCAGAGGAGAAGGCACTCGAGGCAGCTCTGCGGAGAGAGGGTCTGAACAGGACTTGCGTGCACGCGGCTGACAGCTACTGAGCGCGCGAGGAGCTCCGCACAGACCCTTCTGCCTGATGCTCCCAAGCACTCCCTGTGGTGGGGACTAGCATCAGTACCCCCTTTCACAGAAGAGTCCACAGCACGTGGAGAGCCAGGCACTCTCCCTGCCACCCAGCAAGTGAGGACGAGCGCCGGAGGGCAGGCCGGCACGGAGCCTCCGACAGGCGAAGAGCGGGCTGGAAGCGGGGCACCTGGAGGAGCCGCGCCCGAGGGGGTGGAAACCACACAGAGGAGTCCGGGCCTGGCTGCCAAGCAGCCTCCTTCTGAGTGGACGGCTCTGCTGAGGAGGAAGGAACCTTTCCATAGGTAGGTGGCACTGCCCAGTGCGAACTCCTAGTTTGCAGCCGTACAAACAATACTTGGTCACATCGGGAAGCAGCAGCGTGCCTCCAGAGACCAGCTCTCATTTTCTGCCTCCTCTCCACCTGGACTTGCTCAGCAGCTGGTAGGGGAAGAGCGTGGAGTCGGGAGGCCCTGGAATTTCCCATCCTCGGACTTCCTGATCTTCGGCAGACTCCTTTGTTTGTGCTTCTGGTGCTGGGGGAGGACCTGGGGCTGTCCAGGCCCCCACACTCGGCCGGGGACAAACTGCTGAGCAGGGAAGGCTGCTTGGCTTCCTTTCTTTCTTTTTAACCCTCGGCCAGGAAGCGAGGCGTTCTCCCAGCAGCCCCTCAAGAACTCTCCATCCTGTTCCCTGTCCCCCTCCTGCCCCACCTTCCTGGGACAGGAACACAGGGCTGGCCTCTGTGGCCAGATGCAGGCTCTGATTTCCCTGTGGGCGGGTGGGAGAGGGGGGAGGCAGGGCTGGCCTGGCAGGGGTGCCTGTGAAAGTGGTAGGTGCAGCTGAGTGCACCCAGAGAGGCCAGCGTGGTGGGCAGAGATAGGATCCCAGGCTCTCAGCTGGGGCAGGAGAAAGGAGAACCTGCCAGCTGGCCAGGGTGGTCCAGGCGGCTAATGCCTCTGGCCGCTAAGCAGACAGGGAAGCTTTTCAGAGTCTAAGACTCCCCTCTGGCAGCTGCCAGGAACAAACCCTCCCTTCCCTTTGCCCAGCGTCTAGGTTGTGGACCCAGGGTGCTCACCTGGGTGGGTGACTGACTGTGTGTCTCCCTGTGGGACACCCGGACACTGGTAGTCTTGTGTCTGGGTTCCATGTGTAACAACATGGGGTCCAGGCTGATGTTCCCACTGCACCAGGCGCCCTACAGAACACGGTTGTTTAATTCAACTGAGGCCTTACAATAGCCCCCGGAGGGAGTGCTGATGAGAAGACAAATTCTCTTGCCTTCTGGGGACCTTGGACAAGTGATGTCACCATGACACCTCTCCATGCCTCCTTTCTTCAGCTGTGAACCGGGACAGATACCTCCCAGGCTCCCAGGAGCTGTGATGAGCAGGTGAGGTTCAGAGAGGTCCTCTAACCGGCTGAGGGACACACAGCAGGAAACAGTTCCCTGCTGCACTCCTCACCCTGCCTGGGCCTGGGTCCCAGGGGTGACCACTCATCCACCTGTGCCCTCCGGTTCCGTCCTAATTGTTTCCACAGCAACTGAGTAGTAAGATACAAAATCTGTTTGCCTGGGGGAACAGAGGCAAGGCCAAGCTCACGCCCTCCCATGGGCGCCCCGTCTCCTGCTTCCCCAGTGTCTCCTGTTCTCCCTGCCGGGAAAGCTCCGCTCCTGGGGACAAAGGAGTGGCATTCCACCCAAGGACAGGCCAGGGTGAGCCAGGCACAGCCTCCCTCTGTCTCCCTCGGTCCTGCCTGGAGCAGGCCCTTGGAAAGAGAGGCCCCAGCCCAGAGCCCACAGAGCTGGTTTATATTCTAGGCGGCTCCTTCCGGCTGTGTGCTCTCTCCCTCCCCACCTCCCTCCCTTCCTTCTCCCCCTCCTTCTACCCTGGGGTGGAGGCATGGTGATGGCAGCTACGAAAAAACAGGCTGCTGCTGTGCTAGCATCGCCCTCCCAGCCACGCGGAAGCCCATAGATGAGGAGTGGAACTGCAGCCCTGGAGACCTCGCAACCTTCCCTGAGGAATGGGGGAGGTGAGAATGTTCTCCACACCAGCAGAGAGCAAGGGAGCAGCAGAGATGGAGCCTGCAGATACCCGAGCAGCCCACAAAAGGCCCCTCTTGGCCTTGCCTCTGTTCCCCCAGGCAAACAGATTCTGTGTCTGACTCCCCCAGTTGCTATGGAAACGACTAGGACAGAACAGGAGAGGACAGGTGGATGGGTGGGCACCCCTGGGACCCAGGCCCGGGCAGGGTGGGGAGCGCAGCAGGAAAAGCCCTTCTAGTACCATCTGCAGGTACCAACTGCTGTCTGGGCCCAGCGGCTACAGCCAGTCAGCCGGGCCAGGCCGCATGGCGCAGGGGCCTCACCCTGGCATCCAGGGTTATCACGACAATGGCAACAGCCACAGGTCACCCCTCCTGGGCGTGGCAGCCCTGCGCCAGGAACAGCAATTAACTCTCAAGCCTCATCAGCCCTGGAGGTGACTACCATTATTAACCCATTTTACACATGAGGAAACTGAGACTCAGACAGACGAAGTCACTTGTTCAGGACACACATCTGTTGAGCTGCAGAGCTGAGATTTTAACTCATCCGGTGTGGCCTGGAGGCCCTGCTCTTAAACCAGGACCCAGCATTTATGAGAGATTAACTAGATTTCTTCCTGTCCCTCAAGCTATAGAAGCTCTCTGATGTACCTGACAAGCAGCGCTGGCCTGTCGGCCCCACGGGCAGAACAGCCTCTGCACCTGATGAGTTGGCCGGTGTCAGAAGTTGTCCCTGACGTTCATGTGCCTCAGGGACAACCAAAAGGAGGGAAACTCTACTCCTGCGCTCCAGTTCCTCTGTGGTCACCTGTTTGGGCTTCATTGTTGGTGTTCCCTTTCCAGACTTGTAGGATGGCACCTGAGTAAGCTGCTCACCCTTCATTCTGAGCCTATTCCCATCCTCAGGCAAAACACCCATGGACTGCAGCAACCTGTGCAGGCCTGATGCCCAGGAGCAGCCTAGAAGCCCTGATAGATCCCCCGTGTGGGCACCATTTCTCAGGGCAAGTTACACCACATCCGTCACATGCACTGGCCCATCTCACTGTGCCTAAGCCGCCTGTGAACAGATGGCCCTGGGACTTCCTGGAGGCCTCCGGGATGCTGGGGTTCGGCGTGTGGGGGACTAATGTGGGGGTCTCTGCTGCTTCTCACTGTGTCGGCAGAGCTGGACAGCATGGATGTCGGTCCAAGGGACCAACAGTGGCTGGTCACAAGGGCTCTGGGCATTTTAAATTCTAACCAATCCCCCTAGATTTCCGATTTGTACACAAGGAGAGACAAACACTTAGAGTAGACCTACTGCTGGCAGTTGGGTGGCTACAGGATAGGGCTGTGCTCCTGTCGTCTGAGAGCTTACAGTTGGGTCAGCAAGACCAAACCTAGGGGACACTGCTGGGGGAGAGACCTGGGTGGAAGAATTACAGAGCTTAGGGAATGGGGCAGGCGAGGGGGCATTTCCATCCAGAGCCTCCTGGGAGAATTGTGGCCCACGCCCGGAAGTGCAGTAGGGATGTACTATTTGTTTTTCAGTGAAACTTGCCTTTAAAAAAAAAACCACAAAAAACAGCCCTGCCCAGTTTGGCTCAGTGGATAGAGCATCAGCCCACGGACTGAAGGGTCCTGGGTTCGATTCCGGTCAAGGACATGTACCTCAGTTGCAGGCTCTATTGGGAGGCAACCAATTGATGTGTCTCTCTCACATCAAAGTTTCTTTCTCTCTGTCTCTCCCCCCTCCCTTCCATGCTCTCTAAAAATCAATGGGAAAATATCCTCGGGTGAGGATTAACAAAACAAACAAACAAACAAACAAATAAAAAACAAGGCTCTCTGGGCAGCCCCATGGACTCACACCAGCCTCTGGGAATTGTGACAACGGCTGGACGTGCACTTTTCTGTCTGTGCTGGCCCTGCTGGTGGGAGAGCCTCTCCCTGCACAGCCCCCCCACCTGCCAGCCTCCAGCACGCCCGCCTCCTCCCCTACCTTTGGGCTCCAGGCCGTTGGAATTAAAGTGCATCCTCTTCTGACACTCTGTGCAGCTCATCAGGAACCGGGTCACAGCCTCTCGTGGAAGGAAGGCGTACGTCTCCGCAATCTGGGGGAGAGAGGAGGTTCGCTTGTTATGTGGATCCGTGGGGAGCGCTTCGTCACCCCGTCAACAAGGGCTGTGCTTGCACTTGGTGGCAGGCCCTTGGCCCTTGCCAGGAAGGGCAGGGATTTGAGGAGCAAGGGGCAGATGTCCTCGATTCTCAGTCATGGAAATGAGTCAGTACTTTTGCAGAAAATGTGTTTTAAAAATTTGAATAAAATTAAAAAAGCAAAGCATTTAAACATTACCTAGTCTTTAACCTATATTCTAGTAATATTCCTCGCAGAACATTTTATGACCGTTACTGAAAAATGAGCTTATGAGCATCGCTCTAGGGTAGGACGAAACAATTTCCCCTCCCACAGATGGATAAACTGAGACCCGTTTATAAATCTACAGGCTCTGGGCCAAGGTTCTACAAGCTATTTTCTGCGAAAACTCACAGATCAAGAACCTTTCTAGGGAGAGCTGTGAAAGGCTGATGCCAAGGGATCCGATTTTTCAAACAGGACAGACTCTTAGGACCGCCATGTTCCAAGTTAGGTCATGAGGCCCAGAGAGGTGAACCTATTGTCCCAAGGTCACACAGCTCTCTAGAGGCAGTGCCAGACTGAAGCCCATGTTTCAGGTCACACCACCCCATACCTGCCTCCAGAGGGCCTCCCCTAGCTAGGGAGAAGAGAAGGGGGGGCATGGGAGAGAACACAAGAGAGAAGTTGGGTGGGGGCGTGGGGAAGGTGGGCTCCTTGGCCCACCCCTCTTCTCTTGCTCTGGGTTTTGGGAAACCCGCTGGCCCTGGTTTGGCTGCCTGAGGGGTCCAGAAGGACCTCTGAGGCCCAGGTTCCCTGGCTGAGGCCCATAGCTGCCCAGTTGCTGGTTTTTACCCATTTCCCAGAGCCCAGGCCCTCCCACTCTTCTCCACTAAGGGGCAGCATCGCCCCAGCATTCCACAGTCCTCGCTGCAACCCAGCTGGGAAAGTTGGCCCAGCTGCTCCTTAGGGATGCACAAACGCCCCGCTCAATCTCTGTGTGGCCAGGGGGCTGGGTAGTGCAGGGCGGAGTGGATGGATGAGGTGGGAGGTGGGGAGTAGGAAGTCCAGGGCACCCCAAGCTGTAGCCAGGCCCTGAGAGGACCAGCTCCATTGTGCTCCCAGCTCAGCCAGCCTGTGGAGCACCAGGGACCACTCCTGCCAGGCAGCTGGCTGCAAAAGCAGAGTTAATTTTGGTGACACAATTGTTATTTCTCAGCTGATTTGATGCTCTGCGGAGCAGGCAGGCTTCTTGATGAGTTATCTCCCTTCCAAATTCCCTGTCTTGATTGCCTTTCTTTGGAGGTCAGGGACAAGGGCAAAACCCTGGTCTCCGATTGGAGCTGGTGAGTGGGAAGGTGGTGGTCAGCCATGCACCAGTCCTTCTTAGATGTCAGGGCTGAGAGATGGGAGCTTCCCTGCCACCCACATGCACATCTTCATCCCAGCCCAAAGCTGCCTGGAAGTCTTAGGGGAAGAACATCCCTGTCGGGCTGCAGGTTGGGAGGGATGGGTCTTGCGGAAGGGCCAGTGGCTGTAGGAGTAAAGCAGAGGGCTATGGCTAACTAGGGCCAACCAGATGACCTTGTAGGTGCCCCGAGGCATGGTATTCCTGGTAAAATGAAGGGAGGTTCATACCATAGGGACAGCCCTACTTCTCCACATGGAGCTCACTGCCACTGAAACCATTTTTATACGGCTAGAGAGGGCCTTCCTGGCCTGGTTGTTCTGCTGAGGGCTGTCCATTGGCCTGCTGAGAGTACAGGAATGGTTCCCAGAGAGGGCTCTGACACAGGCCAGAATGGTGGCCCCAGCTCTCCTGGCCTTGCAGACCCAGCAGTATGCAAAGGCTGGCTGGAGCGCCACATGCAGGGGGAGTGCTAGTGCACCCCCCTTTGACTCTGTGTTCCAGAGGGGGAAAAGGGGTTGGCCGGAGGCAGATAGGTGAGAGGTCCTTCGAGCTGCCTGAAGACCAGGGAGGAAGCCCTGTCTTGCATGGCTAGAATGTCTGTGGCCTTGCTAAGAGCTCCCTGGGGAGTCAGCCCAGCTCTGCACTGCTGTAGGGAGCCACGTGGAGGATGCTTCCCCCAGTGGGGCCTGCGACCTTTTGCGGGCATCTTTTGGTGCACCCTCCTGGCTTGTGCACACGAGAAATGGAACCTCCATTTCTGTTCGATGCACGGACGTCCAAGGGCACAGGATCACAGGTTGAGTTAAAATGAGAAGGACAATCCCAGCGGATGCTCTAGTCAGTAGGATGGTGGTTTTCAGAAATAGACTCTTATGCTGAAGTCCAAAACATGAAACAGATAAAGATAGAGCTGCTGTGTTTAAGGAGGGGAAGCTCCAGGATCCCTGTCTCCACTTAGCTTCCCTCAGCTGCCTTGGGGGCCTGCTGCCTTGCTCTCCTCGGGGCCATCTGCCCGGACCCTGGCACTTACATGTGAATTTGCCTCTTACCTTCTTCCTAGTGATAAAAACCAAGAGAGATTTTGCTGGCAGGAAGAGCAGAAGCTATTTACAGAGTCGCTGACTTGTAAGGCTCCATTTCGCTCCCCAACTCGGAGGCCGGCCGACTAAGACAGATGAGGCCAATTGGGGGGATTTGCACCACTTTACAAGATCCTCCTTCTGCCCCGTGGGTGGATTAGCACGTGGTGGACCTGGAGTAGCTACTGACCACATCTGGCCCCAACTACAAAGTAGTCTGGGCATCCAGATCCGGATTCTGGAACCTGATCTTGCCTACCAGCACCCTGGGGGCGAGGGAGGAAGCAAACGGGCTCACTCTAACCCAGATGGGTGCAGGCACCAGAAAAGCCCCTTGAGAAAGGACCAATCCTCAATGTGGGTCCAGGGAACTTTGTAGAACCGCGTGGAAACCTCCCCAGGCCCTGGCATTGGCAAGACCTCCTGGGATCCTCTGGCCCTCAAGTCACACTGCATCAGAGGCAAAAAGTAAGGCCCGGGCTTCCTACCCAAAGTGGGAATCCCCCTGCATTAGCTCATATACGTCCAGCTTCAGAAAGCTCATTACCTGATCCTGATCCACTGCTGAACAGTGGCAGGTGCCAGAAAGTTCTTTTTCCCTCTGAAGAATGCACCTCTTTCAATGCCCTGAGCACGTTGACCCATCTCCTTTCCAGCCCTCTGCCTCCCGCAGGCACCCCAGGCCTGTGAGGATCCGAAAGTCCCAGCTGCCCTGGAGATAAGGCAGTCCCAGGATTCAGGTTTGGCAAAACACAGAGAGACAGGTCCCCAAACACCTCAGCCATGAGCCTGACACCAGCCCTGTGGTGCCAGGCTGTCCCCTCTGCAGCCATCAGCACAGAGTTTCCTGGGAGCTCCCTGTCCCCAGGTCCGGATGGGGCGGGGCAGGTCCACTAGTGAGCCTGAAGAGTTAGGCTCGGATGAAAGAAATGGCAGATGAAAAGAGGGGGACAAAAACATCCAGGCACCACCCCCACCCCCAGAAGGGAAAGGGTGGCATGGAGAAGGGTGACAGATGGGGGAGAGGGGGAAGGGAGAGGAGACACACAGGGAGGAGGGGGGTGCGGCAGCCTCCTTGGCCTCACACCCACTGCAGGAGGGCCCTGGCCTGTTCCACTCAGCGTTGGCCCCGCTGCTGAAATTCCAGCTCTGTGCACAGCCCAGCTGGCTCACTGCCCGTCATGTGCCAGCTCCAGGCTGGGCAGCGGGAAGTGGGGCACGCGGCGGGCATATGGCCGAGAAGCCAGGAAATGCAGAGCAAAGCCTGGACGGCCGCTTGGCCCAGGGACACAGATGCTGCCAATACCAGCCTGGCTCTGCCCTCTCCATAGCATGGAGCCCACAGCCCCTGGCCTTCATAAATAGCCAGGGGGTGCCTGCAGGTGAGGCGTGGTGCTGGACACCAAGGGAACCAGGGCAATCACATGGTCTGGCTGGCTCCGGCCCATCTACCTGGACAGCAGCAAGTCATTGGCTTTACGAGCTGACCACAGGGGTTTGAAGAAAGGTAGGCTGTGTAGTGCTCAGAGTGCAGGCTCTGGGGCCAGCTACTTCGCTCTGCATGTCAACTGGGCAACCTCAGGCAGATTACCCATCTCTCTGACCTTCATTTTTCTTGTCTGTAAAATGGGGATAACAGCACCAAGAGCTGGTGCCTGGGAAGTGCCGAGCACAGGGCCTGGCATATGCTACCTGCCCAGCACTGGCAAATTTAACGCTGAGCAAATGTGCTGGGTCTCATCGGTACCACATTGGCCCCAGCCTGGGTGGCCCTCCCTCTGCCCAGGACCCTCTGGTGGAAATACCCTCACAATTCCCTTCCCACACTTTCCCACATGTATTGAGAAGCAGGAGAGGTGGGCCAGATGGTATAATAATCTCCTGCTTCCCTCAGCCTGAACCCTCATCTCTCTAAGGTCCTTGGCACAAGGGTCCGTCCTTAAGACTCACTTAGGGCAAAGGCCATCTTCTGAGGACAAGGACACAGCAGATTGTTGGATTTTCTTTTCTTTTTTTAATCCTCACCTGAGAAGTGAGGATATTTTTTCCATTGATTTTCAGAGAGTGGAAGGGACAGGGGAGGGAAGAAAGGGAGGGAGGGAGAGAAAGGGAGAGAGAGAGAGAGAGAGAGAGACATTGATGTGTTAGAGACACAGCGATTTATTGCCTTCCCCTCACGCCCCAATAGGGGCCAGGGATTGAACCTGCAACTGAGGTATGTGCCTTTCATCGGGAATCGAACCCGAGACCCTTCAGTCCACAAGCAGATACTCTAACCACTGAACAACTTGCTAGGGCTGGATTTTTAAAAAAATCCTCACCGGAGGATATGTTTTTATTGATTTTAGAGAGAGAGGAAGGGAGACAGGGAGGGAGGGGAGAAAGAAGGAGAGAGAGAAAAAGAGAGAGAGAGAGAGAGAGAGAGAGAGAGAGAGAGAGAAACAATGACGTGAGAAAAATATAGATCAGTTGCCTCCTGTATGCTACCCTGAACTCGCAACCAGCACTCCAGCCAGCTGAGCCATCCACCCAGGGCAGATGGTTGGGTTTTTAAAAAATCAGGCCATATGGAGAAAGTACAGACTTATACAGGCCACCTCCCCTGCAGTCCACGGCTATCTAGACAAAGAACTTGGGGTAGGAGGGGTGTGGTATCTGCCTCGGGTGGGGAAGCCTGGTCCCAGAGGCGCAGGTCTCTAGGAAGCCAGTGAGGAAGCCAACACAGAGGGGGCATGAGGACACTGGCTGACTACCACTCAGGTGCGGTGTGACCTTAGACAAGTAGCTGAATTCTCTGGGTCTCAGTTTCCTTAACTGTGAAATGGGACCACAGCCCATCACAGGGCTGCTATCAGGCTTAAACGAACGGGAAGTGCTTGGCTTTCCTGGTTTAGTGGTGGGCACTGGACAAACGGTTCAAAGCTGTGCATAAGCTATGGCGATGGGGGCCAAGAGGGAGATGGAACCAGAACACAGGCAGGCCCTCGTGCTTGTGCTCAGGGCACCATCCCTCCCACCTCCCCATGTGGGACGTTCCCCACCCCTAGCAATTTAGCTGTCTCTCCTCCCTTCTGCCTACCCACAGCTTAGAATGCTGGCTTCCATCCACCTTTTTCATGAAGCCCCTGGCTTAGCACAGTGTCTGGAGATACCTTTGCTAAATACCCAGGTACCGAGGCTCTTGTTCCCTCCTAGTTTTAGAGACATCTCTGTGTGTGTTTTTGGTTTTGGTTTTTGTTTTTTTTCTCAGAACTCCCCACCCCAAATCAAACGGATTTCCTTGAGGCTGGGGATCAGGTCCTCAGACTCTTCCTGGGGAACTCCCAACACCGACTTCACAGGGCGGTAGGGGATCAAAAAAACTCACACACAGAAAGCATGCAGGACAGGCCTGGTACACAGTACACGCCATGAAAGCACCTGCCCTTACGCTTATCATTATCTAGCCACACACACCCCTGCCCCTCAGAGTGGCAGAGTAGGCTGTGAAGGGCTGGGGGGGGGGGGGGTGAGTGAAGCAGAAATGGGGAGAGAAAGGCTTCCCTCCTGCCCCCCTCCCTCGCCTCCCCTCCCTCTCACTCCCTTCAACCTGCTTCTCCTTTGTGCTCAGACCACAGAACCCGCCCCCTGCCCTGTGAGCCATCTCCGACTGCCATGCCCTTGCCCTGTGCCCCCCTGGGTCCCCAAAGGCCTTTCATCACGCCCCAGTTCCCGCCCCGCCCCCCCCTCCCCCCCCCACATGTGCGGAGCCCATGGCCTCCTGCCAAGGCCCGGGGCTGCCAGCAGGGGCAGGGCAGGAATCTCACCGCTCTGTAGGTCTTCTTCTGCCCAGCGTGCTTGGGGGCTTTGCCGGGCTCCGCTGAGCTCTCCACATGCATCGAGTAGATGATGTCAAAGAAATCTTCCACCACAGCGACCCGCTTCAGAGAGATGCCCTCGGGCTCCGACAGGCCATCTGCCCCCTGCACAGGGTGGACAAGCTGTGTTAGTGTCAGGGATGATGGCGGGGTGAGAGCTGGGCCCTCAGGATGGGCAGTGGGCCGGGGGCAGGACAGCGCTGCTCTCTGACCCCAGCAAGGTCTCTGGTGATAGATGGAGGGGGATGGCGAGGGGTGGAAAGGGCCCACGGGGAGGGCCCAGGGAGGGGCTACCAGAGTCAGGGTGGCTGCTGCTACTAAGTCTCCCAGAAACAACGGGCAGGGGGTGACAACAACAAAAATACAAATTAAAAAACCAAGAGGCTCCCTGTTCACAATTTCAGGCAGATTGTGCCAGACTCAGGCGGGGAGCTCTCGAATCACACGCTGTGCCAAGACCATCCTGGAAGTCTCTGGGGAGGGGGGTGCTAAATAGATGCAGCCACATCAGGAGCTCGCCAATTAGCAGTAACCTTTCACTGCGGTCCTGGGCTGGGGTCCCAGGGGACCAGCCTGGATCACCTGGGTGACTCCTGCCTCCACCCTGGCCTTTCAGAAAAGCTTTTCACCACGGCTCGCCCTCCCCACTCCAGCAGCTGAGTGCCAGCAGCGGCACCCCGGCTCTTTGTGCGCGGTGTCGGGAATAACAGACACGAGGCCAGGTGGAGGTGGCAGGGCTGTGTGAGCAGGGTGGCCGTACCCCCCCCTCCCGCCCCCACTTTCTTGTCAGTCTGGCCTGAGTGCTGTCGGCTGGCCCGACAAGGTGTGTCAGGATGGAGGTGGAGTCCCTCAGCTGAAGAGCTTCTGGGCCCACACCTGTCCTCTCCCATGAGCAGGGCCTGGGGTGGAACGGGGAGACTGCAGGGTGTGAGGCCGGGGGACGTGAGGATGGGCAGGTGCTTTAAGGGAGCGGACTGCTCAGTGAGTTCCTTATTCATAGGGCAAAGGCTACACACAAGCTCAGGTACACCTGGCTCTCAGCCATCATCTCCCCATGGGAGAAGCTTGCAGGACTCGGGGCGGAGCTTCAAAGATAAAGAGGAAGTTGGGGCACAATTTGGGGGGAAAGCCTTTCTCTGAAAGTTCCTGAAACACAAATTTCCAAGATAATTCTTCCCCAGAGGATCCTGCTCAAGAACTGTCAGCTCTGTGAGAGTGTAGGCTGCACCCACTGCCTCACGGCTGTCTCCCCAGCGCCTAGAACAATGCTTGGCACATAGCAGACTGACTGGCTGGTTACCAGCAGCAGCCAGGCCATGTAGTTTAGACCAGCTCTTCCCTGCTCTGAATAAGGCCCCATCATTTAGGTGGTTGTGTGACCCTGAGCAGTTATTTAGCGTCTCTGAGCCTACGATCCTTTATCTGGAAAATGGGGAGAACAGAAGCACCTCTCCCATGAGCTACAAGGGGGAGAAATGAGATCCATGTGTGGCACTTAGCACCAACCCAGCCCATAGGAACTGCTGGACAAACATGGTCATGAAGCAGTGCCATGCCATTTGCCAAGCCTCTCCTAGCTTGGGCCGCCTGTGGTATGGTGGCTGGGAAGTGGCACAGCTGGCTTAGTCCCTCAGTCTTTGCAGTCTGGGGAGACTAGAGGCTGTGCTGAATGGGATCCTCACTCATGACATATTCCTGCCACAGACAGGGTTTAGTTTTATCCAGCAACTTTCCCAACACGCCATGGTGGGTGAACAGCGTTGTCTCTTTGCCAGTGACCCATTTGAGAGCAAAATGGGGGAGGGAGAGCATCTGGGCATTTGGGGTGTAGAGCACCAAACCCTAGAGCTGGTGGGGAGTGTTTGTGAGTGGTGACCATGGGTGGTGACATCACTGGTCTTGTGCAGATAGTATTGCCAATGGCTTCCTTCCTGGTCAGGATCCATTTCAATGAGGACTTGTCAGAGAGCAGCATGCATCTGGGGTGTGCATGTGTGTGTGCATGTGTACTCCGGGTGTGAGCGTGTGTGTAGCTGCTTGCTGGTCCTGCTTCCTTGTTGTGAGGTTGGGGGCAATCTCTTCAGCCTCCCTGAGCTCCACTTATGAGATGAGCTGTAAAATTCCATGACTCTTCTGCTCCTAAGTCCTCTCAGGAGTTACTGTTCTCTCTTTCCTGAAGTCCCCCTCTGCAGTTCTGGACCATTTGTAAACAGGGCTTATCAGTGACTGACTCATTCATTAGCTGACTTGTTACTACCCAGCATTCTGGGGATCTTCAAATATTGCTGCGACAGAGTTGGGTGGCACAAATGTTATGACAGGTCAGTTATAAGATACTTCTAACCAGAGGTTCATATTGGCAAAAACAAACAAAAGAATCTTAAGAATTAAAATATAACTGGGTTTCCATTTTTTTGATCTGATGGTGGTTACCTAGGTATGTTCAGTTTATAAAAAGTCATTAATCTGAACACTTATAATCTGTGTACTTTTCTATATGTCTGTTAAAACTTAATTTTTAGAATGTATATTTAAAAAGTATAGTGAGTAGTTCCACAACATTTTGGTAATCTGAATCCAGAGGCATAATGATGGATTTAGCTGCTTAAAAGTGAATAGCCCTCCCTGCTCATAATATTGTTTCAGGCCACAGATACTCTGGAAAAGGGAGATGTATTTTGGTGGGAAGGAATGAAGAAGGAAATCTGGTGGGAGACAGTATTGTACACAGGTGAGGTGGAAAGTGCTCCCTGATCAGATTGTGATCTTGGGCAGGTCACTTCTCGACCTCCTGAAACTCAGTTTCCCCACCTGTGAAATGGGCCTAAAAAGTCCTAGTTGGATGTTCCAAGGATTATGTAAGAATGTATACATCAGGCATTTGTCACACATCGGATTGTAAACATCCATCTCTTCCCCTTAGGCCCACTGAGTTTGAACACGTTATAGTTAGGAATCTGCTCTTATCTCTGGGCCCTCTGATCCATTGAGGCTATAGAACAGGACCCCAAGGTAATATCTACCACAAAAAGAGAGAGTCTTATGTAAGTCCTAAGTAACATGCTAAGGCTGTCACACAAACTTGCAATAAGCTTTCCTAAAGTCACGGTGTTGTTAATCAACCTGGGTTAAATAGTGAAACGCTGTCCAGTGCCTGTCCCATGTCTGTCCTAGCTTCCACTTCCATTCTTAGGCAGACATGAGTAACCAAAAGCATTGCACCTGGTCCAATGTGACCAAAAAGTTATCTCAGAGAAACAGTTCAGGGGAGCATTTTTTAAAGTTCCCTGTTTGAAAGTTGACTGTGATGTCCCCTGATGTTCAAACCTCGGCCCTGTGATTGGTCTGTCTCACCTGTTGAGAGGTACCCAGGAAAGGAGAGGGCCTGTAGCAACCAGAATTCTACCCACACAAGATATGCAGAGCCACACCTTGAACTGTCCTTTGCCGAGCTGTGGCCACCTGGACACCATGTGTGCTACACCCTAAGGGAAGAACACCAGGATATCTGTGTGGCCTTCAAGGAGGACCCTGGCAGGAGAACAAACAAATCCCACGGCAGTCACGTGCCACAGACATCTCCGCCATGCCCTGCATCCAGAGAGGTAATAACCTTCATGCTAAAAGCTGAAGGGGAGGCATGCCTTCCCGAGCTGAGAATCCAGACACACCTCCACAGGGCAAGAGCTGCTAATCAAGGGAGCGGAAAGCACCTTCCCCACAGCCTTGGGATGCCCCTGCCAACCACTTCTGCTCTGTACCCAAGTGAGCTTCATCTAATCCATTGCCCTCAGCACGCTGTGCCCTGCATTGACAAAGGAAGCTCACTTCATTTACAAGGCTGGATAAAGAGAGGGCCTGGAGCCTCCTTACTGTACCCCGCTTCCTGGGAACACCAACCAGGAGTGATGGCATGGGACCCCGATGCAGCACCCTATGGGAAAAGCCATGAGAAAAACACATGGGCAGTTGCGAAAAACCGACCTCGGGGCCTTCCTGCATGGGGAAGAATATTACCATGGTAACACACACCAGCCTTTGGAACCAGCCAACTCCAAACAGCTGGCCAGACCCAGGCCAACAAAACCCAGGCATGGCAATCATTTTAAAAAATTCACTGAGCCCCCCCAGTGTGGCTCAGTGGTTGAGCATTGACCTAAGAACCAGGAGGTCATGGTTCTATTCCTAGTCAGGGCAGATGCCCAGGTTGTGGGCTGGATCCCCAGTGTGGGGTGTGCAGGAGGCAGCTGATCGATGATTCTCTCTCATCATTGATGTTTCTATCTATCTATCTCTCCCCCTTCATCTCCGAAATCAATAAAAATATATTTAAAATAATAAAAATAAATAAAAAATCCATGGAGCTACTACCTTTCTTGGACAACACCATCTTTTTTAAACCTAGCCCATCTGGGTTCTAAACTAAAAGCCAGGTTGCAAGTCACTGAAGAAATCACCAAATGTTTAGGACAGTGGTCCTCAAAGTGTGCTCCCAAGGTCACCATCATCAGCATCATCTGGGAACTTGTTAGAAATGCAAATTCTCAGGCCCGACCCAATACCTACCAAATCTGGGGGTTTTAAAAGGCATCAAATAATTCTGATGCACAGCCAATTTTGAGAACTGATGAATGTAATGTCTCCATAATTGAGACAGGAAGGTAACTACTAAGGAAGCTGGCATTGACTCATTAAATACAGACATGCTCTGTGCTTCTAGGCCTAACATATTAATATTTTCTTCTTCAATGAAGGCCAATTTTCCTAATGGTGTGAACAAAAGAATCTTACTGGGTAACATTAGTATAAATTCAAAATACCTGCCCAGAAACTTAATGTGGATTATGAATAGAGAGGGCAGGCGTGCCCAGCATCCTGGCATCAGATTTTTAAATCCTCCCTGGCACAGTTAGTTACTACTTAACCAGGTCATCCCTTGACAGGTCTTTTAGGGCTTCCTCACTTTCCTCCAATGATCTGAATGCTTAGCACAAGGAAGGCTGCTACATTCAGGGCTGCAGACTTACAAGGGAGACAGAATGCTTTACCAGCATTAGAGAGGCAATGCCAGGGTGGCCTCATGAGCTGTTGTCAGGAGTCATCCCTCAGGTAACCTCCTGAATCTGACTGTACCTTGTCCGTATCCCACTAAGCCAATTAAATGGACCCCTGCCCTTGACGGCAGGTGAGGTCCAAATGCTAATGGATTGCAGTTCTGTCATCTCCATTGGAACTTCTAAGCCACATGCTGATAATAAGTTACATACTTATCAAGGTGGGCTCACCGCTTCAGGCCACCATCACTATATTAGTGGCGTACGCCTTCCAGCAATGAAAAAGCCTTGGTTGAGAGGATGTGGCTAAATAGCGGGGACATTTCTCAGCTGGGCTCCTAAGGTAGAGGAAGAAACCACAAAATCCTTAGGATGTGCCCTTTCGGGGCATTTCAGATCCAGCTTTTGACAAGGCATAAAAACCAACAAGACTGTCATCAGAGGAGAAGGTCCGTCAGCAGAATCCACCCCAGTGGAAACACACCTCTGGCAACCACCTGTGTGGGAGTTGACTGTGCAGACAAATGGGAAGATGCCGCTCCATCCCATCTGGGCCAGTCGGCTAGGTGGCTGAGATTACAGGCAGAGGCTACCGCTAGGATGAGCCTCATGCTCCTCCTAACTTCTCCTCCTGCCCCTCAAATCGCACTTTAATAAAACCAGGCAGGACCAGCATTTGGAAGTCTGGGTAGCAGTTTGGGGTGGAGGGGGGGTGTAGAGAGAGGAGTTTCCTACAAAGTCCCAGTCTAACTCCTGGCAGGACTGGAGGAAGACTGAGGGGAGGAGCCAGCCTCCTGCAAAGGGTTCTCAGATGGAAAGGAAAGAGGTGGAGAGAAATTTAAAAACCGAACAAAACGGAGAGAACAAGAAGAATAGAAGTTCAGAATGAAGGTCCTCACCCAAATCTCCAGAATTCTCTCCTCAGAATCCCCTGGAGAATCCAGTCATAATTGTAAAGGGCAGTCAGATGATTGAGAAGAGGGTATTGCTTAAGTGGGACAAAGACAGTATTGCATGTCTCTGGGTTATGAATACTACCCTACTGTGAACTAGGAACCAAAAAACCCTCCAAAATAAAGATGCACACCAGAATTTTAGGACCCATAGTGCATTGCGCTCTGTAGGTCTGTACAGAGGGATGAGGACCGCCCCCTCCCAAATAAACACACCAACAAGGCACCGAGGACTCAGTGCAGCACCTGCCTCTTCTCCACCCTTGTGCACAATCTCCAACTGTCAGTGCGGAGCCGCCACCGAGTTGCACCTGCCATCTGGAGCAGGCCTCGAGTATTCCAACGCTCCTTTCTGCTTCACTGAATCTCCATCCTCGTTCAAATCATGCCGGGACCCAAATGCACACCCAGGGCCACGGAGAAAGGTGTCTGGGACCAGCCCCCAAATGACAGCACTACCTTTGAGGGATGCCATATCCTTCAAGCAGCTCTGAATATTTCTTTTTCCTTTTTTGGTTTTGTTAACTCTGGGATGTCTGGAAAGGGGGAAGGGAGGAAGGGGATAGGAACAGAGGGGCGTGGTGGGCAAAAGTATCCCCCTCTTGGCAGGAGAGGGGCAAGGACCCCGGTTTTAGGGATGGAGGGAAGGAGCAGCTAATGGCACTCTCAGGCAGGACAAGATCAGGGCCTGACCCTGAGGATTCTGGTCTGGGGGTGTCAGGAGGGACGAGTTGCTCAAGGGGTGAAGTCACAGGCCTGAGGACAATTCAGCCCTGTCCCGGGGGCAAGGAGCTGGCCTGCCTGGGCCTCGATTTTCTCTTGTGTTGAAGTGACACAATATGCACAATGGCTTTCACTACCTCGCAGGACGGCTGTGGGAACCCAAATAATACATAAATAGCGCCTGCCCTGGGCGAGACACCCATAAAGGACCGAGGCCACCACTTCTCTGGAGGGGCGCGCTCCAGGACTCTGCCCCCCCCCACCCCCCGTCTCCCTTGGGCGCCGGCCAAGGACAAGGTAAGGGGTCGCTGCGGGGAGGGGCTCTGGGCGGAACCGGGCGGCCCTGAGTCTAGCAGGCCCCACGGGCGGGTCCCTGCGGGGCGGTGGCGGGCGGCCCGGGAGCGCTAACGAGCAGGGGCCCCAGGTGCGGGCCCCACCCGGACGGGGAGGGGGTAGAGGAGGGGCGGGCAGGGGAGGGGAGCGGCCCGCGCGCTAATGACTGTTGACAGCGCGCGCTGGGTTCGGCCGAGCCGCGCGCGCCGCTGACAGCTGCCGGGGCGGGGGGACGGGGGCGGGGCGTCCGGCGCCGGGCGCGGGGCAGGGGTGAGGCGCCGGCGCTCCCCCCACGGCGCACGCGCGTGCGCCTCGGCGGGGAGGGCCGGGGAGGGGCGCGCGCGCCGGCCCGGGTTCGGAGGGCCTGCTGGAGCGGCTCGCGCGGGCTCCTCGCGGGCAGGCAGGTAATGAGAGTAACCATGGCAACCCACCAGAGGAAGTGTATTCTGCAGGAGACGTTAATCCCCTCTCCCCCGAGCTGGGACAGCCTGACTTTCCATTCTCACACAGTAATTAGATACCAGCTGTCAGTGCAGGGGGGACGGTTCCGCGGCTGCAGCCCGGCTGGGGGGGCGCACAAAGGGGGTTGTGGGGGGGAGGCGGGGAGGAGGGCGTTAAAGACACAGGGACGCTTTCCGCGGTGGGCCGGTAGGCGCGCCTTCCCCGCCCCGTCTCCTGCCTGCGGGCTCGCGCCCGCTCACCTGGAGACCCAGCCCGCGCGGGGCTCCGCCCACTCCTCGCGCACCTGCTGCGCGCGCGCGCGCGCGCGCGCGCACCCGCCCGCCCGCTCGCCAGCCCGCTCGCCCGCCCTCGAGCTCCCCCTCTCTCAGTCCCGCCTCCCCCATTCCCGGCGCACCTGCCCTGCTCCCGCCCCGCCACCCCCGGGACGCTGCCCACCTGTCCTTTGTAGGGGGCGGTACCATTCGATCTGACCAGCTCTCCTTCGGGGAGCGTCCGCTTTATGTCAGGCGCTGTGCCAAGCCCGATCTGTGTAATCCTCACCGACCCTCTGCCGCAGGCGCCTTTGCCGTTCCCCGCCCAAGGCGCAGCGGGGTGTGGCCATTTGCCCAGGGTCATGCAGACTTGAACCCCCATCTCGATGGCCACTTAACCACCAAGCTACAGCGCCTCCCCATCGCGTCCACATCCGTTATAGCTTGGGGGGCGGGGGTGGGGGGGGCGCTTCTCAACTGCTCAGGGAGACAAAACAATCACACTGGTGGCTGGCATCGGGTGCACTTCATGTGAGCCAAACATGCACTGCCTCATTTCACTTTCCCAGCAGCCCCGGAAGCTTTGTTACCCCCATCTTACAGGTGAGAAAACTGAGGCACAGAGAGCTGAAGCAACTTGCCCACAGTCACTAAGAACAGAGTGACCCGGGCAGTCAGAGCCCTTGATCCATGCTCTCAGCTACTGGGCACTATTAACACCACCCCTGGGTTCATGGTGGCTGGCATCCAATCTAGGTCTTTTCCCTCTTTCAGTGTTCAGTCTACCCATATTCTGTCCCAGCATCAGTGAGGGGCTGCTTCTCTTAGCCATCCTAAGAAATCTTAGATTTCTAAGAAGTTCCTAGGCCTAAGCCACTGCCATGTCCCTAATTTCTGCCAGGCCTCCCAGAAACCCTTGCTCTCAGTGTGGGTAGCCACTTGAAAATCATTCTAGGTAGGAAAGTAAGACCACAAGGCCCAAGGAAGAGATGGATAGTGGGGCCTTTTGGGGGTGGTTCAGTCCCCCCAGGCCTACCTGTGCTTCCTGCCCCCAATCAACAGTCAGGCCTGGCTGGGGGGGGGGGGGGGCATGCCAAGGAGGGGCAGGAAGTGCTGTAAAGCAGAGCAGGCTCCTGTCCCCAGTGGCAGTGGTGTCTGGGGTAGGAGGAGGCTATCTGATCCCTTCCCCACTGCCCTGGCCATGACCTCCTCCCTCCCTACATCTCTCCCTCCTCCCTTATAGCCGGAGTAGCCAGCACCCTGGGCTACAGCTGAGAACCCAGCGTTCTCTAACCCAGCCGCATTCCTGTGGGAGGAGGGATGGGGGGAGGCTGGGCCAAAGACTTTAGGGACAGGGGCACCCTTGGGGCTGTCCCACCCTTCAAGGACTAAGGCTGAGTTGCCTCCAACCTCACCGTTTCCTGCCTCCGCTTTCCCCACCTCTCAGTAACAGAGCTGCCTAAATTTGGCTCCAGGAGGGAATGGGGGAGGTGGCAGCAGGCGGGTGCTGTCAGCGGCCAGGGCGCAGCTCCCTGTCTAGCCGGCTGGCATTTTTGCTGTCTGGAGGAGGGCAGGGGGGCCCAACAGCCCTCCCCCTGAAAAGGAGATATTCGTACCTTCTGACATGCGCTGAGTAATGTGCAAACGATATGCAAACTGAGCTTCAAATCAACATCTCAACCAGGGAACAGCTTGG
Organism: Myotis myotis; assembly: GCF_014108235.1. NCBI lineage: Eukaryota > Metazoa > Chordata > Mammalia > Chiroptera > Vespertilionidae > Myotis > Myotis myotis. The sequence continues at coordinate 60,888,055 of NW_023416401.1, read as the reverse complement.
GTGCTGCTTTTGGGATGGGAACAGAAGGACCAGTGGCCCACTCCCCAGGGGCTCCAGTGGGGGCTGGGTTGGGGGTCCCGGGGGTCCACGGCTGGGAATTGGGAGATTCAGTTTATTGCCAGGTGTGGCCTCAGATTAGCGGCTGGACCCTCGGGATCCCAGCCTGAGGGCAGGGCCATGGCTTCTCTGCCTGCTCTGGCATCGTACTTGGCACACCCTGTCACATGGTGAAGCACATGAGTTCTGCAGCCACTCTGCCCAGGTTTGAACCCTGGCTCTCCACTGGCCAACTGGGTGAATGCAACAGCGTACCCAGGCAAATGGCTAGTGGGACTGGGCATCTGTTTTAGCGTAGCAACTGCCCTTCCCTAGAAGTTGGGCACAGGGACATGGCCTGAAAGACAAGGACTTTGGAATCAGAACTGAACTCCAGGCCTGGCTCAGCCATTGAGGCTGTGGGTCTCACACCCCTCATTTGGAAAATGGGTTCAGGATCTCCAGGTCACATGCGATTCCATGTGAGGGCCTGGCAAGCAGCGGGCACCCCAGAAGTCTTCCCACTGGTGTGGTCTCATTGTTCTCTGCATTCATTCAACTACTTTATCCTGTTCCCATCTCCCCTCTCCTCTTTGCTCTCTGTCCTGGTTTTTCTCTTGTGTCCGTATAGTTGTAAGTTTCTTACTTCTCTCTCTTCCTTTTCTCTCCACTTGTCTTGGTGTCCTCAGGCAAGTCACTGCCTCTCAGAGTCTCAGTGTGTACATCTGCTAAATGGGGGTGATGGGAGGTGGATGATGAGCTCTGTCTGTGGTCTGGGACCCAGTAGTCACTTGATGGTGGCAGCTCTTCTTTACAAGGACTCTCCTCTCCCCACCCATCATCCCAAATGGCCAGGAGGGGTGGGCTGTGCCCTCAGCTCTATCGGGTATAGTGTGTGGGGGCCCCGCTTCTCGGTTACTCTGTTTAACCCCAGATAACTGCTCTCCTGCCCCTCGCTGGGGTTGATATGAGCTGAATCCAACTTCCTGCCACCCAAAAGCCACTTCCTGCCAAACTTGAGCTGATACCAGAAGAACTTGTTTTCTGTGCACAGAGCAGTCCCTGATGGGGCAGCCATCCGCCTGCCCTGGGTGTGAACATTTTTTCCATTTGCCTGTATGCCTGCTGGAGCTGGGTGGGGGAGGATGGGGATTCTGCCCTCCTCACCTCTGAACCTGCCATCCTGCCCCTCGGTGGTCTCTGGGCCTGCCAGCCGTCCCAGGAGCGGTGCCAAATGTCCCTTCAGGTCCAGACGGATGTATTAGACAGTGATGAATAGTCTGACACAGCCACACACACAGTTGGTCTGACAGTCCCCCCACAGCTACTGGGCATCTGGGCTCCAGACACAGTTGCTTGCACTCAGTCACATACAACCATAGTCATTGGCAGAGTCACAGTCAGACTCCCACATAGAGAGTTACACCTAGTTTCAGATTCAACAAATACTCTTTGAGGGCCTTCTCTGTGTCAGGTTTTGGGCTAACCTATAGTATGAATGATTGGAATTGTAACAAATATTTAGCTGACCCATGCTGCTCCCTCCGTTTCCTTATCATTGAAATGGGTAACAGCCCTACCTATTAAGGGTTGTTGGGAGGGTTAATGAGTGACAACATGCAGAGCCCCCGTCCCTGTCTGGCCCAGGGAGAGCGCCCTCTAAGTGAGGCTATCTTAGCTAGCCAGGAGCATCCTGTGCCCAACTCCCACCCAGATCTTACAAACATTATCTCCCCGAGTCCCAGCCTGAGCCCCCGGAGGCTAAGGTCGTCATTCCCATGTTTGCAGATGAAGAAGTTGAGGCTCAGAGACGGGGTCTACAGAGTCCTCGGGGTGCCCCCACGAACCTTGTCTACCACCACACTCTCCCTCTGCTGCTCCAGTTTGCCTCACTACCCGCCCACATGCACACTGTTGCCTCTGTTTGGAATGCCCTTGCCACTTACTCTTGGTGTGACCAGCTCCAGAGCTGCCTCCTTACATAGCTCCTCCCAAAAGCTTACCATTCGACGATTTTGTCCTGTTCTCTGGCACATAGTAGGTGCTCAACAACTTCAGAACTACCCGAATAATGTATGGCTTACTTTTCACAGCCAATGAGAAGAGTTTGGAACCAAATCCAGGACACTGGGGCTCATGTCTACCCTATGGCGATTCTCACTGCCACCAGCAGGCACTTAACTTGTGAATGAATGAATGAATGAATGAATGAATGAAACCAAGATCTCAGGATCTCAGTCCAGCGTTCCCTGGGCTAACCCACCTTCATTTCCTGGCAGCGTGGGCATGAACATAAGCCAAGCTACCTCCGATGGTGGTGGGGTTGACGGCCGGCCGCCTGAAACCGGCTGTCAGGAGCTCGTCTGGCCACAGCCGCCAGCAGGGGAGACCAGCTGGCGGTGCAGGGTCCATCGGCCCAGCCTGGAATCTGAGCCGCCCTGAGAGGCCCAGCTTCTTTCTGGGCCCCCACAAACTGGCCTTTGTTCCCCATGCCGGCCAAGACCCAGCAGCTTGGGCTTTCTCGCTGCCTGAGGCACCCGCGCTAAGCCATGGGGTAAATGGGCCAGCCTCCCCTCTGTCCATGCCCAGGATGTCGCTTCAGAACTAAATGGAGATGTAATTTTCTATACAAATCCATGACAATTTAGATGGAGTGATTGTAATTGGCTTTTCAATGGGGGTTTTGTCCAGTGCTGGTGGCTAAAACTGGGTGGCCTGTTTGAGGCAGGCTCTATTTAAATGACAATAAAGCAATAATATTGAGGACCTGTACAGTGCCCAGAGCCCCTCCTGGGCCCTAGAGGAGCCTCATGTTTATGGATCTGGTCCTTCCCTGGGGCTGTCTGGACAACTGGGTGGTGGTGTTGGGCACAGACCTTCAGAGAGGGGCAGCCACATCTTTGGGCTTCCAGACACAGGGTTCTAGGATGGCTGGGCTAGAGTCCCATGTCCACTGGCTTACCTGCTTCCTCATTCATTACCCACTCACTCACTAGTGCCACCTGAGGGCTAGCTAATATTCCAGGTGTTGGGGATGCGGTGACACAGATAACCCTCCCAGGCAGGTCAGAGGGAGGAGGGTACAACTGCAAGCACAGCATGAGGTTTGAGAGCATGACTCAGAGCCGAACAGCATGGGTTCAATTCCTACTCCACTCCTTACTAGCTTCCTGAGCTTCAGCAAGTTGTTTAACCTCTCTGCACCTCTGTTGCCTCAGCCATAAAATGGAGTTGCAATAAAAGTTATTGTAAGCAGGAAACAACTGAATAGGGAGGGTTCAGTAGAAGGCCTGGCAGGTGGAAGGTGCTGTACGTAAGTTAGTGCCACTGTTCATTAAAAGTTTCCGCTCTCTGGTGTCAGATTTGCTGGGTGACGGTGGTCGTGTGACTTAACCTCCTTAAGCCTCCACTGGCTTCTCTTCCAGGTGAGACTTTGAGGAGAGCCGACCCCACAGGGTTGTGAAGATTTAAGGAGAGGGCACAGGGAAATGCTTAGCACAGAGGCAGCATGGTAAACATTAGCTCTCTTTACTGTGATGCTCCTTGGCCTTGAGGAGCTCGCCATCCAGTGATAATTATAGTGTTGAGTGTGGGAGACAGAAAGGGAAGAAAAGAAAGCTCACAGGAAGCCAGGAGGGAGCTGTCGCTGCTGTCAGGGGATGCCTTGGAGGGAAGGACCAGGAGGAGGGGCCTTGGGAACAGGGTGGGGCATGGGGCTGTGTAAAGAAGGGCAAGCTCCCCTGATCCGTTTGGCTCAGTGGATAGAGCATCGGCCTGAGGACTGAAGGGTCCCAGGTTCGATTCCGGTCAAGGGCATGTACCTTGGTTGCGGGCACATCCCCAGTGGGGGGTGTGCAGGAGGCAGCTGATCGATGTTTCTCTCTCATCGGTGTTTCTAACTCTCTGTCTCTCTCCCTTCCTCTCTGTAAAAAATCAATAAAATATATTTTTTAAAAAAGAAGAAGAAGGGCAGGCTTCACTGAGTTGGTGACGTTTTGACTGGGCTTTGGACGAGTGGCCAAGAGGAAGGTGGATACCCCCCTACCCGGCACTGCAGCTACCGAGCCACAGGCAGACTCTGAGGCCACATCTCCCAAATAAGTGCTTTGTACGTGTGGGCAGGTGGTCAAGGAGACCCTGCTGAAGGAGTGCTGTTGAAAGCATCTAGGAAGGGAAACCACATGTGCAAAGGCCCACAGCTGGGCCGGCCAGGCAGTGGCATCTTAGGCTGTGGAGAGTGGAGAGTGGGGAACCTGCAGCATGTGGCTGGAGAGAGGGGATAGGGCTGTGGCTTTACTCAGTGAAACAGGCAGCTATGGAGGCATTTGAAGCAGGCAGATGACACCATCCAAATTAATTTCCTAAAGATCCCTCTGGCTGCTTGTGGAAAATGGGCTGCAAAGAGGAAGGGGCAAGAGGAAACTCAGGGAGATCCTGGGCAAGTGGTCGTGTCACCATGGGAGGTAAGTAGTTGGATTGGAGAAACAGCAGATGCTTATTATGTGTTAGGTGGATGATGGGCAGGCAGAGGAACAGGGGCCCTCTCAGTCTGATCAGGGGCTGGGTGCAGCTGGTGCTTAAGAAGGGCTGGTGGAGGAAGATGACAGAGAAGGTGAAGCCGCCTCCCACCTCCCCACACCAGGTTGAGGCTCTTGGACGTTTTTCTCAAAGGCAGCAGGAAGCCAATGCCATTTTTCTCAAGGGAGAGAAAGACCGTGCTGGGATTTGTGCTTTCCAAAGAGCATCTGGTGGCGGGTGGAAGGGCTGCAGGTGGTGGGTGGGCAAGGCTGGGGGGAAGGAGGCAGAGAGGGGAAGGGGCTGTGGGGGCTCAGAGGCCTCAACAGGCATTCCCACCATTGCCCAACTCCGAGAGCAACAAACTTCTCCCGCAGAGAGGTCTAAAAATTAGTCCCAGGTCATAGCTTCTCAAGGCAGAGAAGGGATCTCACCCTCGGGCAAACTCGAAGCCTGGTGCTCTTCCCCTTCGGCAGCAACTGTCTTGGTCACTAACAAAATCCATCATAAATAGTGTTTCAGTGTAACTGTCAGTAGAATCCTTAGGGTGAGCCCAGAGATGGGTACTATCATTCCCTTTTTACAGATGAGGAAACCAAGGCTCTGAGAGTTACTCGCCTAAGGGTACCCAGGAAGTCTGACTCCAGACTCACACACCAGATGGTCCTAACCAGGTCACAGGTCAAATGGCTTATGGATGTATTTTGGGGGGCAGGCAGAGGTTTATTGCAATTTTGGATTTATTGCTAATATTTAAAAGTGGGGAAATTTCGTGGAAGAAAACTTGAACTTTGGATGGAACTTCCAGATGTTGGCAGCCCCAGAACCCAGTCTTTGAATCTCACCATGTCATGCCCCCAGGGTCACACCTCTAGCAGGTCACACATTGCTCCTCTGCCTCCATTCAGCTGACCAGACATATCTGAAAGTGAGTGTGTGTCAGAGGGCCAAGAGAAGGCATCCATCTATTCACCCAGCAAGTGCGTGGGCCACCACCACCCTGTCCATGGCCCAGTCATCACCACTAAATCTCCTCCACCAGAAGCCTCTCCATCTCTCCCTGGGAGTCATCCTTGATGCCTTCCTCTTCCTTTCACATCCCTCCATGCCCATCCCATCCACCAGCAAATCCTACGGCTCCACCTTTAAACTCTATCCAGAACCTCACTGCATTTTATCACTTCCCCGGCTCTGACTTCCTGCCCAGGGCCTGGGGGGTGCAGGGCAGGGCATGTGCTGACAGTGAGGGCCCTGGGGCCTGGCTCCCGCCTTTCCTCCCTGGGTCTCAGTTTCTTCACCTGTAGGAAGGGTGGGACGAAGAAGGTCATTTTGACCCCTGTTATCCCTTTGTTCGGATTTGGGAGCTGGGAAGAACCTGGTTCACAAGATACTTCCTGTTAAAATTCTAATTGCCTCTGGCCTGGGCAGGACACACAGGTGAGACATGGTTAGAGTGTGTGGGTATCTGAGGCAATGACTGTTTTGAGAGCTCCTTGGGCAGAAACCTGTTTTGTTCACCACTGACTGAATTCCCAATATCCAGAGAGAGTACTTCTCAGGAAACAGTTATTGAATACGAGAACCAATGAATGAATGAATGAATGAATGAATGAATGAACGAATGAACGAACCATCCTGGCCCTCCAAAGGGACTCTGGGTATTCACTCACTTTCAGAGGGCCTTGATTTTCCCATCTGAGAAACAGAGTAACCTGATATCTTGCCTTCCTTCTCTATAACAAGTAACATTTATTGGACACCATGTGCCAGGGTCTGGTCTAAGCGTTTTACATATATTAACTCATTTAATCTTCACTGTAACCCCGGGAAATAGGAACAACTTTTATGGTTGAGAAAACTGAGACCCAGAGAAGTTAAGTGACAAAACCAAGGTCACACAGTTCATTAGTACCTGAACCTCAGACCAACCAGCCAACCTGGCCCCAGAACTCTCATCCTTTTTTTAAAAAATTGATTTCAGAGAGAAGAAGGGAGAAGAAGAGAGGGATAGAAACATCAATGATGAGAGAGATCAAGCCTGCAACCCGGGCATGTGCCCTGACCAGGAATAGAACTATGACCTCCTGGTTCATAGGTTGGCGCTCAACCACTGTGCCACATCAGCCGGGCCAAACTCTTTCTCTCTCTCTCTCTCTCTTTTTTTTTTTTTCTGAACTCTCATTCTTCAACACTGTTCCAGGCAGCCCTTCCAGAAGGAATGAGGTTTGGGAAAGCCTGCTCCAAGGAGGCAGCACTAGTTGCCGATGGGAATATGCTGCGCAGGGCTGCCAGCTCAACAATCCTTCCACGGCTCCCTACAGCTAATCCAATAACACCCAGACACCCACCTCCGGACTCAAGGCCCCTGGGAGGGGCTCCAGTTGATCTCCTCCTCCCTCAGGCCTCAGTACAAACCTGACACTCAAGCAGCCCTAACTGCTTCTCTACCCCATTAGCCCAGAGGCTGTCTTGCCTCCGTGCCTACAAACGAGCTGTTCCCAGTGCCTAGAGTGCCATCACCAGGCTTCTGAGTCATGCCCCCTCCAAGTTTCACTCAAATGCCCTTCTCCCCCGTCCCCACCTACCCACCTCTCACCCATCCCTCCTCCCCCTCTCCACAAGACTCTCTGACCCCCTGCCATATTTCTTGCCTTCAGTTTCCTATAGCACTTGGTCAACAAGGGTATCATTGGTGTGCCAGTAGGTACCATTAACAATGCCATTTTACAGACGAGAAAACTGAGGCACCGAGAAGGGAAGTGAGTTGCCCAAAATGACATGGGTGAAATCAGGACTGGCCCAAAGCTAGACCTCCAAACCCCTGAATCAGCCCACATTTCCAGAAGTCTGTCTTTGGGTGTCACTGCCTTACTAGGAGGATGCAGGCCGAGGGCAGAGGCCACCCTTTACTCCCATTCAAGTGTCAAGCATACAACAGGTGCTCCTTCAAGACTCCTTAGTCACCAAACAGAACAGACTTTGCCCTCTGATTAAGTGTGGTCTTAGAAAAAAATATTCCAGGCAACACCTGCTGAATTGCTTTCTTTCTGCAGTTATTTCTAAGGGGTGTGAGGCACTCTGAAGGCACAGGGGTCGGAGAAGATGGTGAGAAGTCAGCAAGGTCTGGAGTCAGACAAACCATATGCCCTAAGATCACGGTGATTCTAACTCTGACTTTCAGGGTCACTGTGTGGGGATGAACAGTGCCAGTATATAGTGAGCACACAATATATAGTAACCCTGTTTATCAATTAATGATTCATATTCTAGACATTGATGCCAGGAGTGGAGAGCAATCTGGCATCATCTATTAAAGACCAAAATCATATTCTTTGAGACCCATCAATTCTACCCCTTGATATAAACTCACATGTATGTGAAATGGCCATCTATCTTCAAGAATGTTCACTGAAGTCTTATTATGAGAGCAAAATGTTGGAAACAACCTAAATGTCCATCAACAGAGGACTAATAAATAAATTATGGAACATCCATAAAACTGCATACTAGGTATCTGTAAAAAAGAATGGAAGTTCTTTATGCTCTGACATGCTTATGCATGGACAGCACATAGATCTACTGCTTCATGGAACAACAACCTGAAGAATGTAAAAGCTAAAATTAGAAAACTCTCAGAAGAAAACACAGGCTAAATCTTCATGGCCTTGAATTAAGCAATGGTTCTTAGATATGACACCAAAAGTACAAGCAACAAAAGAAAAAACAGACAAATTGGACTTCATCAAAACTAAAAACTTTTGTACTCCAATGGACACCATAAAAAATGAAAAGGCAACTGACAGACTGGAAGAAAATATTTGCAAATCATACATCTCATAAGGTACTTGTATCTAGAATATATAAAGAGCCCTTAAATAATAAAAGAACAAACAACCATTAAAAAAACAATAAAATGGCCCTAATTGGTTTGGCTCAGTGGATAGAGCATCGGCCTGCGGGCTGAAGGATCCCAGGTTCGATTCCGGTCAAGGGCATGTACCTTGGTTGCAGGCACATCCCCAGTAGGGGGTGTGCAGGAGGCAGCTGATCGATGTTTCTCTCTCATCGATGTTTCTAACTCTCTATCCCTCTCCCTTCCTCTCTGTAAAAAATCAATAAAATATATTTTTAAAAAAACACAATAAAATGATCTGAATAGACATTTCTCCAAAGATGATACACAAATGGCCAATAAGCACATGAAAAGGTGCTCACTATCATTAGCTGTCAGGGAAATGCAAATCAAACCACTTCACACCCACTAGGCTCTAATCAAAAGACAGGCAATAGTAAGTGTTGGCAAAGATGTGGGGAAATCAGCAGCTTCACCCACTGCTAGAATGATTGTAAAATGGTGCAACCACTTGGGAAAACAGTCTAGCAGTTCCTCAAAAGGTTAAACATGGTCCCCATATGCCCCAGCAAATTCTACTCCGCGGTAGAAGAGAAGTAAAAACACACATCTACACAAAAAGTAGTACATGACTACTCAAAGCAGAATTATTCATAAGAGCCAAAATGTGGGAACAACGCAAATACCCATCAATTGTTGGTTAAACAAAATATGGTATATCCTTGCAATGGAATATTATTTGGTAATAAAAAAGAATGACGTACACACTACAATAAGGACAAACCTTGAAAAAAAAATCATACTACGTGAAAGAAGTCAGGCATAAAGACCACATAGTGTGTGATCCCATCCATAGGAAATGTCCAGAGAAGGCAAATCTACAAGGAAGCAGATGGATGGCTCCTTAGCCAGTTTGGCTCAGTGGATAGAGCGTTGGCCTGCAGATCCAGGTTCAATTCCGGTCAAGGGCACATACCTTGGTTGCAGGCTCCTCCCCAGCCCGGGCCCTGGTCCTGGTCGGGGGTCATGCAGGAGGCAACCAATCGATGTATTTCTCTCACATCGATGTTTCTCTCTGTCTTCCCCTCTCTCTTCTACTCTCCCTAAAAAGCAATGGAAAAATATCCTGGGGTGAAGATTAACCTCCTTCCTCCCCTTGGCCCCCGCAAAAAAGGAGCAGATGGGTGGTTGCCTAGGGTATGACTCCTATGGGTATGGAGTTGCTTTTTGGGGTGATGAAAATGATTGTGATGATGGTTGCATAACTCTAAATATACTAAAAGCCACTGAATTGTATTTTAAATAGGTGAGTTGTATAGTACGTGAATTATATCTCAATAAAGTCATTATAAGAAAAAAAGAAGCAAGCTACAGAACAGTGTACAGTATATTTTGTGTAAAAATAGAAAACAAACGCTCCCAATGTATATGCATATATGTTTATATCAAATACCTCTGGAGGATACCCAAGAAATAATCAGGTTTTCCTTGGGGCGTGGAATTGGGTGGCTGAGAGGCAGGGCTAGGAGAAAGACTTTTTTCACTATGCATTGGTAACTGATGAATTGTTTTTTTAGGTAATGAGATTCTATTACCTTTTCAAAATGTTACACTTACACACACACACACACCAGTGGTTTATTACTGACCTTCAGCCAGAGAACATGTTGGGCTAGGCAAGAGATCCAGAGAGAAACCCAACTTTACAGTTTCTCAAGCCTCACTAACATCTATCCTCTTATTCCTCACACAAGCCCTGCCAGAAGCTTTCAGTACCAGCCCTGTTTTCACCAGCAAATCCTGTGGCTCTTCCTTTAAAACAGGCCTAGAAGCTGCCACTTCTCACCCTCAACGGGCACCGTCTGCCCCGCTGCCATCCCCTTTCACCTGGCTCACGACACCAGCCTATTCCCGACTTCCACCCTCCCATCCGGATTCCACACACATCTGCTCTTGCCTCCCGCCTCTCACCCCCACACTCTGGGCTCCGACCCACTGGCCTCCTCGCCGTTCCTCAGCCTTACAGGTCCTTCCCGCCTCAGGGCCTCGGTGCGTGCTCTGCTCCTTCCCCGGAACACTCTCCCGCCATTTATCTCCATGGAGGCTTCCCTACCTCCTCACCTCAACGCCATCTCCTCATAGAGAGGCCTTCCCAGACCTCCCTGTCTCAGAGCAGTCCCCAGCCCTATCGCCCGTCCTGCTTCATTTTCCTGCATAACCTCTGACATATTTAATATTTACAATTGCTTGTTTGAGGACCACTTGTTTGTGGTCCTCAACCCCAAATGTAGGCTCCATGGGAGGCAGCAATCTTTCTTTCTCCAGCACCAAGAACAATACCCACTGTAGGTGCTCAAAAAATTTTGTCAAAAAAAAAAAATTTGACCTAAGAAACTGTCACAGACCAGAGACGGTTAAGAAGACGTGATGACTAAATGTAAGGTGGCCTCTCGCTTGGGGTCCTGGAACAGAAAGGAACATTAGGGAAAACTAATCTGAAAGAAGGGTGGGTTCTGTTAACAGGGACACATCCACGCTGGTTTCTTAGTTGCGGCAAACACATCATAATAATGTCAAATGTTCACACGGGGGAAACCGGGTGAGAGAGCTACAGGAGCGCGCTGGACTGTCTTTGTAACTTTCTGTAAATCTAAAATTGTTCTAAAATAAGCCATTTATTTAAATTTCAAAAACGTGTTGCGTGAAAGCACAGGCTACCTCGCCAGTGAAAAGCAGTGGCTCGCGGCAGAGAGGCCTGGCAAACATCCCCAAGAGAAGGAGCCCCGTCACGGCGATCCATTTCCTCTGCAACAAAGGGCAATGCTGTACTGGGGGCGGTGGAGCGTCTCTTTCCAAAGACCACAGGACACTCGGGCGCTTTGTTGAGAGCCCACGCCTGGCCCTGTGGAGCTCAGAAGTCAGGCCAGCTCTCCCATGCACCTCCCTAGCAAATGTCCTTGCTCCCGAGAGGCCTAAATGGCCATTCCAGTTCATACTATTTGCCAAGGGTTCTCATGATCTCAAGCTGGGTCATACAAATCAAGGTAGGGACTGGGGGATGGGGACTAAGGGGGGGACATAAAGGAGACTAAGGGTGGTCCAGGAAGGGAAGAAAAAGGGGACAACTTGTCCTGAGTACCTACAAGGAGCTGGAATATGGCAAGACATGTTAGTTAGACCTATGTGACCTCCCTCCAAGGCTCCCAGCCCATGAGGCTGGTTTGGTTACTCCCATTTCACACAGGGAGAAGGCAGTCAGTCATCTGAAAGCCAAGGAGGAGGCCTCATAAGCCCCCCGGTCTGTGATACTTTGATATGGAAGCCCTAACAAATGAACAAATTTTTCTTAGAGACAAATCTGTCACAGACAGGATGGGGTCTGCCATGTTCTTTGCCAGAGCCTAGCACAGTGCCTGCGCACAGTGGGTACTCAATAAACATGTGCTGAGCGAGGCAGTAAAAGAGTAGAGGACAAGCAAAGCTCTGTGGCCTTGGGGAACTCCTTGCCTCCCTTTATGCCTCTGTTTTCCTGGCCACGAAACAGCAAATCCAAGGCTCTGCGGCTTCTGAACTTCAGTCCTCCTCGGAAACAAATATTTCTTCTTCAGGGGCTTCAGCTCTGTCAAGGCTCAGTTTTGCCCGGCAACTTTAAATCAAATCGTGGCTGAAAAACGTCAAATTCATTCCCAGAGTCAGCAAAAGAAAAGGTGCCTCACCCTCTGCTACCTGTCCCTGGGCCTCCTTCAACCCTGTTATTCCTGAACCCCAGTTCCAGCCCTGCCCAAATCCTGCCAACTCACTGGGGTTATATCCAAAAGCTTCCCTCCCTGAAAAGCTTACCTCTGGGAGCCTCAAGGCGTGAAGTGCAGGCTCCAAAAGGGAGAGAGTGGCCCAAAGTCACACAGCCAAGCAGAGGCTGGTGCATCTATGCCTGGCTCTGGGCTTAGTCCTGTCCCTTGGGGCACAGCTGAGGCATCTGCTCACCTAAGTGTCGTCAGCCCTGGGGAAACTGCCCTACCCCTCCATTTACCCCACCCAGCAGCTCCGATCTGGACTGAGAAGGGACTGACAGGAGCTGACCTCAGGAGCAGCAAAGGTCCTAGGAGAGAACATGACTGGCCCAAGGTCACACAGCCGGTAAGTAGTGCAGCTGGCATTGGAGGCCCTGAAGCCTGAGCTGCTGACCACAGGCCCACCCTGCCCCTTTCATGTCGCTGCACGACCATGCAGGCGCTGGGTTATGTTCTGTTGATCAAACTCCCGCAGCAGGACAGAGAGGGCGTCTTAGGAATCAGGCTGTCCTGAGTCAAATCCAACCATGGGATCTTAGGCAAGAGACTCCATCTCTCCCGCGTGTTTCCACAACTATAACATGGGGTGAATGGTGTCGATGTGGTGGGAATGTGAAGAGGGTTAAATGTAACGATGTTAAGGTTAACGTTCATTCATTATTATTTTTCTTCACTCATTAATATTAATGTTAAGAGTGAAGCCACTAATATAGAGCCTGTCTACCATGTAAAGTGGGGTCCACCCGCCCAGCCTATTCCAAAGAGTGGGGCCCACCCTCCACCCCACTCCCACCTCCATGGATGGGCCCCCTGTTGCTGAGCTTCCCTGTGGTCCCATCTGCTGAGTCACGGCACCAACTCCCCTCACCACCTGCTTTGTGGATGGTGCTGAAGGTGCCTGGGTAGCTATTCAGAACGTTCTCAGCATCTCCTTGGTCTCTACTTCCTAGTTCCAGAGGCACACCCTGAAAGCAGGACCCTCGCCTCTTTGCAGGGAAGTCAGAAGCAACCCAACAGCTCCCCGAATCTCCCCACTTGGGTATGCCTAGTGCTCGGGCAGGGGGAGGCTGGTGGGGGCCCTTAGCGGTGGACAGGGGGCAAACTGGGACACCGACCAGTTCTTTCTAGCTCTGAAAACAGGTCTGTACATGTGCCTGGATGTGCATCAGATGTCTTTGGAAAGACAGACAGAGCTGGTCACAGTGGTGCCTTCTGAGAGGGGAACTGAGCATCTGGGGGAAAGAAAAGGGGTGCGGAGGGGATTTTTACTGTAGCTTTTAAACTTTCAAATTCTAACTCATGTGAATGCACCATGTGTTTAAAAAAAAAATTAAATTAAAAATAACTGAACCTACGATCCTGGTGGAGGGAGCCTACATGACCCTTCTGTCATCACTGCAGATAAATGACAACTGGCCAGAGGGGCTGGGCTGAGGCAGAGTGAGCTCAGTCAGGCTCGTTTCATCTCACAGGCACGTGTCTCCTCAGGATCAAGAGAGCTGCTAAAATCCGCATCTTCATCAAACCCCGATTTGTTAGTCTCATCTTTGGATCGGAGGTGGGGAAGGCACGAAACAGTCCATTGCAGGAGCCATGGGGTGAGGGGGTTGGCTCATGAAAGCCCAAGTGGCCCAGCACTCTGAATGAGACCACTGAGGGCATCACCCAGGCAGCCAGCCCCCCCCCCCCCCCCGCTTTACTGATGGGGAAACTGAGGCATGGAGCTGGAAAGGAACTGCGTGCCCAAATGGCACAGCCGGGCCAGGCACATCTCCACCCTGTCACCCTGCACCGCTCAGCCCCTGACAGCCACAACTGCTGGGGGCTGGGGGCTGTACTGGATTCACCTTTGCCCCCTCAACAGGCTGCAGGGGCAGGTGCAGCATCTGGCCTGAACGCGGTCCTTCTGCAGCCTGGGGCGGCTGGAGGGTCAGCTGTGTGGGGCCTGGCTGGGCCTGTAGACTGCGGTATGGAGTCTGGTCTTTGTCCTAAGAGCCCCTGGGGAGCCACTGGAGGGTTTTAGGCTGGGAACTGATGTTGTCTGATTTATGTTTCCGAAGATTGCTCTGGCTGCTGGGTGGAGAATGGACTGGAGGGAGAAGAGGGAGCAGGAGGCTGATGCAGAAGAGGCTGCAGCCTGAACCAGAGGGAGAGCAGAGACGTGACTAGGTCCAAGGGAAGGGCAGTGATTGCAAATGGGAAAATTATATTCCTCCTTGTGGAGTGAGTGCCTTGTCTCTGGACATGTTTCGACCAAGCCCAGACCACAACATGACAGAGCTGTTACAGCAGGGACTTGACAAGTTGGACCACAATACCAAGATTCCAGGCCACCTCCTCCAGGAAGCCTTCCCTGACTTAAAAGGCTGGGTTGGCAGCCCCCTGGATGTCCCCTTCACAGCACTGATTATCCTGGGTCATAATCATCGGTTTCCAGATTTCTGTGCCATGAGGACAGGGGCCACTTGTCTCCCATCTGGATTCCCAGTGCTCAGCAAAGAGCCTGGCACACAATAGGACCTCATACATCACTTCCTCCCCCTTCCTCTTCCTTCTCTCCACAAAACCCCTTCTCCCGGGTCTTTCATTTGGGTATCCCTAATGCCCAATCTAGATGCTAGCACAGAGTAGGTGCTTAGTACATGTTTCTTAAAATGGATCATCTCTCCAACAGATCTAATATATAGTAGAAGTTCAAGAAATATTTAGTCCCTTCCTCTCAAGGGCAGAGAGTCAACAACAATAGTAGCAACACCTAGTGGGTGCTTTCTTTGTTCTGGCACTGCTCTAAGCTCCTGAGGTAGGACTACTCTGTTTATTTTTCAGACCAGCTAAAGGAGGCCAAGAAAAGTCTGAGAATTTGCTTGGGCCACACAGGTGTCAAATAGAAGAGCAGGGACTTGAACCTAGACTGTCAGACTTCAGGACTGCAGTATGCGGCCTTGTGCTGAGGGCCCAGCAGCTACCACTGTTCCTGGCACATAGTAGGTGCTGAGGTTTGCCTGTAGTGGGCCCCAAGAGGACACAGTCACCCCCAACCCACTGCCATAGGAAGCTGCAGTGTGATCCCGCTCACCTCCTCGGCTTGGGTTTCCCTCCTGCCCCAGTGGACCAGGCTGTCTTGGGAAGACGCTGCCAGCCCAGGCCTGCCCAGGCCCTGCCGCCCACACAGCCTTCCCTAAACCGCTAGCAGGCTGGCAACGCGGCCAGCCCCAGGGGACAGAGTCTCGCTGCTGGGCAGCCCAGACAAAGGCCCACAGCGTGCCCAGCTCTCTGGCACTCAGGCTGCCTCCTCTTCTCCTTCTTCCTCCTCCTCTCCCTCCAGGGCCTGAGTTGGGGGCACTGGCAGAGGTTTTCAAAAAGGAGGTGGATGAAAGAATGAGGGACATGGCCAGGCAGCCCCAAGGGCAGAGGCTGAAGCAATTAAAATGAGCAGAGCAGTCCTGCAGGGCTAAGCAGCCTAGAAATCAGGTGGGTGGGGTGCTGGCAAGGGCTGCCCCTATGCTGGAACCCAGTAGGCGCCAAATGAGGCCTACTGAATGCTGTCAGGTTGGGGCTGTCAAGGGCACTCAGCAGCACTGATCCCATGAAAGATGGAGCAGACTTATGCAGAAGAGAGCATACATCAAGGCATCTATTAATTATTCCCCTGATTTAGCCAAGAGGAAACTGAGGTTCAGAGAGGCCAAGTGACTTGCCCGAAGTCGTACAGTTGAAAGTGGGGCAAACACAAACCCTACCCAGGGTTTGAGCGTAACAGACCGAATGTTTCCCACTACTCTGTCTCCTTACAAATAATAAAAATAGAAACTATTATTTATTGAGCATTTAATTTTGTTTAGGCACTGTACCTAGGACATTGTCTATATTAAGTCATTTAATCCTCAAAACAACCCTATGAGGCAAGAACTATTATGCCCATTTTACAGATGAAGAAACTGAGGCCCAGTAAGGTAAAGTAACTTGAACAAGATCAAACAGTGAGGACGTGGTGGAGTTTCAACCCAGCCATTGGAACGGGCACACTATGCTGCCATTTCATCCTGGATGGTTGGATGGATGGATAGATGGATGGACAGATTGACTAATGAATGGGAGCTCTGCCCTGTGTGCACCAAGCCTGTGGCCACACACCCAGTAGGAGCTTGGAAGGCAGTAGCTATGACAATGTTGTGTTTTCTGTTGCAGCCCCTACTGAAGGGGCCTCGTGTCCCCACCAGGGCTGGAGCTTGGGGGCCCTGGGCCGTGTGCCCAGGCTGCTGGGGCGCCCGAGCTCCCTCACAGAGCCAAGCAGCGGCATGACGGATGTGCCCGCCGCCACAGGGAGCCCGGGGTAGAGCAGTTGCCTGGAAACAGGCTGCTCTGGCAGCCCACACTCAGACCTTTGTCACCATCTCAAGGACCTTATTTCCTCCTCCTTTCTCACTGGAGGCAGACCCTGCACGCAGGTGAGAAGCTGCAGCCAGCACTGCCAGCAGCCCCCATCACAGGGGCCCACGGTGGGGCCAAGGCCCCAGGCTGGGGAGAGGGAGGCAGATGCAAGAGAGACAGGGAGCCTGTGGTGGGGGAGACAGGGCTCCACGGGCGGCCAGGCCAAGGCTTAGAAAAACCCTGATGCTGGGATGCTGCTCTCATGGCCTTTATTTCTCTCAGATTCTCTGACAAAAAAATTAGCCTGAGTCCTTTTTGTTAGTGGTGCAATACGGACAGCATCGGCTTCTAGGGCAGAGGGTGGTGCCACAGATATGTGGGCAGGGTGGGGCTCCTGGGGGCCTGGGGCAGGGGGACAGGTGTGGTGCCCCTGGCTCAGCAGGCACTAATTGGCTCTTGTGATGGTGGATCCTGAGAGGGGGTTAACTAGACCCGGGGGAACTGGCTGAGGACGGGGCCACACCCCAGCCAGAGTCACTCACCTGGGGACAGGGGTGTGGAGTGGCTAACAGCAAGCACGCTGGGGCCAGGCCAGCCGGGGCTCAAATCCAGCTCTGCCCCTTGGGCAAGACATGTCTCTCTCTGTGCCTCAGTTTCCTCCCCAGCCAATGAGGAGGACCTGCCTACAGGGGCAGGTGTGGGGATGAAATGATATAATCCCTGAAAAATACCTCACATATAGTGGGTGCTTGGGGGAAGACAGCGGTGCCTTTTCACTGAGATGCTTCAGGGTGCCCGGCCCTAGGGTTTCATAAGGATGACTTCACTCAGGGAGGCAGGAGGTCTGCAGCCCACTCGCTGGACACACTAGGAAGCGGAGGCTGCAAGTGGGATGGGGTTTGCCCCAGTTGGACACCCGGCAGGATAAGATGCCCGGCTGATTCCCGCCCCCTGTCAGGTTTCCAGTTTGCACAACCACTTTCTCAACCTCCCCAATGAATGGACCTGCTCTTTGATGTTGGAAATCAGATCCTAATGCTGCCTGCCCCAACCTTCCTTGGCTCCCCAGGCTCACTGCGGGCATGAGAGGCTCTGTAAGGTGGCCCTGCTCACCCGAGCTCTGAGCCGCGCTTTGTGCCTCTTCAGGGCTGTGCTCTCTGTCCGGATGACCATCCTCTGCTTCCCTCTGGCTGACTCTCGGCCCTACATCTCACTCTTCCAGGAAGCCTTCCCAGCCACCAGTCCCCAGGGCGAGCCAGAGACCCCTTCTCCCATGCTCCAGGAATGCCCCAGCCCTGGGGTCCCGAGCCAAGTGGAGCATTTGCCTGGCCTGGCATCCAGACCCTCTCTCCTGAATCTCTGCTCCACCTTAACGTGCCATAGCTGCCTGGTTGCAGTCTTTGTCCTGGGTCACCAGCCTCATAACCTCACAGCTCCTGAGCAGACTATCCATGCATGCTCCTCTCCTCTGCTCACATAGGACCCCCCTCCCTCATTCTCTCTCTCTCTCTCTCTCCCCTCCAAGCCTTCTCAGCAGCTGCCTCACCCCTACGCCCCAAGTCCTGCTGAGTCTAGTCCAGACCCTCCCTCCTCTGGAACCTTTTCCTGACCACCCCAAGCCAAGGTAGCCCTTCAATCTGTTTTTCCTGCAGGAGTTGCTGCTGCCTCCCTCCTGTGTGTTCCTGAGGCCTGGGGAAGGATGGAGGACAGAGAGGGGGCAGCAGAGGGAGGAGAAGGCGGGGAGCAGGGGCACCACCTTTATCAGCACTCGCTCCAGGTCAGGCCCTATTCTAGGAACATAACTACACGAAAGCTGGATTATTCCATCCTTAGAGGAGCAAAAGGAAGACTGGACTTAGAGAAATCAAGCCCCTCTCTTGCCTAAGGGCGTGAGGTCTGGCTGGGCTTCTGCTGCCTGTGCTGGTGAGGTGGCACTACAGGGCCCCCAGGGCCGTCACTGGGCTGGCATTTCTTGTGCTCTCCCACCTGAGCCAGTACAGGCAGCGGCAGTGGCGACAATAACAGTGACAGGAACACTACCTGTTGATAATGGACACCATTTAGGTGCCGGGCTCCAAACCCACACAACCTTGAAGTTAAAGATGAGGAAACCGTAGCCCAGGGAGACAATGCGACTTACCCGAGGTCCCACAGCTAACCAGCGACGTGGCGAGGATCTGAACCCCATGGTTGAAAGGCCACAATATCCTGGAGCCCAAGACGTTGCCTAGTCTCCCAGCTGGGCTGGCACCAGCGGCAGGCAGCTGTAGCCCCAATTCTGGCCACCAGGCCCTGAGCCTGTCCCCGGTGGCTACCCGCTAATTAGCCAGGCGGCTCTGCCTGCTCAGTGGCTGCTTTGGAATAATTCTCCCAGGAAAGGCCGAGCTTGCAGGAGCAGAAAAGGTAATTGCTAATTTGCACGGGAGGAGACAAAGGGGACAAAGGCGCCCTTTGCTGCCCGATGCAGCCTCCTGTCCCCATCACAGAACTATCTGCCTCTCTCCGCCCACCACGACAGGCGCCCGGGACGGCTGTCTGGCCACAGGACACAGCCACACAGTGCCCATTCAGCCTGAGTCACTGGGCCACCGCTCAGGAAGAGCAAAAGGACACATGAGCGTGCATGTCCCCTGCCATCGTCTCGAACTCTACAGGGAAGGGCGGACAGGAACCTCAGCGATCTCAAACACTAATGACCACGCATGTGTCCATCGTTTTCTGGGCGCTCTGCACTGCTGCTCACTGAGCCTCACAGCAGCTCGTGGGGTGATATTGCTCTCAGCCCCATTTACAGATCAGAAAACTGAGGCCCGGGGAGATGTGACTACCAAGGCTACCCTGCTAGGAGTGAAGGCGTGAGGATCTGAACTCAGCCCACTCCGGTTTGTGCTGTTTCCATTGTGCTCTAAATTGAGCTCCAGCCTCCCATGTTGCAGCGGAAGGAACTGAGGGGAGGGAGCTATATGATAGAAAAAGCATGGGCTTTGGAATCCAGCTCTGCTCTCATGTCCCGTGTGCTTCAGGACATAACCTTTCCTCTTTATGCCTCAGTTTTTTCATCTAGAAAATGGGCCTAGAAGTCCCTGAGTTATGTGGACACTGGGGAAAGGCCGTCTCGCATGTTAAAGGCACTGAATAAGGCTGGACTCACTGACTTTTCAATCCAAGGGGTCAGATGGCCAGCCAAGTGCCCATGGCAGGTGGATGCAGGGCAGGGCCAGATCCCGTGGCCCTGAGCCCCATGAGATGAAGGTTCAGGCTGCAGCAACCAAAGAGCAGAACCGGTGGGCGGGGCCTTCTGTCAAGGGCGAAGAGGCCAGATTGTGGCCAGGAAGGTAGGCCACGGGAGGAAGGGGTCCTCCTGCACAAAGCCCGCCTGCCAGCACCTGGCTGAGCTATGACTAGCTCCGTGGGAGGAATGGCCAGTGCTGGGGCTAGGTCAGGCAGGCCTGCGTCCCAACCCTGGCTCCCCCTCGTCAGCTGGGCATGCCCCTCTCTGAAACTCAGCTTCCTCTTTTGCAATGCCCCTCACCCCCAGGGCTGTCCCAAGGCTCCCAGGCTAATTGGGACGGTCATCTGGACAACAAGGCTCTAGGAGCCGGGCGCTGGGAGACCAGTCTGTGGACCCAGACCGACCTGCCCCGCAAGGCCGGACACTGGATAAACAAACAGGCCGTGTGGACAATCACATGAGCCCAGGCCTCTTCCTCTTCTCAGGGACCTGCCCCAGACTCTGCCTGCCTGTGGCCTGAGCTTCCCCACCCTCTGAGCTTTTCAACATCCTTACAACAGACCTCCCGACCCATCAAGCCATGCCTTACAAAACCTGCTTGGGAACCACAAATCTGAAAGTCGCTCTTATTGCGTGGTGACGTGTGCGCATGTGTACATGCGAGCCTGTGAGGGAGGGCAGGCTCTGGACCATCTCCACTCCCCTGGATCCCCGGGGTTCCCTGAGCCAGGACACCCACATCTTAGTCCTCCACTGGCCCTGCCTCACTGTGACCTTGGGCAAATCACTCATCTTCTCCAGGCCTCGGTTTACCCTCTGTAAGTCGGGATATTATTTTCTGATCTCTCTTCCTCCTGGAGTTCTTAGAAGACTCAAGTGATATGATAATTTCCCAACAGTTATGAAAATAATTCAAAGCCATACAAATGTTAGGTTCCAATTTTAAACATTTACTGAGCACCTCCTACAGGCAGGCACAAGGCTGGGCACTTACACACATTTCCTGGTGTGTTTCCCCCAAGTCTCACCACCACCTGATATATAGGCATTGTATGCCCTTTCTGGAGATGAGGACACGGAGGCTCAGAGAATGACCTGTGTAAGGTCACCCAGCCGGAAAGTAGTTGGACCCAGGACTGGAACCCAGAGCTGTCAGCCACTTGGGGTGAGGAGTCAGGATGGCGTTCTCTTTTCCAAGCCCCCACCCTCTGAAACCCTCCCTCCGGCTGAAGAAGCCGGCAGCAAGCCACGCCCCAGCCTGGAGGCTGGCATCACCAGCTCCCACTGGGATGGGCTCTGAGGCTCAGAAAGAATTCCGTCCTGGGGTGTAAGCTCTCAAGGGGTAAAATGTGGTCTTTTGATTCCCAAATATAGGGGGTGGGGATACTGGTCTCCTTGCTGTTCCTCAAACCCAATGAGACTACACCTACTGTTCCTTCTGCCTGGAATGCTCTTCCACCAAACACCTGCATAACTTGCTCCTGTGCCTCCTTAGGGGCTTTGCTGGCAATGCCACCTTCTCTCTGATACCCCATTGAAAATTCCAGTACATCCCATCCCAGCACCGTCCGGTTCCTCTCACTCTGCTCATCTTTTCCCGCAGCGTCTGCCCGGCTGGGTGCTCCCCTTGGTTGTTATGTAGTGTCAGCCCTCATTGGACTGCCAGCTCTCCGAGGGCAGAGACTCATTTGTGTCTCCAGAGAGCTGCCACTTCGTCAATACAGGGGTGGGCAAAGGTAGGTTTACAGTTGTAGTACAAATAAATAATACATAATAAATAAATAATAATACTCCCTAGCCGGTTTGGCTCAGTGGATAGAGCGTCAGCCCGCGGACTGAAGGGTCCCAGGTTCGATTCTGGTCTAGGGTCCGCACCTTGGCTGCAGGTTCCCTGGCCCTGGTCAGGGTGCGTGCAGGAGGCAACCAATCAATGTGTCTCTCTCACATGATGTTTCTCTCTGTCTCTCCCTTTCCCTTCCATTCTCTCTAAAAATCAACCAAAAAATATCCTCGGATGAGGATTAACCAAAAATAAACAAATAAATAAAAATACAAGAATAAACTCTGTGTTTTGTGTACTCACAACTGTAAACCTAGTTTTGCCCAACCCTGTATCTTAAAACTGAATAATGCTGAAGCCCATAGAGGGAAAGTGGGGGGCCCCAGGCACACAGGGAGCCCAGAAGGAACATTTATGCTCAGGCCTTCTGCTCCCAACCCCTACCTTCTGTTCCCTCCGTCACTGGCACGGGATATGCTTGGGTTTTACTAGAACTCGGGGTGCAAGGGCCTGGACAGAGGCAATGGGAGTCGGCGGTGGGTGGGAGAAGAGCCCCCTCCCCAGGCCTGTGTAAGGGAAGCAGCCAGGGTGTGTGCATACAGCATGCCCATCTAGGGGACCCTGCCCCATTCCCATCCCAGATTCCAGAGGCAGGGCTCAGAATAGAACCTTCTTTTCTTTCTTGCCTCCTGATTTAGAAAACGGGCTCTCCCCCTGGAAACACCACCTGCCATAGTGTGGGTGATGGTTCCTTGCCTTCCTGGTGGCCTCCCTGGAGGACTGCTCTTCCCTGTCACAGACGAGGTGCTGAGGGCAGAGGAGTGAGGGCACCAATCGCGCAAGCTTGCCGGGGCAATGCCAGACCACAAACCCTGCTCAGGCAAGTCAGACATGCACATGCACTTGCCCCTGCACGGCCCTGTGCTGGGTCCAGGAGGCAAGGAAGGGACCTTAGGGAGGGAGCTACAGCTGAAGGGGCAGGTGGCCATAGTTGGGAGCAGCTGCTGGCCAGTCAGCAAGCCCGGCTCACTTCCGGTGCCGCCCTTTGCTCACAGGGGGCCTCGGGCAAGTTGCTTAAGACCTCCGTGGTTCACAGGTTGTTGCAGGAGCCCGTTGTGCAAACACATCGGAAGCACTTAGAGCTGGCCCAGCACCTAGTGAGCGCTCAATAAATGGGAACTGACACACCACCACCACAACTCTCATCACCATCACAATGACCACCAGTCACCACCACTGCCATAAACACCATTATCACCTTCACCATCATCATCACTACCACCACCACCACCAGCACCATTACCATCAACACTATCATCACCATCATCATCATCATCACCTTCGCTACCATAATTACCATCGCCACCACCACTATCAGCACCATTACCGGCAGCATCTGCCCCTCACCATGCATCCTGAGCTCTGCTCTATATGATGCAAAAGGACCTGCACTCCCTACACCTGTGGAGCTCACCACTGCACCCCAGGAGGCTCCTCCGAGTTGTTGAATGAATCAATGAGTGAATGAATGAATAAATGAATGATGAAAAGGCTTTTCTGGAGAAGAAAGTAGCTGATAGGAGGAGGAAAAGCCTGGTAGATCTGTTCCTTCAGCCCCACAGCCCTCTCACCTCATTTCTCTAGCTTCTGCTCCCATTGGAGCTGTTGTCCCCTAGAACCCAGAGCCTCCCTGGGCCTCAGACTCCCTATTCCCCTCCAACTAGTTCCTGAGCCAGGGGGTTCAGTCCTACATGGGGGTGACATTTCACCAGGGCCCAGTGAGGGCTGGGAACAGCCTGGAGACCCTGGAGCCATGTAGGACTGAACCCCTCTGGCTCAGGAACTTCTAGTTGGAGGGGAACAGGGTGCTCTGCACACAATGGACCAAACTCAGCTCCCTAAACACCCCCATCCCTGTGTCCCCTGCTCTGCAATAGCTCCCACTGCCTGAGAGCTGGCTTTCTGAGGCTCCATTAAGGGACTACATAGCCCTATCTCCCCAGCCCCAGGGCTCCCTTCAAGCCAGCTTCTCTTCCCCTCTTCCCACAGCTGTGTCCCGGCCCTGCTGGGACTTCCCTTCTAGCAAGGAATAAATCCAAATGTTTCTGCGAGGGGCCTTCGTACCCACCTGTTGACCTGCCAGCCTCCTTTGGCTCTCTTAGTCCTTGGACTGGAGGGGCCTGCTTGTTGGTCAGGTCGGACAGCCCCCAACGCGTCCTGGCTGTCACTCTAGTCCGCATGTAAGCCCCATAACTGGCCTGACCCTCCATTTTACAGGGGAGGAAACTGTGGCACAAAGATGAAAAAGGCTTGAGGCATTCATTGAACAAATATTTACTGACTGCCTACTATGCACCAGGTGCTGGGAACACAGCCATGAGCAAGATGGCAAATATCCCTGTTCCCATGGAGCCCAAGAGGAACACACACAAAATCAGTGTCTGTCAGAGGTTGATAAGGGTTCTGAAGTTAGAGTAAAAGGATTAAGAATGATGGGGGACAAAGGCCTTTTGAAAAGGCAATCAGAGGAGGCCTCACTGAGGAGGTGACGTTTCACCAGGGCCCAGTGGGGGCTGAAGGAACAGCCTGGAGACCAGTGGCCTATGGGCAGTGAGCAGGAGGCTGGAAGGTGGAGACAGGGCCAGAGCTGGGCCTCACGGGCCTTCGTGGCTTTTTCTCAGAGGTGATGGAGACCCACAGGAAGGTTTTGAGCAGAGAAGTAATATGGTCAGGTTTACATTTTAACACAGCACGTAGGCAGCTGTGTGAAAAGGGAAGAAAGCAGGAGGAAGGACGAGAACTGGAGTGGGAGGGGAGTGATGAGAAGGCCCTGTGCTCCCCATACCCTGGGAAAAGGGACTCAGAGGAGCTGGACCTGGGGGCAACAGAGCTAGTGTAAGGGCCCGGGCAGAAGCAGTGCCCTTGAGCTCAGCAAGTCTGGCACAACTGGATAGGGGCCCAGCTGCCTGAGCCAACTAGGTGGTTGGCATGCCAGGCCCTAGTCTGCCCTGAGCACCAAACAGGGGTGCCTGGGACTCCCAACTCTGGGAGAGCAGAGATCAAGTCTGTCCTGTTCACCACTCCTGCCATGTAGCAGGTGTTCATTAAATCTTTATGGAATGAATGAGCAGGGCCTGGTACATAGCAGGTGCCGATAAAAGTTTGCTGAACGAACCAGTGAATGAAGGGATGGTCTGTAGCCTTGTATTGTTTGCTGGTGACTTCCCATGTTCGTCGGAGCTCCTTAAAATAATGCAACTGCTGCCAATCTGAGTCTTACCATGAGCCAGGCCCCAGGCTCTTACCTGTGTCCAACCACCCTGCATGGCAGGTTCTATTGTTATGCCCAATTTACAGAGGAGGAAACTGAGGCCCAGAGAGGTTAATTAATTTCCCCAAGTTCACGCAGCTACTAAGCAGCACAGCCAAGATGTAAACCCAGGACTGGGTTCTTCTCAGCTACACTCGAACACCTCCCACCCTGGGATCTTATCAATAACACCATCAACTCAACTGTGAATCCCTGAGGGCAGGGAGCTTGCAGGGGGGTTCCTGGCAGCACCTCCCCAGGGCCCCCTCACGTCTGAGGGACTGCCTTGGCTCCTCACCACAGCCTGGTACCACCTCGCTGATAAGGACACCAAGGCAAAGAGCTGGGAACTTTTTCAAGAGCTGAGGCTGAGAAGTGGCAGAGGAGGACCTTGAAACCCCGAGTTCTGGGGCCTAGCCAACAGCCCCCCACCCCGCCTCTCCCCACCACCAGCCCACGTCCGTCCGCAGCACAGAGGCAGCATATTGAGTCCCCACATCATGAGCCTGGACGAGGCAGTGACTAATTCCTGGGGCCCAGCCAATGATAGAAAACCCCTCCACACCGGAGGCCTGTCTCAAGATCCAAGGCCACGGGCTGACCTCGGGCTGACCTCTCACCTCTGCCTCTTGCTTAAAAGGGCAGAAGCCACAAAAACTGAGGTTCAGACCCCAAAGGGGAGCTGGGCAGTGCACAGTAGTAATCACAGTAATAATAGTAACAACAACAGCAGTGCCAGTGCTCACAGAGCACTCACCCAAGGGCCCTGCCCTCTGCTAGGCTTCAGAAGCTGGTTCTCACAACAATCTAGAGAAGCAGGTCCTATCATCACCCCCACTTTCTAAATGCAAAAACTAGGGCACAGAGAGGTTGAGTAAGTTGAATGAGTTGCACAGCAAGTATACAGAGGACTCAGGATTCAAACCCGGAGAGCCTAGCCCTAGGGCCATGTAGGACTGAACCCCTCTGGCTCAGAAACTAGTTGGAGGGGAATAGGGTGGTCTGGGCCTTGGGGCTGCTATTTTGTGGTTGTTGTGGCTTTAATTCATGTGTGTTACCTTGAAAACAAACCTCTCGTGCTCCTTTGTCCACAGAGCCACTGGCCCCGTCATGGGAGGCCATAACCCCTCCTTTCCCATTTCATGGCTCCCCTCTTTGTAAGTGCTCTCCCTAGCTCCTCCCCAGCTTCCATGGCACCCTCTCCCTGCACTGATCCCCATCAGTGCCACCCAGAATGGGCACTGACCACCCATCTCCTTTTGGGACTGCTAGCAGCTGGCTGTAGCCTGGGTGTAAGACTGAGCCTTCTCTCATGTAGGTGGGCACAACCCCCCCCCCCCCCCCCCCCCACACACACACCTCAGCTAGCTGGCTGTGGGGCCCTACGCCACTCCCTGGCCTTCCCTTAACCAAAGAACACCTCGGCAACCCTGAGGGTCAGCCCCACCAATAGATCCTATTTGTGCCTAAGCAGCATGTCCTGCTGTCAGCACACTCTGCCAGACAGGCTCATGCCTGCCGCCCATCCTGGGAAGAGTCACTGTCCAAGCCCATGCATTACCATGAGGGGCCCCAGCATCTAAGCCTTGCTGTCAAAGCCTGGGTGATTTTCCCTAGCTGGTTTGGCTCAGTGGATAGAGCGTTGGCCTGCGGACTGAAGGGTCCCGGGTTCGATTCCGGTCAAGGGCACATGCCCAGGTTGCAGGCTCAATCCCCAGTAGGGGGTGTGCAGGAGGCAGCCAATCAATGATTCTCTCTCATCGTTGATGTTTCTATCTCTCTCTCTTTCTCCCTTCCTCTCTAAATCAATAAAAAAAAAAAGCAATTAAAAAAAGAGAGCCTGGGTGATTTTAGGAGCCGAGGACACAACACTTCTCTGCTTGCATGCGCCCAAGTCCCTGCGCTGGTGCTCACCAGCTCTCTGACCTCAGGCCTGTCACTTAACCTCTCTGAGCCTCAGCATCCTCATCAGCAAACTGAGGATTGTAATGACAATTCTAATGGTCGAACAGTCACATGGAGTCATGGGCATAAAGTATTTAGCAGGGCGCCGGCGCTTCGTAAGCACTCGGCAAATGTTGGCTGTGTCATGTTATCGTTGTTTTTATTTGGTAGCAGGCATTGACCGAGTGCTTTATGTATCTCAAATGATCCCCACAACAACCCTAAAACATAGTTGATATTACTATCCCCATTTTACAGATGTGGAAATGGAGGCTCAGAGAGGGTGAGATGTGTCCAAGGTTTTTCACAGCTGGTTGGGGAGGCAGGATTTGAACCCAGGGCTCTCTGCCCAGGGAGCATGCCCACTTGTAGTCCCATAATGGGCAGCCTGGACTCTGGAGTCCAGTTCTCCTCTCGCCCTCCTTCCCTGGCTGGACCAGCAAGACTCTGGCCTCTCCTTCCTACCTGCTTTGGGGGAGCGCCTTCCCTCTGCCCTCTGGCTTCCATCAAGGCTTTCTCTCACCCAGATGTGGGGGAGGGGGTCTGTCAAGCCTCCAGAGCAGATCCAGCTGACCACCCTCCTCCTGGAAGTCCTCCCTCCAGTTTTCCTACACATACCCCTCCTTCGTTCTCTTCTACCTCTGTCCACTGCCCCTTCGGCAATTCTCTGCTCCAGTGTCCCCGGTCCTGTCCAGACCCCGCATCCTTAGGACTAAGGCCACTGGTCACAGCACAGGACAAGCAGAGAACACTCCTGTTTCCTGTGTTGAGCAACTGACATGGAATCTCCCTTCACATCCACATAGCAACCCCGTGTGATGGGAAATACTACTGAGTCCATTTGCCAGAGGAGGAAACTGAGGCTCGGGGAGGAACAACAACTTGTTTCAAGATCATCCAGCTAATGAGTCGTGGGGCTCAGTTCAAACCTGGGACTGGCCTGAGCTCCAAAACCCAACTCAGCTGCACTGCTCCATACTGGCCTTGTACAGATTCTAGAGTTACTGATTCTATCACAGTCCTAATCCTAGGCTCCCCTTGATTATAGCTACCTTTTACTGAGGACTTGACTACGTAAACACCCGGATACAGGTGCTTCTAGAGAGAGAGAGAGAGAGAGAGAGAGAGAGAGAGAGAGAGAGAGAGAGAGAAGGAAGAAGGAGGAGGAGGAGGAGGAGGAGGAGGAGGAGGAGGAGGAGGAGGAGGAGGAGGAGGAGGAGGAGAAAGAAGGGAAGCCACAGCTGTTATAACCCCATTTTACAGAAGAGGAAACAGGCTCGGAGTGAAGAACAGACCTGCCTAGGATTGCACATCAGTAAATGGCAGAGCCTTGACCCAGCCTCTGTCCCCCCACAGCCCCACTGCTCTGCTGATTTGCAGGAGCCACATATTCAACATAAAACCCTTTGCCCCTTGGCCTGCTCCTGTTCCAGCCTCCAGATCTCCCAGGGAGGCCCCAGCCCCATAGAGCTCCCCAGCCTGAACTCACTGAATTGCCTCCCCCCCTCCCCACCTTGGCCCAGGCTCTCCTCTCACCCCACACAGGGTCTCCGAACCACCCTTGAGAGATTAACAGCTGTCTAGTTTGGAGTTCTTCACAGTGGGGAGGCTGGTCCTCCAAGGGACCCTGAGATGGAGTAGCAGCCCCTACTCTGTGGCCTGCCTGGCCAGCTGGTTTTATGCCATCTTCCTAACCAACCCACAGGGTGTGGGTTATCACCCCCTTATACAGAAGGGGCCAGGGGGTCACAGCAGGCAAGCCATCTGCCCAGAACCAGAAACTGGTGGCAGAGCTGAGATTCAAATATGGATCTGTTGTTGGCCATGTTACCCTCTGGCCTTCCTATGGTTGCTCTACCTGGCACAGCCCCTTCGGCCGGGGCAGGCCCCTCTCCACATCCCCACGAAAACGACAATTCCGCTGTTTAAGATCTCACATAATTCTCTCTGGGTTTTCCCAACAACCTGCAGGGGAGGGATAATCATCAGACCCATTTTTCAGATGAAGAAACTGAAACACCAAGTGTTTCCTTGGCCGGGTGCCCAGCAGAGGCTGTGCCTTGGTTTGCTAACCTGTATAATGGGGTCATAATGCCCTCCCAGGGTGGTTGAGGCCTATGTAAGACTGTGTAAGCCAGGGGCTCTTGGAGGTACGTCCTTGAGGTGCACTCAGACAAAGCTCGAGGCCCGAGTGCATTTTCCTCAACCCACCAGCCTCCAGTCGGGGGCTGCCTGGCATAGGGAGAGTCCCATGTTTCCTTGAACATGTCTTCAGCCCAGGGATGCTGAGAAAACGATGAGTCATCTGCCCAAGCATAGGCCTCCCAGGATCCTGTATCGGGTCCCAGCTGCGGCGGGAAAGGTTCCAAACTGGGAAGGGGGCCCCGTGACCATGATGACTCCCAAGCTGCCCCCATCAAGGCCTGAGTCACCAGGTCTCCTCTGGGCCCTCCCATGCCACACACTGCCGGTCTGGAGGACAGCTCTTGGATGCTGCCCACTGGACCCTGCCCCTGTGCCTTCGGCCCAGATCTGTACGTCTTCCTACATTTCTGGTGTCATAACAACCCTTTTCCCACCCAAGAATACGTGATCCTCTAGCCTCTCCCCCCCACCCCCACCTCCCATGTTACCCAGGCCCCACCCAGGCCAAAGAACGGTGCGACATGCTTAAACAGTGGGCTGTCATTCTCATGGAGAGGGGTCTGCCTAGGCCACAGGGGCTCTGACAGGCGGAGCAACCAGCGGGAAGGCCAGAGGGTTACATGCCAACAACAGACCTGCATTTGGACCCCAGCTCTGCCACCACCTTCTGGGCCTGGCCTCTCTCCGCACCTGTTTCTCAGCCTCCTGCTTCTCCTTCTCCGGAACACATCTCCTTGCCACAGCATTTCGAGGGTTCCTTCTAAAACTCGTTTCTGACCTTCCCTCCCCTCCCTGAACACCCTCCTGTGAACGCCTTGCTCTCCTTGGTGGAGGCA
Source organism: Myotis myotis (assembly GCF_014108235.1). Lineage (NCBI taxonomy): Eukaryota > Metazoa > Chordata > Mammalia > Chiroptera > Vespertilionidae > Myotis > Myotis myotis. The sequence goes on along the minus strand of NW_023416401.1, from coordinate 60,858,242 downwards.
CACTAGCTCCTGAGTGGCCTTCTAATCCTCCTCTTCCATCTGGCCTCAACCAATTTCACCAGCTCATCCCTTCTGCACTCCACATGCTTCTCAAGCTTATTTGACCCGTTACCCATCCCTACCCCATTTTATTGTTTTAACCCTCACCTGAGGATATTTTTCCATTAATTTTATTTTTTATTTTTTAAAGACAGTGGAAGAGAGGGGGAGAGACAGAGGGCGAAACATCGATGTGAGAGAGACACATCAATTGGTTGCCTCCCTATTGTGCCCCAACCAGAGCTGGGGATCGAGCCTGCAACTGAGGTACGTGCCCTTGACCAGAATCGAACCCAGGACCCTTCAGTCCCTGGGCCGACACTCTATCCACTGAGCCAAACCGGCTAGGGCCCCTATCCCATTTTAAATGTTCCGCAGAACAGACTTCTCCAGGGAAGTGGCCGGGCGCTGGGCGCTGACCATGCCTAAACCTGCCCCACTCCATGGAATGAGCTTCCCCTGTTCTGTTCTTGCTGAAAAGTTTGTTCCGGCCTCAAGGTCCAGCTCAAATGTCACCTCCCTGAGGACACCCCGACAGCCTCGGGCAGGAGGATGGGTCTGGGCCCGGGGCTCCTGAGGCCCTCTGAGTGCAGGATTGAATGAGTGGTCCTCAGAGTCGGCTCTGAGACATCTGCTGTCATTGCTGTTTCCTTCCATCCCCCACCCCACAGTGGGGAGCCCCCAAGGGGCAGGGGCTGTTCTGGGCCTTGAGGCTACAGCAGTGAAAACAGACAGGCCTGCCCTGGTAGAGCTCATAGCCTTGTGAAGAGACATACACCAAACATATAAACTAGTATAAATAAATAAATAAATAAATAAATAAATAAATAATATAGGAGGTGATAAGAGTTAAGGAGAAAAATTAATTAGAAAGGGGTAGGAGGAGAAGGTCCAAGGGACCTAAGATGGTCTTGACTGGGTGATCAGGGAGGAGGTAACATTGGAGCAACAGGAGAGGGAGCCAGCCATGTAGAGATCTGGGGGAAGAGTGTTCCGGGCTGGGAGAACTGCCAGTGCAAGGGCTCTGGGGCAGAACTGTTTGTGGTGGTTTGCAGATAGCATGGAGGCCAGTGTGGCCGAGCCTGAATGAGCAAAGGGAGAGTGGAAGGAGGCGAGGGCCGCACGCAGCCAGGGCCTTGTAGGCTTTGGGAAAGACTGGCTCTTGCTTTGAGTGAGACAGGAGCCGTGTAGGATTCTGCGTAGAGGAGGAAAAGAATCTGATTTGTTTTTTGCAGGTTCCTCTGGCTGTGTGAGACAGGGGTGCCAGGGTGAGCACAGGGAGCCTAGTGGGGAGGCAGATGCATCTCCAGGCTTGGACGAGGCTGGTGGCAGTGGCCGTGGTGAGAAGGTAACATTTGAGATGTATTTACTAGTAGAAGGTGGAACCAAGAGGATTTGCAAATGGTTGAATGGGGAGGGCAGTCAGTAGGAGAAAGAAGTAACAAGGACTCCAGGCTTGGCTGAGCAAGGAAAGCATGGAGCTGCAAAGATGGGGAGGACAGTGGAAGATGCAAATAAGTGAGCAAGCGATTGAATGAATGACCCACCGGGTTTTGAAACCAGAGGGGCACACGCCCTGCACTGGTGCTCTGTGGGACCTCGAGCTTGTTCTCTCCACTCTGGCCTTGGTGTCCCCATCTACAGCTGAGAAACCCCGAGTTCCGGGGTGGCCAAGAGGACTGGGCCTTGTGGGGAGAAGACAGGCCCTGCCTCCAACCCCGGAAGCCTGCCCAGGCTGCAGTTGAGATGAGAAGGGAAGGGTTAAGGGGGAAAGGTGGCATCTGTCTTCCACAGGCTCGGTCTGGGCCAGTGGGAGGGCTGCCCTGAGCTCTGAGAAGCTTTTGCAGAGTGCCCTTGGATGAGGGGCATCATGAGCCTGGGGTGGGCTCCAGCACCTGTGAGCCTGCCTCCATGCCCCAGGGGCATAGAGGGTCAGACAGCCATGGAACCCACACCCTGCCCCTGGCTTACTGTGGGACTCGGGAGACTCCCTGCCTTTGATGCCAGATTCTCATCCACCTCACAGAATCCAGGGGAGAGTAAATGAAATAAAGTATCTGGCACATGGCAGGGGTTTAAAAACATAGGGGATGTGCTCAGACCACTGCCCAGGGAGGAAATTATTAAACCTGCCTCACTGTGTTCTCTGTAGGATCTCAGAGTCCAGAACTCAGGTTTCCGGGCAGGGACGGGGGCAGGGGTGGGAATGAGAGGCCTCTGGTAGGCTCATCCTTCTACCTTTTTACCTGGTGAGTGACCACAAACCTTGGTAAAGCCCTCACTCTCTTCCCTCTAGCACCCTGACCTCTGGGATCTGGCTTCCCCACATCAGGAAGGGATTCAGAGGCAGGAGGAACCACGGGATACTTCCCTACATCACCTAGAGACACTGAGGCTCAGCAAGGGCTTAGAGAGACCCTGAGTCTTCATATCCCCAGCTCTGGGGGCCTATGCCAAACCCATGTTCTTCACCAAGACTTACCTGGGGTTCCCTGAAGCTCACTACAACATTAACCAGGCCCCCAGTGGCACTGAAGATAGAGAAATAACTAAGACACAACCTCTAGTGAACTAATCGTTGCTGCCCACCTACAACATGCCAAGAACTTTGCTGGGTGCTTTATTTCCACTGTCCCATCTAATATCCATGACATCTTTAATCACCATCCCCACTTTCCAGATGAGAAAAAGTCAGGCTCAGTGAGATCACATAGCAGCTAACATTTCCTAGGACTGGCTACATGCTTCAGGCTCTACATGCATTAATGCATTCATCTTCACACCAGTCCCGTGAAGGAGACAGGACTATCAGCTCCATTTTACAGATGAAAAAACTAAGGTCAGATTGGTGAGAGAGCAGACCTGGAGTTGAAACCAGGGCCCTGTGGCTTGAGACCCCAAGCCCTTCACCTCCTCTCTATGTCAGACGGGGCCGGGGGCAGAGAGCAGACCCAGGAGCCCTTGTTCTAATAAGCCACCTGCCTCATTGGGCCCTCACCCAGCTTCCTTCTGCTCCGTCTCCTGCTTTGGGGTCCAGAGGCAGGACCTGCTCTGACACAAGTTAGCAGAGGGACCTCCTCAAATGACAGCAGCGCCTTTTCCAGTTGACCGAGCCTCCTGGAAGTGGGGCTTTGGAGTCTGTTTTCCAGATGAGACTTGGAGAGATCAAACAGGCTACTTGCTCAGGTCACATGCAAGGATGTGGCTGAGTTGGGATCCCACAGGTCCTGGCCCCCTCTTTTCAAATTCAGTGCCCTCTCTCCCACCCACCATGGTGCCTGGCTTTGGGCTAAGTGCCACAATGCCAAAAGGTCACAAGCTTTTCCCTGCTGTCCTATGGGGCAAGGCATAGAGGAGGTAGAGGAAGAAGGCTGGAAACAGAGAGGTGCCTGGGCCACTGTCATGGGGACAGGGACACAGTGCTACCTCTGATGTCCACTCCCTCCCTCTCACTTGGCTTCAGCAGCGGCTGAGACCTGAGGAGGGCAGAGGCCAGGCAGCAGCTCAGGCTGGCTCAGCTATGATGAAGGACACCGCTGTCAATATGGTGCGGCCAGCCTGATGGGTGTTTTTTTTCAACAGGATCCTGAACATGTGTACATGCACACACAGTCACACTCATGGTCTGCCAGTGCCCACACCCCAGGTGCTTGCACATCTGCCAACACACGCTCACAATCACACACATTCATGAGCATGCAGTCTCCCCTCCACCTGTACGCACACATACACACACACACTGCCCCAGGCAGACAGCATCTCCAGCCTGCATACGGACAGGCACATGCACACTCACGCCCACACAGTCACACTGCTGCCCGCACACGCACACGCACACGGCGCCCACATGCACACGCACATGCTCTACCACGAGTTCACACACACGTGCACAGTCCTCAATGCCACCACCTCCATGGTAAGAGCTGCCTTGGAGAAGCCCAGGTTTGCCTGAGGCTAGGTCACTTTGTCCCTGGGCAGCCCGAGCCACAGGCTCCCTGACCCTCAGGCCCCGCCCCCCCCGAAGCATTTTTAGGATCCCAGATGGGCTTCCTGACTCCCAGACTTTCGGGGACAGTTAGCCTATCGGGGGGCCACGAGGGAGGGGATGTTCATGCCAGGTCTGACCCAGGACCCAGAAGGGAGGTCCCAGGAAGGCAGAACCTGATCCTCCAGCATCACACACGATCCAAAATACCAAGCCCCAGAGTCCCCAAGACCATATTCAGAGCAACTGAGGCTTAATTAACAAAACAGCCCATTTCTGCCATGAGAAATCCAAATTGGGCCCTGCCAGATGCCACTGTCAACCTTCTCCCCAAAGCCCCCCAGGACCCAGGACAGCAGAGGCCTCCTCCCTTCTTCTCACCCATTCCCATCCTAGGGAACCCCAGGAAAGCCCTCAGACACCTCACACAGAGCCAATCGCACCAGGTAAGATTACGGACACGTTGATCAGAGAGATTCTTCTCAACTAGTTCAGATTAAGGTGCAATGAACTGAAAGCTTGTCGTAAAGGACCTAGGTTTTCAAATTGGGTCAGGCTGCAAGACACCTCAGACAGGGTCAGAACGCACCTATGTGAGGGCAGTACCGGCGCGGAGGACCTGCCCCCATCAGCAGTGGCCTTAAGGAAGCTCTGAGCCTCCCTAGGCCTCAGTTTACTCATCTGAAGAATGGCAATAATAACAGCACTGGCCTGGGCTGCTGTGAGAATTCAGTAAGCCGCTGCGTCTTGGCCTCTCAGCACAGTGACAGGCACCAAGCAGTAACTCAGAAAGGGTCGCCATGGTGATAATTTGAAGAAAAGCGGGAAACACTAAGGTATTCGACCGAAGGTCACGGCACATATTACACTGTGCTAAGTCGGAGACCATTTCCCGCCCAGACCAGCGGCCGCAGGTGCCAAAGGTTTACACAAAAGCTCTGGGGAGAAAGACTGAAGACTGAAAATGCTCTCCACTAAATGAACGTTGTCTGCAAACTGGGAAAAGACCACCATTAGTCAATTTGGCCAGAAGAACACCTGGGGTCCTGCTCCAAAGAGCCTGGTGTTGAGTGGAGTTTGGCGATCCAGCATTTCCCCTCGGGGAACGGGGCTCCAACGGAGGCATCCTGGCACGTGATGGGCCACAGAGAAGCCTCAGTGGAGCACAGAGATCTGTGTTCCAGTCCTGGCTCCCTATCAACAGAAATTTCCTCTCTCGAGGCCTCAGTTTTCCCATCTGGAAGATGGTAGAGTTGGGCTGAGAACATTTTTCTCCAAGCAGCCCTGGGGCTCTCTGGTCCAGGGAGTTGACAGATGGCCCAGGGCCCCACCCCAGACATAACCTGTGGCCCTTGCAGGCCCTGGGGACAGTCCCACCCTAAGAGACCAGAGGAAAAGGAAAGGGGTGGGTTCATTTTGTGGCCGACCCTGGAACGGAATCAGAGGGTCTTGCCTCCAAGGGGTTTGCTTCCCCTGCTTGGCAAGCCAGGGAGGCCAGAGCAGTCCAAACACAAGAAATAATAAATCCTACCCAGGCTCTGCCCAGCCAGGAGGCCCGGCTGGCTCTTGTCATAAAAAGATCTTATCCTCTTGAGCACCCCTGCCCATCGCGGAGGACTCCGCCCTCCTCCCCTCAGCCCTCCGCCTCTACTTCTATTTCCTGTGACAACCTGCAAACTGAAGACCAACTTGCCTCTCCACCCACCCCCCACGCCCAGGCTTCTGCTCGACCCCCGCCCTGCCCCACCCCCCACGGGGCCCCAGCTGCAGGAGGCCCAGGCAGAGTGTAATTCCCCTTGCCCTCCTCTCAGCCCCCGGCCGGGTCCGGACAGATTAAGCCTTTGTCACACACACCCAGAAAAAGCTCAGGGCCAGATGGGACAGGACAAGTGGTGTCAGATCATCGACCCGCTGCTGGCCGGGACTCAGGGAAGGGCCCGACCACAGCACCGCATATGGCTGTGGGAGGAGGAAAGGGGGCCCATGGAGGGGGCAGCAGCATGGAAAAGAGACAACACACTATGGCCACCCTTGGGACCTGAGCCCAGGCCGGGGAACCTTGTTCAGCTGCTGGATGATCCAACTCCTACACTACACCCCCTCCTCCCTGAAAATGTTCTTCTGCCTGATTTCTTGATCATATCCTCAGTTTTGCCCACCTCCCCCACCAGCTGGGTGCCCCATGAGCAGGCACAGGGACCAACCCATCCCAATGCCCCAGCACTCCCCGCAAGGCCTGTGGGTGCTAAACAAATGCCCTGGACAAAGGTTTATGGCCCAATGACCTTCATAAAACCCACCCAGGACAAAACTACAGGATCTCTCCCAACTGCCACCAGAGGCAACGATAACTTTAAGAGTGTGTGTGTGAGTGTATGTGTGTGTGTGTGTGTGTGTGTAGGCAAGTGAAGGGGGGGGTCCTCCTTTGTACCTGTCAAAGAAGGTCCCATTCAACCCCTCCCAGGAAGAGGCCATGGTTGCTGAATTCCCAGCAGGATTCTTTCCTCTTAGATCAGTGAAAAGGAAAACAGAAATGTAAAAATAATAACTGAGCACCAGGATGGTGCTTGAAGATGGGGGTGGCAAGACTAGGGGCATCTCCTGTGTCTGGCTCCGGTTGGCTGGGCAGGTGGCAGGTAACTAACAGGCTCTCTGGGGACCAGCAGGCCAGGCAGGAGGGCGTGGGGAGCTCGAGGGGCAGGCTGTCACAGGAGGGCATGTCTCTTGTGTTTGTCGTCTTCCTGGCAGCCTGGTCAGGGAGGCCTGGGTCCCCTTCTCTGCCTCCCAAGCAGGGGGTCCCTTGGGGAAGGCTTATTATTGGTCTGGAAGCCAGGCGGAGGCTTTTGAGGCCCGTGCTGCCAGGGCGGGTCAGTGTGGGCCTCTTGAAGGTTATGAAAAGACTGGCTGGGCTGGCAGAACCCGGGCCCAGACCTAGCACCCAATTTCTGTATGTGGCCTGCATGGGCGAGTGTGTTCTTGCTCCACCTTGACAGCTGTTTGGCTAAGGGGTTAAGGGGACTGCCCCATGATGGCCACTCCCTAGAGAAGAGGTCAACCCACACAGAGAACCAGTGAACCAGCTGCCAAGTCTGAGGGTCACCTGCCCCACAACTCCAGGAGTGGGGGCTCCTGCCTCAGACTAAGAAGGAGATTGGGCCAAGACTTCCAGCTCCCTAAGGAGGAATAACCCTGATAAGGGGGGGGGGGTGGGGGGGGGGGGCACTAACTGGTTTGGGAAGCCTGGATGGCTCAGGGCAATGACCCAGGGTGGGGGGCCCAGACCCAGCCAACCATCTGGTGGGTCCCTGACCTCCAAAACCCACACTTAGGCTGGGGACACCAGCCCGAGGTGGGGGAGAACCGAGGAGGGGTAAGAACTGTTAGGGTTGGGAGGGCCAACCTAGGCTGGGAGCGGCAATAGCCCATGGTCCCCCTGCGGGAAAGTGGGCACTGATTTGGGCTGGGGGCGGGATGCCTGACTCGATCGGGGAGGGGGCAATGACCCAGACTCCCCGTTTTGGGGAGAGCACTGATTTAGGTCGAAGGGGTCCCTGACTCCAGGGAGGTGGGACACTGCCCCAGCCTTCCCCTTCGAGCGAGGATCGGCCGTGGTCGGCCCGGCCCTCTGCTCTGGGTCCGGCCCGAGGCGGCAGCGGCGCAGATGGGCTGCTGGCGGCCGCAGCGGCAGCCGCGCGGTTATCAGCGCTCCTCGCAGATGGGCCGCCCGCCCTCCGCGCTCACGGCTCCCCACTCCCCGCGGCCTGCAGCCCCGTCCCCTAGGCGCGGGGGGGAGGCGCCTCCGGATCCGCTCCCTGGCTCCCGCCTCCCTCCCTCGCGGCCCCCTCACCCCGCGGGCCGGGCCCGGGCGGCCGCAGGAGGGGGAGGGGGAGGGGGAGGGGACAAGTGCACTTTTCGTAACGACCGAATCAATTGTGTGTGAAGAGCCCGCTCTGGCCGGGGACCGGGCTGAGCGCGGGGCGGGCGGGCGGGCCGGACGGGGGAGGAGCGCGGAGGGGGGAGCGGGAGAGCGAGCGAGGGAGGGAGGCCGGCGCGGGGTGGCCCCGCTCGCTCACTCGGGCCGGGCGAGGCCAGGGAGGGAGTGAGGGGGGCAGGGAGGGAGGCCGGCCCGGCCCGGGAGGGCCGGGGGCTGAACGCACTAACGGAGGGTCTCCGCGACGGAAAGTTCAAAGCTCAGCAGCGCCCCGGGAGCAACCGACCCCCCCCCCAAGCCCCCACCCGCGGCAGAACAATGAGGTCCCGGCGGGGGAGCCGCGGGGCCCGCGCCGCACGCCCTCTCCAGGGCGCCCCGGGCCGGAGGGGACGCCCCCGCCCGGCCGCCCGCCTCCCTCCCTCGCAGAGGCTGCGGTTCCCCGCCCCCTCCCCCACGCCACCCCGCCCGGACCGGGCTGCCCCAGGGACGGGGGAGGGGAAGGGATGGATAGGTCAGGCCGCCCCCGTCCCAGGGAGGGGGAAAGCTAGGGGCCCGGGGGGCGGAGGGGGCGCCCCACCCACCCGCGGGAGGCTGCTCCTGCGCCAGGCTGCGGCTCGGGCTGCCCCTCCCCGGGCCAACCCCGGGCGGGGTCGGGAAGACAGTGCCCGGGCGAGCCCCCTCCCCGGGCCATGGGAAGGCGAGTGGACTCCCCGTCCCGTGGCTGCCCCTGCCCCCCGCCCGCGGCACCACCCTCCACACACACACACACACGCGCACACGCACACACACACCGCCCAGCCGGCCCGGGGGCGGGAGCGCGAGGCGCCCGGGACAGGCAGCCCCGGGGCGGGCAGTGGTGGGGTGGGGGGGAATTCGGGCTTCGGAGAAGCCGCCTGCTGGCGGGGGGAGGGGACGGGAGGACGGAACACACTGGGGTGAGCAGCCCGGGACGGCCCGCTCCGCAAGACCACGGGCCGGGCAGCGGCGCAGAGGGGGGCAGGGACAACCCGAACCCGGAGCGCTGCCTGGGCGGGCCGGGGCGGGCGGGTGAGCAGGGAAGCGTGCGTCTCGGACGGGCCAGACCCACGGAAAGCCTCAGGGACACAGGTTCGGACACACATCCACACCCACACCCCGCCCCCGCCCACCCGGAGCCCCGCGGCGGGACCGGCCCGCGGCCGCCGCGCGCGCACTCACCGAGCCCGTCTTGACCGGCACATACACCACTTGGCCCATCTTGGGTTCCCGGCCGCTGCCCAGGCGGAAGCCCTTGGAGCGCACCCAGAACTGGAACTTGCCTTTCTCGCCGGCCGCCGGGCCATTGCCCGCGCCGGTCCCGCCGCCGCCCTGCAGGACCTCGGTGATCCGCTGGTATTTGCTGCGTGTCACCGTCTTGGTTTTGGCCGAGTCGCCGTAGGTGCGCAGGCACCAGTCCCGGAACTGGCGGCCCAGCTCTGAGTCCCCGGGACTGCGCTCGCGCTCCCAGCCCCCGCGCAGCAGCAGCGTCGGCTTCGGCATCCTCCCGCCGCGCCCGGCGCCCTCGGGGGCGGGCCGGCCGCCTGGCCGCCCGGTGCCGGGACTGGGCTGGGCTGGGCTGGGCCGGGCCGGGCCGGGGCGCGCCGCGACCGGTGCTGTCCCGCGGTGTGGCTCCGGCGCGGCTGCTTGATGGGCACGGGCGGCGGCCGGACGCACGGGGCTGCAACGCGCTCTGTCCTGCTCGGGCGGCGGCGGCGTTGGCGGCGGCGGCTCCGGCTCGCCTCCTGCTCCGCCTCCTCCTCCCCCCGGCCGGGATGCAGGAGCGATGGAGGCAGCTCGGGGCCCGGAGGTGCAGAGGGGGCGGGCCGCCCGGCGGGCGGCCGGGGGAGGCGGGAGGCGGGGAGCGGCCCGGGGCGCGGGGAGCGAGACCGAGCCTAGGCGCGGGCGGCGGCGGCGGCGGCGGCAGCGGCGGCGGCTGTCAGTTCGCGCGGCTCATCCTGCTCTTGCTCAGGCTCCCGCTGCCGCTGCTCTTCCTCCTCCTCCTCCTCCTCCTCCTCCTTCTCTTCCTCCTCCTCCTCCTCCTCCCGCGCCCGCCTCCACCACGCCGCGGGATCCCACCTGTTAGAGCGTCGCAGCCCTCGCCGCCGTCCCCCCCACCCCCTCCCGCGCCCGCCCGCGGGGCCCAGCCTCCGCCCTGGCCCGGCCCCTGGGGGCGCGGGGGCTGCCGCGCCCGCAGCCACAGAGAGGACAGGAGCCGCAGGCGCACAGTGCTCAGCCCAGGGACTGAGTTTCCTCTGACCGGGCCGGGCCCAAGCCTCCCAGGCCACACTCTGTCTGGACCTGCGGTCTCACAGGGAGTAGGGCACAGACCCCGCCCGGCCACTAGCGTCCCAGCCTCCCCTAGTGGGCGGCCCCGGCTGATTTTAGCCAGGCACTGGCAGTACAGGGCAGGGCCCCTTCCCTCCCTGCAACTGGTCTGACCTCTCTGGTTCTGAGCCCAGAGCCAGAAGAGCAGTGTTCCCCAGGGGAACCCCTAACCGCCGCCCTTGGGGCCCCCCAACTTCCTCCCTTCAGCCTTACCCCAAATTCCCCAAAGTTTGGCTAACCTTGCTTCTGCCATTCCCACTGCTGTGGGACAGCCCCAGGCCCCAAGGAAGTCTCAACACGGCCTCACGCCGTCCAACCCCACCAAGGCTTTAGGGGACACTCAGCACACCCATAAATTCAGCCTGAAATAACCTGTCTTCGTGGGTGCACCCTGGCCTAGAATCTCTTGCTGAGTAAATTCAGGTGGCCTGCCATTCCCCTCCTCCCTGGGCAGGGCTGAGCTTGAGTAGAGCCAGCCCCCTCCTCCTTAATGAAATTACCAACATAAATAAAGGTACAGGCCAATTCCCCAGAATTTCTGCCCTCCTTTCTTAACAGGTCATGAGGAATCGCTGTGTTTCTCTTCCTGCTGTTCCCTGGGGTCTAGCCCACACATTCCCAGGCTTCTCCTGCAAGTCACCACTCAAGCCTGAGGCCCAGATTTGGGCCAGTGCAGGACCATTTTCTGCCTCGGAACTACTGGCTACCCCCATCCCAAGGTCCCCCACCCTGGTACCTACAGTGTGCCATGTCCTGGCAACTCTGAGAGGCAAAGGGACAGACCTATTTTTACAGATAGAGGCCTAGGGCGTTGGAGTGGTGGCCTGACCTGCTCAAGGTCATTCGGGGAGGAGGGGAAGGTTTCAGTTCAGGTCTATCTCTAGCTTTTGCTACCACATCAAACAAGAAGTCTCCCCCTGCCATCCTGCTGGGAAGAATCCCAACACTGTATGTGCCCAGCTCCCTTCCCCAGACAGGGAGCTCAGGACCCATGTCTGACTCATCTCTGTACCCTAGGCCCTAGCACAACACCTGGCACACAGTAGGTGCCAATAAATGCCGAAAGAACCCGAGAGGTTGTCCAAGTCCCAATCTCTCTCTGCATTTCACATTGACTTAATTTTAGATAATTTACATTTCCATGTTACTTTATATATATACCAACAACCCCACAGTCATTTTCCTCTTTATCTTCCTAAGAGCTCTTTTTGGTTCCATACTGGCATGCATGTTTTTCAGAGATGACCACTGGGGCTCAGAGCGGGGAAGGCACTACCCAAAGGCCACCCAGCTCCAGGGGTGCAGGGGCTCCTGTGTGATTTGGAAACCCATGCCCTGACTTTTCCAATATACCCCTTAACATCTCCACAGCTGACTTCCTTCAGTCCAGCAATGCTAACGATCACTTTCAGCAAGGGTGCCCTGGTGCCTAGGGGGTAGGGTCCCCCTTTGAGACCACGTCTCTTTGTCCAGTTCCAAGACCCACATTGAGCCAGACAGCCTCTCCATGTAATGTCTGGGCCTTACTCTGCCTTTCAGAATCTAAAAACCCGGTTGTCAATCTTGGGCTGTGCTCTGGTGTGGCAGAGGTGTGGTATAGTGAAGAGGGCATAGGCTTTGGGGAGAGTCAAACAGACTTGGGATTACATCCTGACCACTGTTATAGGCCATGGCATTCTTCATGCCCTTCACACCCACTGGCTGCCTCCTAACTGAATTAACCCATCAGTCCACCCTTTGCTCTGTGACCTCAGACAGGCCACTGAACCCCAACTTCATTGTCTGTACAATGGACAGAGTGTCATGGATGTAAAAGTTCAGCAGAATAAAATGTGAGAGAGCCTGGTATATAACAGGTAACCAATAAGTGCCATTTTCTCCTTCATAGAGACTACAACGAATTCAAGGAAGAAGATGAGCATTGTTGAGACTTTTCATGTTTCATTCATGCAACAAACATTTCTTGAGCAGCCATTATGCACCAGGTACTGGGGAGATAGCCATGGGATACCAAGGTCCTTGCCCCCTTGGAATTTACTGATGTGTGTGTGTGTGGGGGGGGAGGCCATTCATTGAGCAAAGCAACTATCAATGATTACAGCTTGGGGAAAGGGCCATGAGGGAAATGGGGAGCTGTGAAAACAAAAAATGGGTGGGAATGAGGAAAGACCCCTCTGAGGAGGTAGATTTGAGGAGCCAAATATGCTGTTATGAGGGAAGAGCATTCCAGGCAGGGGGAACAGCATGTGCAAAGGCCCTGAGGTGGGAAAGAGATTGGCATTTTCTAGAAGCCAAAAGGAGGCCAGTGTGACTACAGTGAGGTGGGTGAGGCGGGGTGGGAAGACAGGAAACCATGGGGAAAACTTTGGATTGCATTCTAGATGTGAAGGGAAGCCATTGGTGAGTTTTGAATAGGGGAGACACTGAGGAGCAGAGGGGGATTGAGAAGTGGAGGGCAGCTATAGCCCAAGTCTATGATTAAGGGTCTTACAGGTCAGAGGCTTTGGTTTCTCCTCCCATGTATCAGCTCACTCTACACCAGCCACATCTCAACCTCTTGCCCTAAGTGGAGGTGGCTGAGCCAAGGAGTCAGACGCCTGCTGCAGCCCATCCCCACTTCTATGGAAACAGATCCCTGGACCTCTGGCCTGTTCAGTGGCATCCTCTAGCAGGGGCCCTGCCCCAGAGCATGCTGGGTAGAAGGTTTCTCACAATGCCCAGCATGGGGGTGGGGTGGGCAGTCATGATCCTAGAGGTCAATGGTTCCGCCTTCCCATACCAGAAACCTGCCAAAAGGACGTACGTAGTAGTTTGTCGCATTAATCATTCAGTGGAGCCCCCGGAAATATATTTTTTAAACTTTAGTCCTGATGTCCAAGTGAGGCTGGGATTGAAGCAAAAAGGGCTCATGTCTACTTCCAATACTGACAGTAACATTCTGGGTCACAAGAGGTAAGTGATGAAGGGTCTGCAGGGAGTTTATAGTTTAAACGGCCTGTTACAGATGAACAAACGGAGGACCACAGAAGGGAACAGGCTCAGGGTCACAGGCAGAGAGGGGCACCTGGCCTTTGGGTTGGCCCAAATCGCCTCCTTTTCACTGAGCTCCCACTCTGGGCCCAGGGGAACAGGAATGCCTGCAACTCAGAAGTGAGAATGTCCCAACCTGGCCTGAGGTGTGGCAGAGTTCCAGGCCTGGGGCAGGGCAGTGTGACTCAGTCACCCACAGAGGCCTGCCCACCAAAGGCTGGGAGGAGGCCCTGCAGCCTTGCAGAGGGCTGGTTTTCACTGCCAGACACTGGTGCCACCTCCATCGTGGACTTGTGCAGCCATTGCCTCCGCCCATCTCAAAGCATCTCCCCCCGTAGTCTGCCTGGCCACACAAACCTGCTGTTCCAGGTCCACCTCACTCAGAAAGGCTTCCTGACCGGTCAGTTTGGTTCAGGGACTTCCGTGGTTGCCCACAGACCTCTGGGCCTTTCCCATCCCAGCTCTGACTACACAATATCATGATTGCCTGGTTGCTTGTACCTACCAATACCCAGCACAGGCGCTGAAGTTGAATAATTACTGAACAAAACAAAAAAAAGAATGAATGAATGAATGAGTGAGCAAACAGAGCTGGTTCTCAACGTGCACATCTCAGGCTGACGTCTGCGGCACCCGCTGCCTCTCCCCAGTCATTCCGCCCATCGGCATTTGCTGTGCTCTTCCCCGTAGGCGCTGCCACTGACCTTACGTGAGCACCTTGATTTCTCTCAGCTTCGTTTTCAATGTCGGTAAACGGGATAGGAATTTGTCCTAACTCACTGGGCTCTTGTAAGAATAAGCACTTTAATAAATGTTAGCTGCTATTGTCACTGTGTCCGTCTACCATTCATTCCGACGTTTGTGCATCCTGTGTGTCAGATGCCATGCCTGGTATTGGGAATACAGCTGCAAACAAGATGGACTTGGCCCCAGCCCTGGTGAAGCTCAGGGACTAGCTGACTTAAAAGATTATGACAAGCCTTAGCTGCTTTAGCTCGGTGGATAGAGCACTGGCCTGCAGATTGAAGGGTCCCAGGTTCAATTCCAGTCAAGGGTACATGCCCGGGTTGTGGGCTCAATCCCCAGTGTGGGGTGTGCAGGAGGCAGCCAATCAATGATTCTCTCTCATCACTGATGTTTCTAATTCTCTCTCTCCCTTTCCTTCTCTCTGAAATCTATATCTATATCTATATCTATATCTATCTATCTATCTATCTATATATATATTTATTTATTTTTTTAAATATTATGACAAATGCTCTGGCCAGGTAGCTCAGTTGGTTGGAGTGTCATCCCATACACCAAAAGGTTGTGGGTTTGATTCCTGTCAGGGCACATACCTAGGTTGTGGGTTCAATCCCTGGTCAGGGTGTGTACCAGAAGCAACGGATCAATGTCTCTCTCTCTCTCTCTCTCCCCTCTCTCTCATCAATAAAAAATTTATCCTCGGATGAGGATTTAACAAAAGATTATGACAAATGGGTTGAGAATTGAAAAACAGAAAGGTGCTGTAAGATCACATTGATGGGGGCTTAGATGAGCATCTTTGAGAAATCCTACCCTAAGGATCCCTGGCCAGAGGCACTTAGGGCAAAGACACTAGGGAAGGAGGAAAATGTCTCCATACCTACAATGGCCCATGCCATGGTGCCCGTGGAACCATAACCAAGAGGGAAAACGTTCTGCCCACCCTGCAGAGTTTGAGAACCCCTTGAGTCCAGGATCTCTCCTTCCCCAAAACTAAGGGTTTCATTCAAATGTCACCTCCCCAGAGGAGCCCTCCTTGACTGTCCTTTCAAAAATAGTCCCTCAGTGACTCTCTCTCCCCTTCGCTGCTTTATTCACCTCCACAGGCTCAGCACCACCTCCCATTATAATATCTATTGTTTGTTTCCTTGTTTCTGACATCTCATGCACTGGAATGTATGTTCTAAAAGAGTAGGGATTCTATCTTGTTGACTACAGTATCTCCAATATCCAGAACAGCTGGCACATAGTAGGTGTTCAGGACATATTTGGTTGAATAAGTGAATGAATCTATTGAGGATATATCCCGTGTGTGTGTGTGTGTGTGTGTGTGTGTGTGTGTGTATTCTTCACGTGCTACAACTAAAAATTGCAATGAGATCCAGGAAGATTTATGTCAAATTGAAAAGGAAGGAGGCTTTTTATTTTGTTTGTAATTTTGCCTATTGCAGGTCACTTCCCTTCATTGAGCCTCAGTTTCCTCATCTGTAAAATGGAGCTAGTACTGACTTTGCAGAATCATTGTGAGATGTCAATCAAATGTGGTACAAAATACCAAGATGGGGCCTGGCACACAGTAGGTGCCATATGAACAACTCTGTTATTGTGATGGAGCCCTTGTTTGGGGAGGCTTATGCAGGGGGATCAACATGGCCTGAGCCTTCCTGCAGGACACAGAAGCAGCTGACACTGGATCTGTCCCGTCACCTGAACTCGCCAGTAATTTATTGATGCTGGATGCTGGCACCTAGCAGCTTGCCGGGTCAGCCTTAGGGAGGATGTGTGGGTTATTGGGGCCTACCCCCAGCTTCTTGCATGTGGGGCAGGGTGGGGGAGTAGGTCTGCACAGCCCAGGAAAACTGGTAGGTCAGCCCTTACAAGTACCCAGTAGCAGGCACTGGGAGACTAGGAAAGAAACGGGTGCATTCCCTACTGGACCTGAACTCCTAGAGGGTGAGATGGGCATCATTCATGATTTGAACAACCACAAAAAATAGAACTGCAGGAGGGCCTGCTGTGTGTCAGGAAATTTGTACATATAACCACATCTAAACCTCAATGAGGTCTTGTTCGTATCTTTTAGGTCATAAAATGTCATCAAGGAGAGGTCAAATGATTCGCTCAAGGTCACACAGCTAGTGAGTGGCTGAGGGAGAATCTGAACCCAGATCTGACCCGCTCCAAAGCCCAGGCACCCTGTCCCCATGTTACTGCCACCCTGCCCCCATCAGGTTGTCTGCACTAAGGGACAGGTAAAAAAACCCAAAACACTAAACTAAATAAAGAGCTTTGGGAGTTCAAAATGGAGAGGAGGCCCATTTCAGTAAAGGTTTCCCACAGCCGAGGCCTTTAACTGGCCTTCATGGTATGGGAGAAAATACCAAAGAGGGAGAGTGTTTCAGGGCAGGGAAACCGCTCAGATAAAGGCTTGGAGGTGGATAAGGGAATGGTGTTTGGTGCCCACTTAGAAGACTGGAGGGGCCCTATGAGGGGCCAGTGGACATTCTGGGGTCTTGAAAGCCTGGCCAGACTTTGGCTTTCACTGGGTGAGCCATGGGGAGCCATAGGGGGTTGAGCAATGAAGTCACCGTTTCCCCCTGACCGGCGAGTTAGGGCAGAGGGGGCCAGGCCTCTAGTTGCAGCCTCACCTCCCTCCACTCCCCTTCACCAGCTCTCTGGGCCTGGCAGGCTCACTGGCTCCAGAATATATCTTCTCCCTCTCACCTCTGTACCTCTGTTCTCACAGATCCCTCCCCCAAATAACATTCATCTGTCCAGATCCTAGGCCACTCAGGTCTCCTCCTAGGCCCCTTTCCTCCATGAAGCTGGCCCCAACCATATAAGTCCTCGGTTACACGCCTCGGCCTTTGAGGCCTGGGCTGGGCAAGGGCCCATCCTCCACTAAAAGCCGCAGCTCTCACCATCCACAGTGGCTGGCTGTTGCTTTCACCTGCCTAGCAACATTCTTCTCCTGGTAAGCTGGAATTCCTTTAAGAAACGGACCCTTTCCCATATTCAGAGCATGTAGCTGGAGCTGGGCTCACTTGAGCCCTGACCACTGAAAACATCTCCTCCCCTTGACCACTATGATGGTGGCCACATTTCTGACAATACCGTGTGAGCCCCTGGATGCAGCTGTGCCTGAAGCCCTTTTTATTTTGCTGGATATCTTGCAACCCAAAGATCCTTGTCAGACGCAGTGTGGCCCCTCTGGTCTGGCCCAGGCAGCCCAGTCACCTCACTGGTCTATAGGTTTTCCCTTTTACCTCAACCCAAAGTTTCTCTTCTTTTCTCAGTTATGACTTCTACTATTCCACAGAATAAAGTCTTAGCATTCAAGGTCTTTCGCTGTCCTGTTCTGGTCTGCCAATCTCGCTGAACTTTCCATTCCTCTGAACAACAAATTCTTACATGATCATGACTTATATATGCTGCTCCCAAACTGGGACTGCCATCCCCTCTCCAATTTTCTTCCTGGAGAACTTCTACTCACTCTTCAGAATCCCACGTGACTATGGCCCTGTCTGCCATACTTCCCTTGACCCCCCGGCGAGCTGAAATGTCTCTTCCCCCTGGCACCTCGAGCTCCCAGCTGGTCTACTTCAGAGCAGTGACTGTAGGGTCTGATTATTGTCTTCTGCTTGGCTACCCTTCTCCCCAGAGGAGATGCTCCTCAAAGATAAGGTCATGTCTTATTCACTTCTTATCTCTCAAAGGACCAAAGAATAGTTGTCCACTGACTAAGATACTGACTGGGGCTGAACTCAAAGTCATACTGCCATGAGGCCTTGTGAGCCATTAGGTAACTATTTTTGTTGATCAACTCTTCAAGTTAACCACTCACTGGTGTTTTTCGGTTCAGCTTTGCTTTGTCTTGTTTCACTTTAGGACTTCTCCAGGTCTTTAATTTGCTGATGGACACAGTGAATCTATACACCAGCTTGCAATCATCTTACCCAATTTCAGGAATGGGGAAATTGAGAGCCAGAGAGGGACAAAGACTCACCTAGGCAGTTCTCCCTCTACACCTCCACACCTCTCCCTTCTACTCCGCAGGCCCGTTCTAGGTGCAGCTCACTTCTGTAGCAAAATGCTAAGAGGAAGAGCTCAGGAGCCAGGCTGCCTGCATTTGAGTCTTGTCCCCACTCTCACCAGCATGTGGCCTTAGCCAAATGGCTTCACTGCTCTGAGTTCCTCAACGGTAAGGTGTTGTCAATGACAGCACCACCTCATGGGGTTGCTGTGAGGTCAAGTGAAGTAGTCCATGTAGAAGCACCTAGCAGTGCCCAGCACAAAGCAGGCCCTCAGCAAATGGCTGCCAGCATTTCCACGACCTCGGCTTTCTCAGGAAATACTAGGTGTACCGGTTAACAATGCGGATTTTTTTCAATAGATGGAGGTACACATATGTTGATATATATGCAATTTGATATGTATGCCATTTTGTTGTATTGACAACACGCTTCAAAACTTCATATGTCAAATTTGCTGAAGGTGTTAACATCATAGATATTTTTACCCTTAAAAATGTCGGATTTCGTGCAAAAGAAGAGCATTCGCGGGAAGTTTTAATTCATTACTTTATTTTGAAGAAAAAGTTATTATATACTTTGGGAAGCTTGTGGTGAACATGCTCCATCTCAAGATACTTGCGAACGCTGGTTTAAACGCTTTAAAAGTGATGATTTCAATGTGAAAGACAAAGAACATCCAGGTCAACCGAAAAAGTTTGGAGACCAACGATTACAAGCATTATTGGATGAAGATGCATGTCAAACTCAAAAACAACTTGCAGAAAGATTAAATGTTGCTCAGCAAATAATTTCTGATTGTTTACAAGCAATGGGAAAGATTTTAAAGGAAGGAAAATGGGTGCCACATCAACTGAACGAAAGACAAAGGGAAAACCGAAAAGTCATCAGTAAAATGTTGCTTCAATGGCACAAAAGAAAGTCTTTTTTGCATCGAATTGTGACTGGCAATGAAAAGTGGATTTATTTTGAGAATTCCAAATGCACAAAATCATGTGTTGATCCAGGTCAACCATCAACATCGACTGCAAGGCCAAATCGCTTCAGAAAGAAGACAATGCTCTGCATTTGGTGGGGTCAGGAAGGTGTGGTGTATTATGAGCTTCTAAAACCAGGTGAAACCATTAATACTGATCGCTACCAACAACAAATAATCAATTTGAACCATGCTTTGATCGTGAAATGACCAGAATGTGCCAGAAAACACAGCAAAGTAATTTTGCTTCATGATGACGCACCATCACACACTTCAAAACCAGTTAAAGACACGTTAAAAGATCTTGCCTGGGAAGTATTAATCTACCCGCCATATTCACCAGACCTTGCTCCTTCAGATTACGTTCCAATCAATGGCACGCACACTTTCTGAGCAGCACTTCAAAACGTACGAAGAAGTGGAAAATTGGGTCTCTGAACAGTCTGCCTCAAAACAAGAAAAGTTCTATTGGGACGGTATCCACAAATTACCTGAAAGATGGGGGAAATGTGTAGCTAGCGATGGACATTACTTTGAATAAAGCACTTTTGATGTTTCTCTTGACATTATTGTGTTTTCTTTGATTACAGAATTCGCCATTATTAACCGGTACACCTAGTACAGTGGAGCCTTGGTTCTCGAACTGAATTCGTTTCAGAAGGCTGTTTGAGAAGTGATTTGTTTTGAAAACCAAATCATTTTTTCCCATTAGAAATAATGTAAATTGAATTAATCCATTCCAGACCCCCCAAATGATTCCCTGTTTTAACCTTTTTCATATACAGTACATGTCTAATGTACTGTTTAATCTATAAACAAACACTTTTCTTAAATTTATCGAAGTACCCCCTACTAGCCTTAAGTGAATCATTTTTAGCATTCGTTCCAGGAATCTCTTTCAGGTCAGCATGCAGCATCTTTGCGTGTTCATATATCATTGCTACGAAATGCTAACTGCTTTTTGTTTATCCAAGTCAACAACAGTTTTTCTACCTCTTTAATTGTGATCATTGCTTCTTTCACACCCTTAGCAGCATTAGCACTCTTGATGGCCTCTGTGTTTTAAAATTGTGCTAATCCTTGATTTCACCAGCAACAAAAGCATTCTCTCTTTTGTTGCCCGAGAGATGCTTTTTGTCATGCTGAGGTATCCGCTTGAAAGGGTTGTCGGTTCGATAACTGAAGTTTGGTTCCACAACCGATACATTTTTTCTGTAAACGACTTGGTTGAGAACCAAATTGTTTGAGATGGTTTGACTGTATTAGACACACTGAACCCTGACATCTTTGGGATGCTTTGGGTCTCTCTGGAGAAAGATGTCAACTAAATGCCAACTCCGGGCTGGGCTCACTTCCACGGTGTTGGAATCTGGATCCCCACATGGAGACTGCTCCTCTGGGTGCCCCGCTGCCGAGCCTTCCTCTCTGGTTTGAAAGGAGACATTTTTTGTTTAGAGGTATTTTCTTCCATTTCATATTGGCTCTATAAATTGGATTTTGTTGAGTGGTTTCTGACAAGCAAGTCGAACAGGCATGTGTGTGGGGGAAACG
Source organism: Myotis myotis (assembly GCF_014108235.1). Classification (NCBI taxonomy): domain Eukaryota; kingdom Metazoa; phylum Chordata; class Mammalia; order Chiroptera; family Vespertilionidae; genus Myotis; species Myotis myotis. Next base: position 60,837,609 of record NW_023416401.1, on the reverse strand, counting down.
CAAGGCTGCCTCTGGCCACAGGGGTGGGTCTGAGGCCTTCCTTGGGTTTCGCTGGTTACTGGCCTCGAGCTCAGCCCTTGGGCCGCTGCATCCTGGGGAGAGTGTGTGTCCTTGGGGTAATCTAGAAGGATTTCGTCCCCAGGGAATTCTTTCTAGTGGTTTCCCAGAACCTTCTCTTAGAAGGAAGGCCCCAGTGGCAAATGGCCTGGTTATCTTCCCCACCTCACCAAGCAAACCCGCATCCTGGATTCAGACTCACGGTGGAGGGGAGTGTCTCTGAGTCTCCTACCCCCGGCTCAGTCTCCTCCAGGATGGTAGTCACGGACCGTGAGAAGGATCACAGTGCTTCCTCACATCTTCAGCCATCCAAACTCAGGGGAAGTAGCCATAGTAAAGCAGGAGAGATTTCAGTTAGATGACAGGAAGGACTTCCTCCTTGCCAAATAGCTCACACCTGGGCTATGCATGACCTCAGAAAGAGCACGAAACTAGGAGTCAAGACAGCTTTGGCTGATGACTTCTGTCGGGCTTTAGGTGAGAGCCTTCCTTTCTTCTTGCCTTGGTTTGCTTGTCTACAAAATTGGAGCTATAATTTCTAGTCACCATAGAAGATTTTTTAAAATCCTCACCCAAGGAGTGAGCATATTTTTCCATTGATTTTTTAGAGAGAGTGGAAGGGAGGGGGAGGGGTACAGAGAGAGAGGGGGAAGGGAAAGAGCCAGAGGGAAAGAGAGAAAGAGACATATATGAGAGAGACACATTTATCAGTTGCCTCCTGCTCACACCCTGACTAGGACCAGTGATTGAACCTGCAACCGAGGTACATGCCCTTGACCAGGAATTGAACCTGAGACCTTTTTGTTCAAGGGCCAATGCTCTAACCACTGATCAAACCGGCCAGGATCACCTTGGAGGACTTAAAATGAAACAATGGGATGAAGCCTTGAGGCCAGTGTCAGGGAACTGGATCAAATTACCTTCCTAGGTTCCTTTTCCTCTCTTTTTGGAAAGAATTCCCAGAGCCATGGCCCCAGCTTTAGGCCCAGAGAAACATGTGTGCATGTGTATGTGCATGTACTAGTATGTATGCATGCGTGCACACATGCATGGGACTCTGGACCATATAGTAGGTGCTAAATTAATGTTTGATTTTTCTCCCCTTTCTCTTGGGCCACTCTCCAGGGCAGATAGAGCCTTGGCAGATGTGAAGAAGTCTGGGTTCTAACTCTGTGTCTGCCCCCAAATTGCTTTGACTTGGCCCTGTCCCTTATCCAACTGAATCTTGGTTTCCCCATCTGTATCATAATGAGTACAGATAGAAGGATTACAAGATCCCTCCTGAAACTGTGAAACCCATGACTAATCCAGTCCAGTCTCCCCCTGCTCCACCTTGCCGCCAGCCATTGGTTTCCGACACATTGGACTTCCTTTGCTTCCTTGAATTTGCCAGGGTTTTGAGAATGGTCTCAGGCCCCTATCACAGGCCATGTCACCCTGGACACGTCACTCCCTCCCACCCCAGGACCTTTGCTCAAACCCTCCTCTCTTGCCACAAGTTCATCGAATAAACTCCAACTCATCCAACAGCTCTCAGCTGAATTGTCACTTCCCCCAAACCCCGCCCTCAGATCATTCCCCTCCAGACTCTCTCCACGGAGGGACGCTCCGGGGTGCTCCCCGTACTCCCCTTTGTGATACTTAACCACCTGTGCATTTTACATTTATGTGATTTCCTTGTTGATAGCTGTTCTCCCCTATACTGTGAATTCTATGAAGACAGGGGCTGGATCTGTCTTGGTCCCAGCTATGTCCCCAGTGCCCAGCACAGGGCCTGGCACAGAGTAGATGCTCAATATATAGCTATCAAATGGATGGATGGATGGATGACCTCCCCATTCTCTGCCAGGAGGTGAACTGCTGACAGGCCCTACCTTGAAAGGATGTTTGGGGGTGCATCGGGAGCCCCTGCATACAACTCACACCCATACCCAGGCTCTCATGGGAGTGAGGGTCTCCCAGCCATCCCTAGAACTCGAGAAAGGCAGTTACCATCAGCTCCACATAGCAGAAAAGGAAGCAGTCCTAAGGGACATGCTTGCTGGAGGAAGGCCACACAAGAAATGTGTGACAGGGCTGGGACAGGACCCAGGGTTAACAATGCTGAAGGGCTTTCTAGTCTCCATTTGACTCAGGTGGATGTTGAGGCATGGAAGGGAAACGGACTGGCCCACGGTTTTCCTGGCCAGGCAGCAGCAATGGGGGGATGGGAAATGTGGTTCTTGAACTCACAGCCTTTGCTCCTGCTGGGCTGAGGCGAGGATTCCTGAGCTTAACCCCAGGATGACCCTGTGGCTTCAGATGATGAATAATCCCACAGGTGACCTCTAGGAGTGGATGATGCTGGCGAGAAGCATCCTAAGGGTTTGAGTATTGGCACGGCACCAGGCTGCCTGGGTTTAAACCCCAGCTCTACCACTTGCCAGCTGTGTGGCCTTGGCTGGGGCACTTTACCTCTCGGTGCCTCATCTGTAAGATGGAGGAAATCTGGGTTAGCACATAAATAGAACAAAGCAGGGAGTGGTCTGGGATACTTTCTAATACATGTGAACTGTAGAGCTGACCTGGCTAGAGCAGGAGGAAGTGATTCACTCCTTTCTACATACCAAAGGGATGGGGCTTCTGCCTCTTGCCCTCGGGTCCACTGCAGACAGTGGATGAGAAGGGCTTCACTAATCATACCGACCATTTTTCACTCCTCCAGTACTTTATCACCCACTGAATCCTTACAACCACCCTGGGAAGCAGACTCTAACATCATCCCATTTTACAGATGTGAAAATCAAGGCCTAGGCAAGTGACTTATCCAGGTCCCGCAACTTGTGACCTGCAGAAGGGAGGCTCTTGCCCAGAGCCTGCTCTGATGACAGCTTGGCTCTGAAGGGCCCGGGGGCCAAAGGATGAAGAAAGCTGTGTTGGCCTGAGAGTGAACTCCTAGAGGGAGGTACTGGGTCAGGCCTTGTGGGCTGAGAACTGGGCAGTGGGTGCTATGGAAGGTACTGCTAGAGCCCCCGTACCCCCTGAGGCAGGATCCTGACTGTGCCCTGCTTGGTAATCACACCCAGTGCCCACGGGGCAAATTCGACTGTGAGGCAGGGCTGAGTCGCTCATCCCTACAGTCAGGACACCCAGTCCGGGCCCCAGGCAGCGCTCGGTGGCTGCCAGGCCTCTCCAGAATCACAAGCGCCACCCTGCAGGTGAAGAAACTGAATCAGAGCAGCAAAGGAACTGGCCCTAGGCCACACAGGTGTGTCGGAATCTCTCCTCTCCTCCGGGGACCATGCTTCTCTCCTCCAGCAGTCAGCACCTGCGACAGACCCCAGAAGGCAGGTAAGACCAAGGGGAGTGGGGAACTCGAAGCATCTTTCCCAAGGTCTAGCGAGGTATGAACAGAGCAAAGAAGGGCAGCTTCTTCGTGGCTCCCAAAGCCCCCAAATGTGGAAATTCAAGGGTCACTTTTAGGATTCAACGAGTCCGTGCTCCCCCTTTTACAGATGAAGAAACTGAGGCCTAGAAAAAAGATGCGTCGCCTCCAGGGCCACCAAACCAGAAGGGACAGACCAGAATCCAGACGAGCTCGTACAAAGGCGCAAAGTATGAGTTCAGGACAGCAGGCTGAAGAGGGGAGCTGGAGAGTCTGGCCTCCAGGCCAGAGCAGTGGGAAGTCACTGGACTGGAAAGGTCTATCTGCCACCTGGCTTGTTCCTTAGAGACCCATCTGGCAGCCAGGGACTGACTGGCCTACCGGAGGGTGGGACGGGACTGCGGAGACCGGGGAGGGTGGCTGACACTGGAACCAGTCTGCTCCTCTCCACGACCTCCAGACCTGCTTGCCCACCTGCTGGTGGGGCCTCACCACTCAGAGGGCTGAGGGCACCTCAGCAGAACGTATCCAAGCCCGAATTCCTGATTTCCACCCCCAAGTCTGCTCCCCCCATGCCTTCCCAGCTCAGTAAACACAAAGTCCATTCTTCCTATCGCTTGGGGCAAAAACCTGGGAGCTATCCTTGCCCCCACCTCCTTCTCTCCCCTGACCCATCAGTAAATCCCTTTGGCTCCACCTTCACAATATAACTGGACTCCGACCACCTCTCACTCCCTGGTCACCAGCAGGACAGTTGCACCAGCCTCTCCCTGCCCCCAGCATGGCCCCTGCCATAGACCCTCTGTCAGGCAGCCACAGGGAAACAGCTAAAACACAAGTCAGATCACGTCCCTCCCCTGCTCTGAAGCCTTTTGTGGCTCCCACCTCCCTCAGGGTTAAGTCCTGACCTCAGCCCTGGGGGCCTCATGCTCTGGCCCTTTGACTCCAGTCTCCCTCCCTCACCTGGCTGCTGGTACTGCACACTCTCCTCTTGTCTCAAGGCCTTTGCACATGCTGTTCCCTCTGCCTGCAATGTCTGCAGGGCTGGCTCCATCACCCCCTTCAAGTCATCCGATGTCACCTTCTCAGAAAGTCTCCTGTGATCACCCTATTTAAAATGGCAGCCCCCCAATCAAGCACGCATCCCTTTCTCAGCTTCATTTTATCCACAATTTTCATCCGCTACACTATTTAATTAGCCTGTTCATATTGCTTATTCTCACCTCATATGAGGCTTTCAGCGTCCTGAGGGCAAGAATCTTTGACTCGCCAGTGCCCAGAAGTGTCTGGTTCCGAGGTGTTAAGCTCCACTCACTCTCTCACGGTTCTAACAACTCTGGGTGGGAGGCTGCCTTAGCCTCCTGTCACAGAGACGGGCACTGAGGCTCAGGGAAGGAAGTGACTTGCTTGAGGTGACCAGGACACAGTGGGCCTGGGACTTGGGCGCCTCCTACCCTGACCGGTTCAGGCTGAACATGGGCTGGAAGCAGGACCTCTGAGTTGGCTCATGGGGAGGGTGAGGGGAGCAGCTCCTACCCGGCCCCTGCGGTCAGTGCCCTCCCCAAGGGCCAGGGCAGGCAGAGCAGGGAGAAGGCTCCCGGGTGGTGGTGTAAGAGGGGCATTGGGAAAGGCCCCGGGGCACCAGGTCCATTCTACGGTTGCCCAGTCCTCAGAGCCAGAACCGCCATGGGTGAGAAAGGAAGTCAGCAGGATCCAAAATAAGTCTATGTTTTGGGAAGTGAAACTGAGTGCTGGGACACGGCCAGGGGAAGACCTGGCCTCCTGGGCTGAGGCTGTGGGGTGGGGCCTTCCCTGCCTCCTCAGCCTGGGGAGGGGAGGTCTTGGGAATAGGCCCAGGCCTCTCTCACAGGCCATGTGACCTTGGACATGTCACTCCAGTTCTCTGACCTGCAAAAATGGGACTAAGGGTAATAAACTACCCCACTGGTGACTGGGAAGGTATGATAAGACCATGCCCTGCAGCCCAAAGCTGTTGCTCAAAAGATGGTAACAGTTATGCTCATGTTCCAGATCCATCTCTGGTGCCCCCTCCTCCAGGAAGTCTCCCCAGGTCCTTAAATCCGAATGAATCTCTCCTTCCCTGTGTCCCAACCCCTTTCAACTTCTCTTTGTTTCTGTTCGCCTGTGTCTTTGCCATTAGAGGAGGCCAGGACCCACCCAAGTACTCTTAGCATCCCCATTGCCCAGGACAGGTCCTGATAGGTGAGAGGTGGCACATACTGGGGCTGAATAAGGGAACCAAGGGTGAGACTGATGCATGCCCTGGAGGGTCTGAGGTCTGCCCCCGGAGAGCCAGCTCCGTAGAGTGGCCTGGAGTTGTGGCAAGAGGAAGGCTCTGAAGGTAGGTATATTAGGTTTCCTCTGAGCTTCAGTTTATTCATCTATCAAATGGGGACACTTGGAAAATAGGACCCACAATTTCTCTGTCCCAGAGCAATAAAACATAGGCCACCGGAGATGCCACCGCAGACACCTCAGAGTGTCCCTGAGGCAGGGCTGTCCCAGGGTGGGACCCTTCTGACCCAGGTGACCCTGCATTCTACTTGCTCCAGCCCTTGTCCTGCCCTGATGACAAGCAGACCTCCAAAGCTGGAACACTTCCCTGGTATAGTTGGGGACTTGCCACCAAATAAAATAAAGAAATTCTAAGTAATAATAAAGTTATCAGTTTGCAGAGACCTTTAACATCATCTAGGTTTTATAGATAAAGCCCAGAGAGGTTAGGCTACTTGTTTAAGGTCACACAGCAAATTCGGGCAGAGCTGGTAGGGTGCCCAGTCCTCCTCACTCTCAATCCAGGGCTCACTCAGCACATCTTGCAGTCACCACAAAGTGAGGATCAGGACATCCACCGTACAGATGAAGAGCTTAGGCTTCAAGAATAGAAGTACTAGTATCTTTCCCAGCACCTTCCCCCTCCTCCAGGAGCCCGACCCTTGGAGCTTCTTAAGGGCTCCTGGGGTCCCTGGAGAAGGGCCTTCAAACCCAGGGACTAAACTCAGAGCTGCGTCTCCTCCAAGAAGGACCTCTGGGTCCGTGTTCATCAGCCCTCTTGTCTTGCTTGGCTCGCCCAGGAGCCTGTGGCCAGTGCACGTTTGGAAGTCTCACTAGGCAGATTCAGAATCATGAGAACCAACACCGTACGTGGCATTTACTGGGTTTGGGGCCCCATTCTAAGGGCTTTACCTACATCAGCTCCTTGCGTCACAATAACTCGGTGAGCTAGCTCTATGACCAGCCCCATTTTGCACAAGGAAAACTCGTGCACATCCCAGACTGAGCTCAGCACCTTCTGAAAACCTGCTCCTCTCCCAGTTTCCGGCCCAGGCAGTGGCACCTAAAGCCCCAGGCAAACCCGCTGAGAACAGGAGTCACTCCTGACACCCCCCCACTGCCTCTTGGCCCCCACATCCCCTCAAATCAATGTCCCAATCTGGTCGTTCAACAGCTCTGTGAACTGAGACCAGTAACTGAACCTCTCTGGGCCTTATCTGTCAGACAGGAAAACAGGCCAGCCTGTGAAGGGTCTGGCAGCGTTACAGAGACTCGCCATCACTGCCCAGCTGTGTGACCTGGGGCAGGAGACCCGGCTTCTCTGGGCTGCGGTTCCCACATCTGTAAAATGGAAATAATAGTATCACTCACCTCCGATCGTGAGGGCATGAGTGACCCCTTCCCTCTGCCTCCCTGAGCCTTTGCTCCAGCAGCTCTCCCCAGCGCTCAGGTCTCACCAGCTTTTGCCTGTCTACCGAGCAACCCTCACAACATGCACACTGCAGATTGTTCTCTTAAAACAGCGCTTCTCTGAGCCCACACCCTCGTTCCTCTCCCACCGTGCACAGGAGCTCCTCGCGTCCCCACTCTCCCTGAACCCGGGTTTTCACTTCCCCCTCCCAGGAAGCCGAGGCCCTCCACATTGCTATCCCACTGCCCTAGGCCTCATCAGCAGTATTCCACGTGGTTCCTTCTCCTGCTCCTCATCGCCTCCCTTGCTGGCTGTCAGAACCTCCTGGTTTTCCTCCTACTTCTCTGGCTGCCCCTTCACAGTCCCTTTTCTGTGTCTTCCTCCATCTTGCCCCCACCTCTCAGGAGCCACCTCCTCAGCTGGCGCCCCTCCCCCGCCTCCCCCCTCCCCCCATACCCCCCTCACCTCCCGGGCTCAGTCCCTATCCTTTATGTCTTTCCATCTACCCTCCTCCCTGCCTGATTGTAAAGCCCCGCACTGATGTCTCCCCTGAGCTCCAAAGCCTTGCATCGGCTGTTCTCCTCCACAGCCCCCCGCAGCCTCTCTGGCCTGTTCTGATTTGCACAGTGACCTGTTCCACCCTCAACCTTACTCATCCCATGAATGGCAACTCCCTTCTTCTCCAGGCCCACGCCAAAACGCTGCTGCCACCCCGAATTCCTCCCTCCTCTGATTCTGACTCTCTCTGTCTCATATCCCACATGGGAAACATCAGCGAGTCCTGCCGGCTCTAACTCCATCTCCGTTCCCAGCACTCCTCACCATCCCCTCAGCCTCCACCTGTACCAGCCCCCCCCCCCCCCCCCCCCCCCCCCCCCCCCGCCCATCTCTTGCCTAGATCTTCACCCCAGCTGCCTCCCTGATCTCCTGGCTTCTGCCCTGCTGCCTGCAGCCTATTCTCCACCTGGCAGCCAGAGGGACCCTATTGCTAGGAGAGTCCCACAGAGCCTCCTGCGCTCTCTACTCTGCAGTGGGCCCACCACGCAGGGAAGCCCAGTCCTTATAAAGACCTCTGAAGACCTGCATGGTCCCCTCCTGCTCCCCCCGCCCACGCCCCCAGAAGGTTCATGCCACTGTAGCTCCTGCCTCGGGGTGTTTGCTTCCTGGAGCGTCTTCCCCCAGCAGCACACATCTCCTTGGCCTTTCCTGGTGTCCTATCCACAATTTCAACCTGCCACCTGCCACTTTCTGTCCCCCATTGCTCTTCTTTCCCCTTAGGACTCAATGACACGCTCACATTCCATATATTTTACTTACTTACCATGTTTACAGTTGGACCCTGCTAGGAGGGCGGGATTTCTGTCCTGGGCTCATGTGTTCCCACCGTCTCCCCTGGGTCTACAACAGGGCCTGGCTGGCAGTCAGGGGCTCAGATGCGCCTGGTGAATGAGTGAGTGGGAAGAGCACTATATGGACACTGGGTGTGGGAGCTCTGCTTATGATAAATGCGACCCAACTCCTCCCCAGCCACACTGGGGCCTACTCGAGGCCTTTCTGCTCTCCCAGGGCCCTTCCCACTTCTCACTGTCTCCCTGCCTCCTGTCATCTGTCCCTCAGCCTCTCTCAGATCCACTCTATTCTCCTCCATGGACACCAGGAGGGTTTTTAAAAGCCTGGATCTAGTCATGTTGTCCACTCCCCTAAGCCCTTCAATGGCTGCCCGTGGCCCCCAGTATAATGTCCTGATTCCCTATGGCATGGGAGCCCCTGAAGAGCAGCCCCAGCCACCACCCTTTCCTCTTCCTCTGCCTCCAGCCCTCGCCACTTGGTGGCCCCTCCCGTGGAGGGCTCCCTCACACCCTGGTCAGTGAAACCCGTGATGGTGGTGCACTTCCCAAGGGCCTCAGGCTGCGGCCCCATGTGAGAGGCTCTGTGGTGGTCCTGGTTGTGCAACCACCCACTGTGACAACGCCAGACTCACTGAGCACTACTATGTGCTGGGTGCCAAGGATGGAGCAATAATGAAGACGCTCTTGGTCCTTGCCCAGAGGAGGCACATTCTAGTGCCTCTGCCTGACTTTCCCACAGATCCCCAAACTCTGCCTCTTTGCTTCTTCAGGTCCCTGTTCAATGTCACTGTCTCTGTGAGGCCCACCCCTCACCAAACTCCCTTCCGTCCTCCCTCCTTTCTTTGTCTTTGTCTGTCTCACCCACCAGAATGCACCCTCTGGGAAGGGCAGTCAGCGATTGTCTGCGCTATTCTCTGCTCTGTCCCCACACCTACGACAGTGCCAGGCGCCGAGGAAATATGTGCTGACTGCAGGGGTGTGATCTAGTAGTGCTGTGAGTCCATAAAGCACAGTGAACAGATGCAGAGTGAGGGGAAGGCTCTGTTTTGGCTGGGGTGGTCCAGGAGGCCTCTCTGAGGAGGTGTCATTGAGCAGAGACTCAAGAAAATGAAGGCTGAGTCTGAAGAGGAAAGTGCCAGGTGGAGGAGGCAGTGGATTACAAAGGCCCCGAGACAGGGCTGAGCTTGGGGTGCTGTGAAACACGAGTGAGGCAGAGCTGACTGAACCAGGGGCGAGGAGGGTCGGTGGGGACAGGGCGCGAAGTCTTCCTAGCCCCTTTTCCAGAAGGTCAACCGAGGCTCGGGGAAGCGAAGTGACTTGCCGAAGGCCACAAAACATGAAAGTGGCAGAGTTGGGACTGGACTCGGGCCTGCTGGGCTATGGGGCCAGAGACGCGGGGCTCCCTTCCCAAGTGGGGCCCTCCCTGCTGCTCTCTGGGGCTCACCCATGCTCTGCTCATTAATAGCTAACCTAGGCGGGGCCCTCCAGGAACCTCCAGGTATTGGCTCAGCTGCGTGGCCTCCGGAGCAAAGCCCAGTGAGTGAGTGAGTGGGCAAGGGGCCTGCTGGGGAGCAGCTGGAGCCATTGTCTCCCGCCCCCGTGATTGAGCCATTGCCATTCAGAGAGGCCCAATCACAGCCAAGGGCTTAGGGACTACACAGAAATCGGACCAGGTGGCTCCTGCTCAGCTCCTTCCTGGGGCAGGTGTGCCCATGAGACTGGCTGCGACGCCAGCTTCCTCCCCTTCCCCGGCCTCTGCTCATGCCCTGCTCCCAGATGAGGCAGGACATGCTCACTAGTTCCCTTCAGGGGGCCTCTGCCCTTGATGTTCCCTCTGCCAGGTACCCTCCTCCCCAGAGCTGCGTGGCTGGTTCCTGCTTAGCCTCAGGCATTAGTTCAAATGTCACCTTCCTCAGAGGGCTCTCCTGGCCTCCTGTCTACAGCAGGTCAGCCCTCCCCCCCCCCACCTCTTCCTCTCCATCAGAGGGCACTTTGAGGGTGCTGATGGCACTTAACAAACATGACAGCCTCTGTGTTGTTTACCTGTCTATTGTGTGAGCTCCCCTGTATCATGTTCCCTGGAGTCTCCTCGGGCCTACACGGGCCTGGCACACAGCAGAATGAGGGCATGCGGGTCTACCTCCTCATCGTACGGAGGTAGCAACTGAGGTTCAGAGAAGGTGAGTAACTTGCCCAAAGTCACGCAGAAAATCAGAGGCAGAACCAAGGCAGCAGCCCAGCTCGGCTCACCTGACACTGTGTCCAGTGCTCTTCATCCTGCACCATGACTAGCACTCAGGGCTCAGCCAGTCCCGCCTCAGCCTTTCGGATGGCGCCTCTCCTCCTCATTACCTTTCAGCTCCAGGGAGAAGGAAGAAGTGAGCAGAAATGATGGGAAGGGCAAACGCAGAGAGTGTCAGAGATGAATGGGTCCCACCTGAGGGGGGCCAGAGCGGTCGGGTGCCTGGCCTGGGAACTCCGGGCCTCTAGGCCCACAGTCCAGGCTTGCCCTTGCCTGCCTGAGCTAGAAGGGGTTAAATTTCGTGCTTGGCTCCTGGCTCGCTATGGACTGTGGCTGGGACAGAACATCTGTCTGTTGCTATGGTTGCCGTACACTTGAAGGGGATGGCTGGATAATTATGGCAAATGCTGCCGAGCCAGTGAGCGGTACCCAGAAGTGGCTCAGGACCCTTCAGTGCAGTGGCAGGCCCAGGCCCCTCACCTGGCCGATTCATTGTGGGCCCTGTCCCCAGGCCCTTGAACAACGAATGGGTCTGGCCATGGGGCTCCTGGGGACCCTAAAGCAGGGCAGATACTGGCAGCCGTGGGCACCGCAGCCTGAGGGCAGTGGGCCAGCTGGCACCAGCGGTGGGCTCTGATAATGCCCTAGTGCCTCTGTGTTCTCCCCTGGGGAGAAGCCCTGTCATCCGTCCCTGCCCCCACAGGCCCTGTGGAGCCCCTGAAGCACAGGTGGGGACTGGCCACCTAGGTCCTCTGTTCACAGGGCAACACAGGTGGCCCCTGACCCCAAGCTTCGGTCCTCATCTGCCCGTGCGGGATAAGAGCGCCCCCCTGGCAGAGCTGAAGGAGCTCTATGTGGACAGGGTCAGGGCAGAGGTGGCTCTGGGGCAGGAAACGGTGCCCCACCCTGGCTCGTCAGGCGGCTGGTGAACCTCAAGCTGTCAGGGATTCATAATCTGTAAGTGTGGTCCCGTGGAAGGGCTGGAGGCTGCTCGGCACAGTGGCCAATCACAGGGTTTGTCCTTGGATCCAACCCCTGCCAGCCAAGCTGTGGGCAGGGCAGAGGGGCTTGCGCCAGGGAGGCTTCTCTGCCTCTGCCCCCGCCCCCTGCCCCCGAGGCCCGGAGCTCAGCTTCCTGAAGGCTCCGTGCAAACTCACAGACCAGCAGACCCGAGGGGCTTGTTTCTTCCAACTCCCTCTGCAGTGGGCCGCAGACTGGCCAGGGGCCTTCCTCAAGGTCACCCTCACAGGTTCCTGGCTCTTCCCACACCAATGCCCCTCCTCTGGCCGCTTTCTCCTCTCCTCCCATCGGCTTCCCTCACACACAGGTGCTGAGCTCCCTGCGTTGCCTTATTTCCTTCTTTCAACAGCCTGTGAGGAAGGGGCCATTGCTGAGCTGTTTGCAGGTGGGGAGTATTGAGGCGCAGGTCTTCCCGAGCTCCCCTGGCTGGGAAGTAGTGTAACCCCAGACGCACGCCTCTCTGTCTCCCCTCGCCCTGAGGATGGCGACCTTGATGTCAGAGACGGGTCTGGTTGTCCTGCTCCTCCAGCTCTGCACAGAGGAGGCGCACACACACACGCACACACACGCACGCACACACGCACGCACGCGCACACACACGTGTTTAACTTTTCAGTCATTCATTCGTGCTTGCATTCATTTATTCAAATCCTCTTATGGCCAGGCCTGTGCTGGGGAAGCCATGGGTCCCCTCCCCCACACTTGCCAACCCAGAGGTCCCTGAGGACATCTGACCCTCATGCTCAGAGACTGACCCAGATGAAGAATCAAAGTCACTCGCAGTCCGGACCTTCCCAGTGGCCCGAGGGGAGCAGGGCGATGGGCACACCCTCATGTTACAGCAGAGGAAATGAAGTCCACAGAGATCAGGGGCCCTGCTCGAGGTCGCACCTCTATGTCCCAGGCTCCCAGAGATTGTGCACCCCACAGAGCTGTCATTATGGGGATGGCTTTGGCTTTAATAGAGTGTCCACTAGCTCCTCCTGATTGGCTCAGACTCAGGCGAACTAGACAGTTAGTCACACTCACTCAGGACCTCCTAGGTCCAGAGCCAGGCTTTGGAGTCCGGCTGCCTGGTCTGAGATCCAGGCTCCCTCCCTTCCTGGGGGTGTGAGCCTGAAAAAGGAAAGGTCCCTCTAAGCCTTCCGGCCCCACCCAGAGACCTGTGGGCCCCACCCAGGCTGCCTTAACAGGTTAGAGCCAATAGTTTTCTGCCAGGGAGGACACCAGGCCTGCCCAGTTCCTATCCCTTAGGGAATGCTGCTGGGTAGGGAGGCCCGAGCCCTCCTTAAAGAGACAGGCACAGGCCACAGCCCTGCTCTGCATATTTAATAGGCTTCTCCTGTGAGCTATGAATCAGCATCTCAGGGGCCCTCCTGGTGGCACAGAAGCATTTTCCCAGCCAGGCCCCTTCTGCAGCTGTTGGGTGTGTAGGGGGGTGGGACAAGGAGGTCTGCCAGGAGGGGCCTGTGGGCCCCAGAAGGCTGCTCTCCTCCCAGCTGCAAGGCCTCCTTGGGGAGTGACAGGTCCTTGGCAGGGTTTCCGGGAGACCTGCAAAAGGGGCTGCAGTGGGAGGCATGGGGGCCCTCTGGTTCCAAGCCCCATCCTCTTGCTTCCTGGCCATGTAACCTTGGATGGGGACCTGAAGCTCTCCCGGGCTTCAGTGACCCTGGAGCAATGGCATCTGGCCTCTCTGACCTCTCTGGCCCATTCCAGCCTTGCTAAGACCCTTTAACTGGATTCAGTGACAGCCTTTGCCTTGGGTATCAACACTCAGCCTGATACATGGTAGGTGCTGAGGAACACAGAATAGAAAGATGGATGGGAGGATGGATGGATGGGAGGATGGATGGATGGATGGATGGATGGATGGATGGATGGAGAATGGATGGATAAATGGATGTTTGGATGGATGGATGGATGGATGGATGGGAGGATGGATGGATGGATGGGGAGAGAATGGATGGAAGGATGGATGGATGGATGGATGGATGGGAGGATGGATGGATGGATGGATGAGAGAATGGATGGAAGGATGGATGGATGGATGGGGAGAGGGACTCCTGGGCCAGTGGGGCTCCTCATGCCCAGCAAGGGGCCTGCCTGGCTCCTGAAAGGGGCAATTCAGTAGGTCCTTGACTTACTGTTAGCCTCACATCCACTCTATCCTCAGGGCCTTATATTTTACCTCTAACTTTCTCTGGACCCCCTGCTACCTTCTGGCTAAGGCCACTACCCTCCCTCACTGAACTCCCTGCTGCCTCCCTCACCCCACTTCAGATCATTCTCCAAGAACAGAAGTTAGGTTGTCAATTAGCCCCCACTTTCCCTGTCCTCAAACCTCCCCCTGGCCCTGCTTACCCTGGTCCACAGACCTCACACAATCGAGCCCCAGTTACAATTGGTCCTCATTTCCTGCCCCTCCTCACCTCCCAATCTAGATGCCTGTCACCTCCACAGTGACTGGGTTCCGTGAAGTCCCTCACCTGCACCACACTCCCACCCACCTCAGGTGTTGGACACTCTTCCTCCCCACCACCCACAGCCCCATGACCAGTGCACCCACTTTACCCACTCGACTCCCACTGTCCTGAAGATCGCAGCTCAGGAAGGATGGCTTCCTCACAAAAGCCCTCCTTGACCTGTACTAGGCCTCCCATTGGATGCTCTCCTGGCCCCAGACCTTTCCCTCATAGCTCTCCTTACTGCTGCAGGCACGTGCTCGCATGACTACTACCCTCTATCCTCCTGGCAATGTGGACCTGCACAGGCTAGGGCCCTGCACCCAGCACATAGCCGGGACTCACTGAATATCTGTTAAATGAATGAACAAATGAATAGATGGAAGGATAGATGGATGGGAGACTGAGGGATGGATGTATGGATGGAAGCAAATAAGTAGCCAGAGGGGAAGGATGAGGTGATGGCTATTTAGAACAGTGGCTGGAGGCGGGGGGAGGGGGGAGCGTACCCTGTCACGCACAGAGCAGGGCCCATCAGGGGGTTGGGGAGCTCCCCCCTGTCACGCACAGAGCAAGGGGCCGAGGAGAGAGTGGGGAGGACTAGAGCCAGACAGGGCAGAGAGAGGGCAGGCAGGTCTGGGAACCCTGGAGCTTGTCCCAAGTGAGATGGGAGGAGCCTTCCGAGTGGCACATACGTTCAGTGATGGCAGGCCCTGGTCTGCCTTATTCCTGCTGTGCACACAGCCCCTGGTGTCCACATACAGTAGTAAATATGGTGGTGGGGGGGAGGGCTGAGTAGTCCTTGCTCCTTGTACAGGCACCTGAGGGGACAGCTGCCTTCCCTCTCTCTGGTGCAGCCTGTTCTCCATCCTTTCAGGTCATGTCCTCCCTCTGCTTAAAACCCTCCCGTGGCCCCTGGATCACTTAGAGTAAAGGCCAAAGGCCTTGCAATGGCCCACAGGCCCCACAGCAGGGCTGCAGCACCTCGCACTCGCGACATTCCTGGCCACTGACACTGTGGTGGGGCTGTCCTGCGCACTGCAGGATGCCAGTGCAGCAGCCCTGGGCTCTGCCCACTAGATGCCAGCAGCACCCCACCCCCAGCTGTGACAACCAAAACTCTCCAGACACTGTCCTGTCTGCCTCTTGGATGGGGTGCAAAGTCTTCCCTGGTGGGGGTGGGGGTGGGGAAACCACTGCGCTGCCTTACCAGACCTGCTCCATCCCCCCATCTCACCCCATCCTAGACCTCTACTAAAAGCAGCCCCACCTCCAGCACTTCCATTCCCACCCCCAGTGTTACTTTCTCCCTTAGCAGCATCCAACATTTCTTCTTCTGTTATTTTGTTTTGCTTGTTTTTTTTACAGAGAGGAAGGGAGAGGAAGAGAGATAGAAACAGCAGTGATGAGAGAGAATCATGGATCGGCTGCCTCCTGCACCCCCCACACTGGGAATTAAGCCTGCAACCCGGGCATGTGCCCTGACTGGGAATTGAACCGTGACCTCCTGGTTTATAGTCGACGCTCAGCCACTGAGCCACGCCAGCCAGGCGCATCCAACATTTCTTTAGTTCATTTGTGTGTTTAGCTGGTCTGACTCTGTACCTGGATGGAACGCCATGAGGGTGGGCACTGACTTGGATCCCCCGTGCCCAGCACAGGGCACTCTGTGTATATGATGAGTGGTCGTTCAAGAATACTGTTAGCCCTAGCCAGTTTGTCTCAGTGGATAGAGCGCTGGCCTGCGGACTGAAGGGTCCCAGGTTCGATTCTGGTCAAGTGCACATACCTGGGTTGCAGGCTTGATCCCCAGTAGGGGGCGTGCAGGAGGTGACCGATCAATGATTCTCTCTCATGATGTTTCTATCTCTCTCTCTCTCTCCCTTTTCCTTCTTCTCTGAAATCAATAAAAATGTATTTTTTTTTTAAAAAAAAGAATACTGTTAATGGCCAGGAACCATCTCATCACATTAGAATTCAGAACATCATTCCCTGCCTTATGAGCAAAACAAAACAAAACAAAAAACCCCAAAAACTGGATCAGGAAAAAAATTAGATCAGAGAGGTTTGTCTGATTAGCTAAGCCACTCAGCTAAGTCTGTGACACCATCAGTACTGGAACCTACGGCTTCTGCCTCTGTATTTGTGTTCCTTAACTCTGCAGCCTTGGCAGCCAGGCCTGGGACTGGGTGGGCAATGCAGAGGGAGACAGAGAGTAGCTGGATCCCAGGAAACAGGATTCCACTGGGACTCAAACCCGTGACCACCTGGATGGGAAGGAGATAGGAGCTTTCCCCTGACCCACCCCCTCTCCACAGCATCACAGTGTGAGGCTGGGGGTTGGGGGGAGGGAAGGGGGTATTGCTGGAGGACTTGAGCAAAAAGATCTTCCAATGATTAACTCATCCTAATTGACAGGGTTTTATTGAATTCCTAAAAAGCCCCGGGCTGGGCATTTGGGGAAACACGGTTGCAGTGTCTTCCCGGGAAATGTCCTCTGACACCAGGCGAGGAGGCAGATACTCTTTCAGATAAAAGTTTGTTGGTTTGTGCAGTAAACACTTCAGCTGGGGTGGGGGAGGCGGTGCTCGGGAGAAGAGGGTGTGATTTCCTGAAGAGAACGCGAGTTTCATAAATTACCGGGAGGAAAATTGTGTGTGTCGGAATAAACTCTGTCAAGAAATACAGCAGGGCTGCCGGATAGTTAGTAATTCAGAGCTGCTCCCCAGCACGATGCGGGATCTAAAAAATATCTCCGTGGGATCGTTGTTTAAAAATGCTGTTAATGGTCAGGAACTTTCTCATCACATTAGGTGGCCGGAACGGGCCAGCCTGGGTAGGGCCCCTGGTGGAAGGCCAAGGGCAGCGGCACAGTGACCCATTGTGGTGTGTGAGGAAAGCTGTGCTCCCCAGGAAAACACCACGGACACCCATCTCATTCTCCTCACAGTCCCCGGGGAGGGAGGTGAGGACTACGGGGCTCAGGGAGGGCCAGAGCACAGCCCCAGAGCGCACAGCTCGAACAGGGAAGATGGGGCTCACCTGAGAACCCAGACTGGGGTGGCTGAACTACAGTGACTCCACCCTGACTTTGGGCAAGGGATTCCCTTCCTCTGCGCTTCAGTTTTCTCATCTTAAAATGGGGATCTGTCTATGCACTCAGACAACACTTATTTATGAATAATCCTTAAGATCCAGCTGTGGGGATGGAGTGTGACGATGACAACCAGCGCTCACTTCCATGGGGCTCAGTCTGGTGGAAGAGTCAAACGATGAACAAAAAATGCATCCCTGTGCCAGTTAGTGCGGCTCAGTTGATTGAGTGATGTCCCATGGACCAAGTGATCACTGGTTCGATTCCAGGTCAGGGCACATGCCCGGGTTGTGGGCTTGATCCCCAGTAGGAGGCCACTGATTGACATTTCTCATCGATGTTTCTCTCTCTCCCTCTCCCTTCCTCTCTCTCTCTCTCAAATCAATAACAAGGTATTTTTAACATTTGTATCCCATTGCAAATGGTAATCAATCCTATCAAGAAAAAGAAAGGAGAATAAGGGACAGGGTGGAAGGGTGGATACCCTTGCTAGGATAATCAGGGAGAGCCTCTCTGGGCAGGTGACAGTTGAGTAGAGAACCAAAAGAAGGAGAGGGAGATGAGAGGATTTATGGAGGAAGAAGGCAAAGGGAAAAGCAAGTGCAAAGGCCCTGGGGTGGGACTGTACCTGCTATATTGGAAGAGCAGTGAGGCGGTCATGCGGCTGGAGTGGAGTCATCTGGTGCAAGTAAGCTGGGAGGTGAGGTCAGAGATACCAGCAGTGGCCAGGTCACAGAGAACCCTGTGGAACTTTGGATTTTATTCTGAGAATGCTGGGGACCCAGCAGGGGGCTAGTTTGCAGGGGAAGGACCAGTTATAGTATATGCTTTAAAAAGAACCTCCTGAAAATTCTCTAGATTAGACTGTCAAGTGAAAAAAGCACGGGGCAGAACCATGTGCACAGTATGCTACTGTGCGCTTAAAAAGAGAGAGAGATAAAGGTATGCACTGGCTTGTATATGCATAAAATTATCTTTGGCATGATAGATGAAAATAGGAGGAAACAGTGCTTGCCTCTGGGGAGGAGTTCTGGCTGGCTGGGACTGGGTGGGAGGGCTACTTTCTTCCTTCTGCATTTTTTCTAGTACCTTTTGAATTTTGAGCCGGGCAAATTTGTTACCTATTCAAAAAATAAACAAATACTTTGTTGAAAGTAAAAGAAGAAAGAAAAGAAAAAGAAGGCCCCTCTGGCTGCATGTGGATAATGGATTATAGATACTCGGGTGGCAGCTGGGGGGGGGGGGGGGCGGCGTGGAGGCTGGGGCTTTTCGCCAGTATTTTTAGCTTCAGTTTACAAATGAGGACTGTGGGGCTCAAAGAGGTCAAGTGCTAAGCCCCAAACCACATAGCTAGGAAATGGAGATTAGGCTTAAATGAGAAACCTAGCAGGTTTGGCTCAGTGGTTAGAGTGTCAGCCCATGGACTAAAGGGTCACAGGTTCCATTCTGGTCAAGGGCACACACCTTGGTTGCAGGCTCAACCCCCAACCCCAGTCAGGGCATGTGCAAGAGGCAACCAGTTGATCTCTCACTTCGATTCTCTCTCTCTGTCTCTGCCCCCCCCCCCTTCCTCTCTCTAAAAGCCAATGGATAACATATCCGCAGGTGAGGATTAACAACAAGAAAAGAGAGAACCCAGGCCCGCCAGGTTCCTGACTGTCTCCCTTTGGGTCCCTGCTCCTATCCTTGGCTCTTCTGCCTGGCAATAGTCTCCTCGAGCCCAGGTGTGGGGATTTGCCCCAGACCTGTACTAGCAGCGAGATCACGCCTCAGTGGGTGCTCATAAATGTTTGCTGAGTGATGAATCCGTTCACCCGCTCGTTTGCTCACTCATCCAACCACTGTGCTTTCTCGGTGCCAGGCATTGTGCTAGGCTCTGGATTTAGCCACAAACAAGGCTAAGCCCCCGCCTTCGTGGAACTCACATTCTCGGGGGGCAGGGTGTGAGGAGACAGATGGTTACATGCGAACTGAAATATGTGTAAGTGCTAGGAAGGAAACCAAAGCAAAGCAGAGGGGTAACAAGTGAGAGGGGGGATGCCTTTGGGTGGTCGTCGAGGGCTTCTCTGAGGAGGGGCATTCGAGCAGAGGCTTCAGGGGGATATAGGAGTTTCCCTGTGGGATCTGGGGGAAGCGCATTGCAGGCAAAGGGAACAGTAAGTGCAAAGGCATGACTTGGGATCCTGCTTGGGGTGGTTGGGGGACAGTAAATGGTAGAGCAGAGTGCTTGGGGGGGGGGGGGGCGGGGAGAGGCTGCCGGGCAGGGCTCTCGGGCACTGGACGACTCCAGGGATGATACAGACATTTTGGAGGGCTCTGAGCAGGGGCTTGGCATGCTCCACAGAGGGCTCGATATGAACAGGCTGCCCCCTCAGCACTGTTTGTGGGATGGGACAGCAATGGCCTAAGCTGCATGGGCTGCCGTGCAAAAGATTCTGAGAAGAGAAAATCTCAGAGCGGTGAGGCCAGCAGGAGCTGAGGATCCGTTGAGGATCCTGGCGTGTTCTGGAGAGGACCTGGCCACCCTGACAGAAGCTAGCGCCCACTGCTAGAGGCTCAGCTGTCTGCCTCGTCACTGGGGCAGGAACGGAGAAGGGCTCCAGCAGGCTGGTGACACTCAGCGCCACGATCAGCAGTCTTACCGCCAGAGGTAGGGACTGAGCCAGGCAGCTGAGGCCCACCAGGAGCAAGAGAGGGTGTGGAGGCTGGTGGAGGCCCCGGCACCTCCATCGCCTGTCCCACGGTAGTCAGGGCTCTGACTCTGCAGACCTAGGTTTGGCCTTCTGTGCTTTCACCATCTGTGCGCTGCGGCTGGCCAGGCGTGTCCTGCTCTGGGGTGCCCATCTGGACGCCAAGCTGAGAGCACATCCGGCTCAAGCAGGGCATCTTACAGCGATCGTTCACAGATTCACCAGGCTTGCAGCGGTTTGGTTTGGTTTTGTTTTCTGGCCCATCTCCTCTCCCAGTTGCACTGACAGGGAAAGGGAGGGAAGACAGGAGCTCACACTCCCTGTCTATTCTGCAGGAACTGAGCTGGCCTTGATGTTCAGCATCTCATTCTCTCCTATACCAACCCCCTCGACAGGTGCAGAAATGGAGGCTCCGGGAAAATGGTGGCTTGTCCAAGGCCACCTAAGTGTTAAGAAGCAAAACCAGGATTTAAACCTGGGACTGGTAGATTCCCAACCAGCACTTCCCACCAAATCCCAGTTCCTGGTGGCACCAGAGGCCTGGAAGGGGTTTGGAGTGGGGTGGGGAGCTGACAAAACAACACTTTCATTCCAGGTCTGGGCCAGGGAAGGCCCTGGGCCACGCTTCCTCCATGGCCGTGAGGAAGTGGGCCAGCCGCCAGGCTGTGTGGGAGCATGGCTCCCTCCTCCCCGTGGCGCGGCCATGACCCGGGCTCAGGTGACACAGCACCTGCAGCTCGAGCCACCCACTGCCTGCCTGGCCTGCTGGCTACAATATTCCCCGAGCAGCGGGCAGGCAGGCCAGGGGCCTCAGTTCACTGGCGCAGCCCCGGGAAGCCCAAAGAGGGAGGTCAGGAATGCTGCTGCCAGGCTTCCAGAAGCTTCTCCAATTTCTGCAGCCGCAGCAACTTCTGGAATGGACCCAGGACAGCCTGACCCCTGCCCAGACCCCCTCCCAAGTGCCGACGCCCACATGCTCACAGGCTGCCACCAAGGGCGATGCCTTCTGCCCTTGGCTTGTTAGGGGCCTTGGAGACTCCGGAAGCCCACAGTGCTGCATTGTGCCTGAAATGTCACCATCAGGCACCATCATTTTGGATTAAAAGTCGCCTTGACCCAGCTACCTTTTTAAAAAAATATATGCCTGCAATCTCACAAGGGAGAAAATGCAGAGTCTTTTACACATCAGTGAAATAATAACCGGCCAGAGGGGAAGAAAGAGCACCACCTTCCTGTTAGACCCACTGGACGTGAACTCTGACCATGATCCATGCCTCCCCGACACTGGCTCCTCTCCGCTCCCTCTGTCCTTACCCCTGCCTTTTGGGCCCCTCAAAAGCATCCCTTCCCTTCCTTCCCCAGGGGCCCCCTTGGAGACAAGCCCTCATCAGCTCTTATCTGGACTGTCACCCCACCCTCCACCAAGGTCACAGAGTCTTCCCTCTCACACACAGCTCTGACCTCTCTCTCCGCATACTCAAAACCTTACTGTGGCCTTTCAGGAACCCAGGGACTGGGTCCTGAACCTTTAGCTGGCTTTCAGGGCCTTTCATGGCCCAACTTGGACTGTCTGTCTAACCCCACCCCAGATGTTTGAGAACATGGCTCTATGCTGTGTGACCTTGGGCAAATTACTTAACTTATCTGAACTTCAATCCCTCAGTCGTAAAAGTGAAACAGGCCTCTGCCACAAAGGGAGAAGGATTTTAATTGTGTGATTCCAAGGAGATCATGCCGGTAGCCCTGCGCTGGGTATACAGTCAATGCTCAATAAAGGCAGCTATTCTTATTTATCGCTGGCCCTATGAAATAAAGTAAAACACACACACAACTTTACCTTGCTGTGCTATTTCCTATCTCTGAGCCTGCGCAGGTGCTGTGTCTTCTGCCTTGGCAGCCTAGTGAACTCCTATTGATCCTTCAACACCCCTCTCAGGCAGTGCCCTAACTAGTGTCAGTTCTCTTTCCTCAGAACATTTCTCCACATTGGCCAAACAGCTGATCTGGAATTTTTCCATTTATTTGTTGAATCTCTACCATATGACTGTGGGCTCCCAGGGCAGCAGCTGACAAATGACTGAACTGAACCAGCCAGAGAGGGCTGAGGTGATGGGGAAGGAGGAACAGTGGAGGGAGAAGGGCTCTGTGTAAAGCAATGCAGAATAACACATCCATTCATTTAATCACGCATTCACTTACCATTCAATCCTAGGCGACTCGCCCACCTCGGGCCCCCTTCCCTCTCTGTTCCCCTCTGTGCTCTAGAACATTGGCCTCCCTTCAGTTCATGTTGTAGAATGCCCTTCTCCTGACCTTTCCAGGCCAGCCCCCTCCAGAGGCCCTTCCTGATCCTCTGTGTAAACGGAGCCTCACCCTGCCCAGCCCCGGCTGCATCTCAGCCCGTGTTCATGTTCTTCTCCCCCCTCACTCTTACAGCCCGCACCCCAGACACACTTGTGGGATTAGGCGATTAGCACTCGCCTCCTCACCAGGCTGTGAACTCCCCACTTCCCCACTCGCCCATCCTGACTGGCGCCTGCTGGCTAGGCCTCGCCTTCAGAAAGCTGCCTGGGGCCGGAGCCAAAGGGGCCTTGGTGAGCATCTAGGCCTGCTTCCTTGTGTTGTAACAACAATAATAAAAATAATCATAATTCCAACAATGACAACAGCTAACACTTCCCACATGCCAGGTGCTGCACTTTTCATGCACTGTTTTCTTTAGTACCCACAACTCCAAAGGGGAGGTTCCATTATGTCCCCGTTTTACAGAGGGAAAAACCGAGGCTGGGAGGGGTTGACTCACCACCCCCTCCCACTAGGACGCAGAGACTACGCTCAGCGAACCACTGGGCGACACTGTCAGATGGCAGAGGGATCAGAGCAACCACATGGAACACATCAATGGCAGGGCGGTGACAAAGCTGAACTGGCTTGAGGCCCCACATGTGTAGTTGTGTGACCTGAGACAGGTATCGTGACTCTCGGCCTTCGTTTTCTCCTCTGTAAAATGGAGATAAACACAGCCCCTTCATCAGATTGAATTTTACAGAAGAGGCCAACAGGGCCTCTACTACAGAGTAGAGGAAGATAGGCGCCATGAAGGCAGGATTCTGGGTGTCCCCCAAACACTGGGAGCAGGACCTCTGAAACAGGTGAACCCCCACCCAAAGCCAGTGCTCTCCGAGGCTACTCTACGTCTGGCTCTAAGCGGATCCTGGGAGGGCGGGGAAGGGAGTCATAAACAGCCTCCCTGGAGAGCTCCCATGACCGCACGCCCCCTCCTGGGTGATTACACCCAGAGGTCCTGGGTGTGCCCCCCGGGTGGGGGCATCAGCCCTCCTGACACCTGCTCAGGGGAATGGGGCGTCTGCTGGAGCCTCCCCTGGAGCCTTCCCTGGGCCATGCCAACCTCCCTGTGCCCAGACAAGTCCCACCCCCTGGCCTCTAGGGAGGGGGCAGGCGGGGGAGGGAGCTGACAAAGAGAGCCAGTGGGACTGTGCTTGGGGCTCATGCCACCCCCTCCCGACCTGCCCAGAGCGCCCACACCCCCTCCTGCCACTTGGCCGCTCTGCTGGGGCGCCCGGCACCGTTGCTATGGCGGCAGCTCTGGGGAAGCTGCAGCTGGGTAATTATTGCGAACATCCATCCTGCCTCCTGCCCGCCCCAGAGAGCAGGGGAGCGAGCAGCCAGGCCAGGGCGGCCCCTCCTCACCCGCCGGGTGGCCGCACCCTGGCCTGGCACTGCGCCCGCCTGAGGTATGAAGGGGAGGAAAGTGTGCAGGCAGCAGGGCAGACGGGCAGGCCAGCTGCAGCCGGGGCCAGCACGGGGCTGCCCGGAAGACCCCCACTTTCACCCCTGCCCCCCGTCTCTGGCCCACCCCTGGAGCTGACCAACTAGCCCGGAACTTATTTTTTCTAGCTATCAACACGCACACCACACACACACCCAGCCAGGAAGCCTCCTTTGTTCCAATGGAGTCTTTCCTCAGCTTTTTAGGGGAAGTGGGAGCCAACAGCCCCTGGTCCGGGCTCCGCCGGTCACACAGGCCGAGATAAGAGGTTCCCCTGGGGCCCTGCTGTGGGGCGCCATCTCCTCGCCCCAGAAGTCCACCCTGGCCCTGGTGTCTAAATATAGCTCAGCCTGGCTGGGTTTGAGGTCACACGCACTCCCAACTGCCTGGGGTGGCCACGCGGGGGGCAGAGAACGATGCCCATTCGTTTGGGTGCCCAGCAGGCATTTCGGGAGCCTCTGCTGGTCTGGGCACAGTGCAGTCCCAGCAGTGAAGCGGGGGTGCCCCTGCCCTCCAGGCTCACAGACCCTCAGCGAGACACGGCTGTGCCACCAGAGCTCACTCTGTGGAGAGGACACAAGGAAGGTCACCTCCCGCAGCCCGGAGGCAGCACGGGAAGAGGGCCTGACTGAGGCCTGATGGAGGCGAGATGTCAGGACTGCGGGCTGGGGGTCCAGGCAGAGGGGAGATGGAGGGGCATGGTCTGGGCCTGACTGAGGCCTGATGGAGGCGAGATGTCAGGACTGCGGGCTGGGGGTCCAGGCAGAGGGGAGATGGAGGGGCATGGTCTGGGCCTGACTGAGGCCTGATGGAGGTGCGATGTCAGGACTGGGGGCTGGGGGTCCAGGCAGAGGGGAGATGGAGAGGCATGGGAAGAGGGCCTGACTGAGGCCTGATGGAGGCGAGATGTCAGGACTGCGGGCTGGGGGTCCAGGCAGAGGGGAGATGGAGGGGCATGGTCTGGGCCTGGGACCACCTTGTGTGGGTGGGAGTGTGGGGTGCACCTCAAGCAGGATACAGGGTTTGGGAGCAATGGGAGGTCACTCCAGTAGGCCACAGAGCAAGGGACACCCCTATCCCCCTCTTTGGCCCCTGCCACCCTTGGGACTCTGTACAGGTTGACACTTGGCAGAGGGCTCCTGAGAGCTCAGCAGGAGAGATCCACCAGATCCTTGATTTCCAAAAACCCCTGGTGGCCAGGGTAGAAATGAAGGGGGCACAAGGGAGGTGGGAAGCTGACCATGGGTGAGGCTAGGGCCCCGGGGCAGCAGGTTAGAGGGGAAAGAAGGAGAATAGACAGGCCTGGGGGCAGAGGGGGGCTGGGCCTGTCTCTCCAGACCTGTCCAGGGGTTCAGGCTGCTGGGGCCCCCTCCCCGGACCTGGGTCATGTAGGTGCTGACCAGGGCCGTGCATGGGAACAGACATTCTAAACAAGAGGGGAAGTGAGGGCCAGCCCTGAGGTGCTGCCAGATGCCAGGACCTCGGGGAGGAGGCCGTCCGCCCCTCCTCGCTGATGGAGGGTTCCAGCACGGTCTCTGCGACCCAATGGCCTTTGGACCTCATGCTTGCAGATACAGCAATGTGCCTCCCCAGTCTCCCTAATGAGCCGAGGTTTTCCATCTGCAAAGCTCTTTCCCATCCAGGCTCTTCCAGTAGCTTCAAGCAACCCTGTGCTAGGCCGGGCAGGGAGGGAACTGAGGCTCGGAGAAGCAAGCTGATCTCCCCAGAAGGGAGAGGAGAAGGGCCACAGTGTCAAGTACCCACTGAGTGGCTGGAAACTTGCACACAGCTAGAGCCTGTGAGGAGCAGAACTTGAACTCACAGCCGACCCCTGGTCCAGGGGTGCCCTGTCCTCCTGAGACAAAGGCTAGCAGGAGCCTGAGGCTAGGCCAGGCTCCACTCCCCTTAGCAGCATGTTTTCTAAGACTAGAAGCCAGAGGGGCAGCAGGCCTAAGACAAACAGAAATGCCCTTGGGAATTATCCAGTCCACTTCTATCTTACAGATGGGGAAACTGAGGCTCTGGCCAGGCCCAGATCCAAAGAGCCTGGTGTTTCCCAGATCCAGGACTAGGTGGGTAAGTCCCATTGATCCCCAGAGCTCTGTTGGGCTCAGCTGCCCAGCAACATGTGGGGTGTTCATGTGGGATGTGGGAGAAAGAATTCTGGATGCAGACTCAGGAGAGAGGGTTCCGAGCCACCCTGCACCTAACGTCAGCCCTGGGCACTCGCAGGTCATTGGGTAAAGCGACTTGAATCAGGAGGGCCGAGGAGGGCACATCACAGCCAGCCCCAGCCACCTGCAGGAGGGGTAGCACCCGTGCAGGGTGTGTGCCTCGGGCTTGGTGAGGTGCTGGGCGCACGGAGGCACTTGTAAGGAATGGGCTGTTATTGTGGTTGTATTTCTTTGGGTCCCCATGTGCCGGCCAGCTCCCGAGCCCACCCCTCTTTGCTCCACGCTGCTTGTGTGGTAGGAAACCTTAGGCAAGAGGGCTCCCAAAGGGGACAGAGCCTTCACCAAACTCCCACCTCCTGGAGGAATTTCAGGAGGGCTGGCCTTTCGATGGGGGAGAGATGTGGGGGCTGGTGGACTCCCCCCTTCTCCCTGAAATCACCCAGGCAGGAGACCATTCACCAGCAGGGCAAGCTAAGGTGGCTAGAAAGTTCTCTGCGGCCCAGGTTTCAAAGCCAATCCAGCGGCGTGATTGGAGGCTTGGGGAGTGGGGATTACGCTGGGGAAAGATGGGCTGATGCTGATGCAGAAAAAAAAAGTAGACAGCTCAGTGTTGGCGACAAGCATGAAAACAGGCGTCCATGTCCCGTGGCGGATGCTCAGCTCGGGCTTTCTGGGGCAAGATTTGTTGGGACCTGTCAACAATTCAGCACCCATCCCCTGCAGCAGTGCCTGGGGCTCAGCCAGGTCCCCTCCTGGAGAACGGCGCGTGTGCACGATGAGGCCTGCCCAGGGCTGTCTGTGGGAGTGAAGCAATGGGGACTGGACCAAGACATGACGGGCCGGCTCTTTGTGAAAGGAGGTGGCTGTGTATGTACTGACCCAAACAATGTTCATGACATGTTCAATGAAAAACAAGGTACCTTGCAGAACAAAACATATAGAATGTTACCATTTAAATGAGAAACACAACACTGCACACATATCTACTAGTAATGCCTAGCTACAGTTATAGATGATGTGGAGATAGATAAAGGTATAGTAATAAATATAGAGATAGGGGTATAAACACAAATATAGAGAAACAGATACAGATGCATACCTGTGGCGGTAAAACATTCCGAAAGAAACTTACAAGGATGTTTGAGGGGGACGGGGCTCAGGAAGTGTGGGGGAGTCACTTGGCTTTTTTTTTTTTTTTTTTGCTACATTTTACTAATGTTTGAGATATTACAAGAATATTTTCCCCAAATATGTATGTGATGCTAAAATTAAAAAAGAAGAGCCTGCCACGTGTCTGGGAGCTCGTGGCCGGCTGGACGGACAGCTCGCAGGAGCCAGGGTCCGTGGGGCCAGGCCTGCTGGTCTGAGGCTGCTCCTGGAGCCTTTTCCTCAACCAGCTTGGCGCCTTCTCCTGCAGGCCGGAAGCGGAGCGAACAGGCTTTGGCAGCGGCAGCAGACACAGATTCCCTGGCCGGGAGGGATGTGAAACCTGGACCATTTGCTCTGCGAGATGGGCCACCTCTGCCCCTGGAGGCAGGGACCTGACGCAGGGCAACCTGGGAGAGGCAGGCAGAGAAGTGGGTGAGGGACCCCGGGGCCCCGGAACCCCAGGCCTGTGTGTGGATGACATGGGGAGCCCACAGGTGTTTCCCAGGCTGCACTTGCACCTGAGCCTGACAAACTCTGCCTTAGAGGACCCAGCAGTCCCCTTGTGCCCCCACGCAACCCAGTGGTCAAAGAGGTCTTGATTGGGAGAAGGTTAGGCATGTTTCCTGCTCTGTCACTTTGGCCTTTTAATTTTGTTGGGGGCAGGGGTGGGGGGATGACAAAAATGGGAACGTTTTTTTGGCTAGATCATGACAACAAAGGGTTAAAATAATCCCTGCCCTGGCCACTGTGGCTCAGTTGGTTAGAGTGTCATCCCCATGCATGGAAGGGTCTCACAGGTTCAATTCCCAATCGGGGCACGTACCCAGGTTGCAGGTTCAATCCCCAGTCTTGGGTGCATATGGGAGGCAACTGGGTGCATATGGGAGGCAACTGATCAATGTTTCTCTCTCTCTCTCTCATGTTTATCGTGTCCTTGGGTGAGGATTAAAACAATAATAATCATAATAATAAAATAATCCCAACAATGCAAAAGAATATAGAGTGAAAAGCAAACCTTCTTCCCACCTTTTCTCCCAGCTGCCCAGTTCCCTCCCCAGAGAATCCACACACCCACCAGCATGCGTGTGTGTATTCACACCCCTCCTCAACACCGGCAGAAGCATACCCACTAAGCATTCTGTACTTTGCCTTTTTTCCCTAAAATATGTGTCTCAGAGCTTCTTCCAAAGCAGTGCATGCGAGCTGGCTCATTCTGTTTCATGCCTGGATTTCCATGGCTCTCAGCATTCTCTACTCTCATGGATCCAGGTCTGGAATTCTGGTCCCATGGTTTTCCTCCCCTTCCCATGTGCTTACTTCTGTTCTGCACAATAGCCCTGGGAGGCAGGCGGTTCTCCATGTTACCGATAAGGAACCCAGGGGGACCAACCTCCTCGTTTCCCGGGGACCGTCCGGTTTTAGTGCCGAGAGTCCCTTATCCCCAGAAAACCCTCATTCCCAGGCAAATCAGGAGGACTGGTCACCTTACAGGAAACTGAAGCTCAGAGGGGAGGGACCTTGTGGTTGGTCAGCACAGGCCTGAGACAGCAACTAAAGCCCGTCTGCTGAGGATGAGACCATAGGAGGACAATGTAGCAGCTACTGCTTAGGAAGCACTTCCTCTGTGCTGGCGCCTCCCCTCGTCCGTTCGCACAACAGCCCCAGGACAAGGTCCGCAGGCCGCATGGATGGAGCCTGTAACTACAGACCCGGGTTTGATCCCAGCCGCAGGGCCCTCCGCATGTGTGGCTGGGCTGGCCAGCTCCTCCCTGGGCCCAGGACAGACACACAGCAAGCGTTTGTTAAGTGGGGGAAAGAAGAGAAAAATGAACGTGTGAATGAAGTACTCACATTAATGACCCTCATTTTATAGATGGAGAAACTGAGGCACAGAGAAGCTAAATCACCAGTCAGGGTCACACAGTTCATAAGCGCAGGGTTAGGATTTGAACCGGGACAGAGGCTCGAGAGCCCATGACACCTTTCCCTCTTCTGGAATGTTCTTGTCTCCATTATCCATTGGTGCCCCCTCCCTCTGACTCCTCAGATCGGCCCCCCAGCTAGCCTCCTTCACTGCACTGCCCAGGCCCCTGGTCCCACCTCCCTTCACAGGAGCCTTACCTTCCTGCTTCCCACTCCTGGCTCAGGGCCCTGCACTGTACCCCACTGTGTTCCCCCTAGACCGATGCTCGCTGGAGCCCAGCGTCTGAGCTTCAGCCTTCTCTCGAGGATTTTGTTTCACTTGTTCAGTCATTTGTCCAACTCTTCACTCCTTTGCTCAATAAATATTTACTGAAACCGAAATGAGCCAGCTCAGCCCCTGGTGCTGAAAATTCAAAGATGAATCCAGCCTGGACCTTGTCCTCGGGGGACAAAGGAAACCAGACAAAGAAACAGCACTCTTAACCGAGCAAGACCGCAGCTCTGATGGAGCTGGTCCAGGCACAGCCGCCGAGAGGGGTGCGTGGGCGCTCCAGCCTGAGGTCTCGGGGAAGGCTCCCCGAGGAGGTTATGCCGAAATCCGGAGGGGTGAGGCAGAGTTGGAGGAGAGAGAGTTGGGGGTGGGGGCTGTAACACGGGACAAACTGGCCTGGAGGTAAGAGAGAGGGTGAGGCACTCAGAAAGTGCAAGTTGTTCCTTACAGCTGAGCTCCAGGCTGTCCTCAAGCGGGGACATGTGGTCCTGGGAAACCCACCCCCTCTCCTGGTTACCCAGCCAGCTCCGGGCCCAGCAGGGCTTCCAAGAATCTCATGTCCAGGAATTGATCAAAAAGAAACACGGGACTGCGTATGTATGAAGGATGTTTATCACGGTGTCTTTGTTGTAGCAAACACGTGGAATCCGCCTCGGTGCCCAACCAGGAGAACGGCCTCGTCACCAAGATGCACCACTGGCGGGAGTGATCCCCGAAGTCAGGTTTTCAGAGACTACTCAGTGGTTCTGGGAAATGCACCGTGAGTAATTTTAAGTAAGAAACAGCACAATGCACCCTATTTCATTATTCTAATTTAGGGGATATATATGATGATGATATTAGGAGGAAATTTATCAAATGCTTCACAGTGGTTATCTCTGGTGATGGGCTAACTTAGGGGTTGTACTTCCTTTTTAAAAATAATTTCCTGTGTTCTCTGATTTTGCAACAGTGGGCCAGTATCACTTTTCTTTTCAGAGACCAATTCCAGGAGACAAGCTCCATGAGGCCATGACTTCCCTTTCCAGCCTCCTGCAAACTGTAACTCCAGGCCCACCAAGAACCCTCCATTGATCCACAATGACCCGTTGCCCCAACGTCCCTGTACCTCCAGCTTCCATGCTGTTGCCCCTGCTGTTCCTCTGTGCCAATGCCCTTCCCTTTCCCTCTCCATCTGGCTACACTCCCGCAGCCTCCCAGCCTGCCCCGGGGCCCTTCCTCGGAGGACCTCATGCACGCTGAGCACCCAC
Organism: Myotis myotis; assembly: GCF_014108235.1. Classification (NCBI taxonomy): domain Eukaryota; kingdom Metazoa; phylum Chordata; class Mammalia; order Chiroptera; family Vespertilionidae; genus Myotis; species Myotis myotis. The sequence continues at coordinate 60,807,068 of NW_023416401.1, read as the reverse complement.
GGGGTCTCCTCACTGGACCCTGAGCTGCTGGAGGGAAGAACCCTGCCTTAGCTCCACTCTCCCCAGTGCTACATACGGGCCCCAGAATTCATTTTTATTTATCCTCCCAACATTTTATTTTGAAAATGTCTAAACGTACAGAAAATAGTACAACAAACACCCATATGCCCTTCACTTGGATTCTCCACTCTTTGCTTTCTCTCCCTCGCGCTGTCTTGCTGACCCAGCACAGACATCACGGCTGGGGCTGGAGACTTGGAAGGTGCTGAGTGCCCACTGGAACGAAGAAAAGAAGGGGCAAGGACATGGTATTGCTCCCTTCTCCGTCCTCTGCCCTCGCACAACAAAGCTCCTTCTAGAATGCAGATGCAACAAGTTTCAGGCCTTACGGCTGGGCTCAGCCCTTTGGGGCTGCCTCTCTACCTCTATAAGTTACCAAATGAAGTAAAACTTTCCTTAAAAGATCACAAGGTTCTGGGGACCTAGGCTCCGCCCTCGGGACTGGCCTAGGCTGTAGGTTAGGCTCTTTGGGGCTAGGCTTGGCTCTTAGGGCTGGGTTTTGCCCTTTGGGGCTGGGCTCAACTCTTTGGGGTTAACTCAGCTTTGGGGCTACACTCGGCTCTTTAGGGGTGGGGAGGGGATTGCAGAGCAGAGTGCCCGTGCCCGATCTGATAGCCTGATGGTGGGAGAGGCAGAGGCCAGGATAAGGACCCGAACAGCCGTCATGCCTGGTTGTATGTGAGGCCAAGGACCTGGCATTTAGGGATGCAGCCTCTGGGGCAGGACCCTGTGGACTGCAACGGCTCTAAAAGGCCAGGATCATGGTAACCGTGGCCAGCATATAGGGAACACTTGCTAAGTCCCCAGCACTGTTCTGAGTTCTTGTATTTTTTCCAGTTAATTCTCAAATCTCTAAGGTGCAATTGTCCTCCCGTTTTGCAGATGAGAAGACTGAGGCTGGGGTGGCTGAGTAACTTTCTCAGGGGGCCACATCAAGTAAGCAGAGTCAGAATTAGAATCTGGAACCCCTGCTGCACAGAAGGAAGGAGGGCTCATAGAGGTGGAGTCACTCTCTGAGGTCAGGGGGTGGGAGCTGGGACTCACACCAGGGTCCACAGGACTCCAGAGACAGCTGTGGTCCCACCAGCTGGCCAGCTTGGAGTTGACACCGAAGGTGACCAAAGGAAGGGAGACAGGGAGCAGGGGAGGAGTACAAAGACTCAGGGCCAGGTGGGTTGGAATCCATGCAGAGCAGGGCCTGGGACAAGGGGACAGGAGAGACCTGGCCTGGCTGGGGCCATGGGGGCAGACTTTTTGATGGAGATGAACCCTCTCCCTCCTCCCTCCTGATAAATAGGTCTGAAAGCGAGGGGTGAATGACTCATCTCCAGCCCTTCATGTGGGCTGGCTGCCCATGCACTGGGCTTAGAGAGAAGCGCACAAAAAGCTGGCAGGCGGCGGCCCCTTTCCTGGGCGCTCCTCCTGGGCTCCCTGCATTCACCACCTGACTCACCCTGGTGATAGCACAGCTTATCCCGCGTCAGCAGTTGCACCGAGCCACTCAAGGTGCTCTGGTTTCTCACACAGAGGTAATGGCCCCAGTCCCCAGCAGAGGGGGATTCCAATCCTGACCAACTCCAGAGCCTGTGCACTAGCCCTCACCCGGCTCCCGCCCTGCCAGCCTGCCCAGCGCAGGACACAGACGCCACATTCCAGCCCCCCCACGGCATCCCCACAGCCAGTAGAAGGCCCCTCGCACAGGAGGCACACAGACACGATGTGAAATCTAGGAGCAGTGCCTTTCCCCTTTGGATGCCACCCTCCAGGTCTGGGGAATAACACAACCCCTCACTTGGACAGGGCTCAAGTATTTTCGAAGCCATCCCTTCCGGGGAGCATGGAGAAGTGACAAGAACACTGGCTTTCGACCAGGCAAACCTGGAAATGGGCCCTGACCTGTTTGGCTCAGTGGATAGAGCGCCGGCCTGCGGACTGAAAGGTCCCAGGTTCGATTCCGGTCAAGGGCATGTACCTTGGTTGCGGGCACATCCCCAATGGGGGGTGTGCAGGAGGCAGCTGATCGATGCTTCTCTCTCATCGATGTTTCTAACTCTCTGTCCCTCTCCTTCCTCTCTGTAGAAAATCAATACAATATATTTAAAAAAAAAACCGCCTGGAAATGAACCAGCTCCACCCTCAGCTGTTTGCAAAGGCAAGTCACTGTTTCCCCCTCTGTCACATGGAGTTGATAATGGTCACGGCTAGAAGACAACATGAGCCAGTGCCAGGCACACAGTAGGTTCTCAGGAAGGGTGGTTTATTTCCACTGAAGGTCACAACAACCGCCAGGGTTCTCCCAGGGTCTGTCCCTGATACACACGCCCTACATTTCCTTCAATCCTCACCTGAGGATATGTTTATTGTTTTTGTTTGTTTGTTTGTTTGTTTGTTTTTGGGGGGGGTAGAGAAACATTGATGTGAGCGAGAAACATCAATTGGCTGCCTCCTGCACATACCCCGCCTAGGGATCAAACCTGCAACTCTTTGGCCTACGGGACGCCACTCCAATGACCAAGCCACCCGGCCAGTGCCACACCCTACTTTTAAACTACAGAATCTATGGGGTGTTTGAAACATAAGAGCAGCACAGAGATGAGCTGGCTCTGGCTGCAGTGCTCGATGCTGGCACGAGGGTCATCAGAGCAGGGCCTCCCCTTTGAGAGTGTTTTCCTCCGGCTGGGTCACTCCCAGGTGCTGTAGGTGTGACCTCCTTCCTTTTGTCCTCCTGACTTCCTCTGGAGGTGGGTCCTCTAGTCACTCCCCCCTTACAAATGGAGAGGCTGAGAGGCAAGGTGGCTTCCCCAGGGTCCACAGAGAGTGAGTGGTGGGAAGAGAGTTTGGTTTCTGTGTAGAAGTATATTTAGCGACATGGAAAGATAGCTACAATATATTAGTGAATGAAAATTTAATAGGCAACAGAGTGTAATTTGGGAGAGTAGCATTAAAATGTAACAGTGCTTGTCTCTAGGTGGTAGGGTTATGGACCTCATAATTTTTTTCTTTTTTCTTCTATTTGTATTTTCTTTCTTTCTTTTTTACGTTTTTATTTATTACAGAAAGAGGAAGGTAGAGGGACAGAGGGATAGAAACATCAATGATAAGAGTGAATCATTGATTGGTTGCCTCCTGTATGCTCCCTACTGGGGATCAAACCCACAACCCGGGCATGTGCCCTGACTGGGATCGAACTGGTGACCTCTTGGTTCATAGGCCTATGCTCAAGCACTGAGCCACACCGACTGGGCTGTACTTCATTCCTTTTTATGGTGAATAAAATTCCACATTATATTTATCAACTTATCAGTTGAAAAACATTCATGTTATTTCCACTTTTGGACTATTAAGAATAATGCTGCAGCCGAAACCGGTCTGGCTCAGTGGATAGAGCGTCGGCCTGCGGACTGAAGGGTCCCAGGTTCGATTCCGGTCAAGGGCATGTACCTGGGTTGCGGGCACATCCCCAGTGGGGGATGTGCAGGAGGCGGCTGATCGATGTTTCTCTCTCATCGATGTTTCTGACTCTCTATCTCTCTCCCTTCCTCTCTGTAAAAAATCAATAAAATATATTTTAAAAAAATAGAATATTGCTGCAAAGAAACCATCAACAAAACAACAAGAGAGTCCACTGCATGGGAGAACATATTTGCCAATGTTATCTCCAATAAGGGTTTAATCTTCAAAATTTATAGGGAACTCATACATCCTAACGAAAGGAAAATAAACAATCCAATAAAAATAAAAAATGGGCAAAGGACCTAAATAGACACTTTTCAAAAGAGGACATACAGAAGGCCAAGAGACACATGAAAACATGCTCAAAGTCACTAATCATCTGAGAGATGCAAATCAAAATGACAATGAGGTACCATCTCACACCTGTCAGAATGACTATCATCAAGAAATCAACAAACGACAAGTGCTGGTGAGGATATGGAGAAAAAAGCACTGCTAGTGGGAATGCAGACTGGTGCAGCCACTATGGAAAACAGTATGGAGTTTCCTCAAAAATTTAAAAATGGAACTCTCATTTGACCCAGTAATCCCACTTCTAGGAATATATCCCAAGAAAACAGAAACACCAATCAGAAAGGATATATGCACCTCTATGTTCATAGCAGCATAATTTACAATAGGTAAGATGTGGAAACAGCCTAAGTGCCCATCAGCAGATGAGTGGATTAAAAAACTGTGGTACATCTACACAATGGAATACTACGCTGCTGTAAAAAAAAAAAAAAAAAAAAGGAACTCTTACCATTCGCAACGGCGTGGATGGACCTGGACCTGGAGAGCATTGTGCTAAGCAAAATAAGCCAGTCAGAGAAAGATAACTATCACATGATCTTACTCACTTGTGGAATATAATGAACAACATAAACTGATGAACAAAAATAGATCCAGAGACATAGAAGCATCGAACAGACTGTCAAACCTCAGAGAGAAGGTGGCGGGCGGGGGGTGGGGGGCAGTAAGAGATCAACCAAAGGACCTGTATGCATGCATATAAGCATAACCCATGGACAAGACAGTAGGGGGTGAGGGCATATGCTGGGGGGTGGGAGTGGCTGGGTAGAGGTCAATGGGGGGAAAAGGAGACATATGTTAATACTTTAATCAATAAAGAATAAAAAATAAAATTGAAAATTAATAGCAAAAAAATAATAAAATCACTCTTTTTTCTCAAACTAAAAAAAAAAAGAAGAAGAAGAATGCTGCTGTTAGTATTTGTGTGATTTTTTTGGTGTAGATGTATGTTTTTCATTCCCTTGGGTGTATATAGGAGCAGAATTGCTGGGTCATATGGTCATCTTATATTTAACCTTTTAAGGAACTGACATACTATTTTCCAAAATGTTGACACCATTTTACATTCCCACCAGCAATGCATGAGGGTTCCAATAGCTCCACATCCTCCAACACTTGCTGTTATCTGTCTTTTTAACTGTAGCCACCCGAGTGGGTGTGAAGTGGCACCTCGTTGTGGTTATGATTTGCATTTCCCAGGTGGCTAATGATGTTGAACATCTTTCATGTGCTTGATGGCTGTTTATATACCTTCCTTGGAGAAATGTCTATTCAGATCCTTTGCTCATTTTAAAAACTGAGTTGTGTCTTTATTATTAAGTTGTCAGAAGTAGAATTTGAATCCAGGTCCTGCTCTACCATCTATCAACGAAACCTGGAAGCACCCTTAAGTCCTGCCCCCCCATCCCCACCCCCGGGCAGGGAGAGCCAGCACAGCCACAGCCACAGCCACTACAGAAACGAGCCCAGTGAGGTGTCCAGTTACTGTCTACAGGTGGACAGACAGCAAGCAGCTCTGTCTCTAAGAACCGATGAGCCAAAGGAGAAGAAAAAAACCCAGGAACAAAAAGTCCGCGCCCCAGAAGGAGGAAGCGACCGAAGCTCTGCTCCAGGAGGTAGAGATAAAGTCCCGAGAAGCCAAGAAGCCACCATGACAAGGGCCTCTTGAGTCCTCAGGGGGTGGTGATCTATCTGCCTGTTTTTATGCTACTGACTGTTGGCCCACGGGAGGCTGGGAAGGGGATGCCTGGGGAGATTAGCAGGGTACCCAAGAGCGTATCTCTCAGGAGAGGGGACTGCAGTGAGTCTGCAGGGGCAGCAGCTAATCAGAGGAGAGCAGGGGCCTGATGGGGCATGGCCCGACAGCTGTGCCCCTGCCGTGGCCCCAGAAACCCACAGCTTCATCACCCAGGGCACCCATATCTTGAACATCCAGCTCGAGTCCAACTGCCTGGGTTCAAATCCCAGCCTCGCCATCTCCTTGCTGTGTGACTGAGGGAGAGTTACTCCCCCTCTCTGAGCTTTGGTTCCCTTTTGAACCTCTCCTGTGGAATGAAGATAACCAGGGTGAGGATGAAACAGACCATAACACAGCCTCTGGGAGGGCCCAGGCTGCTGGTGGGGAAGCTGTGGCCGGCAGGACTCACCCAGGGGGTGTCCCCAGCCTCTGGACTCAGAACCAGAAAACTATTGCCCTGTGAAATGGAAGCCACAGACTCTCCCGAGAACACTTTGAGACCTTCTCCTTGCTGGAAACTTCACCCTGGGGCAGAAGCTAAAGTGTGCGACTGCTGAATGCGGGGCCGGGGCGGGGAGGTGGGGGGGATGGGAGGGGGGGACGCTTTGCAGGCCTCCATGGTGAAGGCAGGCTGCACAACGGTTATCAATGCAGCCCCTCACTCAGGCAGCCTGGGTTCAAATCCCAGCACCACCATGTACCAGCTGTGAACTTTGGGCAAGGACTGCCTCTCTGTGTCTCAGTTTACCCCTGGAAAATGGAGAGGACAACGGTGTTTGCTTTGTAGGGCCCTTGTGAAGATTAAAGCGTTAATACAGGTAAAATGAGGGTTAAAGTCTCAGCTGTAAAATAAAGGCCGGAGCATCCTCTGAACCCTTTAAACTTATTTAAACCCCAGATCCCCCAGAGACCTCCAGAGTCCCCAAGATGCCTCCAGCTGTGGTGCGTGGAGGAGGGGGAAGTTCTCAACGATTTTGGCATTTCCCAAGGTGGCTTTCAAAGCCTCCAAGCTCACAAGGTGCAGGCGACCATTGGAAGGGACACATCAAATAGGCCTGGCTGCTGGTGCGGGCGAGCCGCTGCCTCTCAGAACTTCACAAACGCACAAGAAAGGCTCCGAGAAGCCCCGCAGAGAGGAACCCGTCAGATGTTCAGGCTGGTGTTCCCCAAATTTATTGGGCCATGAACGCCCTTTTCTGCCCAATATCAATTTAACATCCTCCTGGAAAAGCACTGATGGTCAAGGTCATTTCTAGCTCGTAGTTTCTGCCTCACAGAAAAGACAGGAGGTTTTCTAAAAGTCGTCATCTCTGCCTTTGAAAAGGCCCTTACGTTTTTTAAGCATTTCGCACCCACCCATGGGAAAGCGCCAGCCCCTGCAACGCGTTCTCAGCTCCACTCCAGGGGTCAGAGAGGAGGGGAGCAGGAAGGACCCCTCGGGGACACGGGGGACACTGGCTCAGCTCCCTGCCACCCCCTGCAGCTGCCTCCCACAGACCGGAGAGAACATCCAGAACATTGTCAGGACAGAAGGCAGTGCCTTCCCGGAGCCTTCCAGAGAAAAGAGTTGCCCAAAGAAGCCTTTGTGGGTAGAGCCAGCCCTGCCTCCGGCAAGGGAGGTATGTGCAGGATCGGCCTCCTGGCGCCTGCAGAACAGGCCCCATGGCCACCAGGCCCCATTAGCAGGGCCAGTGCCACTGGCAACTAGTCTCTCCCATCTCCCTCTAAATGTTTCAGCAATTCCAACATTTGGCAACAAAAGGACATCTCCCAGACGGCCGGTGAACATGGGACAAGTGCCAAAGTTTGTGTCCAGCCCCATGGAGTTTGGAAAATGAGATTAATCAGCTCGTCAATAGAGGAGAAAGACATTTATCAAGCACCTACTACATATCATGCATTGTTTCAGAAGCTCTGTTGTTAGGAGATTTCAATTCTGATAACAGCCCCATTTTACAGACGGGGAAACTGAGGCTCAGGGTGGCGCATTAATTAACATGCCCAGGAATGCAGCACAGCTGGCATTCAAACCCAAGCCTGGTTTTGCCTCCCCAGCCCCAGTGCTCCCCACTCCACTGCACCTTCTGCGGCAGTCTGGCTGAGATCGAAACAAATGCCCCAAGACTACACATACGTAGTCCCCAGGCCCTCTTTGCATCACTAATCCAGGTCCTCAGGGCAGGGGCTATGAAGAAGGGGATTGAAGGGAGGCTAATGTAGTCTGGCCCCAAATGCTCTGGCCCATGTTGTAGGGGAAGAAACTAGCATCTGGGTTTGTCTCCATGTCCTGGAGAACCTGCCTGTTTCAGCCTCATAATCTGATCATCCTTGGGGTAGTTGGGGCGTGCAGGTAGACAAATCTGTGTTCTGAGCCTCTGAGCTGAAGGCCAGCCCCCCAGCCGGAGGTGGCCTTGCGATGTGAAGACCTCCCTGGAAACCTAGCCTGAGCCAGCACCTGGGCCTGGCCGCTCATCTCTGTGTCGTTCCTGCCTGCTGCTGCCTGTAGCCTCCTCTTCTGCATCCTGTCCACTGACCACCGCCTGGGGTGGGGGTTAAGAACTGGGCACATGACTTTTGGGAAAAACCTCTGGAAACCCCTTTCTCTCTTCTGATTCCAAAGAATTCCTGGCTGGGCAGCATGTCTGTGAGCTGGGCAGGTCAAGGAAGGGCAGGGACTCCACCTTCCCTCTCCCGGGGAGCCCCCTCGCCTGCTGTGTCTGCACACGGCAGGGAAGGAAGCCCGCCTGAGCTTCGGCTCCCTGACTGTCCACCTGGAGCACCCTGCTCCCTGCCCGTCACAGGCAGAGGCCATGGGAGAGGCGGGTCCGACCTCCGCTCTGGCTCATCCGTAAGCCGCGGAGAGGCAGGCTTCCTTTGTCCCCGCTGGGCAGCCAGATGACAGGGAAGACAGTGATTGCCCATGGCCAGGCACCTAGGCAGTGATGGGCATCACTCCCAGGGCAGGCTGACTCCGATTTTTGGGGGGTCCTTTCTCCCAGTACAGTGCAGTGGTCAGGGGTGTGGGTTCTCATGTCCTGGCTCCTCGACCTCCTTGCTGGGTCCCCTGGGGCTGTCACTCATCTCTCTGTGCCTTCGTTTTCTCATCTGTACCATGCTGCCAAAGGGTCCCTGAGTCCAAACTTTGTTAGCTGTGTACCCGTGGGTGAGTGACTTACCTGCCTGTGCCTCAGCCCAATCCAATTTAAAACAGAGAGCTTGCCCTAGTCGGCTTGGCTCAGTGGATAGAGCGTCAGCCTGCGGACTGAAGGGTCCCAGGTTCGATTCCGGCCAGGGCACATGCCTGGGTTTCGGGCTCGTTCCCCAGTGGGGGATGTGCAGGGGGCAGCCGATCAATGATTCTCTCTCATCATTGATGTTTCTATCTTTCTCTCCTTCTCCCTTCCTCTCTGAAATCAATAAATAAATATATTTTTTAAAAAAAACAAAAACCAGAGGGCTCGATGCACATGCAGCAGGGTTGGTGGAGGATTAAGAGAGACCACAGTGAGCCTGCGGCTTTCTGGTCGGTGGTGCCTGGCGGCCCTCGGGGCCAGCTGACTGTTTACTGCTGTTGAGGTCCTGCCATCCAGACTGTGCGTCCAGGAAAGATGCACAAGGAACAGGTCTCAGAAGGCATCTCTGGGGAGGAAAGTGGGTGGCAGGGGACTGAGCTTGCCCTGTATGTTATTTGTACATTCAGAAATTTGTATGATATGCGTGTAATGTTACCATTACTGAAGTTGATTATGTAACTTGTACAAAGATGCTCTCTGGCCCTGACACACGGTCTTGTGCTGGCCAGAGACCCCCATCTCTGGGGTCTCCCTGCTCGCAGCTTGGCCCACCTGTCTGTAGCCACACCCAGGCCTTGTCCTGGCCCTGCTTTTTAGCCACTCCCTGCCTCCCTGTAAGGCCCCAAGGTCCATGAGGCCTCTCCTTCCAAGCACAGGCCTGTCGCTTACCAGGCGACCTGGGCTGATGGCTGCTCCTCCACCATCTCCCCTGAAAATGAGAGGACGGTACCCCCACCACAGAGTAACTGTAAGGACTAAGACGAGGTACAAATTCGCGGAAAGTGCTAGATTCAGTTTCCGGCTGAGTCTCCCACCTCCTTCCTGTCCTTTGAAAGGACAAATGAGGTTGAAAGAGAGCTGCCTGCTTCCTGGAGCCCATCTCTAGACACTGAGCCCCCTCCCACCTGCCAGTGGACCTCAAACTCCTCAGCCATTCCTGCCTCCGGGCCTTCGTACCTGCTGCTCCCTCCTCTCATCAGGCCCCTCCCGGCTCCTCGTCTCTTCGGGGCGGGCTCCTCCCCTTGCTCAGTTCCTCACAAGTGCTGCCTCCCCAGGGAAGCCCTCCCAGACCAACCTGTCTAAAATGGCCACACGTCTTCTTCTTCTCTGTCTCTCCTGCCCGTTTATTTCCTTCATGGTTTGTACCATTACCCGAAATTGTATTTTTTAAAATAAACTTTCTTGGGGGAATAATTTCAGATACACAGAAAAGCTGCAAAGACCGTACACAGGGTTTCTGTATAATATGCTTCACCCAGTTTTCCTAATTCCAGGACCTAACCGCCATACTTCTGTCAAAACTAAGAAATTAACGCGAATGAATTACCGCGAACTAAACTGCAGCTATTCTTCAGGTGAAACTGCCTTTTTCCTTTATTTACTTACTTGTTTTCAGCTGCTTCCCCCACTGGAAGGAACACTCTGAAAAGCAGGAGGTTACCTCTCTTTCTCATCAACAGCTGCCTCAGACCTGGAGTAAATATCGATGGGTAAAAGGAGGGGAAATGATGGCAAAACGGCCAGTGGTCCCAGAGGACTCTCTCAGGCACTGTTCTGAGTGCATTAAACATTGGAAATATTTACTCCTCATGACAACTCATGAGGGAGCTACTAATTGTGGGGAAACTGAGGCACGGCACAAGTTGGTAGCTGGCCAAGGCCAGGCGGAGGGTCAGTTCCAGAGTGAAATGCCGGTCCTCCCACAGACTTCGCCCCTGTCAGAGCAGGGGGGTCCGCACACTGCCCTGCTGGGACCCTGAGGCCCTGTGCAGCTCATTTACCTGAAGCCACAGGATGGAGCTGGGCACAGGGCTGGGGTGGAACCTGAGCTTCCTGCCTCCAGCTGGCTGCCACAGGCCAGGCTGCCAGGCTCTGCCCAGAAGGGCGGGGACCTCTCCCAGGCCACCAACCCCTCCCTGCTTCCGGGGAAACAGCGGGCAGCTGGTTCAGTCACAAACTGGGACTCGCTCCTGTGCCCGCCTCCCCATGGCCCTGCAGACACACGCCTGGGCTGTGGGCTGAGACCCCCTTTGCCTGTGGCCTGGGCCTCCGGGCTCTGGCTACCAGAGGCAGGGCGGGGGGTGGGCTCTCCCCATTCCCGAGGACTCAGCCTTCTCAGGGGGCCTGCTGGGCTCTGGGTCGGGGTGGGGGAGAAGAAATGCTCCTTTCTTTCTGGTTGTGGGCGGAGCAACATGGAGGGTTATACTGTCTTTTCCCAACACCCTGGGACCAGCTGGAGAGAAGTCCCAGCACCTCCCAAAGGGAGAAGCCATCCTCAAGCAGTCAGATAGGCCCGAGGCCAGCCGCCACTGCCCAGCCTGCGTTCTGCCCAGCGCCAGCCTGGAGCAGACTGGAGGCCCTAATAACGTTTGCTGGAAGCTCCTTTAGGTTTCAGCCAGGCGTGCCTGCCCCATCCCCCAATCTGGGGGCAGAGTAAGCATGGGGGGGGGGGTGACAGGGGACACCATGAGGTGATGGCAGCATCCCTGAGAGAGGCAGGCTGCTCAGCCCAGAGCTGGGGGGTAGGGGCAGCTAATTAAACAGTGACTGTGATGAATCGGGAGAGGCTGCTGCTTGCTAATTAAAGATGCAGGCGTCTTGCCTGGCAAGTATGGGAGGCAGGAGCAGCACTGGCACCATGTCCACGGGCCAGGCCAGTGAGGACAGCGCTTGGGGAAAGCCCCCCACCATGCTGGCTCTGGGCGTGCCTTCCATCCTCAGGCCCACACAGCAGGGCCCCAGGGCCCCCTCCCCACTTCCCTATCTCTCCTACCCACCTTGCCAGCGCCTGAGGCCTCAAACTTCCCCCTCCCACCAACCCAAATTGCTTTCCAGATAAGGGCCCTGTGTGGGGGAGGAGGGGCCTGCTGGTGCCCAGCATCTGGGCTGGAGGGTGGGTTCATGTAGAGCCTTGAGGTGCTCTCTCCCACCCCCACTCCCAAGACCCCAAATTGGACAATGAGCCCAACCAAGTCGGAGGCCAGCCATGCAAGTGAGGTCCCGAAACGACGTTTAGAGCCGTAGATCTGAGACTCTTGGGGGCTTTAGGCACTACCCAGTTTTCCTGATGTTAGTGAGTCCTGCTTTGCCCTGGTGTGTGTGAGAGAGACAGAGAGCCAGTGCTCCCAGCCTCAGCACTCCAGTCTGGAAAAGGGGAGACTGGAATGAATGCTCTCTGACACCTGGAGATCCCTGAGCAGTGACAGAAAGACCCCAGAGCTGCCTGTCCCTGCCCAGCATCAGCTCAAAGGACTCAGGGGCTAAAGGCATGGGCTCCAGGGGCCAGACATCTGGGCACAACCCCCAGTCCCACCATTTGCCAGCTGTGTGACCTCCGCATCATAGCTCATTGCTCTGTGCCTCAGCTTCCCCATCTGCAAAGGTGGGACAATAATTCTGCCGACTCAGAGGGTCACTGAGGGGATCAAGAGAGAGAATCCAGGTAAGGTACTCAGCACAGCGTCTGGTCCATAGAACAAGCCAGGAAATGACAGTCATTGTAATTTGACAACTTGGGGCACTTGAGCAGGCGTGGCCACCCACCTCTCCTCCGTGTGACACCCCTGACCTGACACAGGGAGAGCATGTCACCTTTCCTACAAGGGCTCAGGCATCCTCCCTGACGCCGGCAACCTTTGGGGGGAAGTACAACAGCAAAGAAAAAAACAAAGTGGATGCTCCGGGAGGCTGCGTGACTGGCCCAAAGCCACACAGTTAAGTAAGGGACGAAGGCAGGCCTGAGACCCTTGAGAGGGAGGAGAGGATGGGATTAGCGGTGTCCCAGGATGACCTTTGTTGACCTTCTACTGGACTCCCAGTCCTGAACCGGCCACCCTTGCAGGAACTGAGGAGAATGGGAAACCCAGTCTGGAAGGAGAGACAACACCTACACACAGAGTGAGAATGCAGAATGAGGCAGAATCAGCAGGCATTGGAGGTCTCCCGGAAGGCAATCCTCTGAGCAGGGGCTGAGAAATGCTACTTTGTCTTGGAGCTCGATTTGCAAAACAAAGGTTCTGCTTGTATTTGGAGGGTAAGTCAGTCTTGGGGAGCCTGCAGGGGTGATAGAGCCCTTCCCAAAGCGGACTGGAGCCTCTGCTCTGCTGAGTGCAAGTGGTCCCTGTTGTCCATGGTGCCTGCTTCTGTGATTCTGGGGTCTGTCACTCAGGTGCCCAGGGACCCCGGAGGCTGTGGTTTCAGAGACCACCTGTCCAGGACCCCCAGCAATGATCCATCCACATCTGAAATGGGTTGTGATGTGCCCTTTCCAGGACACCAGGCACCCACCAGGATGGGGCTTCCGCCTGCTGTGGAGAAAGAATGCAGTGCCTATAAGAGGCCCAGAGACAGTGAAAACCTTCTGAGACGGAGAAACTCTAGGCTGCTGGCCCTGACGCTGGGATGCCTGGCCTTAGGCAGCCAACCCAAAGCAGGCAGGGATGAGTGCAAGGTGGTTGGTATCGAGGGCGATGCCCCCCTCTTCCCTCCTTAGTGATCGGGGGCTCAGCCAGAGGGCAGGGCAGGTAGCCACAAGGAAGCCCATTCAAGCAAAACTAGTGGCTCCTGGAAAACACGCCCTGCCGTTCAGCCTCCCCAGGGCCCCTGCGTGGAGCTGGGCCAAATGCTGGTCTGCGGCGCCCTCTGGTGTCCACTATGGGCACTGGTAGAAGCAGCTGTGGGTTTAGGGGTGGGTGGTCAGAACCAGAGGACTTCAAAATGTACCATCCCTCCCATCGCACAGTTGGGAAAACGGAGACCCAAGGTCATAAAGCAACTCAGTGGCTGAGCCCAGAACAGAACCCAGACCTCTCTCCGTACCACTGGCTGGTCTTGGTGGGTTCAAGGCATCCCCACCAGGGGAGGGGAAACTGGGTCTCCAGGAGGCTCACTCCCCAGTGACTATGGACAGCTGCATGATGAGGCATGCAGCACTTTCCCTCCCTGGCCCTGGATTTCTCACCGCTAAAACTTGTGGCTACCGTGTTGCAAGGGGTGAGGGGACTGGGGTCCTCCTCATATGCAGCTGGTAAAGAGGCTGTAAAATACAAAAACAAGCCTTCCTATAGTAGTACCATGTTTAATGATGAAACACTAGGTGCTTTCCCCCTGAAATCAGGAACACGACAATAATATCTGCTCTTCACCACTTCTATTCAACATAGTACTGTTGGTCCCAGCCAGGGCACTCAGGCAAGAAAAAAGGCAACCTGAGTGCAAAGGAAGAAGAAATCCCAAAGAATCCACCGTGTGTGTGTGTGTGTGTGTGTGTGTGTGTGTGTGTGTGTTTATACACTAATAAATGAGTTCAGCAAGGTTTCAAGGTACAAGATGAACAGACCAAAGTCAATGGTATGTCTATCCACTTGCAATGAACATTTCAAAATGTAATTAATAAAATAATACCATTTCCACTAGCATCAAAGAGAATGCTTAGGGATAACTTTAACAAAGAACTACAAAACTTATGCTCTGAAAACTACAAAATATTGTTGAAAGAAATTAAAGAAAACCTAAATAAATGGGAAAACATTCGTGGTCATGTGTGCAAAGACCTTAATAGTTTTAATATGACAAGACTCCCCAAATTGATCTTCAGATTCAACACATGCCCCATCAAAATTCCAACCTGCTTCTTTGCAGAAATTGACAAGCTGATCATAAAATTCATATGGAAATTCAGTGACTCCCAACAGCCAGAACAATATTGAAAAAAGAAGAACAATGTTGGAAGATCCACATTTCTGATTTCTAAACAGTCTACAAAGCTACAGTAATCAGAACAGTGTGGTACTGACATAAGGGTACACCTATAAATCAATGGAATAAAACTGAGAGTCCAAAAATAAACCATAAGAGACTTAGAGTCAATGTTTTTCAAAAAGCATGCCACGACCATTCAATGGGGAAAGAATAGTCTTTTCATGCAGGAACAACTGGTCATACACATGCAAAAGAAGGAAGCTGGACAGAATTAACTCAAAATGGATGACAGACTTAAATGTAACAGTTAAAACCATAAAGTTCTTAGAAAAAATGACCTAAGAGTCAGCATTAGAATTCATTTTTTAAATATCACACCAAAAGCACAGCAATGAAAGAAAAATGATAGATAAATTAGACATCATCAAAATAAAAAACTTTTGTGCTGCTAAAGAGCATCATTAAGAAAAAGATAACCCACCCAGCCCATGTGACTCAGTGGTTAAGCGTCAATCCATGAACCAGGAGGTCAAGATCTGATTCCTGATCAGGGCACGTGCCCAGATTGCAGATTCGATTCCCAGTGGGGGGTGTGAAGGAGGCAGTAAATCAATGATTCTCTTTCAATATTGATGTTTCAATCCCTCTTTCCCTCTCCCTTCCTCTCTCTGAAATCAATAAATACATTTTTAAAAATTAGGGGGAAAAAAGATAACCCAGAGAATGGGAGAAAATAATTGCAAATCATATATCTGTTAAGAAATTTTAACTAGAATATATAAAGAATTCTCACAACTCAATAATAAAAGACAACCCAATTAAAAAATGAGCAAATGATCTGAATAGACATATACATATAAAAGATATAGATAGGTAGGTAGATAGACAGATAGACAGATATACAAATGGCCAATAGGTTCATGAAAAGATGCTGAAAATCATTAGTCATTGGGGAAATGCAAATCAAAACCACAAGATACTACTTTGCACCCACTAGGATGGCTATAATAAGAGACAGATAATAACAAGTGTTGGCAGGGATGCAGAGAAATCAGAAGCTTCCCATACTACTGGTAGGAATGTAAAATGTTGCAGCCATTTTGGATAACAGTCTGGAAGTTCCTCAAAAAGTTAACCAGAATTACATATGACCATCAATTCCACACTTAGGAGGCACATATTAAAGAGAAATGAAACATACATTCACACAAAAACTTATATGAATGTTCACAGAAGTATTATTCACTAGAGGCCCAGTGCACAAATTCGTGCAAGAGTGGGGTCCCTCGGGGTGGCCTGTGGAGATCAGGCCCCAGCTCTTGCCCCCAGCCTTGCAGCCCTGCAGCCCCACCTGGCACCCCCACATTGGTGCCACCCCCTCACCTGCTCCACCATCCTGCCTGCAGGATGGATCAATTGGCAATTGGGACCTGGGAGCTGGGCAGCGCCCCCCGCCCCCCCCCCCCCCACACACACACACCCCACCGCCACCACTGGTTGCTGTCTGCAGGGCGATCGGTGGATGATCGGCAGGGTAATCAGCCCCACTCACACCTGCCTTGGCCTGGCACTGCCCACTCACCTGCTCCACCATCCCACCGAGGTCCCGCTCTCATCAGGGTCCATTGGGGCGGGCAATGCCTCCACTGCTGACTGCTGCCAGCGCCACATCACCGATGCCCGCCATGTTCCATGCTGCCCCCTGGTGGTCAGCACCCATTATAGCAAGGCGTCCAACTCCTGATCTCCTGGTTGAACTCCCAGTGGAACAACTGCCTGAAGGGACAATTTGCATATTAGGCTTTTATTATCCTACATAATAAGAGAGGAATATGCTAATTAGCTGTTATGCCCTGAGGCATAAGGACCAAGCACTTGACGCCCAGATCACTGATCAGCAGGAGGGTAGGCCATCGAGGTACAAGTGGACTGCAGAGAGCTACAGGAGAGGGCAGGGCAACAAGCTATGGGGGAGGTGTGGGGGGAGCTACAGGAGGGCGGGGCAGCGGGTGAAGAGCTACAGGAGGGTGGCAGCGACCTACTGGCGCACGAATTCATGGGCAGGGCCACTAGTATAGGATAATAGCCAAAAAGTAGAAACAACCCAAATGTCCATCCACTGATGAGTGGATAATAAAATGTGGTCTGACTGCACAATGGACTATCATTCAGTCATAACAAGGAGTTAACTACCAAAACTCCATGATGTGGGTAAGCCTTGAAAACGTTATGCTAAATGAAAGACGTCCGTCACAAAGACCACACATTGCGCGGTTTCACTTGTATGGAATGTCCAGAAGAGGCAAATCTATAGAGATGAAAACAGATGTTTTTTCCTAACTGTGGTTGCCCAAGGCTGGGATTGGGGAGAAATGGGTGAGGGGTTCTTTATGGGATGATAAAAATGTTCTAAAATTGATTGTTGCACGAGTATAGAAAAAACTACCAACGGTGTGCTTTAAATGGGTGAGTTGTATGGCACGTGAATCATATCTCCATAAAACTATTTTTTTAAAAAAAGAGCCTGTCCTTTGGACCCATGGCTCCCCTTTTAGAAATTGCATCTAGGACTCATTCACACGCACAAGGACATATACATGAAGATTTCCACCACAGTATTGTCTTAACAGTGAAATTGTGAGAAGAACCCAGCTGCCCTTAGTGGACCAGATCAGTTATGTTCAACCCTGGGATGGAACAATGGGGTCGTTAGAAAAAATTACAAATGAGAGTCACATTTACTCATATGGACAAGATCTAAAACATGCTGTCAAATTTTAAAGAACGTTAACAAGCCCTGGCTGGTTTGGCTCAGTGGATAGAGCGTCGGCCTGCGGACTGTAGGGTCCCGGGTTCGGCTCCGGTCAAGGGCATGTACCTGGGTTGCGGGCACGTCCCCAGTGGGGGGTGTGCAGGAGGCAGCTGATCGATGTTTCTCTCTCATCGATGTTTCTGGCTCTCTATCCCTCTCCCTTCCTCTCCGTGGAAAATCAATAAAATATATTTTTTTAAAAAAAGGAAAAAAAAAAGAACGTTAACAAAATAAACCCGTAGAGCCCTGGTTATCAATGGTTAGAGCGTCAGCCCACGCACTGAAGGTTCTCGGGTTCGATGCCCAGTCAAGGGCACGTGCCTGGGTTGCAGTTTTGATCCCTGACCCTGGTCGGGGCCTGTGTGGGAGGCAACCAATCGCTGTGTCTCTCTCACATCACATGGATGTTTTCTCTCCCCCTCCCTCACCATCCCTCCTACTCTCCTTAAAAATCAATGGAAAAAATACCCTCGGGTGAGGAGTAACAAAAATAAATACATAAATAGACCCGTAGATTAAAAAGGACATAAAAGATTTTTCAGCCCTGGCAGAGAAGCTCCGTTAGAGCGTTGCCCCAATATGCCGAGATGGTGGGTTTGAGCCCCATCAGGGGACATATAAGAATCAACCAATGAATGTATCAATAAGTGAAACAACAAGTCGATGTTTCTCTCTCTCTCTCCCTTGCTCTCTCACTCTAAAATTCAATTTAACTTTTAAAAAAGATTTCTTAAAAGAAGACAAAATTATAGCATCTAGGGATGCACACACTTGGTTGATAAGCAAGAAAGTGATTATCTTTAAAGTCAGGATAATGGTAAGTAACATTTCGGGAAGAGGTAGGGGGATGGGGCGTGCTGAGGGCTTCTGGGGTGGCTGTCAGAGTTCTTTACTGGGGCAGTGGTTACAAGAGTGTTTGTCTTATAATAATTTATCAACTGAATTATTATTGTATGTGGTCTTTTTGTATGTCATGTTTTATAATAAAAAAAGTTTTAAAAAATAAAGTATATTCATTAAACTAAGTATTATAAGATTCCTTTTTAAAAAAATTCTCACCCAAGGATATGTTTTAAAGAGGAGAAGGAGGGAGGGAGAGAGAGAGAGAGAGAGAGAGAGAGAGAGAGAGAGAGAGAGAGAGAGAATGAATCATTGATGACTCCGACCAGAGATGACCAACCCTAGGTATGTGCCCTAACTGGGAATTGAACCCGCAAGCTTTTGGTGTAGGGATGACGCTCCAATCAATTGAGCCACCTGGTCAGGGCAGATTCCATTCTTGTGTGAAATGTCCAGTTCATCCAAAGGTTTTGGTATTTGGGGTGTCAGCGGTTCTCAACCTGTGTGTCGCGACCCCTGAAAATACATCCTGCATATCAGATATTTACATTACGATTCATAACAGTAGCAAAATTACAGTTATGAAGTAGCAACGAAAATAATTTTATGGTTGGGGGTCACCACAACATGAGGAACTGTATTAAAGGGTCGCGGCATTAGGAAGGTTGAGAACCATATTTTTCTGAATGTTCACATTGTTTTTCTACAATGAACAAGAATTACTTTTATAGCTAGGAAAAAAGATAAAGTATTTGCTGTGTTGGGAGGGTTCCTTTGGAGGTCTGACATTGTGTGAGCAGAAAGGTGGATGGTGAGCAGCTGGAACAGCTGTGGATGGCACAGGAGAAGACCAAGGTTCACTGCCTGCTCAGCGCCCCCAGGGCCTGGCTAAGACCCCCAAAGCCCAGCCCCCACCGCGGCTTCCTGGAGATTCTGCCCCCTTCAGGTTGTTGGTGGCAGCTGCTCAGAGTGGTCCCACCCACCAGATGCTGGAAATGCAATTCTGGCCTGGTGAGCTTGATGGAGATCACTCTGCTCCCATCTGTACAGGTTTCTGTCACGAGCAAGGAGGAGACATCTTAGGTAGAGAGTGAGTAGTGGTGGGAGCAAGTTCTCATCCTGGCTGGCTTTGCTACAACCAGCAAAAAAGACCATAATAATAGCTGAATGAGCACTTTCTACAATCCGGGCACTCTTGCTAGGTGGGTTACGTGGCTTGATCTCTTGAGTCCTTCCAATGACCTGAGCGATGGGTGGGATCATCATCCGCATATTACAGACGGGCAAACTGAGGTCCTGAAAGCAGGGGTGCCTGGAGCAGTCCCTGTCTCTGAGGCAGGACTTGGCCACACCCTTCCTGTGGCCTCAGTGGATCCTCCCAGGCACCCGGAAGGTGGCTGCCCACATTTTGCAGATGAGAACTGAGGCCAAGAGAAGAAAGTCACTTGTCCACATCCCCCAGCAACCGTGTGTCAGGGCCAGGCAGCCTCCCCGCTGCAGGGAGCCCCTCCCGCCCCCCCGCCCCCGTGGGCTGGCTCCTAGAAATGTTCATAGAGTTACTGTATTATAACCTCAGGAGCAGGCCTGACCGTGGCCAAAGTGCTTTCATTTACACCATCTCATTTGCTCCTCTCCTCAGACCTGTAAATCTTCAGTCTGACTGTATTTCCTCCATTTTAAAGTCTGGAGGCCCGGAGAATTGGGTGACAGGTTAAGAGGGCCTGGGGGTCTCCATTATGCAGCTGCTATCCCTGCCCTGTGCGGGGGCAGCCTGGTGTGAAAGCTCTAGGAGGCTCCCCGTTGCAGGGGCGACAGGCGAGCCGCTCTCAGAGGAGCCACACCCCCAGCTGCCGTTCGTTCGTGCGTGCCTTCCCCGCAGGAGAAAGAACACTGAATGACAGAGTCAAGGGCAAGGTGCCAGGGACAGCTGCCAGGGCCTCAGGGGAACCATAACCCTGCACTGCCTCCTCTCCCGGCGCAAGAGCATCCGTGCCCCTCCATCAGTCAGTCGGCAGTGGGTCAGCCAGGTCATCAGAGAGCTCACACCAGGGACAGAAGCCCAACCACTGCCAACAAGTGGGGCTGCTTCTGCACAAGTGCCCACTACTTGCCAGGCACAGGCTGTGCCCAGCAACCCAGCATCAAACCTCACAAAAATCCTCTCAATGAGTCATATCAGCCCCATTTTACAGAAGAGGCAATGGAGGCTCAGAGAGGTCGAGTGACTTTTCCAAAGTCACACAGCCAGGAAGCCTCAGAGGTTCCTGGTGGCCAGTTTCGACCAAGGAGGGGCACAGGAATGGACCATCCAAAACCCTTGTGGAGAGGAGGTGGGAGAGGGAGGGCCTGCATTGTGAGTTCTCTCTTGGGACATGACTTGCTCCTCAATCTATCTGTTCTCTGTTCGTTTACACATTCATGGACCCTCTCCACATGCCTGTCTCCTTTCTGGGCACTGAGGACTCAGGTAAATCAGGCTCACCTCTGCTTTCACAGAGCTCACTGCAAGGCAGAATGGAAAGGGAAACTGAGGCAGGCAGAGGCTACCACTTGCCTGGGTCTGCTAGTATTTCCTGAGGGTCTGCTGTAGGCCAGCCCCAGTGCTGGGCACTGAGGGTGCCAAGTAAATGAGAAACACAAGCCTCCTGCCCTCCTGAAGCGTATGCTCCATCTGTGTTCAGCCCTGAGCCTCCAGAAACCCTGCTTGCATGACCTTAAGCCCTGAATACCATGGGGAATGTCTCTGGAAGGGTCGGGGGACACAGCAGACCTAGGGGTCCTCCATGAGTCACACTCAGGCCTGGTTCCAAGCTACGGAGCAGGGATCCAGAAGGAGGGGAGCCTGATTGGTGCCTTCCTTGGGGACTACATCAGGGCCCTGGGGAGAACAGAGCTATTCAAAAGGGTCTGGAGCCTGGACAACAGAAGGCCAGCAAGGACCGGCCACTCAGGGTGCAGCCACAGACCCAAGGGGCTGAGGACACATCAGAGAATCTCAGAGCCGGGCGGGGCTGCCTGGCTCTTATACCAGGTGCCACCATGAGTCTGTTCCCCTGCTCCTCACGACAGAAGACTGGCTCAGAGGCAGATGATGGCGTTCGATTCCAGCTACAGCCTAGGAAATGAAGCGGAGCAGGGAGAGGATCTGTCCGAGATCACACTGTGCAACTTGTGGCACAAGCAAAATGTGAACTGTGCACGGCCCAGCCCTTTCCACCAGCTCACACCGCAGCCCTTTCCACCAGCTCACACCGCAGCCCTTTCCACCAGCTCACACCGCAGCCCTTTCCACCAGCTCACACCGCAGGGTGCCCCCCAGGAGGACGGGCAGGGTGGTGATGCTGGACAGCACTCCACCAGGGCCTCACATGAGCCGCAGGCACAGGCTGACCTTACATCTCCCCAGTGAGGGTGGGTTTTATGTTTTGGTTTTTCCAAATGTTCAACCTTTGCACTCAGATGTAAAACTGAGGGGTCCCTCTCAGTGTGAATGGCAGACAGGCCACCCCAGAACGGCCCCATCTTTGCAGCCAAAAAGTTGGACTTATATTGTTAAGTGAAAATTTTAAAACTGCCAAATTCCCTTGGTAAAAAAAAAAAAAGAGAGAGAGAGAGTCAAAATAAGAGAATGAGCCCAGCTGGGGCAGCTCAGTGGTTGAGCGCTGACCTATGAACCAAGCGGTCAATGGTTCAATTCCAAGTCAGGGCACATGCCCAGGTTACTGGCGTGCAGGGAGCGTGCAGGAGGCAACTGATCAATGATTCTCTCCCATCATTGCTGTTCCTATCTCTCTCTCCCTGTCCCTTCCCCTCTCACTAAAATCAATAAAAACATTTTTTAAAATAAGAGAATGAGAAAAAATGGCTAAATAAATAATAGATATGATATAGCCATTAAACAACTTTAAAAAAATTTTAATGCTGTGAGAAAATGTTCACAATATAATGTAATGTGGGGGAGAAAAAGCCAGTTATAGAGTATGATTACAGTTAAAATACACACACATATATGTATAGATAGATGTAGATATAGATATAAATATAGATCTATGATCCTTATAGAAAAATAGGACAAAATAGCAGCCACAGTTATCAGTTATCTCTGGGCAGTGGGATAACAGATGATTTTAATTCTTTCCTTTCTACATTTCTGTAGTTTCCAAATTTTACAATGAGTATGAATTGCTTTTATAATTAGACATAAAGCAAAAAACAGAGTAGGGGGCTGCCCTTGCTTGAGCTCATTCCCCCAACATCCCTCCACGCCCACCCTCCACGCTGAGCTGGGAGGCCGCTGGGCCCAGTGGCAGGCGCAGGCCCAGCCAGAGCTGCAGGGCCCCAGCTGAGAGCACTCCCCAGCCACCTCTGTCCATGGAGGAACCAGCAAGGGGCCACTGCCCTCTCAGAGCCAGGCCCTTCCCAGGCCCTCTGGAAGAGTCACTGCAGCCTGTAAATGTCCTCTGAAGGCTGAGATCAGAACATTCATTATCAAATGTAGGAGAGAAGCCATCTTCTGTGTTCCCTGCATTTCTTTCAAAGCTGCTGAGTGCAGCAGGAGCCTGGAGGAGAGCTGGGCTCTGTCACCCTCTCCCGTGGGCCTCCGGCAGGCTCTCAGCTTCCTGACGCGGGACAGAAGCACCAGGTCCATCTGGTCTCCCTGGGCCCTTCCAACCCCAATGTTCTGGGTTTCTTCTAACCTGAGAGGGGAAGGCCCAGGGGTGCTGCCCCCGGTCTTAGAAAAGCTGTCTGGGTCCATTCAGGATCAGTGTTTGGGAAAGGACAGAACCCAGTGTTTGCTCTCCCGAGTTGCTACACTCAGGGAAGGATCCAGCCCTGCCTCTGGCTGGCGCCCCCTCCTGCCCCATCCTGTTCTCACTCTCAGGGTACCACAGCAGAAAAGACACTCCTTGATCTTAAGAGGCAGCCACCATGTTAGGCGAGTTCCAAGAACAGTGCCCTCACTCCTTCCAGAGGTGATCCTGGACACCGCCTCCTGGTCCTGGCAGCTTCTGCTCTCCTCCTGGACTGGCTTTGTAATCCACTCACCTGCTGGCTCAGTCGAAGCTTACCATCAATTAAAACCCACAGGCATGCCCTAAGTGGTTTGGCTCAATGGATAGAGCATCGGCCTACAGACTGAAAGGTCCCAGGTTCGATTCCAGTCAAGGGCATGTACCTTGGTTGCAGGCACATCCCCAGCAGGAGGTGTGCAGAAGGCAGCTGATCGATGTTTCTCTCTCATTGATGTTTCTAACTCTCTATCCCTCTCCCTTCCTCTCTGTAAAAAATCAATAAAATATATTTTTTAAAAAATAAAATAAAACCCACAGGCCTTTTTCACAGAAATGGTGGTATCTCTTCCTCCTCCTCCAGGTCCTGCCAGGGTTGGGGTCCTCAGGGTGAAAACAGAATGAGGTGATGACGTGGTCCTCCTGTAGCAGGGACTTTGCTCAGGAACCAAGGCCATGCGTTCCTTCCATCCCCACTGTGGCCAGTGTCCGGCAGAGGCGGCTGACGGAGGGGAGGGTGCTGTGCACGAGGGTGTTGGGGATGACCTGAACACCTGTGTGTCCCCATGCTCTGCCTCGTGCTGTGCCCTTGGTGCTGGACACAGCCCTCCCTCTGGTCCCCACCGCCCTAGGCAGGGAGCCGGTCCTCGTTTCGAGGAGCGGAATGACCTACCAAGGTCACCCTGTGGCGAGCAGCAGGGCTGAGATGGAATCTGGGGTGCCTCAGCAAAGTCCAAGTTCACCTTGGCTGTACTGGCGCACAAGACACAGCAAAGCCCAAAGCCCCTCTCTTACAGCCCATGTGTTTCGCTTAGAGCCACTGATCACTGTTCCTGCTTCAGCTAAACCCTGGCCAGCAGCAGTAGGAAGAGCCCTCTGGCTGAAGACCCCTTCCCACAGACCCAGGCTGAGACATTTGGGCCGGTTACCATCCTTCCTTCCCCTGGGGCCTCTGACTGACTGTCAGGTTAGAGCCAGGTGCTGAGCCAAGAGCAGAGTGACTGCTGGGAGGGGTGGAGGTGAGGGCTCCACTCTAAGGGGGAAAATGACAATAAACATGCAAAGGGTAGGTAGGGTTTTCCCTGAAGGTGCTATGGAGAAGCACTGCGGGGAGGGGAGGCAACTGAAAGGGGATGGTGAGAAGAGCTGTGGGGAGAGGGATGCAAAGCCCTGCCTGAGGCTGGGAAGAGCCTGGTGGTCCAGGAAGTGAAGGGAAGCCAGTGCACCTAGAACAGCGCCGTTCAATGGGAATAGAATGCAAGCCACACATGGAATTTACCATTTTCTAGTAGCCAGAATAAAGAAGTGAAAAGATACAGGTGAAATTAATTTTAATAATATATTTTATTTAACCCAATACATATAAAACATTATATTTCAACATACAATCAATATAAAAATTGTTGAGGTGTTTTACTTCCTCTTTTTCTGGTACTATGGCCTTGACATCCGGTGTGTATTTTATATGGACAAACACATCTCAAGTCGGACTGGCCTCATTTCAAGTGCTCAGCAGCCCCAGACAGCTAGTGGCCACTGGTTGGGACTGCACAGCCTAGGAGGCATGAGATGAACTCAGAGAGGTGGGCTGGGGTCACCTTGGGTTTTATGCCAAGACTCCATGGGAGGGCCTTAAGCAGATGTGCTTTGATTATTGATTTCAAAGAGGAAGGTAGGGGGAGAAATAGAAACATCAATGATGAGAGAGAATCATTGGTTGGTTGCCTCCTCCATACTCCCCATTGGGGGTTGAGTTGGAAACCTGGACATATGCCCTGAGTGGGAATTGAACCGGTGACCTCTTGGTTCCTGGATCAATGCTCAACCGCTGAGCCACACCTGGCTGGGCTCTATGGTTTGTTTTTGTTTGTTATTTAACTTATTTATTGTTTAAAGAATTACGTTTGTCTCCTTTTCCCCCCATTGACCTCTTCCCAGCCATTCCCACCCCCCAGCATATGTCCTCATGCCCCTAGTGTCTGTGTCCATGGGTTATGCTTACATGCATGCATACAAGTCCTTTGGTTAATCTCTTACACTCCCCCTCTCCTGCCTTCCCTCTGAGGCTGGATGGTCTGTTCGATTCTTCTCTGTCTCTGGATCTATTTTTGTTCATCAGTTTATGTTGTTCATTATATTCCACAAATTAGTGAGATCATGTGATATTTATCTTTCTCCGACTGGCTTATTTCGCTTAGCATAATGCTCTCCAGGTCCATCCTTGCTGTTGTGAATGGTAAGAGTTCCTTCTTTTTTACAGCAGTGTAGTATTCCATTGTGTAGATGTACCAGTTTTTTAATCCACTCATCTGCTAATGGGCACTTAGGCTGTTTCCAAATCTTAGCTATTGTAAATTGTGCTGCTATGAACATAGGAGTGCATATATTCTTTCTGATTGGTGTTTCTTATTTATTCCTAGATGTGGGATTACTCAGTCAAATGGGAGTTCCATTTTTAATTTTTTGAGGAAAGTCCATACCGTTTTCCTCAGTGGTGGCACTAGCCTGCATTCCCACCAGCAGTGCAGGAAGGTTCCTTTTCTCCACATCCTCGCCAGCACATGTCATTTGTTGATTTATTGATGATAGCCATTCTGACAGGTGTGAGATGGTACCTCATTGTCATTTTGGTTTGCATCTCTCGGATGATTAGTGACTTTGAGCATATTTTCATATGTCTGTTGGCCTTCTATATGTCCTCTTTCAAAAAGTTTCTATTTAGGTCCTTAGCCCATTTTTTGATTGGATTGTTTATCTTTCTTTTATTAAGTTGAAAGAGTTCCCTATAAATTTTGGAGATTAAACCCTTATAAAAAATAACATTGGCAAATATGTTCTCCCATGCAGTGGGCTCTCTTGTTATTTTGTTGATGGTTTCTCTATGTTTTTGTGTGTGTGTTTTTAATTAAATTTTATTTGTGGAAGAGAGAGAGAGAGGGAGACAGACAGACACCTGGATATCAGGACAATGCTCTGACCAACTGAGCCACTAGGCCAGAGCTGTGATTGCTCTCTTTAGAGCTTGACTCCAGCACCACTTGGAATGCTTCAGAGCAGGTGAGATTGGCTGCTCAGAAAGACGGCCAGGAGAGGGCCAAAGGTGGCTATGGTGGACTGCAGGGAACACTGACAGCCATGGAGAGGCAGTGAGACAGGCTTTGCCTTTTTTTCTTGCCTTTTTCCTCCGCTCTGCCAGAATTCCTTCCCAAGTAACCCTGTCCTAACAGTTGCCTTCCTTCTCGGGAGAGATCCGCATGGTTGCTGTTTAACAAAGCCTAAGGAACTCAACCAGAAACATTTCGCCAAGGGCCTAGAATTGAAACGGCTGCCACTTTCTGTATCTCATAGAATCATTGCATTTCTAAGCAAGAAAAATAAATCTTCTAGATGCTCAGTACCATATAGTCATTAGGTGACTCTGGGGCAGCCTGCCTGAGTTTGAATCTCTGCTGCCCTCTAACTAGCTGTGTGACAAGATACTTACGTCGCCTGGCTTCTGTTTCCGCATCTGTACACTAGAGGCATTAATAATCATCTCTCTCTGGGAGTGACTGGGAGGAGCACATGGATTATACCTATAAAAGTGCTTAAGAGCAGCAGTGCCTGACACAGAGAAGGCACTCATTACATGCTATCTATTATTGTCGTTTTTATTAACAGATGAGACAGTTAAAACCTGGGTTCAAGAAGGGACCTGTCCAATGTCACTCAGCAGACCTGAGGCGCAACAGGAAGCAGAATCTAAATTTAATTTCTAGCTCTTATTTACATGGTACAGCCTCTCATTTGAAATTGCTGGCTATCCCTTCCTTCATGCATCACCAAGCCAGCAGCTTGGGAAGAAACTAAAATGGCACAAGCCCTACTAAGATGGCTTCAAACCACTTTTCAGCCACTCTGGGTCACATGCGGAGAACAGGGCAATCGAAACAGTGCAGTGCAGCCTGGCCTGGGCGGTGCGGCTCAGTTGGTTGGTTGGGCGTCGCCCTGTGCCCCAAGAGGTGACTGGTTTGATTTCAGGCTCGATCCCTGGAGGGGTTATGCAAGGGGCAGTTGATAGATGTTTCTCTCTGTCTTCCTCTCCCTTCCTCTCTCTCTCTCTCTCTCTCTCTCTCTCTCTCTCTCTCTCTCTCTCTCTCTCCAATAAAAACATATTTAAAAATACTTAAAAAATGAAAAAGCCACCAATTAGAAAGCACACCATCTCAGAATAAAGAATAGTCCTTCCAATTAAACAGCTTTCTTTGGTGGGAAATACTAGCCATATGGGTGTTTCTCTATCTCTTGCTCCCCTTCTCTTTCCCTCTCCCCAGTTTCTCATGGCACTAGGCCTTGTCTTTTGGAGTCTAGAGGAGGAAGCCATGGACTCTTCTCTGACTACCTCCTGTCCTTCCACATCTTCCCCAAGTCCAAGGCACTTGGTACACAGTTCCAGAGAGATGCTTCTCTCTGACTTGGCCAGCTCTGCTGTCTTTCCGCTGGGCGGTAAGCTTCAGAAGGCTGGGTAGGAGCCTCGTGAATACTGTTGAGTGAAAAATGGATTCTGACTGAGACGTGCATCAGGCCTGGGAGACTCAGAAAGACTGGAGAAGAGAAAGAACAGAAACCAGCAAAACAACAGGGCTGAAAAGGAATGTCCGTAAGAAGCACACAGGAAGGGAGAGAGAGACAGAGAGAGCGAAGCATCCATGTAAGAGAGACAAATCGATTGCCTCCAAGAGGCCAGGGATCAAGCCTGCAACCGAGGTACGTGCCCTTGACCGGAATTGAACCTGAGACCCTTCAGTCTGTGGGCCGAACTCTACCCACTGAGCAAACTGGCTAGGGCAGGGCCCATGTTCTTTAGAGAAGATTGTCTCCCTAACATTTTCTTCTTCTTCTTTTTATTTTTACTTTTTTTAAAATCCAGTCTTTTCATTTTATAGACAGGACACTGAGGAGAAGTGATCCATCCAGTCCCAAGTTGGTATTTATATTTATTTTTTCATCTTTATTTGTATTTATTTTTACATATTTTTAATTGATTTCAGAGTGGAAGGGAATGGGAGAGAGAGCTAGAAACATCAATGATGAGAGAAAATTATTGATTGTCTGTCTCCTGTACATCCCACACTGGAGATTGAGCCCGTAATCTGGGCATGTGACCTGACTGGGAATTGAACCATAACCTCCGGATTCATAGGTCAACGCTCAACCACTGAGCCATGCTGGCCAGGCTTGGTATTTATATTTAAATAAGCCAAAAAAGGAATGCCAATTGGTGCAAACTTTTTTTGGAAAGAGGCTTAAATGTAACCCACCTATGTCTAAAATGCTTATGTCCACAAATCCAGCCCTATTCTTCTAGGAATTTTCCCTACAGAAGACATGTTGTATTTGGATTTATTGGTTTGGTGCTCAGGGGGAAAAAAGTACAATGTATTGTTTTAACAGAGGAGAAAAAGCAAGTTAAAAAGTATTCAGTATTTTCAGAACTAACCAGTAGGGGGCGCCTTTAGGTCGGGGGATTGGTCAGGTTAGCCTAACAAGCCTGGGTTTAAAAGACAAAAACAAATGCCAATACCCAGCCTTTCTCAAAGGACATCATCTCACCCTCATCTCACCCTCGAAGTTTTTGTTACAGACAATACCTACATGTTTTACATCCTGTTGCCCTTCCTCACAACAATACCCTTTACAAAAAAAAAAAGGCAATTCTAACTCCTAAATTCTTATATTGTTCTGCTGGCCTTATTTCTCTCCAGTCCATCTCTCAAACCTCCCCTGTCAGAATTCAGTTTGTTAGAATTTGGAACTTGACTTGTACAGTGTCTTCTGTGGGCTTCATGACAAACTGACGGTATAAATCTTATTATTCCTATAAACAGATGAGGACATTGAGGCCCTGCACAGTCAAGGCCCAAAAAATACAATGGCAGATCCAGGGGCCCAGAGAAACCTAAATAAAGTAAATGAATTAAGTGCTAACGGTGGGCTTCGGGTGCTTTCTCAAGCCTCTAACGTCTCCTGCTGCCTCCTCTACCCTCTGCATTTTCGCCCATTTTCATGTCTCCAAATGCAATCTTTCCTTCCCATCTCCTGTGAGTCTACCACTTGTCCTTTCTCTTGGCCCCTGTCTCTCTATCCTCTGGCTTCCAGAGGTTTGGGGCCCTTTTGGTCAGCCACTCTTCACCCCACCTGCCCCTCCCCTCTGCTCTCCCCGCCCCCCCTGCCCACCCTGGATCCCCTCCGCTCCCCCCACCCCCCCCCCCACACACACACACACTGTGTCTCTACCTCAAGGAGTCTAGGCAAGGGTTCTCCACCTCCCTTGGAGGTCCCTTCCCACCCCGACATCCTCAGCTAGAGGCCCATCCACGTGGCCGGGACCCTGAGGTGAGAGCCGAGCGGGGACTTGCCCGAAGCTAGTTAACAGCAGGACCCACCACTTGCCCAGGGAATCAGTCCAACGCCCACCCAGCCACAGGCAGTGAGGATGCTTCCTCACAGGACCCAGCCTCCCACAGGGGAGTCCTGAATTTCTAGGCTTTCCTCCTAGCCTGCGTGCTTCCTGCAGCACCTACCCTTCCAGTCCGGCCAGACACACACTCCGTTCACTTTTCAATCACATTGTGCAGCAGCACCCCCATTCCCACCCCCCTCACCCCCCGGGCAGGCTGCTCCGGCCCTGGGATGCCCCTCTCGGGGCCTGGGTTCTTTCTCAGTCTGGGTTCCCAGTCTAGAAGATCCACAGGCTCCCCTCAGCTCAGGCGCGCAGCACTTTTTCCTCCTCTATCCCCAGTGCAGTAGCTTTTCATTTAGCTAGTCTTTCAAGGAGGAGAAAAGAATTAAATAGATTCTCCTGGCCCCCAGGACATTTACAATAACAGTTCATGAAGAACTGGGCTTTGAGCTGACAAAGTGCCATTCCAGAAGGGGTGAGACCTACAAAGGCAGGAGGGAGAGAAGAAAGAGACTGTGGCAGGCTCAAGTCTGCGCTCCTGCCTTCCTCTCTGCCCCCTCTCAGGAGGTGACAGGAAACCTTTTAACAACACAATCCTGGTTGTGGTGTTGTTGCCTCATTTAAGATCCTTTTGGCTTCTCGCCCTCCGGGAACAGCACTTGGTGTGTTGAGCAAGGCCACATGGGATCTGGCTCCTCACTTGGGTTTTACCTCCAGTTTGAATTCATCTAGTGAAGTATTCATTCATTCATTCAACAATCATTTATTCTGGGCCAAGCTCTGGGCTAAGGAGAGAAAGGCAGTAAAAGGGGTAACACATAAACATACTGTTGCACCTGCTGTCAAAAGTCGTAAAGAACAATGAGGAATGGGAGGGGAGGCCTCTTGGAGGAGATGGCACCTGTGCTGAGACCTGGTGAAGGAGGAGTTAGCCTGGGAGGCCACAGGAAGCCAGAGCAGCAGAGGAAATGATGGAGAGGCTGGCAAGACAAGGCAAAAGGAGAAGCCCTGCTTCCCCTCCTCCACCTGCTGAAACTGTCAAAACATCCATCCAACAACAGTGTCTGCGAGGGGTGCACAGCCCTAGAATTCTAGGGCTTCACAGCCTCGTTGGGAGGAAGCAAGCACAGTTCAGGTGCTCAGATGGAAGTCCCATCAGGGTACTGTCGGCAGACAAAGGAGGTCGTCCATCCAAAGACAGTGTCCAAAACAATGCAAGAAGTAGGCCTGGTAAGGTGTGATGCCACCCTGTCACTGAGTGGCTCATGTAGGCGCCAAGAACACATACTAGCTTCATGTGTTCCTCCAACAGCCCCAGAGTTGGCATTGCTCCCATTTCAGAGATGGGGAAACTGAGGCCCAGAGATGAGCAACTTGCTCACGGGCCCTCAGGCAGTGAGGATAGGTCTGGAAAAAGGAAAAGCCACATGCTGGATCCCAGGTAACATTGACAAGGGCTTCCAAGGACCCTGTGTGTGTAAACTTGCCAACTTGTTCCCTCTTCTTTCCATCATCACCAGCCACTCTTGCTACTTCTGGCCCCTCTCCGCTAGCAGGGTAGGGTCTCCTCCCAGTGGTGAGGCCCAAAGACCAGGATGAGGGGACAGGCCTGACTCCGCCTGCAGACAACCCTGGGAGAAGACCTTGACCCAGATGCTCCTCAGCAACTAGATTTTCTAGGCCCCCCCAGAAGCTGCCTCCTCCCCTCTGCTCCCACTGCCTGCAGTCGCCTGCAAATTGCTTCCAAGTGTTGATCATCACAGCAGGCCCAATCTAATCAACACCTGAGAGGGAGGGGACTGGGTGTCCCAGGGCGCTTGGCATCCTTATCTCCCCTGAGCCCTGAGGACAGAGGGGAGGCAGGGCATGGGTCATGGGTCCCTTCCTCTGAGTCCGAACAGGCCACTGGCTTTCCCAAGGCCATGCAGACCCTTCCAGGTAAAGCTGGGGTTAGGGCTCGGCTCCCATTTCCTAGCAGCTCCTCTCCTTTCCTGAGCTGAGCGAGCCTTGGAGGGCACGCGGAAGACTCACAGGAAGGTGTCCTGGTAGCCACCGCCGGTCAGGACTCTCAGACAAGCTAGCGTCAGCCCCTTCCAAGTCTGGGCCTTGGCGAGGTGATCTCAGACGGAAATGTCAGCACCAGCAGGGATCGCAACAGCACCCAGCGCAAACCTCTTCTGGTTTGGATGGGGCGACAGAGGAGCAGAGAAAGGCACGGTCTGCCAAGGCCTCAGCAGTTAGACCCAGGCTCGCCCTGCGCTCCTCGCCCGGCACACGGTAAGAGGGGCTCCTCCTCCCAGTGCACCTTCTTCACAGGCTCTCCCGGCAGCCGGCAGGGAGCGAAGCCTGGGGGCCGGGTCTGAAGTCTCACTCTCCCACTTAGTTGCTGTGTAACTTTGGGCCAATGAATTCCCTTCTCTGAACCTTTTTTTCCATATGTGAAATGGGAGAAATAATAACGGCTTCTTTAAGTTGTGGGAAGAACTTAATGAAATAACCCTTCAGAATGGCAAGCTCTTCCTGGGACCCTGGCAGGAGATGACAGGTCCTGCTAATACCTACTGGGTGGTCAGACATCTATCCCACAGATTCTCTTCCCTCTCGGATGGCAAATACACCCAAGCTCAGAGACACACATCTTCTTCCGAGGCTTTGAGACAGGCTTAAAAATCCTCCCCCGCTGGCCACAGGCACTGGGCTTCTCTGGAATGGTTTCTCTGACCTAAGGGAGATGACACAGCCGCTGGGAATGCTCTGGGGAGAGAGCTCTCAGGGGCTGGTGAATGGATGGAGAAGGCAGAATCCCTTCTCACCCTGCCGTCCTGGTTCCTGAGAGCTAATTCAACCTCAGGAAAAGCCTCCTGGGTAAAGAGGCTAGCAGGGCAGAGGGGCTCCTGGGGAGCAGCCCAGGGGTTCCTGGTGCCAGCCCCAATCTCCCCTCTCCCATAGAAACACGTCTGCTGAAGGCAATGCCATATGAGGTGCAGTGGAGCCGAAAGCTGCTGACAGCAGGCCTCTGAGGAGCGTGGTGGGGAGGAGCGGGGAGAAGGAAGAGAAAGAAGAGGAGGAGAGAGGCCAGGTGGGTCCTGCTCCCTTCTCCGCAGCCCACCCCAGACAAGCTAAGAAAAGCTCTGGGCGAGAAAAACCGCCAAGGATGCACAGTTGTCCTCCCCACTGAGCTGGAGGCCCTTCCTTCCCTGAGCCAGCTGCCCCAGGCAGATTAGTATTCGGCTCCGGAAAAGCAGGCCCCACACGCCAGCCCACGGGAGGCTGCCAGCTGAGTCAGCCTCTTTACCTGTCAGGAAATCATTCATAAAATATGACACGTTCCCAACTCCCAGCTCCCAGCCTCACCCCAACCACAGTCCCCAGCCAGCTACACAGCACATTGCCTCCAGCCCCCTCCCTCCCACCTTCCCCCAGCCACTTGACACTTTTCTCCTGGGATAAAGAAGAATGAGACCACCATGAAATAAGGCCACCTTGGCCTCAGTAAATCAGTATTTACTGGCCTGCCCCGGGGACAACAACAGAGTCAAGAAGAGCAACGACTTCACTCAATTATGAACAAATGTCAGCAACAGGACTTCCAAAAGGTTTTCACTGTCATGGCCACTCCGGAGGCGGCACTTCTTTATCTCCAGTTTATGTACAGATGGCTAGAGGCTTCCAGGACACCTTGCTAGACACAGGTCCCTGGGCCAATGGAAGGCTGAGGCCCACAGAGGAGAAGTGACCTGCCCCACGCCACATGAAGCCCACGTCCTTGAAATGTAAATGATATTCCATTTTGTTCTTTTCACTCTCCATCACTCCAACCCTGATGCACTTACCCGGGAGATAAACTGCAGGTTGCTCTCTTGCTGAAGAACTGAATGCCTGGACCTTACGTCCCCTCCTCACCTTCTCCAGCCAGTCTGGCCTCCTTGTTTCTCAAACACATGAAGCCTGCCTCAGGGCCATTGCACATGTCACCCCTGTTTCTCTCTCATTCATTACAGGTCAGACTCCTCATCATCCTGCAGGACTAGGTTCCTTGTCACCTCCTCAGAGAGACCTTTCTTGACCACCATAAGCGGCCCCCCTCACACATTCCCTCTCCTTGGGAGCATGTTAAAAACGCAGCTCCCCATTTCACTCCTTGAAAACAGTTCCTAGCCTAACCCATAGCCAGTGTACTTCTTTGCCTACCTACTATCTGTCTCCACATGTAGAGTAAGCCTGTGAGGTTGGTTTTGCTCACGTGGTTCCCCCAAGGCCTAGCACATGCCTAGTGCCAAGCAGACCTTTGGTAAATATTTGTTATATGAAACCAACTCCTGGCTCGTGTGGCTCAGTTGACTGAACAGCATCTCATGCACCAGAAGGTCGTGGGTTCAATTCCCGGTCAGGGCACATACCTAGGTTGTGGGTTTGAACCCCAGATAGGGGGTGCAAGAGGCAACCAATCGATGTATCTCACATGGATGTTTCTCTCTCTCTCTCTCTCTCTCTCTCCCTTCCTCCTTCTCTAAAATCAATCAAAAACAAACACCTGAATGACTTCTCATTGTATATGATCAGAACCCCTCAAGATGGCAGTCAAGTCCCTCTATCACAGTGGTTCTCAGCCTTGGCTGCACATTAGAATCACCTGGGAATCTTTTTAAAATCCTGATTTTTGGGGCCTCATGCCACTGCGCTATCGGATAGAAACCTGTGGGTCGTGAACAATGAAAATACATCCTGCATATCAGATATTTACATTATGACTCATAACAGTAGGAAAATTACAGTTATGAAGTAGCAATGAAAATAATTTTATGGTTGGGGGTCACCACAACATGAGGAACTGTATTAAAGGGTCGCGGCATTAGGAAGGTTGAGAACCACTGCTCCTCTGACCATACCACCAAGTCAACCAGTTAAATGATCAAACTCATCCTCTTCATTCATCGTTCTTAGTTGATGTTCATGAGAGAGGGGCTCAGAAGAGCACTGGAGGGAGTCCAGATACAGCCCCACCCGCCCAGGTAAGCATCGGACAGTGGAGGTGAGAGCATCTGTAAGACACGCCACATAGTGTCAGTGTGTCTATCCTCTGCACCATCAATAGTGGCAGAGCCATCAAACGCTGCTTCATGAGAAGGGTTTCAAGTTGCGTCTGGGTCACCCTTCTGATCCATCCTAATCAGCATTTACCAAGTACCCACCAGGACTACGTTAGAAGCCAAGGCAAATATTCCCAAATGATAGGACTACAGGGTCCTCAACTGTGTGTATACACTAAAATCACCTGGGAGCACGTTAAAAACACAGCTGCCCTGATCCCTCCCATTTCACTCCATGCTGAGTTCATAGGTCTGGGCTGGGGTAAGGCGAGTGCCCAGGAAGACTCTGACACACACCCAAGGTTGTCAGTGATTCTACCCTGGACATGCACCCGAACTACCTGAGGAGGATCTGAAAACACGGATGCCAGGACCCTCTGCTACCAGAGATCCTGCGCTGGTGTTTTTCAAACATTCCCCAGGTGATTCTATGGTGCAGCCAGGGTTAAGAACCACTGCCAAAAAAAAGGAAAAAGAACCACTGCCCAGATCCTTGTTTTCTAGACTATTCTAGTTGCCCAAGTCAGAGGACCTGGGTCATCTTGTGGAAGGTGGATGTTTAGGGTCAAGGCCACCCGACTGCCACTGCCAGCACTGTTAGTGAACCCTGCCTGAGCTCTTCTTATGGCTGCGCTGGGCACACCCCCTACCCTTAATGCCTTCACTCCCACCGCAGCTGGAAGACGGCTAGGAGAAGGCAAGACCAGAGGGCAGGGCACGGTGTTGTCACTCTCCTGCTTCATGCCTGTCCATGGTTCCTTTCAGGGCCAAGTCCTAAGGCTCACCTGGCACATTCTGACCCCTGTCTCCCTGGACCAGGGGTGGGCAAACTTTTTGGCTCGAGGGCCACAATGGGTTCTTAAACTGGACCGGAGGGCCGGAACAAAAGCATGGATGGAGTGTTTGTGTGAACTAATATAAATTCAAAGTAAACATCATTACATAAAAGGGTACGGTCTTTTTTTTTTTTTTTTTTTTTTAGTATTATTCATTTCAAACGGGCCGGATCCAGCCTGCGGGCCGTAGTTTGCCCACGGCTGCCCTGGACTCTTCTCCTGGCATTTTCTTCAACACTCACCCCAGGCAGCCGGTGTCAGCTTAATCTATGTCTAGTTCTTCCATAAGCGCCATGCCCCTTCCCACCTCCCAACAAGGCAACACTTTCCCCCATAGCAGCACCATCACCCATCCTGCCTGCTTGCCTCACTCATGCTGGTGCCTCGCCCCAGTCGATCAGACACGTTCCTTCTGGACTCCTAGGCTGTGTCCCACACACCTCCTCCAGTGGGCATGTCACACTGCCCTGGGGTTGACGTCCACCTCCCTGAGGGCAAGGCTGTGTGTTCCCAGCATCTAAACACAGGCGTGTACACAGGCACGTAGGAATCTGCGGACGCAGAGGGGGAACCAGGGTAAGTTGTGCTTTCAGTGACTTTGGCCAGGTGCAGAATACTTTAGACCCCTGGCTGGGTAGCTCAGTTTGTTAGAGCATTGTCTCAATACGCCAAAGTTTGGGGTTTGAGTCCCAGTCGGGGCACATACAAGAAGCAACATATATATATATTTATATTCCTAATATGCAAATAGACCAAACAGTGGAACAACTGAACAACCAAACAACTGGTCACTATGACATGTGCTGACCAGCAGGGGGCGCATGCAGAACATGGCAGGCATTGGCCATGGCGGGATGGTGGAGCAGCTGAGTGGCGGCGCCAGACCAAGGTGGAGCACGGGTCACAGTCATCGGGACTAGCCTCTGGTGGTTACTGAAAATTCTTTGCTCCCATGCACCGTGGTCCCACTGGGCACTTGCACCAGCTGCCAGCACCAGAGTCGCTGCTCGTACCCACTGCCGGCACCTGGCGCTGGGCCCAATCACTCGGCGCCGTCAGCGGGTGCAAATGGCGGCTGCCGGCCTGATCACCCCTAAGGGTTTCTCCACCTCCCCCTGCTCCTGAGGGGTGATGGGGGCAGCACCGCTGCTCACGCCCGCTGATGGTGCCAGCCCCAATCACTCTGCGCAGTCAGCGGGTGCGAGCGGGGCTGGTGCTATCGTTGTGTGAGAGCAACGGTGGCAGGAGCTGGGCTGCCGGCAGACAGGGGCCCGGGGCCCGCAGTGGGAGAGGCCGAGCAGGGGCACAGAGGATGGGCTGAGACCTGCCCCTGTGCCCACCTCAGCCTCCTGGCCCACAGTTCCTTTCAAGGTGCACGAATTAGAGCACTGGGCCCCTAGTGATTACATAAATAAGTGGAACAACAAATCCATGTTTCTCTCTCTCTCTCCCTTCCTCTCTCTCTAAAATCAATTTTTTAAAAAAGGTTTTTTTAGAGAACAAGAGCCTCAAGCAGGGCAGTCAGAGTTCAGTACCAACCCAAGGACTAGAAAATTGCCACAAGAATGCAAATCCCGGAATTGACAGGCTAGAAATTACCAAGGGATGCCTTATCACTTGGTTAAAATCTAGATTCTACTGTACACCAGATGTGGGCCTTTAGGCAAGCTATTTAACTTATCTGCACCTCAGTTTTCTCATCTGTATAATAGAGATAAGTATAGTTTTAACTCAGACTTGCTAAAGGCAGTAAAGCAAGCTAATGTACATAAAGCACTTAAAACAGTGCCTAGCATAAGCAATCACTCAGTAAATGTCTGCAATTATTATTATTACTCATGAAACACCGTGCTGGAAAGGCCTTAAGAAATCATCATTAAATCACTCCTGAATTTTATAGCCAGGCAACCAACGCAGAACATAGGCAGGTCTCACTGGCACGTCTGTCCAGGCTTGGAAACCCAGAGCAGGGCCATGAGAGAGCTGGTGAGGGGCTGCCAGGAGTCAGGTGATGGGCTGGCAGGATTCCAGCCTGGAGTTTCTGATGACTTGGAGTCCCAACATCTCAGCTCTGTTTCAGGCAAAATCGCTGAGCATATTTTAGGATCAGCAAAAACCCACAATGCCTTTGGCTGAGCACTTTCCCTCTTCTTGTGGAAGCCCAGGGGTATTTTCTAGGAAATTGAGCCCATCTGTTTCTGATTCATTTGTACTTAACTCATCACCAGGCTGTTTTGTAAGAGTGCTTTGATGTGAAAGCCGCCTTACTCCATAAGCCTCTCTAAGCCTCTATTTAGTCAACAGTGGGTAAACGGGCCTCTCAGAAGAGGCTAGAGGCAGCTTCTTGATCTCCCTCAACACATGGGCCACGTGAAAGGGAAGTGCGGCCCTAAGACACCCCCGCTTCGGGCCTGTCAGGGCCTGCAGTGAGGTCTCCCCAACCATTCACTCCCTCTCCTCACCAGGCACTGTAACCCGGAGTCCTCCTTGTCAGCCACTTACAGCCTGTCCACAGGGATTTACGACTTCCTGTGTGTTGCTTGGGTTTCTCGAAGTTGACTTCAAGTTCCTCAAGGATGAGAGACCAAGTCTCCGAATGCACTGGGCCCTCACAACCCTGGCACCATGCCTTACACATAGTTACAGGGACCATTATTTCCAAATCAAAAACCCATGAAAAAGATCTAACCAGTATGAGGGTTCTCAAAGGGACACAGGGGCAAAATATTTGAAATTGGGCTGCCGTACACTAGTTGTGAGCGGCTCATAGAACATCTGGTTGAATTGAATGTACCAGGCGTAAAGGGAAGAATCTCCCCTTCCCTCTGCTACCCGGACAAAGCACCCCATGAAGTCTCAAATGTGCTGTTTATTCAGCAAGGTGAAAAAAGTGAAGAACCCCTAATTCAACAGAATCAATAAAACTCCTGACTAAATTCAAGTGTGACTGAGTCATAACAAGCTCTAGGGGAAAGCAGGGTGTTTTCAAGGATGTCCCCAACTTTGGGTTAATTTCAAGGCAGCACAGCCCACGATCCAGAGGCATCAATTAGAGGTAGTATCTTGTCAGGGTTCCCAGTAGGCTGGTCATATTCATTATTTATTAAAGACCTATTCAGGGGTCTAAGGCAGGGAATGGAGGGTATAGCTGAGTGGCTCTCAAATTGGAGTATGCATCAGAATCATCCTTTAAGGGCTAGTTAAACACAGATCACTGGGTGTCATCCAGAGAGTGCCTGACTCAGATCTAGAGTGGGACTCAAGAATTTGCATTTCTAACAAGTTCCTAGGTAACTTGATGTTATTGGTCTAGAGCAGCGGTTCTCAACCTGTGGGTCACGACCCCTTTGGGGGTCGAATGACCCTTTCACAGGGGTCGCCTAAGACCATCGGAAAACACATATATAATTACATGTTGTTTGTGTGATTAATCACTATGCTTTAATTATGTTCAATTTGTAACAATGAAATTGGGGGTCACCACAACATGAGGAACTGTATTAAAGGGTCGCGGCATTAGGAAGGTTGAGAACCACTGGTCTAGAGCAAGCATGTCAAACTCGCTGCCCTCAACAAATATGTTTGCAGCCCAGCAAATATAATGGTATGTAAGAAACATTTTAATAAAAATTTCATAACTTAATTTTTACAATATCCTATTATACATAATTATTAATAACGAACTACAACGTTCGCTAATGACTGATTACTATCATCGTGTTGCATTCATTTCCCTTATGCACCTTACGCACAGGCGCACCATTTCTCTCCACTGACACTAGCAGCAAATATTTTAGCAGCCCATTGCCACGTCAGTAGTCTTGGACTGACTTGTTTGGTGTGCGCAACAGGAAATATTTCGCTTTTGGAGAACAAGAAAAATAGGTTTATTTGCATTACACTTATTAATTTGTGCAGTTATTCAGTGTCTGGTAAGTTAATGTTCAAGAAAAAAATATTAATTTTTATTAAAATGTTTTATTATTTTATGTTAATGATTACATATTTCAGCCCTTTGTATTCAGCATCTATCGAAATAAACCTACATTTCTATGAAAATTGAAGGTTTTGTTATTTTGCGGCCCACATAAACTTAAACCTTGTTTATTTGGCCTATGTTAGCCTTTAAGTTTGACATGCTTGGTGTAGAGACCACACTTTGAAAACCACTGGTCTAGCCATTCATTTAGTCCTGAGGTGAAAATTTCATTATGTTTCATTTTACTTTTTCTCCAAATACTGTGGTTTAAAACTAACGACCAAAGATAGGTGATAGTGGTGATGATGCACCATTCGGAAGTAGGCACTGGGCTTGGTGCCTTACAGAGACCACCTCATTCAATCTTCACAATTACCCTGTGAGGTAGATACGTTCTGCATTTTATAGACGACCCTCAAAGTTGCAGAGAAGTGAAGCAAACCTCCTCAAAGTACACACAGCGTAGCTCTGGAGCTGGTACACAGCGAGTGGCCAATACTTCCAATGAATGAGTACATTCGTGAACACAGATGGTAAGAGGCAGATTTGAACTGGAGTCTGAATTTAAAGCTCAACTCACTCTACCTTAGCAGGAAGCTAAGTTCTGGGAAGGAAAGAATTAAAACTCTTCCCTCCCTCCCTCCCTCCCTCTCTCCCTTCCTTTTTTCCTTTCCTTCAATTCTCTCTACCCTTCCCCTTCCTTTCCCTTTCTTTCTCCTCTGCCTCTTTTCCTTACTTTTGGATTTTATGA
The DNA here is from genome assembly GCF_014108235.1 of Myotis myotis. Taxonomy (NCBI): domain Eukaryota; kingdom Metazoa; phylum Chordata; class Mammalia; order Chiroptera; family Vespertilionidae; genus Myotis; species Myotis myotis. The sequence continues at coordinate 60,766,714 of NW_023416401.1, read as the reverse complement.
AAGTAGTGATACGACTAAAACTTTTCTGCACCTAGTGTTGACTGTCAAGATGGGAGAGACAATGAAAAGAAATGGTAAGGAGCTGGTTCCAGAAGGACATTGAAGACTCTCAGGTATGGGCCCAGATCAGCCCTAGAAAAAGGCATTCAGGTGGTTGGTGTGGAGGAAGTTCAGTTGCTTTGTTTGGAAAAATTTTTTTTTACAAAAATAATAGATGTTCTTAGTAATTTGGGGAGCAGGGAAGAAAGTCGTTTTAACTTTTTATCTTTTTTTCAGCTCAGTTTGAATGTTTTATTGTGCACCTTTCAGGTACTATCTCTTAAATAGAACACACTGATTTTTGCTTATGTTGAAAAAGTTGGAAACTACAAATTAGCAAATGAAAATATTAAAAACCTGTAATTCCATGACCCAGAAATAGCCACCAATAACGTTTTCCTTTATATCCACTCTATCCAATTAGTTATTTTTATGTAAACATTTTTTTTAAAAGAGTAGGTTCACCTTGTTCTTACTGATTTTTTAGCCTCACATTATGATCATGATCCTTTTCCTAATACTGTTTTCTTCAGTATTAGTTTCAATGGCTAAGTGCTATTCCATTATATACCTATACCATAAAGTATATAACTAAACCTTCATTGCCTGATATTATGTTGTTTTCAACTGTAATATAAATTTTAGTTTATTTTGGACTAGTGCATTTGATTCATTATAGGGTTACCCATGGTTCAAAAGAGCCCATTTGAATCAAGAGATGATATTTAAGATTCCTCCTGCTTTAAGACAGGGTGAGAAATAAAATATTCTTGGGGCTGTTTCAGTGGGGGTTTGATTTTGTAATACTTCTGAATTTATGCAAATTCTGTTAAAACCTTCCCAATTGGAATTTTATGGAATGTGGATTACATCTTAGTAAAAAAACAAACAATATCCTTTCCAATTGGGAGTTAGAAGACCAAAGTTCCAATTACTATCATGTGACCTCACGTAAATGTAACTCCCCTCCCCCCCATGTGTCGTTTTTCTCAGACACCAACTCTCAGGGGGTCCTGATCTTCAAACAAGATTATGTACACGGCCCTGGCCAGTGTGGCTAGGTTGGTTGAGCATCGTATCATGCACCAAAATGTTGCAGGTTAGATTCCCAGTCAAGGCACATGCCTGGCTTGTGGGCTCAATTCCTAGTAGGAGGCATGCAGGAGTCAGCCAATCAATGTTACTCACATAGAAGGTTCTTTTTTTCTCTCTCCCTCCCCACCTCTCCCTTTCTCCCTCTCTAAAATCAATAAAAACATATTTGAAAAAAAATTATGTATATGATGAAACAAATGCCAGAAACTAGTTGTTTTTTATTTATAATCACCAAAGCAAGAAACAACCCAGTCCACTGGTGACAGGTAAATAAACAAAAAAACAAAACTGGGATGTAGCTATACTATGAAATACAAGCCAGGCTTAAAAAGGAAAAAAAAACCAACCTACTGATATGTCAGTAACATAGATGGATCTAAAAAACATTATGCTGCCCTGGCCAGTGTGGCTCAGTTGGTTGGAGTGTTGTTCCGTACACTGAAAGGTCGTGGTTTGATTCCCAATTGGGGGAATCGGTAAATGTTTCTCACATTGTTGTTTCTCTTTCTCTCTTCCCACCCCCTACCCTCTCTCTAAAAATCAATAAACATGTCCTCAGGTGAGGACTAAAGCAAAAACCCCAAAACAATATGCTTTGTAGCAGAAGCTAAGCACACAAGACTACATGATGAATTATTCCATTTATACAACATTCTGAAAAGGCAAATTGTGGGAATAGAAATCAGGTCAGTGGTTGCTACGGAGGGGAGGGGGCTAACTCTGAAGTTTTATGAGGGGCCTTTTTTGGTGTGATGGATATTTTGTATCTTGACTAGAGGCCTGGTGCACAAAATTAATGCATGGGTAGGGTCCCTAGGCCTGGCTGGCGATCAGGGCCAATTGAGGCCTTTTGGCTGCCAGCCGGGGCCTTCCTTCATTCTGTGCTGCCCCCTGGTGGCCAGCGCACGTCATAGCAAGTGATAGAACTCCTGGTTGAACTCCCGTGGGGACCCTTTGCGTATTAGCCTTTTATATATCTACTAGAAGCCCGTTGCACGAAGATTCGTGCAATAGGCCTTCCTTCCCCTGGCTGCCGGCACTGGGTTTCCTCCGGCACCCGGGACCCAGGCCTTTGGTCCGGCCACAGTGGAGAAGCCAAGCCTCTTCAGTCTTCAGTCCGGCCGGAGCCTTCAGTCTTCACTCCATGCCTGTGTATGCAAATTAACCGCCATCTTTGTTGGGTTAATTTGCATACTCATCTGATTGGCTGGTGGGCGTAGCAGAGTGACACCAATTTGCATGTTTCTCTTTTATTAGTGTAGATAGACTAGAGGCCCAGTGCACGAAATTCGTGCACTTGGTGGGAGCGGGTGGGTCCCTTAGCCCTGCACCCTTTCACAGTCTGGGAGCTCTTGGGGGATATCCGACTGATGGCTTAGGCCCACTCTACCCAGGCCTAAGCCAGCAGTCAGACATTCTTAGTGCTGCTGTGGAGGCAGGAGAGGCTACCGCCACCACTGCTATGCTTGCCAGCTGTGAGCACGGCTTCTGGCTGAGCAGTGCTCCCCCAGTGGGAGCACACTGACCACCACGGGGAAGCCCCTGCATTGAGCGTGTGCCCCCTGCTGGTCAGTGCCCATCATAGTGATCGGTTGTTCCGCTGTTTGGTTGATTTGCATATTAGCCTTTTATTATATAGGACTGTGGTGGTAGCATATAACTACTCATTTATCAAAACTCATCGAACTGTATACTTAAAAAGGGTGAATTTTGCTCTATGTAAAATATGCCTTAATAAACATGGCTCCCGCCCTAACCGGTTTGGCTCAGTGGATGGAGCATCGGCCTGCAGACTCAAGGGTCCCAGGTTCGATTCTGGCCAAGGGCATGTAACTTGGTTGTGGGCACATCCCCAGTAGGGAGTGTGCAGGAGGCAGCTGACTGATGTTTCTCTCTCATCGATGTTTCTAACTCTCTATCCCTCTCCCTTCTTCTCTGTAAAAATCAGTAAAATATATTAAAAATTTAAAAAATTAAAAAATAAATAAACATGGATCCCCATAAAAATATAGTGCTGCCCAAATACAAGGTACATTATCAGTAGCACTTTTCACGGAAATCCTGAAATACCTCTGTGAAATATGACATTTGTTAAAATAAATACAATCCAGCCCTAGTTGGTTTGGTTCCATGGATAGAGCCTCAGCCTGCAGACTGAAGGGTCTTAGGTTCAATTCCAGTCAGGGGCACATGCCCGGGTTGCGGGCTCAATCTCCAGTGGGGGGCGTGCAGGAGGCAGCCGATCAGTGATTCTCTCTCATCATTGATGTTTCTATCTTTCCCTCTCCCTTCCTCTCTGAAGTCAATAAAAATATATTTTTTTAAAAAAAGAAAATTATGAGTACAGAATATGGTCCACAAGTCACTGCTCTTTCCAGTGCTGCATGGACCTGGTGTGAGGTATTTACTAAATAAATAAATAAATAAATAAATAAATAAATAAATAAAAAAAATACAATCCAAAAGAGACCAAATATGCTTAGGAAAGTATTTGTTGTTGGGTTATCTGTGTTTGAAAAGTCCATTTCTACAGTCTAGCAAATGCTCATGTATTAGGTCCCCTTTGGGACCAGCTGGCCATTTGGACTAATAGAATTTCCTTGTCATAACATACAGTTAAAAACAATCACCAGAGTAAAGAGAAACAACAGTATCAGACCTGAACATTTTCCTCAACCCCAACCAGATAGTACTTTTTCCTCCAGGGAAAGAATATCCTCTCTTGGCCTGACCACTGCCATCTTAAGGAACACTATGCTCCAAAAGTAAATAAAATGCAAAATAATAACCTACAGCTAAAGACCAGGTTAACAGACAGCAGATTTCTAAGCAGAATAGTAGCAAGAGTGAATTGATACAAAGTGCTAATGGTAAGAAGGAATCTACCTCAAATCCCCCAGCATTGCAGCAAAATCCTTGCCTAACACTCTTGGGCTCTGATCAATGCTCCTCATTCAATAGGTTATAACTGTGACATTCTGATACAACAAAGGGGTTGGAATAGTTCCTGGAGTTCATAATGGGATCTGAACTATATAGCAAATGGGAGTGAGGATATAATCTCCTCTTGATAGAAATCATACTCTTGGTTATCTCTGCCCTCAGCTTATCACCCTACTCCCCCAGGGCCCAATAGAGCCCTGCCCAAAGTAGGTGCTCCAAGAATGTTTGAGTCAGGTAACAGGTGTTCCATTGCTCTTGGAAGGTGTCCTTTGGAAGATGGGTGCCCAGTCTGGCTGCCTTACACTAAAGACTCATCTATGACCTATGTTAAAACAGAGCAACCATCAAACCAACTTCCCCAGCCCTACCTGGTTTGGCTCAGTGGATAGAGCGTATGCCTGCAGACTGAAGGGTCCCAGTTTGATTCCAGTCAAGGGCACATGCCTGGGTTGCAGGCTCAATCCCCAGTAGGGGCTGTACAGGAGGCAGCCAATCAATGATTCTTTCTCATCATTGATGTTTCTATTTCTCTCTTCCTCTCCCTTCCTCTCTGAAATCAATAAAAAAATTTTAAAAACAAACAAACAAACAAAAACCAAACCAACTTCCCCAGACTTACTCTTCTAAAGCCAGGCAGGTTTGTTTGTTAATAGTCCTGTCATGGCGGGTCTACCCACAGTCTCATTTCATTTCAACTAACAATAGGATCTATTACCAGGTGGGGGTGGGGAGGAGTGGAACTGATTGATGCCAAATGTTGGGGTTCCTGAGCTGAAAAACACGTCTCTTATCAAGAAGCCCACAGGCTGGTAGAAAAAAGAATCTTGGAGAAAAAAAATTACACAAATTTGATAATGATGAGTTCAGCTTTGGTTGAACAGGCATTGTGCTAAGTGAGCTGCTCAATAACCCTGTGAGACAAGAACAATACCTGGTTTACAAATGGGGAAACTGAGGTTCTGAGAGGTTAGGAGTTTGCCTGAGGTCACACGGTTGGTAGCACAGGGCCCAGAATTAGAACCCTAGTCGTCTGACTCTAGATCCTCCACGTCTGGCCCCTGCAGCAGAGGTCTGGAGGAGACCTGAGAAGTTTATTATGGCACAGAACTATCAGGTGGGCCTCAGAAGTGCCCTGGACACTTGAAGTGTGGGGAAGCATTGTAGGCCCAAGGGAAGAAGAGGCATATGGCTTCATGGCGTGGTCGCTGTCAGCATCCGGTAGACTGAATACTCTAGCACAGGACACCTGTTAGGAGGCAGTGGAAATAGCAGTGGTCAAAGATGTGTTGTGGGACTTGGTGTGCTGAGTTTGGATTTTACCCTGTACATAATGCAGTCATGAGCATTTGAATGACAGCTGACATGAAATTTTCCCATAAGAATGCTAATGCAGGAAATAAGCCAGATTGTAGAAGCTGTGAGGTTGAAGACTGAAGAGCAGGGGAAGGCAGATGGGGCGGGAGGGCCTGAACTGAGCAGCACAAGGAGCTCCTCGGTCAGAATCTGTCCAGTGGCCAACTAGGTGCAACTCTTACGAAGAACCCTGATGGGTTCATTTCCAAGATGACCAAGAAAAGAAGGAATAACGGTCGTGCCAAAAAAGGCCGAGGCCACGTGCAGCCTATTCGTTGCACCAACTGCGCCCAGTGCATGCCCAAGGACAAGGCCATTAAGAAGTCTGTCATTCGAAACATAGTGAAGGCCGCAGCCGTTAGGGACATCTCCGAAGCGAGTGTCTTCGACGCCTGTGTGCTTCCCAAGCTGAATGTGAAGCTGCATTACTGTGTGAGCTGTGCCATTCACAGCAAGGTAGTCAGGAATCGTTCCCATGGAGCCCGGAAGGACTGAATCCCCTCACCCTGATTCAGACCTGTGGGTGCTGCCCCACGACCTCCACCAAAGCCCACGTAAGGAGCTGAGTTTTTAAAGAGTGAAGAAAAGTTCTCTGGGGGGAAAATAAATGGAAATTGTATTTCATATAGCAAAAAAAAAAAGAAAAAGAAAAAGAAAAAGAACCCTGATGGGAACCCTGGATGGTTTGTTAGGCTGAATCCCATCAGGTCACCCAGGATCCCATTTCTGAACCAAGCAGGACCCCACAGTTCATGGGCACACTGACATTGGCCAACGACCATATTACAGTTCCCAATCTATAATAATAAAAGCATAATATGCTAATTAGACCAGCCGTCCTTCCAGACGACCTTCCGAACGAAGCCAGGGCTGCAAGGGAAGCCTGGGTCCCAGGTGCCTGCTGGCGGCCAGAGGGAAGCCCAAGTCCCAGGTGCCTGCCAGCGGCCAGAGGGGAGCCCAGGTCCTGGGTAGCAGAGGGAAGCCGGTGCTGGCAGCCGGGGGAAGAAGGGCCGACTCTTGCATGAATTTCATGCATCGGTCCTCTAGTCCATAATATGAGTGAACTTAAGTAGATTGCATTTTAGGTGCCTCCTGTCCTGACATTCTGTGAATTCTTTTTACATTAGAGTCTAATGATCTCAGGCACATGAGACCCTCAGAAACCTCATGTGCATTCTTGGATACTCTGTTCAAAGGCACCAATTTGCTCTTCTTTGGTACTTGTGGACAGGAATCTTACATAAATTGGAATAATCTCTGTAGAAGTCAGTTTGGCACTGTGATGGTTAATTTTGTGTATTAACTTGGGCGGGCTACGATACCCAGATGTTGGTCAAATATTATTCTGGATGTTTCTGTGAAAGTGCTTTGTTGTGGGGAAGCATGGGACTTGGTTGGAAAGTCTGTAAGGAGGAATCTCCAAAAGGTTGGGGGCCTCTAGGTAAGCAGTTCTCAACCTGTGAGTTGCGACCCCTTTGGGGGGTCAAACAACTTTTTCACAGGGATTGCCTAAGACCATCAGAAAACACATATATAATTACATATTGTTTTTGTGATTAATCACTATGCTTTAATTATGTTCAATTTGTAACAATGAAATTGGGGTCACCACAACATGAGGAACTGTATTAAAGGGTCACGGAATTGGGAAGGTTGAGAACCACTGCTCTAGGTGAACCCTGCCAAAGGCGGCAGACCTTGCCTTGACTTTTCCAAATAAGTCTAAGCCCTCTGGTGTTTTACCAGAATCTTTATATATTTAGACTCCAAAATGTCCTTGTTTTAAAGACACTACAGATACATTTGTTTTCTCAAGGATGCTTACCCTGCTGATAGTATATAATAGTTTATTGTAGTTCAAGCTGTTGTTACAATAAAAGTCTAAGGAGGCAGGCAAACGGGGCTGTTTAGATTGCTATAGCCAAGCAGCCCCTTAGCCCTCTCTTTCACAGAAAATGTATCAGAGTAATGCATTCATCCATAGCTCAGGGTCTGCAGGTCAGTCCTGGCACTTTGTGGATGAGATTAACATTTAAATTGGTAGAGTTTTCAATCAGAGTAAAGCATTTCCCCTCCATAGTGTGGGTGGGCCTCCTCTAATCAGTTGAAGGTCTTACTAAAACAAATACTAACTCCCCTGTCTTCCCCAGCAAGAAGGAATTCTGCCAGCAGACTGCTTTGGACTGGATTTGTAACTCCTCCCTGGGTCTTTAGCTGACCGGCCTTCCCTGCAGATTTTGGACTTCTGAAGCCTCCAAAAGCATATGAACCAATACTTTAAAATAAATAAACCTTGCACTGGCCGAGCAGCTCAGTTGGTTGGAGTGTCATCCCGATGCACCAAGGTTGTGGGTTCCATCCCAGGTGAGGGCACATATAAGAATCAACCAATGAACCATAGGTAGTTTGGCTCAGTGGATAGAGCGTAGAGCATCAGCCTGCAAACTGAAGGGTACTGGGTTTGATGCCAGTCAAGGGCACATACCTCGGTTGCAGGCTCCATCCCTAGCCCTGGTAAGGGTGTGTGCAGGAGGCAACCAATTGATGTGTCTCTCTCACATTGATGTGTCTCACTCTGTGTCTTTCCCCCTTCCTTCCACTCTCTCTAAAAATCAATGGAAAAATATCATCGGGTGAGGATTAACAAAACAAACAAAAAGACTCAACCAATGAATGCATAAATAAGTGGAACAGCAGACGGATGGCTCAACAGATTGATGTTTCTCTCTCCCCCCATTCTCTCTAAAATCAATCAAATTAAAAGATAAATCTCTCTCTACACACACACACCTCTGTTGGCTGTTCTCTGGAGAGCCCTAATACTGGCAATATTTAGCAAAATTGCAAATGCTAGTTATCACCCATTCACATATGAGAATATGCTGCAACCACAGAAAAGGGTGCAGACTCTGTGTACTGAAGGAAAGATCTCCAAGATATATTAAAAATAGTGTGTATAGTCCAGCTGATATGGCTCGGTGGTTGAACATCAACCCACAAACCAGAAGGATGCCAGTTTGATTCCGTCAGGGCACATGCTCAGGCTGTGGGTTTGATCCCTGACAGGGGGTCTGCAGGAAGCAGGTGATCAATGATTCTCTTTCATCACTGATGTTTCCTTTTTTTAAAAAAGCAACATATTTTTATTGATTTCAGAGAGAGGAAAGGGAGAGAGAAAAAGATAGAAACATCAGTGGTGAGAGAGAATCATTGATCAGCTGACTCCTGCACACCCCCCACTAGAGATTGAGCCCACAACCCAGGCATGTGCCCTGACTGAGAATTGAATCGTGACCTCCTGGTTCATAGCTCGACACTCAACCACTGAGCCATGCCGGCTGGGCCATCACTGATGTTTCTCTCTCTCTCTTTCCCTCTCCCTTTCTCTCTGAAATCAATAAAAACATTTTTTTAAAAAGGTATTTTAAGCCGAAACCGGTTTGGCTCAGTGGATAGAGCGTCGGCCTGCGGACTGAGAGGTCCCAGGTTCGATTCCGGTCGGGAGCATGTGCCTGGGTTGCGGGCATATCCCCAGTGGGAGATGTGCAGGGGGCGGCTGGTCGATGTTTCTCTCTCATCGATGTTTCTAGCTCTCTGTCTCTCTCCCTTCCTCTCTGTGAAAAATCAATAAAATATATTTTAAAAAAAAAAAGGTATTTTAAAAAATAGTGTGTATACAATCATCTGTGTAAACAATAACAAAAAAAGAGTAAAAATTTAAATTCCTACTGCTTATATGTGGGGAAAACCCTGTAGAGGACACCTAAGAAACTAATAGCAGGGTCACCTGTTGGAGGGCAGCAAGGGAGCCCAGTAAATGGGAAGCAAAGAAGGGAGACGTTTTTGCTTTACTCCTTTTGATACTCTTTGATAAACGCATATTTAGCTTAGGCCAATATGGCTCAGTTGGTTGGAGTGTTGTCCTGTACACCGAAAGATGGCAGGTTCAATTCCCAGTAAGGGCACATGCCCAGGTTGTGGGTTCAATCCCTGGTCAGGGAGGGTGCAGGAGGCAACTGATAGATGTTTCTCTCTCACATAGATGTCTCCCCCCCCGCCCCGCCCCCGCACCCCGCGCCTCCCTCCCTCTCTATAAAAAAAAACACACACAAAAAGGTGCATGTATTCTTTGGCTGAGCAATTCCACATTCACATATTTATCTTATAAATGTACTTCCACGCATGCAAAATGACATATATACAAAATATTGAGTTGCAGAATTGCTTATAAGAGAAAAAGAATAGAAGTAACTTAAATACCCATTAGTAGGAAACTGGTTAAATAAACCATTCATTTGAAGAAACATGGTACATTTGTTACAAGGAATGAGGCTGCTTTCTCTGTGCTGATGTGGAATGAGTTCTAAGTTAAGTAGAAAAAAGCAAGGTGTGCGTATAGTACACTACCATTTGTGTATGGAGGGGAAAAGTCAAACTCTATGCATATATATTTGTAAATGCATGACATCTACAGAAAAACACAGAATAAACTAATTGCAGTAGTTGCCGCTGGGGAAAGGAACTAGGTAACTGGGAAATGAGGGTAAGAAGGAATTACTTTATACTATATCTCTTGAGTCATGGGTATATATTATCTATTCAACAAATTCTGGCCTGGCAAGGTAGCTCAGTTGATTAGAGCGTCATCCTGATATGCCAAGGCTGTGGGTTCGATCCCCGGTTAGGGCACATCCAAGAATCAACCAATTAATGCATGAGTAAGTAGGACAATAAATTGATGTTTCTTTCTCCCTTCCCCTCGCTCCTAAAAATCAATCAATCAATAAAATTTAATTTTTAAAAAAAGTTTCTGAGGGGAGAGACAGGAGGAAGTCACATGCTAGAGTGGGGCTAAGGCCATCTCAACACAAGCAGTGATACGCTCTGCTTTTCATGTTTTAACCTGAGTCTCCCCTGAACTGCTCTTACAAATTCCAACCTCGAGCCACAGCTAATTTCACTGAAAACCCAGGGCCTTCACCAAAGCCAGGGAAGTAATTTTTGAAGATCAGATCATTAACTCTCTGCAAGGCAGAGGACTCTTTACTCCACACACAAAGACAACTGGATGCAGACCTTTTGTTTGGAACCTTTTTTATCAATCATCTAACCAACAAAGGTGGTCAGCTTGAACCAAAACAAGCTGTAATAGTCTCAAAAAGGCCTGCTTCATTACAACACAATAGGGAAAACCAGAAATGAAGATAGTCTTGCCTCCGTTCTTTTCAGAGTAGGCCAAACATGTATCTGTACATAATTGCCCTATTAAAAACTGATTAGCAACATATGTAATACTTCCAACAATGAAGGAAAAAAACACCAAAAAACTGATTAGCAGTGCACCATCACCAAAACCACAGAGTGTAGAAATCTTGTTGGGGATTCCTAACGTGTCATTCACAGAGCCAGCCTCTTCCCCAGCCATATACAAGCCCTTGCTTTTTTAGGGAGAAAGAACAGAAATACAGGATGATCAGCCTGGATCTTCAGTGATGGCACCTTTTGTTTACTCTGGAACTTTGATGGGGAGGGAACTCACTTATTTCCTCCCTGAATCTCAGATGCTAGCCTGTTTGAATATCAAATAAGTGTCCTGGGTGATAGGTGGTGGAGGTTCCCTTAACAAAGAGTTTACAGAGTAATTGTGTAGGGCTCTTTAAGTACTTAATCCTGTTGTTTTTCAGAAGCCTTTGCACCTGGGCTCCCAAGAAGCAAGGAGGACCAAATCAGTGCCCCACTGGCCTGAGTGAGGTGCTTCTCAGAGCAGTCACCCACAGAAGTGGAGGCAGCAGGGGAGGGCAAAGGTGGAGATGCAGGGGGACAGAAATCAGCTGAAACACTCCATGCTGGTTCTGACTCGCTCCATCTCATGCAGGAAGCTGTAGAACTGAGGCAAGGTTAACTCTGGGGGAAGAAAAGGCAGCTTCAGGTAAATGTTTCCAACTCCACAGAATCATCCAAGAAAATTAATTTCCACCCAGAGAATTTTTTTTTCTTTTTTGGCTTAGTAGAACCAGGCAGCTTTTGTTGGGTAATTGGTCATAATAAAAAACTGAGAGCCTTGAATATAGGAAAGTTCTCAGCCCCATAAAAAAGGAAGAAGGTTTAAAATGGCCCAACTCCAGGGCATAGAGATGAAAGGGCATTAGTAGGATATACAATGACTTCTACTGTAAGAGCTTCTTGCTCTTCAATCTTTGCCATTCCTTTCCCCCCTTTTTCAGAAAGGTTCTTCAACTCTGGGGTCTCCAACTTGTCAGCGGCTTATTAAGTATCTTTGTACCATCTTTTATGAGAGGAAAGGCAGTGGTTATACTATAACTTAGTAATGACTTTTTCTGGAAGAAATTATTTGTGGTGGGCTACATGAGCCCATTGAGTGAAGAGAACAGAGAAAAAGGGGAAAGGTTAAAATGGGAATTTGGACTCACCTATATATAAATTTTCAGTTTGATTTCCTTTCTTAAGCACCAACTTTAACTGATTAAAAAGAAGAAATACAAAAATTTAAATTAAAATGACAACTAGGCAAAGAAATTTTTGAAACCTGAACTTTCACTTAAACATCAAAGCATCCAGTTTCTAAATTGAGGGTTTACAAGAGCAGTCTGGATTATCCACCAAAACTTCTAAAAAGTCCCATGATTACAGGTGCAATCAAACTTTTAAGAATAATACCTGGATCCTATTAATCTGAAAGTAAGCATGTTGATAACCATGTCTTTGGCTGACCACATTGCTCTGAGGCACTTCAGTGGGCCATCCATTTAATCGGATATTTAAAGAAACCCAATGTAGGTTTAATAATTTTTAACCAAGTAAAAAATCTGCCCATTTTCAACCATCAAGAGAAGACTTACTTGTAAAAAAATACTCCCCACTTTTTCCAGTTCACTGCTGCCAGAAGTCACTGTGACACAGAGAGAAAACTAGTAAGCGGCTGGCGGAGGACCCGCTCTGAAGACCCCAATCTTGCAGGCTGTGCAGCAGAAGCCAAATGGGGGTGAGTATGAGGACAGCAAAATGTGCGTTTCGGGAAGTCAACATATCAACAGCCGTGGGTAGAAATAGCTGCTGGAATATGGATGGCAATACAGAGAGGTAGCCGCTGGCCCCAACGGTGTTTGAGGATGGAGGGAACCTCTTCCCCATAGAAGCTATCTGAAAGCTTCTGCAACCCAACCCTACATCACCCAAAGGACCCGAGACCGGCTCTAACTAGTTACCTCCAAATTTCCACTCCATATCTATAAGCTGGTTAATCATCAGAGTCTGACCTATGGCCCATCGTGCAAGGGTGGGGGCATTCTGCTTCCACTGAAACAAAAACAAAAAGCCAAAGTCTTAACAATGGGAAAAATTCTCCCTCTTCATTCCACGCCCCCCTCCCCCCCCAGCAATGTTTAGTTTTTTATACAGACAGTGGGAAGAAAGCAGAACCAAGGGCTGGTCTAGATGCACAGATCTGGGGGGTGGGGGAGTGTCGAAGGCACAGAAGATAATATAAATTTTTTCTTTCATTCCCAGATTTAATCTATGTTGGAACAACAACAGTATGACATTAATATTTAATCAGATCAGTGGGGTGCACTAAAAAATGCACAAAAATTACAAATGTGTTAAATAGTGCAATTTAAAAGCTGGATGTATGTCATTTGCATGAAACCAAATAAAAAACATTAAGCTGGGGAGATGACACATAAAGATTGATGACTTTTCCTTAGTTGGCATTTTCCATTTGTTTCTTTTTGTGAAATAAAAGCAAGTGATCTTAATTAACCTTGATTAAGAGGAATTATGATACCTTTTCAGAAAAGTAAGTGGCTTTCTCTTCACTAAGACCTATGAGAGAACATAGGGAGACATTACTATACGAAAGAGTTGCAAGGCCTGTCACTCTGAGGAACCTTGGTGATGACCTACCTAGAGTTATGAAATCAGCTCGGACCTGCTCAGCTGTGAGACTCTTCTTCAAGGCACCTGGGAAAAAGGGAAGAAATCAGTTACAAAGGACAAATCAATTAATCAGTTAATAGTATTTATTGGGCACAACTTATACAACACAGATAACACAAGGAATAGGCAAAACTCAGTTGCTCCGTGAAGATCTCAATTCAGTTGGGGGAAAAAGTCACATTGAGACAAGTGGAGAACAAGACAGACCATTTTGTTTATTGTACAACACAAGCGTTTACCTCCCACCTTCCCCGAAAGTATAGAAGACATTAGAGACAGAGGAAAAGGTTTTGTGAACTTAGGGGTGGGGGTACCTGATCTGAGGAAAGAAGAACGCCACAGATTCCTGGAGCAAAGTGCAGGAAGCTCAATGCTGGGCTGGGCATAGGGGCAACAGCCTAGAACTGCACTGTGCAATACACAGCCACTAAACACGTGTGGTTATTTAAATTTATTAAAATTAAATAAAATTTTAAATTATGTTCCTCAGCCCCACTAGCTATTTCAAGTGCTTAATAGCCATATGACTCCAGTGGCCACAATACATACTGGACAGTGCAGATTATAGACCATTTCCATCTACATACAAAGTTCTAGCCTGGCCAGCGTGGCTCAGTGGTTGAGCTTCAACCTATGAACCAGGAGGTCGCAATTTGATTCTGGTCAGGACACATGCCGGGGTTGAGGACTCACTCCCTAGTGTGGGGTGTGCAGGAGGCAGTTGTTCAATGAATCTCTCTCATCATTGATGTTCCCATCTCTCTCTCTCTCTCCCTTCCTCTCTTAAATCAATAAAAATATTAAAACACACACACACAAAACAAAGTTCTATTGGACAGTGCTGCCCTAGAAAACCAGCTTGCAGGAAGTACACCCAGATGGGCTCAATATTTGGCCTTTACAATTCACAAGTCGCTTCCAAGAGGCGCATCAAACCTTCCCCTCAGAAATTCTGGAACTCTCCAGTGGGGGCTGCTTTGTTCTTTCTGCCCACAAGCTCCAATTCCTGAAAGCTAAGTGTTGCCAGCAATCTGAATGTCTAAATGTTTAACCTGAAGGCTACAGCCTAGAGTCACAATTTGGCAACCGGTCTAGAAATTTCCACTTCTTAGTCTTCCAGAAGATGATTAAAGAATAAGGAGGGCTCTGAAGTAATTCCCTAACACCAAGTCCCCACCCCACCCTCAACTCACTCCTAATGGCTGTTGTCCCTGAAAAATAAACCATGTAAACAAAGGGAGGAAATCTTTTATCTCCAAAATCAGTCTGAGCAAGGAAGCCACAGGGAAATTAAAAAAAGGCAAGACCTGAGGAAACTGTGGCCATAAAAGCATTCCAAGAAGGGGGTCACTTCCTAGCCAATCCAATGAACTCAAACTATCACATGTACAGCTCCTTCATATTTATCCAGTTAAAACCCAACATTTTGCGTGATTATCCCAAAATACTCTGAAGTGGGCATTATTGAAACCTTTATCAGGAAAATAAATATCAAGCTTTTGGGGGAGAAAATTTGTAAAATGTACATAGTCAACAATTGCACTGCCAAAAATTCACCCAACAGATTCATTTAAAAGTGTCCTGAGGCCCTAGCCGGCTTGGCTCAGTGAATAGAGCCTGTGTACTGAAGGGTCCTGGGTTCGGTTCTGGTCAAGGGCACATGCCCCGGTTGCAGGCTCAATCCCCAGTAAGGGGCGTGCAGGAGGCAGCCAATCAATGATTCTATCATCATTGATGTTTCTATCTCTCTCTCTCCCTTCCTCTCTGAAATCAATAAAAATATATTAAAAAACAAAACAAACAAAAAAAAACCCCATAAAAGTACACTGAGAACAAGGGAAGTTCATTAGCAATGTCGGTAGAAGAGAGAAAAAGTCAGGAACTGTGGGCTGCTTTTGGTGCATTCACACAGCAGCCTAGATGTCAAAGCGATTTTGTTAAAAACTTAATTCAGACCATGTCTCTCCTCTGCTGCTCAAAATCCTCTAATCATCCTAATGGCTCTGGTTGCACTTACATTGAAATCCAAAGCTATTGCAATGCCTTGCATGAAATGGCCTCTAGAACCCCTAAGCTCTCTCCCTAGCTTACTACGCTTTTCCTATAATATCCCGGGCAGGCGTTTTCCGGGCTCAGGCCGTTGGGCCGCTAGTCTGGGCGCCCGGGTCGCAGAGGCAGCCCCTGGCGGCCACCAGCTGCGCTTCTCGCCTTCATGGTTCCAGTGGCGGGATCACGGCATCGCGCGGGCATGGCGAACCAAGGAGATTGGGGCGGGTCCAGCCCGGCGCCCCGCGACCCCGCCGTGCAGGCTGCAGCGGAACTGGCCAGAGAGGTCAGAGCTCACCCTCTTGAAGGTGAAGTCAGCCAGGTCAGGATTCGATTCATGCCCAACCCGGCATGTAGGAGGCAGCCGATCAGATCAATGCTTCTCTCATCATTGATGTGTCCACTTCTTCTCACTCTCTTTTCCTCTAGTTAGCATTGGAGTTGTCAACAGGCCCCAAGCAAAGAATTCAAGGAATATTACAAACTGCAGCATGGTACACACTTGGTCGGCTAAAGCCTTCTTGCCCGCATCTGTTGGCGCCTGCAAGCCTGCGCCCCCACGCGCCCGCCGGCCATGGCTCCCGCCTCCCGTGGCTCCTGCCTCCCGTGGCTCCTGCCTCCGGCTCCCAGCTCAGGCCGCTCTGGCTCGGCTCCCCGGCGCCACCACTGGACTGCGCCATCCCGCTTGACCTCCTGGGCTCCAAGCTGGCACCTGCGGGCCCGAGGTCTGAGGCCCCGCGCCTGCGCCCTCTGACCCGCCTAAAGAATTTTTTTTTAAAGGCAATTAAATGAATTGTCCAGGGCCCTTGCACAGTGACCACGAACGCTCCCAACTTTGCAGGGACCAAAGGGCAATTTTTCCATCCTGCATTACCTCTGCCAGGCATACTTAAAAATACAGAATTTGTGCCCGGACCTGTTTCTCAGTGGGTAGAGTGTCGGCCCCTGTACTGATGGGTCGTGGATTTGATTCCCTGTTGACAACTCCAATGCTAACTAGAGGAAGAGAGAGTGAGAAGAGATGGACACATCAACGATGAGAGAATCATTGATCTGATCGGCTGCCTCCTACATGCCCCGTGTTGGGCATGAATCGAATCCTGACCGGAATCAAATCCAGGACCCCTCAGTCCGCAGGCTGAGGTTCTATCCACTGGGCCAAACCGGCCAGGGCAAATTGTTCTTTAAAAATCATTGGAGGAAATCGGGGCAGGCTGGCTTCACCTTCAAGAGGGTGAGCTATGACCTCTCCCGCCCAGGGGAGGTGGGGCAGCTGTGCCCAGCGGGGGCTGGGGCGCAGGTGGCGTGGAGCAGGGAGCCCCGCCCAGACGTGGGAGGAGGGCGGTGGCCACTGGAGCGGGCCCTTGGGAGTTGGGACGGAGGGGTGCACGGTCCGAGGCCTTCCGGGCGGAGGCACTTATAGTGCCGGGATCGGGCGGGCCTCAGCCACCCTTGCTGGGCCGGGCGCCCCGCACCGGGAGGGGAGGCACAGCTTAGGCGGGGTGGAGTCGGACTCTAAGGAGAGTACCACTTCCACCCTCAAGGGCTGGACCCCAAAGACACTGGCCAGGGTTAGGTTGGTGGCACATTAAGTGTACTTTGTTGACTAGAAGATGGGGCGGCCCGGGCAGGGAATGGGAGGAAGACGGCGGCAGGGAGGCTGGGGAAGGGGGGATGGCAAAGGCCTGGCCGTGGCTTGGCCCTAGGCTGGTGTTAACGCCCCCCAAACGGAAGCTTTAATATCAAAGTGCGCTCAGACGGGGCTGGAAGCAGGTCCCAGAAAGGAAAGGGGAAGGTTTAAAAGAGAAACCAGTGAACATGGCAGGGGTACGGGGTGGGTGGGGGGTAATAATAGGGAAGGAAGGAGGGAGGCAGGGTTCAGGCTCACAAGGGAAAGGCTAATGGGAAGGGGAGGGTGGGAGGAGTAAGAAGGAGACAGACATAGGGAATGAAGGGAGAGAAGGGAGGAGGGAGGGAGGGAGAGGGGCCGCAGGAGGTTCAGAGGGAGGGAGGGAAAGAAAGCAGGAAAGAGAAGGATGCTAAAATGGGGTGATGCCAGGAAGATAGTTAAATAAAAAGAAGAAGCAGAATGTGAGAGTGAGGGGACTTTAAAAGGAGTTAGTAAGAAAATTAAGTACAGGGTGATTTTTTAAAAGTGTAGTCGGACATCCCCTGAGGGCTCTCGGACCGTGAAAGGGCGCAGGCTTGGCTGAGGCCCCCCTTCCCCCTAGCACAAATTTCGTGCATGGGCCTCTAGTTTGAGATATGATAATGGCACTGTAGTTGATAAGAGTTTAACTTAGGTATTTAGGAATTCATCATGATATGATGTCTGAGAGATTAAGAATTGCTTTAAAATAATCCAGTTTATAGAGCAGCAGGTGAAGTGGGTGGGATACAGATGAAACAATTTGGACATGGGTTGAGTAACTGAAGTCAGGGCTTTTAGAATTACATACTAAATAGTATAAGATAAACATTAAAAAATTCCACTAGGCTTTAACTCAATCGAGGGAGGTTCTAGCCCCAGTTTCTGCACTACAAGATCTTAAATCAAGTTGCTTTCCTCCTGTTAGGACTCTGTTTCTGTATCTCCAAGACCAAGACTAGACTAGATTAGCATTTTATAAAGCTTTTACCTGACCCCCATCCTGACAAAACAAAAAAAGAGTTCCATGATTAACTGTTTCACAGATACTGGTTAAGCAGGTCCCAAGGTGGAGAGAGAGTATCTTCTGACTGTCTGGCTGCTGAAGCCTTTTCTGAATGAAAATACAAACTTGGGACCCTGGCCAGAGTTTCACGGTGGTTAGAGCATTGGCCCGTGCACTGAAGGGTCGCAGGTTTGATTTTCAGTCAAGGGCACGTACTTGGGTTGCAAGTTTGATCCTTGGCCCTGATAGGGCATGTGTGGGAGGAAACAAATCAATGTGTCTCTCTCGCCCAACCCGGTATGGATCAGTAAATAGAGCATCAACCTGCAGACCAAAGGGTCCCGGGTCCGATTCCAGTCAAGGGCACATGCCTGGGTTGAGACTCGATACCCAGTAGGAGGCGTGCAGGAGGCAGCTGATCAATGATTCTCATTATTGATGTTTCTATTTCTCTCTTCCTCTCCCTTCCTCTCTGAAATCAATAAAAAATATATTTAAAAAAAATGTGTCTCTCTCACATTGATTTCTCTCTCTCTCTCTCTCTCTCTCTCTCTCTCTCTCTCTCTCTCTTTCTCTCTCTCTCTCTCTCTTCCTCCCTCCCTCCCTTCCACTATCTCTAAAAATCAATGGAAAAAATATCCTCAGCTGAGGATTAACAAAAAGAAAAAAGAAAACACAAATTTGGGAAAGACTGATCTGGAGGGTTCTTCGGGCCCCTTCAGCTCTAATAAGCTATGATTCTACAGTGAGGTCTAACCGCACAGGCAGAAAGAGGATGAGCGAAGTTGAAGAGGATGAGGGTCTCACATTTCAGATTTAAAAAGGCCTTGCATACCAAATTAAGGACTGCAGACTTCATTATGTAAAGTAAATAGTTGAGAGGAGCAGCATGTTCCGAGGTGAACGGTATAAGCGTGCTCCAGGGCAAACTGGAATCTGGGATGGGAGACGGAAGTGAGGCTGTTACTGCCACAATAAGGTACAAAGCGCCAAGACCTTGCTCTGGGATGCAGACTCGGGGACTGGAAAGAAAATGACACACAAGATCAAGATTTGAGGAAGAGGCCAAGAGACTTACAAGCTACAATGGCAAATTATTAGGAGTCACTCAAGAACGGAGAATTCAAGTAGGAAAACTCTGCAGGAAGACAAAAGTCGGATTGCCTGGGAACAAAAAGAACAGTAAAAAATTCTGTTGAGAGCTAACTGAGAAGTACAGCAAATCTGAGACTTCAGTACTAAAATTTGAAAAGCTTGAAAGCTTTGGAGCATCAATAGCCAAGAAGTGAATTCAGATTCTCTCCATTAGGTAAAGGGAAATTTTACTGCATAACCTGATACTGAGGCATGGGGCTGAACCTAACCGAACTATCAACAAATACAACTAAAATTTAGCAAGTACTGTAGTAAGTGCTTTACACATATTAACTCACTTATTCCTAATGCCACTGCCATAAACTGCTCTTATACTCCATTTTTCAGATAAGAAACTGAGCCTCCAAGAGGCTGGTTTGTCCAAGGTCAAATAATTACATTAGGTGACGTGAACAACACTCAAATCCAGTAAGCCTCCAAAGCCCAGGTCTGGTTGACATGCTGTGAGTTCTTCAGTGTTCTCTGCACCTATATATGATGACCTTCTATAATCATTCCTGCTTAAGAAACACCCAGCATCTCCTAGGAGGGTCACAGGATATCTCAAATTCAGTTCAACTCACCCAGCATGTACTAAGCACTTGCTCTATGTCATTAACTTGTAACCCTGAGTTCAGAAAACAGTACAAGCCCAGCCCCTGACTCTAAGGAATTAGCTATCTGTTAGAGCCACGAGACAAATACATACAAAGCAGTATGAACAATAGAAAAGTAAATGATTATGTTCAAAATGAGAGATGCAAGTAAACAACACCACCCAGATCTCAGTTGCTGAGCAGAACAAAGGTCACTGCAGACTGAGGAAGGCTTTCTGAAGGAGGCAGCACAGGGGCTGGAGCTCAGAGGCTGGGAAGGACTGGAGGCAGTTTGACAGGATGGAGTGGAGTAGGGAGCAGAGACGAGAAAGAATGAAGGCAGGAACACCAGACAGAGGTATCCAGAAAATCAGTGTCCATAACAGTTACTGTGTAAACAGGTCTCCACCTGCAGACAAACCCATTTCCACGGGTGTAAGACTTGACAATGACAGCAAACACTGCTGGTTCTGCACTCTGGGCACCTGTCCTACAGAAATGCTCACATATGGTGAGCACACAAATGTTCACTGGCATTGTTTCTAACAACTAAAAGTCCAGCAATAGGAAATGGATTAACTAAAAAATGAGACTTTTAGTCCAAGGTATTACAGTTATCAGAAGAATGCAGTTGATATGGAGATATCTCCATGATAGGTATGAAAAAAATGCAAGCTGCATAGCTATTCTATGGTTTGCTACCATCACTGCATGTAAGTTTGTCAGTGTATGTAAAAATACAAAAGGACATACACCAAAATTATATTATGATTATTTCTAGAATAATCTAGAATTGACAAGAGTGGGATGACAGTAAAAGGGAATTTTCACTTTCGACTCTCAGTAGCTCTGCACTGTTTTAAGTTTGCAATGAAAAATTTAGTCCTGTGTTTAAAAGACTGCAAGTTCCCACCCAGTCTTGTGGTTCACATGCCTTTAACCTTCCATGAGGGTATGGGGGGGAAGGGGGGAGGGAGAAATCTGTAATACTTTCAACATTTATAAAGATAAATTTTTTAAAAAATGCAAGAATCACACAAAGGATCATAAAATCTCACAGTGAAAAACCTCAATGATGTTATGATTCAAGCCTCCAGAACTTCTGGAGCATAAGACAGGCAAAGGAAAAGGATCTGCACTAAGATACGGAAAGACACCCAACAGGAACAAACAAATTTAAGCCCCCAACTTTTAGTGCACCATTTGGCTGAATCCTGGGAAGATCAGGTTATTCGTGATTTTTAAACTGTGCAAACAAAGAATGCTGTTTTACTCACCCAGCATGTACTTTCAACCTTGTCAACATTTATTGATTCTTCCAGACTGGGCACAAATGTTGCCTCTCTTTAAATAAAGTTAACTTTAAATTACCAAATTAATTCTAGCAAATTTTTAGACAGTACATAGGCAAAAATAAACATCAAAACAACCTGCAGTCCTACCACCTAGATATAGCCACAGTTAACATTCACTTCCTTCCTTTCATCCTTCCGCCCTTCCTTTACAAAAAATACCACTGTGATAGAAAGTTTTGTAAACTACTACTTTAAACAGTATATTGTGAAAGGTTTTCCATGTCATTACATTTTCCTCAAGAACATCTTTTTAAATTACTACATAATCTGAAAAACAAGAACAACCTTTTACTGAGGTACTACGCTAAGTATTTTATTTACAAGATCTCAATCTTCAAAGCAAGCCTCATCCCCACCCCACCCCCACCCCGCCCCATACACACCAAAAAAAAAAAGCCTTAGCTTGGAGTTGGGGGAAATGTTGGTTGGGGTTGGGATTCACAGCCAGGTCCATCTAATTCAGAACTGTGAATTCTTGACCACCATAATGTTCCCTGGTAAAAACAGACCACAGCTCCTTACACCAATCTCCAGTTGCCAGTCCATTTAATGGTTTCTAATTTCTCTCTATCATACACAGTGCAACAGACATCCCTGCAGCCACCTCTTTCTGCCCCCTCCCTCCGGGCCAGAAACTTCCTAACTGGCCTAGGCCTAGGCAAACTCTGCTTCTCAAACCACCTGCGCCTCTTTGTTTTCAATCTATCGCAGATCAATATTTTTGTAAAATACAATGAAAATTAATTCTTAGAAATAGGAAATGAGCCCTTGCTGGTTTGGCTAAGTGGTTAGAGCATCAGGCCTTGGATAGTAGGGTCTCGGGTTTTGGGCAAGTACGTGGGCTTCGGTTCGATCCCCGGCCCTGGTCAGGCGAGTTGGGGAGGCAACCAATCGATGTGTCTCTCACATCGATGTTTCTCTCTCTCTGTCTCTGTCTCTCCCTGCCCCCAACCTTTCCCTCCCTCCTACTCTAAGAGGAGGACATAGAAACCCACACCTGAAACCTATATGATCATGTTGACCAAAGTACCCCAATAAATTTAACTTAAAAAAAAAAGAATCAATGGAAAAAATATCCTCTGGTAAGGGGAAAGAAGGAGGGAAGGAAGGAAGGAAGGAAGGAAGGAAGGAAGGAAGGAAGGAAGGAAGGAAGGAAGGAAGGAAGGAAGGAAAAGAGAGAGAGAGAGAGAGAGGGAGGGAGGGAGGGAGGAAACATACAAGCCCCATATGATTAAAAGAATAAAGTTTGTTACATATATTTTACCACATTTAAAAGAAAAACACCAAGCACCATTTTTAAACTGTATTAGAATTAAGAGACTTTGTCAAATTGCTTTAAAAGTTTCTAAATGTTTACTGTGTAGAGGACTAGATAACATTTTGGGGGCTGAAGCCGGGATGCAGAGTACACTTTGAACTGCAACTCTATTATACCAGGGTTATCTATTGACCCGGCTTCCCTCCCGCGTCTGTGACTCCCGCCCATGTCTGGTTTGCTACTGAATGCTCTGGCTCAGTGCCCAGAGCACGCTTGTCTACTCTGTGGACTGAAGGAATGTTCAAGTAATGTCTCTGACCTCAGCTGCTGACAGAGGCTACTCACCATTTGGAACCAGAAGGAAGCTTTTCACGATGCTTCTGAGGGGACCAAGACTGATCTGATTGATGGTGGCAAATTCAGAGAGTTGAGCCAGAAACCTTTCCACCTGCAGAAAGGGAACAGCACAAACGAGGCTGTCACTTTCTAAGCATCTCAGTACTGTAGACCCACATCCAGGAACTCTCCTTATCACAAAATACTTACCTCTTTTGGCTCAGTTAGGAAGTGAAAAAGCACTTCTGTCAGGGCTGAGAATTGCTGTGAAAAGAATAACACAGAACATCAGTAAAATTCTACCCCTGGTCAGTGTTCCCACATTCCATCCAATCATAGACCATTACGAGAGAAAGAATAACACACAGGTTTTGATCATCCTAGAGTTAAAAAATATTTACAATATCCACCACCAGTGTCAATATATCTGTGTCCCTATACTGTCTGAAAAACTTGTATATTTTATTGGGATACTTGGGAGATATATATTGAGAGAGTGTGTGTGTGCACAGATGCACACATACATCTCAAGTGTCCAAATATACGAAAGAACCAACATTCTCCCTCTCGCCCCCCTACCCCCCACACACAGCCTAAAAGGAAAGTTCACTGGAACATTAATAGCAGTTACTTCTGTTTGTTTGTTTATACTTACACATATTTATTATTCAAACATAAGCCAATCCAAATATATAAATCATCCCCGTCCCCCCCCAAAATGATAACATACCCTATAAACTTTTTCTGTACTCTTTCAAAAGTAGTTACTTTTGTGTGGTGAGATTTGGAGTAATTTTTATTTTCTTCTGTTTTGTCTACCCATATTTCTGGGGGCTTCCCCCATAGAAACATCGTGTGTGTGTGTGTGTGTGTGTGTGTGTGTGTGTGTGTGTGTGTGCGCGTGCGCGCGCGTGCAAAATATAGATATATTATTTGTAATATATATAATAAAACAGTAAAGTTTAACACTTTATTTTACATTGTCTTAGACCAGTCTCTTATTATTTTGTGCATGTGAATCTTCTCTTTATTGCTATTTATTTTTAAGGACTGAATGTTTGTGTCCCCCAAAATTCATATGTTGAATTTATTACTGTATTTGGAGATAGAGCCTGTGAGGAGGTAAAGAAAGTTAAAAGGGGTGATAAAGGTAGGGCCCTAAATTCCTTGGAAGAGGAGGAGACACCAGAGCTCGCTCTATAAGACACATGAGAAGGCAGCCATCTGCAAGCCAGGGGGAGAGCTCTCACCAGGAGCTAAATCTGTTCACACCTTGATCTTCGATTTAACATCCCCCAGAACTGTGAGAAATAAATGTCTGTTGTTAAAGCCACCCAGTCTGTGGTATTTTGTTATAGCAGCCCAAGCAGATTGACACACTTACCATTACTTTACCATGATCTCTCCCAATGGACAGTGTGTGCACAGTGTAGAAAAGAGTTGAAAAGACCCAGATGTGAATCAGTGTTTTGCTACTTACCTCACCATGTGCTTCTGGGCAAGTCACTTAGCCTCTCTGTGTCTCAGTCCCCACAGGGAATACAAAGGTAATAATACTTAGCTTCCAGAACATACTAATGGTGGCATATGCAAAGCCTCCAGTACAGTGCCAAGCTAGAGGCTAAACAAATGGTAGCAATTATCAGAGCCATAATTATAGTCACGATACTATTTGATCTACCTTCCTGAAGCAATACAACTCAAACAAAATTATATGCAGAGACTTCAGCTCGAAGTCCCTAAAGCTGTATATGTAATGATTATCAAATGCACCTACTCCTTTTGCTATGAGCCACTAAATTCCACACAAACTCCTGGCATAGCTCTGTATTATTTTATTCTAAAATGTATTCTGTTTAAAAACTAGTCTTTGAGGCTCTGGCCAGGTAGCTAAGTAAGTTAAAGCATTGTTCCAATATACCAAGGTTCTGGGGTTGACACCCAGTCAGAATGCACAAATAAGTGGAACAACAAATCAATGTTTTTCTCTCTCTCTTTCCCTTTCTCTCTAAAATTAATCAAAATCAAAACAAAACAAAAAACCACACCACACTAGTCTTTTGAAAATATAAGACCAATACATGTGCAAGGTTTTGAAAAGACCCAACTAGTATAAAAGATTATAAACATTTCTCTTTCTCCCTGCCCACACCTCTGTCCCACTCTCCACAAGTAGTTACTGCTAACACCTCTGTGGCTTTCCCATCATTTTATTTTCATTTAATTTATTTTAAATACAAATTGATTCCCAGCACCTTGCCTTTTTTCACTCAATTTTATCATAGAGATCAATCATGTCAGCAGATATAAATGTACCCAACTCTTTTAACAACTGCATGGCATTCAACTGTATAGTTAGCATAAGTTAGCTTCCTAAAGATGAACATTATTGTGTGGGTCTTGTTGGTATTATTAAACAACTAGAAGCCCGGTGCACGAAATTCGTGCACTGGATCGGGGGAGGGTGGGTCCCTCAGCCCGGATTGCAAGAGGGCGCAGGCCAGGCCAAGGGACCTCACTGGTGCACAATCGGGGCCGGGAAGGAACACGGGAGGTTGGCCAGCTGGGGAGGGACCGTGGGAGGGCTCCAGGGCATGTCAGGCCCATCTCACTCAGTCCCAATCAGGCGGACCCCAGCAGCAAGCTAACCTACCACAGCGTCTGCCCCTCTGGTGTTCAGTGCACACCATAGCGAGCTGTTGAGCAGCCTTAGCATATCATTAGCATATTACACTTTTAATTGGTTGTTCTGCCATTTGGTCTATTTGCATATTATCCTTTTATTATATAGGACAAAAGATAAATTCTTAAAACATATCCTAGATCAAAAGATATATGCATTTTTTAAATTCTGAGAAAATTTTGCCAAACTGCCTTGCAAATAAGTTGTACAGATTTACACTCCTGGAAGTGTCTACTGTCTCAAAATTTTAATATAACCTGGAAACATGTTAACCAATGTTGAATCAGGCATTGTCTTTCTCCAGTATTTGTGATATTGGGTATTAGCCTTGCTTAGCTGCTGATTCTATAAAGTAAACACAATAGGATGGGCTTGAGAATGTGTCCTTAAACTATTAATGAGTTTTTATTTCTTTACATTTTTGCTGCAAATCTGTGGAACTATCAGATCTTTGGCCAATTGTATTTCCTGCTACTCAGGGCCTTAAAAATAAACAAAAACAGGGCAGCTGAAAAGCCCTCCAACCGCTTTTCCATTTTCAGGCCTCAGCCTAGCAGTCAGGCTCAACCCCATTGTGAGGTCTCATCCCCCACTTCTCAAGAGGGGCCTCAAGCTAATCTGGTCTGTCAGTTGTTACAGACCCCCATCCCTATCTTCATTTGCTCAAACCCTCTTTGTCCTTCAAAACCTAGGACAAGATACCAGGATACTAATTCCCATCAAGAAAGGGACCTATCCAGATTCTTAATCTCTGAGGCTCCCCCTTGGAACTTTACCTAGGGGCACTTAGAATTTTCAATCCAGATAAGGAACAAGAACAAGTCTTCCCAGAGATGCCTTGTATGGCTTTTTATGGTCACAGCACCTTAATCATTGTAAGGGCACAGTAAGTATTTATAGAATAAATCTTCTTTGAATACTTTCCCCATTCTTTGCCTTTGTACCAGCATAGCTATCTCTCCCTGGAATGCTCACCTGCCTGTGACTATCCACTAAGTCAATATCTTAACTATTCTCATCAGTAAACATATGAAAAAATGCTCAAAATCACTCCAGATTTTAAAAAATGCAAATTAGTAAAACACGGAAATATGATTGTTGTTTTCACTGATGAGATCTTCAAAAATAAAAGTTAGAAATAATAAAAGTTTGATGACATCAGTTCTGGTGGAAGTACAAGAAAATATACATGTTCACACACTGCTGATGAGAAGATAAGAGAGCAACATTTCTGGAGGACAATTTGTCAATCTGCACCTAATTTTTAAAGTTTATTTATTTATGAGAAATGGGAGGGAAGGAAAGAGATATCAATTTGTTGTTCCACTTATTTATGAATTAATTGGTTGATTCTTGCATGTGCCCTAACTGGATCAAACCTACAACCTAGGAATATCAGGACAAAATTCTTAACCAATTGAGCTTACCTAGCTAGGGCTGCATCTAATTTTTAAATGACCATGTCCCTTGACCTAGCAATTTCATTGCAAGTACACCCTTCAGATATGTTCAAAAAGTAATCCCAGACACATTTACACAAAGCAGATCTTTGACAGCATTGTTCATAAAAACAAAAAACTGAAAACAATGTAAGTGTTTAATAGGGGACGGGCTAAATAAATTATGGAGATCCATTTAAAGGAATATCAAACAATCCCTTTTATGCCAAAAAAAATTTTTTTAAGGATACCTACATGTGATGACAGATGCAGACTTTTTTCCTCCACAGATACACAAGAAACTATTAAAATGACTATTTCTGGGGACAAGAGAAATAGGTGTTTTGTTTTTTATTTATACCTTTAGATACTGTTTGAATTTTCTAATGTGTGTGTATTGCTTTCGATTATAGGCAGGTGAGAGGCTTGCAGGCCATTTATTTTCTTCTTTATATTTTTCTGAATTTCCTCTCTCATAACCATTCTAAAAATGAATATTTTTTAATCCTACCTATTTTCAAGGCTCCACATTACCTAGAACTGATCATAGGCATTAGAAAGCATATGCAGATACACTTAGTACTATATTGCATCTCCATTTTTTACCTGCTCTCTCAGATCACAACTGCCCCAGCACAATAGGCTGAATCCACTAAGCCTTTGTAAACCTCACTGGTGGTGGCTGGTTGGTATGTAGTAAGCATTCAGATAAATATCCACTGAATGAACACTAAATGGTGATGCCAATATTAATAAAATGATTCCTTTTCTCCTTTAGTCCTAGGCCAGTGATGGCGAACCTTTTGAGCTCGGCGTGTCAGCATTTTGAAAAACCCTAACTTAACTCTGGTGCCGTGTCACATATAGAAATTTTTTGATTTTTGCAACCATAGTAAAACAAAGATATATATTTTTGATATTTATTTTATATATTTAAATGCCATTTAACAAAGAAAAATCAACCAAAAAAATGAGTTCGCGTGTCACCTCTGTCACGCGTGTCATAGGTTCGCCATCACTGTCGTAGGCCATGGACTTCAAAATAAATTCAGATAATAGAGTGGATACTAGAAAATGTCTGATCACTCAACAAAGGAAAAAATGGCCCAAAGTTGGTAAGTTGCTTATCAGGAAAAAGCTTTCTGTATTAAAAACAAAGGTAAAGGTGTAGAGTTTGTTTCAAAGTTAGAGAATGTGCCAAGCCCTGATATTAAAGGAAATGGTTTCTATTTTCCATGACTGCCAAGTTGGAGGTGACCTTAGGGATCATATAATCCAGTAGCTTAAAGTTTTGTGGGTTTTTTTATTATTAAAGTAAAGGTGACATACAATATTATATTAGCTTCAGGTGGATGCTTAAAGTTTTTTGGATGCAGAATCTATTTTATTCTCTAAGTGGAAGTCTTCCAGAAAACAACGACACATAAATAACAGCTAAGTTACCTAGTTTGGGAGTTCATCTACAAAGCTCTGTTCCAGCGTGTTTATCTCCCCAAGATCTTAAATCACATGTCTGGTCCTGAATTACTGACTCCATCACTTCCCAGCTGCCTGACTTTAAACTGGTCCTTTTAGCCCTGCTGGATGTGGCTCAGTTGGCTGCGTGTCTTCTGGTGCACCCAAAGGTCAGGGCACATGCCTAGGTTTTGGGCTCCATCCTCGTTAAGGGTGTGTGCATGTGGGAGGCAACTGGTGGATGTTTCTTGCTCTCTCTACCTTCTTCTCTCTCTACAAATCAATAAAAAAAAAAAAAAAAGGGAAAAAATATTACAAAACACACAAAAACTGGTCCCTGTATTTCCCTGAACCATTTTTCTTATCTGTAAAATGGGAATAAAGCTAGTAACTAACTTTTAGGGTTAACACATAAAGCACCTAAAACAGTGCTTGGCTCAGTAAATGACAGGTATTTTAACGGTTCTTCGGCTCAGCTTCCTCACCTGTAAAATGGGATTTATAACAGTACCTACCTGAGAGGGTGGTTGCAAGGGCTCAATGAGTTCATGTACATAAAAGCACTTAGTAGTATGCTGTGCAGCACAGTAACCACAGCCACATGTAGCTATAAAGTACTTAAAAGGGCTAGGCTAATCTGAGACATGCTATAAATGTAAAATACATACCAGAATCAGAAAACTTAGTACCAAAAAGTAAAATATTTCACTGATATTTTTATGGGATTACACATTGAAATAATATTTTGATAAAGTGGATTTAAAAAACATTAAGATTAATTTCCTGTTTCTTTTAAAAAAATGTTAAAGATATTTTTATTATTGCTTTCAGAGAGGAAGGGAGAGGGAGAGATAAAAACATCAATGATGAAAGAGAATCATTGATCAGCTGCCTCCTACACACCCCACACTGGGGATCGAGCCCACAACCTCGGCATGTGCCCTGAGAATCGAACCGTGACCTCCTGGTTCATAGGTCAACGCTCCACACCAGCCAGGCTCTTTTTAATTTTTAAATGTGGCTGTTAGAAAACGTAGAATTAGACATGTGGCTTGCAATTTATTATTTTTTTAAATATATATATATTTTTTATTTCAGAGAGGAGGGAGAGGGAGAGAGATCCACAGGCCAGAAGCCTCCTGCACAAACCCCCTGGGGATGGAGCCCACCCCCGCCCCCTCCATGGGCCCCGACCCCAGAATCCAACTGTGACCGCCTGGTTCACAGGTCAACGGCCAACCACTGCGCCACACCGGCCGGGCTGGCCACTTGTTTCTGTGAGACGCCGCCGCCTGAGAACACGCCGGGCATGACAACAGTCAGCACTTGGTGAGAACCTGGTAGGCGGTGGGGGGTGCGGCGGGGAGAGAGGCCCGGTGGGGGCCGAGCCGTCCCTCTGCAGCGGCGGGGAGAGGGGTCACGTTAGCGGCCTTGGCGGCCGCACAGGGGCATCAACCCGCACAGGCGGGCGGCCCCGGGCCGGGAAGGCTGCACCCTCCAGGCCGGCCCTGCTGCAGTGACGGCACCGGGCTTCTGCCTCCGGACCACCAGGCGGTTCCCAGCTGGGGGTGTGGGCGGGGCACGTCCTCACCCGCCCGGCGCCCGGCCCCCGGCCCCCGGCCCCCGGCCCCCGGCCCCCGGCCCCCGGCCCTCAGCCCCCCGCCCCAGGCCGGCCCGGCGACTCCCGACGAGCCCCGATTCCCGGCCCCGCCCCGCTCCCTCGGGCAGCGAGGACCCCTCAGTCCCTCCCGGGCCCCAAACCGCTCCGCCCCCAGGCCTCCCAGCGCCCTCGGCCTGTTACTCAGTCCCCACACTCCCTTCAGCCTCCAGACGCCCTCCTCTGGGACCCCGCCAACTCTGCTCGTCCCGGAAGTGCCCCCCCAGCCCTCGGCCCCCCAAGCTCGCCTCGGCCCCCAACGCCGCTCAGCCGCTCCCCGAGTCGCCACAACGCACCCCGGACGCGGCTCGGTCCGGTTTCCCGAAACGCTCCCGACGCCAGGCGGCCCGCACCCCCCGGCGCCCCCGCGGGCCCCCGCCCGGCCCACCTGCGCGCCCAGCTGGTTCAGCTGCTGCATGTCGCCGCCCACCGCCTCCGGCACCGGGCCCTGCGTGCAGTGCAGGCGGCCCATGGCGTCCTCCGCCCGCGGACTCGTAGCTCCGCCGCCCCCCGCTTCCTCCGCGCCGCTTCCTCCTCGCCCGCCGCCGCCTCGCCGCGCTTCCGCAGCCGCACTTTCGCCACGGCCCCCGCCGCCTCGCTCCTCCCCCGGCGCCCGCCCCGCAGAGCCGTGGACCCGCGCGAACTCCCGGGCGTGGGGCGGGGCGCCTGGGTGGCCGCGGCGCCCGTGGATGCCCCGGAGCTTCCCGCGGTCAGACGAGGGATCCCGACCGGCTCTCCCGCTGGGGGCCCCGGGCGCAGCCGGGCCTGGCGAGCCCCAGTGTCACGGTCCCTAAGGTGACCCGGGGGCGGCTATTCCCCTGAGTGTTGAGAACGCAGCCCGCCGCACAGGAGGCCCTGCTGCGGTCGCTGTCGTCGCTGTTCGGCAGGTTCTCACCGCCGGTGCCTCCGGGGCCGGGCCCGTGACCGGGAAGTGACAGCGCGGCCCGTGCCCCCGGGGGCTTTCTCGGAGGAGCGAGGGCCGTGGGTCGCAACCTGGAACTTGCATCAGCATCTGCATCAGCATCTTCGGGGGGACGGGGGGGGGGAGAGGGGGGTGCTCCAGGCAGATGAGGGGTCCCATCCCCGGAGTCTCAGATTAGAAAGGCTGGGGTGGAGCCTGGGAGTTTGCCTTGCCCACCAGCTCCCTGGGACCACACTTGGGGAACTGACTGACCTAAAGGACTTTGTGCCAGCGCTGCCCTGGCCCCGGTCGGGAGGCAACCAACCAACACATCCCTGTTTCTCTCCCTTACACTCTCTCTAAAAAAACACAACAATGGAAAATATCAGGTGAGGATGAACAAAACACACAAGTGCAAGGGCGGTGGTAGTGGCAGGGAGGGCAGTGGTCAGGTGGGGGGAGGAGGTTCCTGGGACAGTTGCTAATCACTGCAGCCCTGTGAACCCCCAGGCTCCCTGCCCAAGGACCCCTCGAATTCTCCAGCTCCCCGCTGGGAAATGGAGGCATGCTTTGCAATCTAGGACCTCAGCTCCAAGCCCAAGAGCTTCTTCACCTTCTTTGCGGGTATGAACAAGATGTCTCCCACCCAGCCCTGGCTGGTTTGGCCCGGTTGATAAGAGTGTTGGCCTGCAGACTGAAGGGTCCCGGGTTCGATTCTGGTCAAGGGCACATGCACGGGTTGCGGGTTGGACCCCCAGTAGGGGGCGCAGCCAATCAATGATTCTCTCAAATTGATGTTTCTTTCCCTTCCTCTCTGAAATCAATAAAAATATATGTTTTTAAAATATGTCTTCTACCCAGAGGCTAAGCTCCTCCCATTTAACCATTATTTCATTCATGCATTCATTTAACAAATACTATTGAGTGCCTACTGTGAGGCAGATGCCAGGGCAGGTGCTGGGAGACCTTGTGACAAAACCAGATGCAGAGCCTGGCCTGTGGGAAGTGAGTTTGGTCAGGAAGGCATACCCACACATGAAATCCATGTGTGTGTGGAATCATTAACTGATGCCAAGAAGTACTAAGTGTTTCCAAGTTCAAGGTACCTGGAAGAGAGTAAGCCTTCTAGTCACAGACAGACAGGGAGTGAACTCAGACTTCCTGACTCACTATCCAGGAATTTTTATTTTAAAATATTTTTTAATCTTTTAAAAAAGATCCCTGTCAGAGCATTATATTTACTTATATCTTTAAGTGTTAAATCAACTTTGTTTGAGTTAAGATTTATATACAATGAAATGCACCCATTTAAAGTGTGTTTCTTTAAATTATTTTAGCCTTTTTTTTTTCTTTTTTAAACATCCTTGAGGAAACCACTGGATTTCCTTTATTTCTACTCCTACAGTGATGGGTGCTGAGCCACTTAATAAATATTTGTGGGCCCTGGCCGGCTTGGCTCAGTGGATAGAGCATCGGCCCTGCGGACTGAGGGGTCACGGGTTCGATTCTGGCCAAGGGCACATGCCTGGGTTGCGGGCTCCATCCCCGGTGTGGGGTGTGCAGGAGGCAGCCAATCAATGGTTCTCTCTCATCATCGGTGTTTCTCTCTCTCTCCTTCTCCCTTCCTCTTTGAAATCAATAAAGAAATATATTTAAAAATAAATAAAAATAAATAAATAAATATTTGTGGAATTTGATCAGCTTATGTGACAGAAAACAGAGAAAAGGAAAGAAATTCATTTGAAACTGTAGGCCAACACTGCAATGAGTAATTATTATCATATAGTCTTTTTCCAATAACAGGTCATTGGGGTTTCAGTGATTTGTCTTGTTTTTATATATTCAGGGCTCTCCCACACCCTGAATTCAAAATGCTGTCCTCGCACCAGCAGTAAGGACATTACCTGAGGCCTACCCTAGACCTGCTGATTCAGGATCTGCATTTTTAACAAGATCTCCAGGTGATCACTGGGAACATTTAAGTTTGAAGTACAAATAATGAGCATTTTTTAAATGCCTGTCCTGTATAGGGTTTTATTTTAAGCACCCAAATATGTAGCATGTATAATGTTAATACTTTGCATTGCCTACCTATTGTTGCCCATATTATATTAATGTTAATACTTATCACATTGTGTTATTGCTGTTGTTTACACATTTGTCTCCCCCACTTACTAATTATGTTGTCTTGGGCAAATTACTAACCTTTCTGTGCCTCCATTTCTTTTCACAATTGTAAAAAAGAAGATATGTAATAGAACCTACTAGACAAGATGAAATGAGATAATATTTGTAAAACAGCACAGCAACTGGCCCATGTTAAGTGCTCAATACATCTTTGTTATTATTATTCCAATTTTCCAATCGTATAAACAGAACAAGTCAAAAAGCATCCCTGCACACAATTCTTTTGCCATATCTGATTGTTTCTTTGGGAGAAACTCCTAGAAGGGTCAAGGGATACTATGTTCCCAGGTTCTGGGTTCAAAATAGCACAAGGATGGACAAACTTTCAAAGTAGGGAGAGGCTAGGCCATAACTGATCTCTCTGAGAACATCAAGAAATTAGCATTTCAGCCTGAACAGGCACCTGGCAGCAGGTTGATCCTGCCCACAACCCACATCCCCTGAGCCCCAAGGAGAAGTTCAAGTGCTCTAAAAGAAGGCCTCAGACTCTCATACAACACCGTTCTTGGCCTCATTGTAAGTAGTACAAAAACATCATAAAATGCCACTGCATACCCACATAGAATTCCCATGGTTGCCTATTTAGGTCTTTATGATTTTTCAGTTTTATTAACAATGTCTCAAATGACAAAAACAGTAGATAAAAATGGTGTTTCCAACATTCTCGTTCACAGTCCACTCTTGGATAAAGGAAAGAGCAGTGATTACTGCTAATGTGACATTGTAGCAGGAAATGCAGACCTGGGGCCAGGCCACCCTTCTAAAGAACCCTGCCCCCAACAGTTCCCATTTCATCCTTAATGAGGGACCTTGCTCCCTTCATTCACTTTAAAATGTCCCTGAAGAAAGCAAAGGAACCCTCCCTCCCCCAATCCCTGCAAGTGAAAGAAGTTCATTAAGAAGTCCTTTCTCAGGCGTGAGGATTCCTGCTGGGAATTTCACCAAGGGGCCAGATTCTCTCTAGGAGAAGGGTTGTCCCTTCACTGTAAAATGCCAAAGGACAGTTTTAAAAAATGAAACTTTTTATTTTGAAATAATTGTGATTCATATACAGTTGTTAAAAATCATACCAGAGGTCTCTGTCCCCTTCACTCAGTTTCTCTCAAGGCATAGATCCCATTTCGCAAAGCTATAGTACAGTCACTCTCACAACCAGGAGATTGACATTGAAACAGGTGAGATACAGAAGGATCCTGTGTGTTGCTCAAGGGCATTTTTTATTTAAAAATTTTAAAGTTGACATCATTGAAGGTATCCCTCTTTTCCCCCCTTTTGTCCACTTCCATTCACCCCCAACTCTCCCTCCTTTGGCCTTCACCAAACTATTGTCTGTGTCCAGGCAGTATGCATATATGGTCTTTAGTTCATCCCTGCACCTTCTTTATCCAGTTTCACAATACTGGATATCAAACTATACCACAAGGCCATTATAATCAAAGCAGCCTGATACTGGCATAAGAACAGGCATATAGACCAATGGGACACAATAGAGAGCCCAGAAATCAACCTACGCCTCTATGGTCAATTAATATTTGACAAAGGAGTCAAGAGCATATAATGGAATATAGTTTCTTCAATAAACAGTGCTGGGAAAACTGGGCAGGCACATGCAAAAAAAAAAAAAAAAGAAAAGAAAAAAGAAAAGAAAAGAAAAAGATAGAAAGAAAAGAAACTAGACCACCACACACAAGAATAAGCTCAAAATGGATAAAAGACTTCAATGTCAGTCACAACACCATGCAAATCCTAGAAGAAAACATAAGCAATAAAATCTCAGCTATCTCTCACAGCAATATTTCTCCGCTGTATCTCCAAGGGTAAGGAAAACTCAGGAAAAGATAAAAAATAGGACTACATCAAGCTAAAAAGCTTCTGCACAACAAAAGAACCATTAATGAAAGAAAAGAGAACCCACAGTATGGGAGAACATATTCGACATCTGATAAGGGATTAATTTTCAAAATATATAAAGAACTTATACAACTCAACACTAGGAAGCCTAAGGACAGAAGAGACAAATTCCAGGTCCTCTTTTACCAAAAACAGAAAACAAAACAAAAATTATGGATATTTCTATGATTCCATCTATCTAATCATACCTTCCATATTAGCTCCTTTAGTATAAAAGCACATATCAAACACACAAAATTACAGTTGGCCTAGACTTTTCAAAACACTGATGTCATGAAAGTCATCAACAAAGGAAGTCTGGGGAATTTTTCCAGATTAAAAGAAACTAAAAAAGACAAGTTAACTAAATGCAATGTATGATCCTGGAGGAGGTACAAAATTGCTATAGAATATATTCTTGGCACAACAATGTGAATATGCTTTACTAAACTTACACTAAAATGGTAAATTTTATGTTATGTAGGGTTTTTTATCACAATTTTTTAAAAGGACATTATTGGGACAATTGATGAAATTTGAACACAACTATAGATTAGACAAGAATATTGTATCAATGTTTAATTCCTGAATTTGATAATTGTATTTGGTTATCTAAGAGAATGTTTTTGTTTTTAAGAAGTACATACTGACGATCAATGATTCTCTCTCAACATTGATGTTTCTATCTCTCTCTCTCTCCCTCTCCTTTCCTCTCTGAAATCAATAAAAACATATTTTTTTTAAAAATAAATACATGCTAAAAGTATTTAAGGTAAAGGAAGATTAAATGTTCCAAGAAAAAAATTAAGGGGGTAGTGCAAATAGGGCACATGTTAACAATTGGTGACGGCGGCTTTGTATTATTCTTGCAACTCTTTTGTAAATTTGAATTCATTTACAAAATAAATTTTAAAATGGGGGTTAAAAAAAAGTGAAATGATCTTTGTTCCCATCCTGTCATAAGGGAAATCATTTTCTATTTGAACAAATATATGTTTGTGTACTCACTCTGGGAGAGATGCTGGCCATTTACATGCATTTTCTCCCTTAATCCTCTCAGTAACACCACCAGGAGGTGTTAACTCTTATCCTTGTTTTTTGTAGGAGGGGAGATGAGGCTTAGAGAGGTGTGACCCAGTCACTTGTTGGTTAGGGGCACACCAGGATCACTCTGGAATGATCTATTAGACTTTTTCTCCATATTATTATTATTATTTTTTGAACCATGGACTCAAACGTGCACTGTGTACACTATTTATAGCATCTTGCCTTTTCACTTAGCAGCATATCTTGGAGCTCTCGCCTTATCAGCACTTTCAGATTTGCTAGTTCTTTTCCAGCTGCATACTGTTTCATTGTATGGAAAAGTCCTACCTGATTTAACCACTTAGGGTTTGCCTACGTTTTCACTATTGCAAATGCTAGAGAGAACATTTTTGCATATACAGATATCTGATGAATAGAGTTACTCCATCTTAGAATGGAATTGCTAGGTCAGTACCTTCCACTTGGTTTGGAATTGCCAAGTTGCCCAAGAAGATTTGAGTTCAGCATTGTACATACTTTAGTCCATTCATGCAACATGTCTTTGTTGAACACATACTATGCACCCCCACATCTTGCTGGGTGCTGGTACAAAACAGTGAACCAGATTAAAGCTCCCTTGTTGGGAGGCTGTTAGGTAGAAAAGATGAGACATGTAAAAAAGGAGTTTGAAAAAAATAAAAATAGTAAATCCGGACCAGGTTGGATGCAAACTCACCATCATATGGAGCTGTGGTGAGATTACTGATTAGTTGTCAAATTGACTATAAGCATGCTGGAAGCTGAGGAAGAGGAGGCAATTCCATTTTTAGTTTTTTTATCTTTATACATGCAAAGTAATACAAACAATATTCTATTGTTGGATTTCTAAGACAGTTCCAATTCTGATTTTTTCATAGGCTGGGTGATGAATTCGCTTCTCTGTTTAAAAATATTCTTCCAAATCTCAAGATTTCTCCTTGAGACAAATTTGAGATATGTAATTCCTGGAGTAAAGTTTAAGTCTTTTCAAGATCCTTGGCCTAAACTTCAATGGACATTTAAACTGTCCCCTCTAGAAATTTGCTCTTTAAAGGGTCTTTTGGTAATTCCTAGTTTTGAGGGTGGTGGTGATAATGACTCCAACCTTTTGGATATCTCACCCTGTATTTCAAATTCATGGTAGGACTCCTTTGCCTAAGAAAATGAGGGCTCAGATCTCTATTGTCTGCTTTGTTTTTCTCCTCAGGAATGCCTGGTCTGGCCCAGATTAAGACTGCAATGCAAATTGCTGCTGGGTGCTGTGAACACAACCTTGGGGTATAACCTTGGAGGATTTATCTGAAGAACTTTCTCTTCTAGACCATTTTTATTATCTTAAAGATTAAGGAGTCCACTCATTCATTCATTCATTCATTCAGGCAGCACGTATTTATTGAGGCCCGTTGCTAGGTGCTAGGGACACAGCAGTGAACAACACAAATTACTGCTCCTCACCCATGCAGCTTACAATCTAATGGAGGAGACAGAGTGTATTTGAAGACATTAAAAAGGGATAAATGCTGGGAAAGAGAGTGGGAATTGTGAGCAGGTTCAAACGTAACCCTGGTAGAGGGGCGAGGAAGCCAGGTGAAGGTAGACCTGAAAGATGAATAAAAATTAAGCAGACTGAGTTGTCAGGCCTTGAACAAAATAATATAACAATCAAAAAAAAAATAATATAACAATCAAGGGGGAAGCCCTGGGGTCTTGGACACGCCATCTTGCCTTCTCTCATTACTCCCTAGCTCAACAGAACTGAGTACAGTAGTTCCAACTTATCTGCAGTTTTGCTTTCCACAGTTTCAGTTAGCCATGGTCAATCATGGTCTGAAAATATTAAATGGAAAATTCTAGAAATAAACAATTCCTAAATTTTAAATTGTGCACCACTCTGAGTAGCCTGACAAAATCTCACGCCATCCTACTCAGGGTGTGAGTCATCTCTTTGTCCCGCTTCCCCAGGCTGAGTATGCTTCCCGCCCCTTAGTCTCTCAGTAGCCATCCTTGCCATGCCTCTGTTCATTTTACTTTATGTTAGCCCCAAAGCATAAGAATAGCGATGCTGACAATTCAGATATGCCAGAGAAGCCATAAAATGCTTCCTTTAAGTGAAAAGGGGAAAATTCTTGACTTAATAAAGAAAGAAAAAAATCATACGCTGAGGTTGCTAAGATCTATGGTAAGAATAAATCTATCAGTGAGATTGTGAAGAAGGAAAGAAAAATTTGTGTTATAGTTTTGCTATCTTACCTTAAACTATAAAAGTTATGGCCACAACCCTGGCCAGGTTTTCTCAGTGGTTAGAGCATTGGCCTGAGCACTGAAGGGTCACTAGTTCGATTCTGGTCAAGGGCACGTACCACGTATGTTGGTTGTAGGCTTGATTCCTGGCCCTGGTGGGGGCATGCAGGATGCAACCAGTGGATGTCTCTCTGTCTCTGTCTCTCTTCCTCCTTTCCATTCTCTCTAAAAATTCAATGGAAAAAATATCCTTGGGTGATGATTAACAACAACAACAACAAAAGTTATGACCACAGTGCATAATGAGTGCTTAGGTAATATGGGAAAGGCATTAAATTTGTGGGTGGAGGCCATGAAGAGAAAAAGTGTTGATGAACAGCTTCGGACAGCATTGAACCCCACCTGACATTAAGAGGCAATGCTTTTAATGACTTTCTCAAAGCTTTGGTCATTGAACAGGTGGTTTTAAAGGCTGTATACAGTATCTACAATAATGATAACCCTGCATCCAAACATTGTTTTTCATTTAAAAAACTCTGTATAATTGTTCTTGGTAGAGCTATTTAAAATTCTGGATGAAAATCAAGAGAATAAAGAGCATGGTAGTTCAAAAAAAGAAAAAGAAAGAAAGAAAAAGTGTTGGCTCTACCCGGTTTGGCTCAGTGGATAGAGCATCGGCCTGCGGACTGAAGGGTCCCAGGTTCAGTTCTGGTCAAGGGCATTTACCTTGGTTGCGGGCACATCCCCAGTGGGGGGTGTGCAGGAGGCAGCTGATTGATGTTTCTAACTCTCTATCCTTCTCCCTTTCTCCCTGTAAAAAATTAATAAAATATATTTTTTTTAAAAAAAGAAAAAGTGTTGATATTGAGGGCAATGTGTTGCACCAGAAAGCATTGAGTCTGTATGAAGACTTCAGAAAGGGATCTGAAGCAAGTGACACCAAGCAATTTACTGCAAGTAAAGGCTAGTTACACAGACTCAGGAATAGGTTTGGCATTTTATCATCTCACATCATCATGAGAAGAAGAAGGGTGAGTACAGAACAAGATATTTTGAGAGAGAGACAGAGACTACTACATTCACATAACTTTTATTACAGTATATTATTATAATTGTTCTATTTTATTCTTAGTGTTTACTAAGAATCTCTTACTGTGCCTAATTTATTAATTAAACTTTATCATGGGTGTGGTTAGGAAAAAACATAGTATAATGGGGTTCAGTAGTATCAGAGGTTTCAGGCATCTACTGGGGTCTTGAAATATATCCCCTGTGAGTAGAGGGGGAGCACTACTGTAATCACTTTCCAAAGCCCAGCCTGCAGGGAGGGTTATCAGCTTGCTGTGTATATGCACTTCCTGAAGCTTTGAGCAAGAGGGCCTGCCCAGAAGAGATAAGGACAGGTCTGCACTAGGGGGTCCATCCCCTCTATTTTATCCCACAACAAAAGAGGAGGCAGAGTCCGGATCCACAGCAAATCCAGGAAGTAGAATCCTTCCTTTCCAGTCTCTCAACAACAATGACAGTAGTTAATATTACTACATATCAGGCCATTGTGTTCAGTTTCCACATGCTTCTTATCTAACCCTCAGTAAACTTCTGAAGCAGATACTAGTAGGGCCAAGGAATTTGAGTGACCTTTCCAAGGTCACACAGATGTCAGAAGCCAATGTCCTAAGCCATAGGACCTCTTCACTATCAACACTTTGGCAGTATCCTACAACATGCATTTCCATGTATCATGTAATTTATCATAGCAACACAATGAGGAAAACATTGGGAGCCCCCTTTAAAGGAAGAAATCCAAGCCTTAGAGAAGATAAGTGCTATAGGCAACTCCTAAACCTGTGTTCCCTGACTCACCAACAAATATTTATTGAGCACCTACCATGAGCTAGGCCCTATTTTAGATCCCAATGAACAACATATAGCAATGGTCAAACATATAAATAAGGTGTCCCTCAAAGACTTATTCCAGTCAGGTAGACAATAATAAGTAAGTAATACATTGCATATTGGACGAGGATATATAGAAGGAGGATGGAAAGTACATAAGTAAGTGGAACAACAAATTGATCTCTCTCTCTCTCTCTTTCCCTCCTCTCTCTAGCTCT
Organism: Myotis myotis; assembly: GCF_014108235.1. NCBI lineage: Eukaryota > Metazoa > Chordata > Mammalia > Chiroptera > Vespertilionidae > Myotis > Myotis myotis. Next base: position 60,726,317 of record NW_023416401.1, on the reverse strand, counting down.
CTTTCTCTCTCTTATCAATAAATAGGCCCTGGCCAGTGTGGTTCAGTTGGTTAAGCATCGTCCTGTGCACCCAAAGATTGCCTGTTCATTTCAGGTCAGGGCACATGCCCAGGTTGCAGGTTGGGTCCCGGTTGGGGTGTGGGGGAGAGGCAACCGATAAATGTCTCTCTCTAAAATCAAGTTTTTAAAAAATTCAAATCAATAAATAAAAGTTTTTAAAAATAATGAAGCAGAAAGGAATTGCTTCTAATGGTTAACAGGATGTTCTTGTTGAAAATGAAAGGTGAGGAAAAAAGGAAAAGAAAATGAAAGGTGAGGAACCTACTTTGCAAATGAACATGACCTCTAATGACACTGCAATTAAGACTGAGTACTTTACAATGAGGTTCTTTCACATACTTGGGCTCTGTGAATCCCTCAGACATTCTGGGAAGTAGGCATTAGGATTATTATTATTATTCCAATTAGATGAGGAGATGACTGAGGTCCAAACTCCTTAGCATATAGAACACTCAGAGCTACTCAGAGTAGGGGGGTGGGGCTGGAGCTCGGCGTCTAGTCCCAGCTTTGCCACCAACTATTTGTGGCTTTCAGGCAAACTGCCTTCCCTTGAGTTATACATATACTTTCTATTTAGATCAGAGACGAAAGGAAGAGAGAGATGGAAACATCAATGATGAGAGAGAATCATCAAGCAGCTACCTCCTGCACACCCCTCACTGGAGATCAAGCCCACAACCCCGGCATGGGCCCTAACCTGGAATCAGGAATCGAACTGTGACCTCCTGGTTCATAGACTGATGCTCAACCACCGAGCAATGTCGGCCAGGCCTGGTTTCCCTTTTGTGTTTACATGATTGGATCTCTTCTGGAAAATGTAGCAGATTTATATAATTCTATGTACAGCTATTTTAAAAAACATTTTTAGGTATGTATTGATTTTAGAGAAAAAAACATCAATTTGTTGTTCCACTTATTTATGCATTCATTGGCTGATACTTGTGTGTGCCCTGACTGGGGATTGAACTCACAACCTTGGTGCATCGGGATGACACTCCAACCAACCGAGCTACCCTACCCAGCCAGGGCTATGTACAACTATTTTTCATTGTCAGCTCTGTATTGTATTTTCTTATCTCCTGAATAAAGTGATAATATTGAGTCTTTTAAGAAGTTTTTTTTTTTTTTTAAATATATTTTATTGATTTTTTACAGAGAGGAAGGGAGAGAGATAGAGAGTTAGAAACATTGATAAGAGAGAAACATCAATGAGAGAGAAACATCGATCAGCCGCCTCCTGCACACCCCCCACTGGGGATGTGCCCGCAACCCAGGTACATGCCCTTGACCGGAATCGAACCCGGGACCCTTCAGTCCGCAGGCCGACGCTCTATCCACTGAGCCAAACCGGTTTCGGCAAGTTTTTTTTTTTTTTTTTTTTTTTAAGTATATTGATTTGAGAGAGAGAGAGAGGAAGAAGGAGAAAGAGATAGAAAGAGGAACATCAATTTTGTTGTTTTACTTATCAATGCACTCATTGGTTGATTTTTGTATGTGCCCTGACCAGGGATCAAACCCACAACCTTGGTATATCAGGAAGATGTTCTAGACAACTGAACTATCTGCCCAGGGCAACATCAATTTGGGGGTGGGGGTGGGGGATGGGCACCTTTTTAATCAATATAATCTCTAATTTATGGAAGTGTTGTAATACTAGTACAAGGAACTCTTAAAATGTCTTTTTAATCAGATTCTCCATTTATTTACATTTTGCCCATTTGCTTTATACTCTCCTTTTCTCATATATATGCATCTTATTGTTTCTGAACCATTTAAGGGAAAACTGGTGACATTGTGTCCTTTACTCCTAAATACTTTAGTGTTTATTTCTTAACAGCAAGGACTTTTTATCTGTGTGTTTTTGGGTGATGAAACAAATGACCTTTAATCACAGAATTTTGTTGTTTCCTTTATAAACATTGATTTCCATCATGATTACAATGATTGTGATGTCACAATAAAATTTTAAGTAAACACCGTTTTACCAGTATGCAACCAGAGGAGTATTTGAAATCAGTCTACAAACAAAAGTTTTTTCTAACTTTCCATGTTCTCTGCTGCCTTTGTGTGTATATAGTAATATCTATATATTTTTTAAACATTAAGAAGCAAAATCTTGCGGGGGGTGGGGTGTGGAGGAAGAAATGGTGAAAATAAAAGCAAAATCTTTTTTCCAATTACAGACAAACAAAATCTTTCATAAAAATATTTCTGCCCTAGCCGGGTGGCTCTATTAGTTGGAGTGTTGCCCCCTACACCAAAAGGTTGTGAGTTTGATTCCTGGTCATGGCACATACCTAGATTTCGGGTTCAATTCCTGGTCGAGGTGTGTATGAGATGTAATCAATCGGTGTTTCTTTTCTCTCTCTCTCTCTCTCTCTCTTTCTCTCTCTCTCTAAAAATCAATAAAAATGTGTCCTTGGATAAGGATTAAAAATGCATACACACGTAACAGCTGATAACTCGATTGATGTTTCTTTCTTTTCAGATTTAACCCATTGGAATTATTAATTATTCAAAGTGTGTATACTTTTTTTGGAACACCGTGTGTGTGTGTGTGTGTGTGTGTGTGTGTGTGTGTGCGCGCGTGCGTGCGCTTTGTCTGCCCAACTGGGTAATCCAGCATCAATGTTTTCATTTAAGTGCATTCAATTGTCCCAGTAGCAATTCTGTGAAGGGTTCTTTTTCTATGGCTAAGGAAACTGAGGCTCAGAGAAACCAGGTGACTTATCAGTCATGGGATCTTGGAGGTAGGATTCAAAACACAGTCTGATAAAAAGCCTCCTCACCCTCACCCCCCAGGACATGGAGTCAGTGGCTCTAGGAATGCATGCTGGAGGAGAGGGTGTGGTTGGGAGATGCATATGGCATGTCCTACCACTCAGATAGTAAGAGGAACACTAGAAATGAGAGCTGGGGACCTGGGCGTTAGCCCAGCACACAGTGGGTGTGATTCCACATTCACATTTACATTCACGTGGCCAAAGCAGATCTACCGAACTCCCCTCCAAATCCACATTCTGGGAGCCTTCTTCATTTAGTTAATGAACCTCCCTTCCCATGGGTGCTCAGGATAAATCATCCTTGATGCCACTTTCCCCTTTACCCCTGGAACCATCAGCACCACTTGACGCAGTCTCCCCAGCCTATCCTAAATCCAGTCACTCTCTCACTTCCTTTAGTCACACCACGGTCCAGGCCACCAGATTCTCAGTCTTCCAGATCAGGTACCAGCCTCCTCCTCATCCACCTCCCCATTTGGGTCTGTTTAATATATGAGTTGAATCATGGTTCAAATTATGACATCCAAAGTCCAAAGTCACCACAACTTATTAGACGCTGCAAAATCTTCTCCCATCCCTAGTTATTTCTCCCTTCCTCACTCCCTCTGCTCTGGCCACACTGGCCTCTAGGCTGTCCTTCCCACAGGCCAAGCTGGATCCTGGTCTGACTCAGGCTGCATCACTTCCGTCTCCATTCTATCGTCTTCCCAGATGTGTCTATACCTGCCAGTCTCCTATTTCTTTATGTTCATTGTTTGCAGTCCCCAACCAGCATGTGAGCCCTGGGCCTCCCTGTCTGAATTCATGGTCAGGTACTGCCACACAGCAGGTGCCCAGCAAAGCCAGGCTGCCTGACAGACTTACTTTGTACAAGTCCCTCTCTTGTCTACACCTCAGTATCTCATCTGAAAAGGGGCCCTCAATTCTCCATGCCCTGACTCCTCCTGGAGTGGCTGCGAAGCTCAAATGAGATGGTGACTATGACCAATTTTTCCCCCCAAATTATAAAGTTTTGTGTCCTGGGGAAGCATCATGCCTTTATTCTTTCATGGTTCTTCTGGTGTTCATGCTCCTTTTTAAATGACAGGACTGAGGCAGCTTGTTCATTTGAACCCTCTATTTGTTATTTCTTGGAGTTAGGTTGTCTACTGTTCCCAGAAAATTCGGCCACATCCCAGAAAACTCAACGCTCTGGCATCTTAACTAGGCCTTCCAGGCATTCCTGGTGGGGCACAGACATCTTTTACCACATGACAGGCTTTGCTTATGATCAGAAAATGGAGGCCTGGCAGCCGGCTCACAGGCCCACTAGCTCATATATGTTTTTTAAAAAAATATATTTTTATTGATTTCAGAGAGGAATTAAGAGGGAAAGAGAGATAGAAACATCAATTATGAGAGATAATCATTGACTGGCTGCCTCCTGCACCCCCCCCCCCCGCCCCCCACTGGGGATCAAGCCCACAACTCAGGCATGTGCCCTTGACCAAAATCGAACCTGGGACCCCCCAGTCTGCAGGCTAACACTCTATCCACCGAGCCAAACCGGCTAGGGCCATATATGTTTTCTTTCCTCTAAAGACATACCCCTTCTTCCTGTACCAACTGACTGGAACCCAATTCTGGATGTTTGTGCCAGAGGTCAAGGAGTTCCTGCTGCCAGTCACAGGAGGCTCCACTGGTTGCTGAGTGCATTCACTTTTGTATCTCCTTAGCCTCTCTTCAGGTTCCTAGGTTGAACAAAAGCCAGTAAGTTTAGAAGCATTTGCAACTTCCAGAGAATTTGCCATTTACTTATTTGCAAATACCTGGTAAGAGATGAAGGGAGAAAGCTGTGGTTTTACTCAGAGCCTAGAGCCCAGGAGGCAGGAAACCTGTGCTCATTCAGGAATTCATTCATTCATCAAACTTGTATTGAGCTCCTGTAGGCACAGGAAATAAAGCTTGAAACAAGACAGACAGGTGTTTTCTGCCCTCATGAAGTACAGTTTGTGTGTGTGTGTGTGTGTGTGTGTGTGTGTGTGTGTATAACAAGAAAACAAAGATGTAAACAAGGAATTACGCAAAATTATTCAAACAGCTGTAAGTGCTACCAAGAAAATGAAATAGGAGTGATGGAGAGGTAGACTGTTCTGGTGGCATGGTCAGGAAAAGCCTCTCCAGAAGGTGACCTTTGGGAGAGAACTGATTGGTGAGAAGCTGGCCATGCAGAGATCTGGGCAAAGAATGTCCAGGAACATGCTTAATGTGTTTGAGGGACAGCAAAGAGGTGAGAACATGGAGTGATGTGAGGGAGGGGTGAGGCAGGAGCCAGCTATAAGGCTTTGAAGGCCATCATGTCATCATTCATTTGCTCTTTCATTCATTCAACACATTTATTGAGCACCTACTGTGTGCTAAGACACACTGAGACCCTGCCTTCACAGGCTAATGTGTAGAGATACACATAAGCAGGTAAAAAAACAAAAACAAATACAGGGTAGGGCAAAAGTAGGTTTACAGCCGTTTGTATGGAAAATAATGCCATAACTAATAAACAGTAATACAGGAAATAAACTTTCATTCTCTTAAAACTATAAATCTACTTTTGCCCCACCCTGTAAGAAGTATAAAGACCAGGTATGATAAATATTAGGAAGTGCGGTTTTCCAGTAGTTTAGTGCCCCTTTAAGGGTAGAGGAAGTTGAGACCTGCGAACAGAATGAGGCTTCTCCTGCTCCTGATGCAAGCAGACCCAAGGACCCAGGCAGCCAGGGACCTGACCGCCTTTCCTCCCCTGCTCCCCCCCCCCCCCCCCCCAAGATGGCTGATAAAGGCTGAGCCCGGAGGAAGGAAGGATTGACTAGTCTGAGAGTCCAGAACCGGGTGGCTGGCTGGCAGGGGCACCGCAGCGGCCAGGTGACCTTGCAGCTGGAGGTGGGAGTCAATGGCTGCTGGGGGCCGCTTCCCTCTCTGGGCCCCGTATCCAGACCCAGAACGCTGTTTCTGGGTCCAGGGTCGGGGTCGGGGACAGAGGGGAGACTCAGAGGGAGTCTCGTGTCTTGGGGGACCCCTGCGGGCTCCCCATTAAGTCTTGGTATCCCTGTGGGTGCTGGAACTGGCCCGAGGACAGGAGGCGCCGCCGGTGCAGGAGGGGCGGAGGGGAGGCTCCGGAGTGATTTCAAATTTCCCTCGTCCCCACCCCTCGCTCCCCCCCCCGCCCCCGGCGGCGGAGGCCGGGCTCTGAGTGGCTGCGGCGGGGGCGCCCCAGGGCGGGGGCGGGGCGAGCGCCGGGCCGGGGCTACAAGGGGACTCGGCACCGCCCCCGCCCACCGCGTCCCGCTGCCCCGCCCGGCCCGCGCGGCGTCCTCGCAGCAGCTGCCCCGGCCGCAGCCCGCGTGGAGCTCCGCGAGTCCCGGCCCGACGCCACCGCCCCACTGGCAGGCCGACGAGCGAGAGGCCGCGCCCGGCCGGCAGCGCGGGGGTTAAGGGGCCCAAGTAAACGCAGCCCCGCGATCGGCGCCGGAGATTCGCGAGCCGAGTGCCCTGCGCGGCCGCCCGCCGGCCTCCCGCCCGCCGGTCGGGACCTGTGGCTGGACCTCGGAGCCGCGTCCGAGTCGGGTTCTCGGCAGGTGAGCGCCCCGTGGTGCGGAGGGGGCTCGCCCGTCCCGGGGCGCCGGGGCTGGTGGGGGAGGGGGACACCCCAGCGGTGTGGGGACTGCGAGGAGGAGCCCCGTCCTGGGCATCTACCGGGACAGCGGCTCCCGTCCGGCTGGAGACCAGGCGTGCAAGGGGCGGAGAGGACCCCTGGCCCTACTTGGGGGAGGCGGGCAAGAAGCCTAGCATAGGGGGTGGGTGGTGCAGGGCGGAGTGTGTCTCCCAGGGATTCGAGAGGCAGGGCTCCGCTTGCTGTAGTCCAAGTCCCCGAGGAGAGAAGTTAATTCCAAGGGGGAAGACCGGGCGGCCTTCCTGGGGTCTAGAGTCGAGTGGAGGGGGTGTCCCTATGGAGAAAAGGGGAGCTCGGGGGGGGGGTTCCTTACCCGGCCTCGGCTTGTGAGGGATCCTCCTTGGGGGGGGGGGGGGGGGAGGCGGAATAGAAGAGAGTTCTGCCAAGGGGGAGGGCATCCGGCGTCCGTTCTTCTGACTTGGACCTGGGGGTTCGGTTTTATTTCCGCTGTGCGGGATAGGAAAGTGTGTGGGTGCCGGCGAGCAGGTGGGCCGGGGTGTGCGCGCCGTCGGGGCCTTGGCCGGAGGGGCGGGCCCCCGGGGGCCTCCCTGGATGAACCTCGGCGGGTGAGGCGCAGCGGGGCTGCAGGGATGCCCCGGGGCCGGTGGCGGGGGAGGGGGGGTTGCCTGACCTCCCCCGGTGCACACCTGGCCGGGAGGAGCGGCCCGGGGCGGCGCCTCCCTGCCTGGCCACTGCCTGCCCTGGGGGCTCACTTTCCATTTTTTTTTCCTCTCTTCTGGAATGAGGCTGGTCCCACTTCCCTAACCTATAAGCTGAGACTATAAGACGGCTATCTGGTACCACCTCCTAGAAGACAGGCTTCTTTACCACTGTGACTGTTTGGCGAGGGAGGGTGGATGGTGAGTCCCACTTCACAGGTGAGAAAGTGGAAGACCGAGGGCGGACTTAGCAAGTTAGCAACAAGGAGCAGCTCTGGGGCCCAGCTTTTCCTGCTGGAGTTACTCACCTGTGGCAGGGAAAGGCTGCAGGAGTTCTGGGCCCAGCCCCAGGCTGTGCTTCCAGCCTGCCCCCCCCCCCCCCCCCCCCCCTGCCCCAGGTAGGCTGGGGCCTTTGTGCTTCCACCTCCCCCCACCTGCTTCCCCATTCCCCCAAGCCCAAAGGTTCATGAATTAAACAGAATTAAACACAGTGTAAACCTTGAACTGCCTCCTGATTTCTGGATGCTGTGGTTTTTTTGGCCAACTGGTGGCAGTTGTTTTCGGGAAGCAAATCCCGGCTGGGGCTCTCACTTAAAGTGCCCAGGAGGCTGCCCTGCCTCTGCCCTCTAGGAGGCCTGCTTTGCTTCTTGAGTGGAGGCCATTGGACTCCCCAGGTGCAGACTTGATTCTTTTCTAGAGTTGAGATGGTGGTACCTATTTGATAGGAATTGCATACAGTAATCCCTCAATAAAAGTTTGCCACCGTTGGCATCATTATCTAGCACCTGGGCTAAGCAGGCTGCCCTGTTTGGGGGGGGGGCGGGGGGAGGATGCATGAATCTTTGGCCAGTGTTTAAATCTGCCCCAATAAGTCCATTGTTTCCTATGTCCTTGTTATTACTTCTGTGAAATGGGAACGTGCTAAATAACCCCAGATTGTGTAAATGAAGCCAGTTTGAGTGATTTAACCTCTAACCCCCAAATCTCCTGAGATATCTGATGGTGGAATAGTCCCTATCACATACCATATTGGGCTCGGTGGAGACTCAATGAGATAGTGCTTGACAAAGCAGGTGGTGAATATTGACATCTGTATTAATTAACCAGTAGCCCCTCTTTCAAGGGTAGCCATTAGTAAGACTTGGGGATGGAGGGAGGCACCCCTACTGGCCCCTCCTTTCCTGCCTTCCTCCACCAAGGTATTATTCCTGTTAACTATGAAAGCTTTTCCAAATCATCATCCTTGATTTGGGAGTTGGCAGGAAGGAGTGCCTTTGTTCCTTTTTGAAAGGAGCCATGGTTTTCTTTTATGGGTTGGGGACATTTTAAACTGCCCATCCTCCTCCTCCCCCCAGCTTGGGGCCTTGAATTCTTAATTTCTAGCTAAGCAAGGTCCTTTACCTTGCCCCTTTGGGGTGGAGAGGGCCGAGACAAAGGGGCCAGGTTGGGACTAGCAGCATCCTGCTCCTTAAAGCCATAGGCATAATCTCCACCCTTTGCAAATGTTTGAAGGTGGGGGGGAAGCATCTGGGAGCTGCAGGGGTCTAAGGGGAGGAGCTAGGGAGAAGAGGTTGGGGGAGGCTGCTTCCCTTTCTTCCCTTCCTCCAGCCACGTGGGGGGCCTATGACCCAGAAGTGCCTGGCGCCCCTTATCATTGCAACCCCAGAGACCTGCTTCTGATGTTGGGTTTGGGCAAGTTCTGGGAAAACTTACCTTGAGATTGAGTCCTTTGTCTCAGACCAGCTCTCATGTCAGTGCCGGGCCTCCAGGCTCAGACCCCTTTTCCAATTTCATCTTAGATGGTCCTGGCTAAATCTGAAACTCTGGGTCCTACCCTATAGCAAGCGTCCCCTCCCCAGAGCCCTTGATAGGTACAGGACCTCCGTTCAGACATGCGCTTGTGTTGAGCAAGTTTTTAAAAGATCGTGCACTTGATTTTCAGTTGGTTGGTGGACCAGGGCTGAGGAGTTCAGAAAACCTCCCTTTCCTTGCAGACCACCCCCTTTGTAAAGTGACGGATGGACTTGCCTCTCTTCTTGCGCGGGGGAGGGGGGGGGGGGGGGGGGGGCTGATGTTCTCACTGGGCCTCTTTGCAGCTGATGGAACTGAGGGCCTGGGATATCCAGTCACTTTCAAAATTTGGTGGTTAGTTCTTTTCAGAACGCTTTTACATCTGCCACTATCTCAGGACAGCGTTTGGGAGGGAAAATGCCTGGAAAATGGCAGAGGAAGCCTGCACATAGGGCTGCTGCATCCTGCTCTTTAAAACCATAGGCAAAACCCCCTCCCTCTCTCGATTTTTGTTTCCATCTGTGCAATGGGTACAAGCACACACCTACCCAGTAGAGGGCCTAGGAGGACTAAATGGAATCCAGGGCCCTTTTAGCTTAGCAAGCCACAGTTGCTCATTCACAATAAGTTAAGGGGGGTGGGGGGGGGAAGCTCTAAATATTGTAAAGATTATGTTATTTGTTGGGTCATGTTATTTGTCCCAGACAATAGACTAAAGGGGTTTGGGCTTTGAAATTAACTTTTGATTTATAGTCCTATTTGCTTCATTTATAAACCAGTGACCTGAGCCTCAGTTGTTCCATCTGAAAAATAGGGATATTGTTGGCCAATCCCAGGGGATATTGAAGTTTAAATAGGTTGAGTTGCTACAGATTAAAAAAACACACATACTGAGGGTTCAATAAATGTTGCATGTTATGCAGTAAACACTCAAATATTGGTAAGTGGTTATGATTCACTTCCTGAAAGAAATGCAGTCTCAGTTAGCATTCCTGAGTTTTCCAGGTAATAAAGAATTTGGGGACTGTTTTGTGTAGAGAATTTGAATATTTCAAAAAATTATATTCACTGTATTTCATACAAATGAAAATCAAATTCACCTTCCGATGCTAAAAGAAACAGATCATCACCTGTAAGCTCAGTCCCTAGGTACCTCATGCTTTGCTTTTGTTTTGGGGCCTCGTTTCTCCTAAGCATGGAGAAAAATGTAGTCAGGGCCAGGAGCCCTACCTAAGCAAAGGGACAAGAACCCAAGGAAAAGACAGATGGTGAAGAAAGGTGAAGTCTTAAATTTAGAAGGCACTGTTGTCACCTTGGGCCTGATGGAAGACAGTTTTGGGTAACAGTGGGAAGAGATTCTTTGGAATCTGCAACACTTTGACCAGCTTGCCTGACCAAAGTACTTAAGTCACATCACCCACAGAGATTTCCATTCATTCCGTGTGTCTATGGCCTCTGCCCTTGCAAACCCCTGCCTGTTCCCCACACCCCAACCACTCTGCTTTTTAGTTTTGCGATATAAGAATTAAACTTAAAATTTCCAGAAAATTGTCTTTTACAGTCTTTGAGATTTGTGGGAGAGCGGTAGCCATTGAAAAGATGAGCAGGAAATTAGAAAGGCATTTCCAAAAATGCCTGAGTGGACGGGTGGGCGGTAAACAGTTGTCGGCGGGGAAAGGTTCTTAGCCAATAAATTTCCTTTTGGGGTCAGGTTGATGCTGATCAGATGTGTGAAAAGAGGGGGTGTGGGGGGAGGGAGGCTCAACATGGCTGGGGACCCTATCTTAAGGTTGAGGGAATAAATTTTCTTGGATCATCATCTCCCTTCTTGGTTTTTTTTTTTCCTGCTCTCATTCTATAATTTTTATTCAGATGTTGAGCCTCCTGGCCTGGTGGAATTTCCTGTGATCATTTGTTGATTTCAGAGAGGGAGAGTAAGAGAGAAATGGAAACATAATGACAAGAAAGAATCAGTTATCGGCTGCCTCCTGCACGCCCCCTACTGGATGGAGCCCCCCCCCCATGCAGGCATGTGCCCTGACCAGGAATCGAACCATGACCTCCTGGTTCATAGGGCCACGCTCAACCACTCAGCCACACTGACTGAGTGACCATTTGCCTTTACTGTTTTATTTTCTGGGTGATACCCTCAGCTACCAAACCCTCTGTTGTGTTTTGAAGAGTTCTTGTTCTACAAATTCCGTTTGTAATGGTATCTTCATCTCGTTTTTATCTCCCTGAGAAGATTAATTCTAGTGTTTAGTGATCCCTTTAATATTTATTTCTGAATATAGTGTTTTTTTTGTTTTGTTTTGTTTTTTACTGTTTTCAAACTTTATCACCGTATTTGAGAGCAACCAAAATTGTCTGGGACTTGAGTACTGAAGGATTTCTTTGTGAGACAATGCCTTGAACTTGTCTTTTGGTTTCCCAAGATCTGAAGGAAGTTCTTGGTTGTTGGGTCTGTCTTATTTTTCAGAGCAGAGGAATCTTCTGGTGCCCTGCCTAGGAGGTACAGGCCTGGCTGTAGGGGATACTGCTGGGGGGGGAGGGAGGTCTCCGTCTGCCCTCAGTCGTCTCCTCTGTTGCATGCTGGGTGGAGGACTGGTTGCCTCTAGAACAGGCTGGAAAAGGGGAGCGGGGGTACCTATTTCTTATCTATACTTCCCTGCAGCCCCACCTTAGGTTAATTTGGCCTCTTCCTAAGTAGCATTTATTTCCAGTTGCATTTGCTTCCTGTTGCAAGTAAACATGCTTGGACCACCACTGGGGCTGGTTCCCAGGCTTTCACTGGACTTGGCTCCTGGAGAAGGGATAATGCCTCTTGGTCAGTTTTTCCGGCAGCCAGCACAGTGCTGGGCCCCTGGCACCTGGCGCCTTGGCTGTGTTCTGTAACTTGGCTAAAGCAGCAAAAGCAGGCATTGCTCTGAGTGCCGTGTAACTGCAGCAATGGAACCACAGGAGACATTGAGAGCGAGTAGGAGGAAACCAGCTCACCTGGGATGCGGTGAGAAATGGAGTGTTAACTAGGCTGGATGCCTGAACAGGCAGGTGCTGTTGACAGATTTGCAGGGTTGTTCTGGATTTTCCTGGGTTACATGGGAGGCAGTGTGCAGCTGGATTTGGAAAATTCTGAGCAAATGTGTAGAATCTTGTCTTGAGCTCTTGGCAAAAGGGTATCTGTAGTATAAGAATAGTATAGATTTTGGGATGAACCAATGTTGTTATTATTGCAACTGTCTCCTAGCTTTCTTTTCCCTACACCCTCTCTGAACCCACTGGCAGCTGCATGAAAACAGGGGTTATCTGGCCTTTGTCTGCCTTTGATTCTCAGAGCTGAGCATGGTTCCTGACCCTTAGCAGGAACCTCCTATCTGATGAATGGGTAAGAGTGGCCTTTCCCAGTGTCTTAAACTGTCCTAGGATGTTATGTGTTGAGCTATATGCACAGTTATATTAAATATTGATATATGATTGCTCTAATACTAAATATTGTCACCATTACATAAGGCCACACAGCTAGCGAGGAGTGGAATCTTGACTGAATGCTGTTAAATTTCTTTGAGACCCTAGTCTCCACTTGGCTTGGAGCCACAAAGCTGGTAGGATGCACGGATGTGTTGGGTTAAGATGCTTTGTCTGCAGGCCTGCTACACTGCACCACCGTGCTGAGAGGGGTAGACCTGGAACCTGTTACCCTACCTCAGGTAACTTTTTGGTTTTTCAAAAAATATTTTAAGCCCTAGCCGGATTGGCTCAGTGGATAGAGCGTCGACCTGTGGACTAAAGGGTCCTAGGTTCTATTCCAGTCAAGGGCACATGCCCAGGTTGCTGGCTTGATTCCCAGTAGGGGGTATGCAGGAGGCAGCCAATCAATGATTCTCTCTTATCATTAATGTTTCTATCTCTCTCTCCCTTCCTCTCTGAAATCAATAAAGATAATTTTAAAAAATTGATTTTTAGAGAGAGGAAGGGAGAGGGAGAGAAACATCCATGCAAGAGCAATGCATCAATTGGCTGCCTCCAGCACACCCTTTACTCCGAATCCAGCCTGCAGCCCAGCACGTGCCCTAACCAGGAATAGAACCGTGACCTCCTGGTTCCTAGGTCAATATTCAGCCACCAAGCTAAACTGGCAGGGCTAGTTACCTCATTCTTCTTCTTTTTTTTTTTTTAAATATATTTTTATTGATTTCAGAGAGGAAGGGAGAGGGAGAGAGAGACAGGAACATCAATGATGAGAGAGAATCATCAATTGGCTGCCTCTTCTGCACGCCACACACTGGAATTGGAGTCTGCAACCTGGGCATGTGCCCTGACTGGGAATGGAGCCATGACCTCCTGGTTTATAGTTCGATGCTCAACCACTGAGCCATGCCGGCTGGGCAGTTACCTCATTCTTAACCTCTCAGCAGTGTTCCCCAGTTTAGCTGTATATACTTTGGCCAGTCTCTATTGGCCATTTGTTGCAGCTTTTGCTATGACACATGGAACAGCGTGACTGTCCTTGCATACAGGTCTTAGAGCTTTGGGCCAGGTCAGTTTTTAGCAGTAGAATCCTGTGTGACAGGATACGGACAGTTGTCATATGGACAGGTCATACTATTAGATTGTTAATAGGCTTAATCAGTACCTCCACTGTTGGTTTATAGATGGGTTGAGATTTAAGGCATTGGAGGTAGCAATGGGTGTAGCCCACTGTGAGGAGCAGAGCCAAGGCAGTCACTTTTCAGAAAATTGGCCCTCTGCCTCCCTTTCCTCCTTGGGAGAGGGCAGAGGGCTCTTCCATGTTGTTTGTCAAGAGGCACACATGGTCCCAAGAGCAGGCATGGCAGCTGCCAGGATCTCCTGCTCCTTCATGCTGGCCCACTCGGAATGAGTTTACTTTTGGGTTCCCTCTGCATCTGAACACCTTTCCAAGGATTTCCCAAATAAACTGTAGGGGAAGGAGGCTGGTTGTTAGCATTTTGTTTATAGAGGGTAAAAAGTTTGACTATAAACTCCAGTTTAATGTGCCATAGCTGTTGAGATCTTTATGTTCCTAGTTTATTTTTCCCATGAATTACCTAAGAAGTAATGGTACATTGGGTGTGGAGAGAGCAGAGCGCCTGAAGAATGGCTTCTCTGTGTACAACACATCCATCAGCAACTTGGGCTTACTCCTCACGGGTGGCAGAACACTATGGCCTTCCTGTGACATTACGCCCTATACATGAAAAAATAAATAAGTACATAAATAAATATTATATCTGTGGTTACAAAGAAAAAAGAAGTAATGGTACATAATTTTATCCCAACCCATTAACAAATATATAAGTGCTTGTTAGTATTTTGCTATTATGAGCAAGAATGCAAGGAATATCTTCACATAGCCAATAGTTTGCCCTTGTCCAATTTGACCCCCTACTGGGATCAATTCTTTTTTATTGATTTCAGAGAGGAAGGGAGAGATAGAAACATCAATGATGAGAGAGAATCATTGATCAGCTGCCTCCTGCACGCCCCCTACTGGTGATAGAGCCCGCAACCCGGGCATTGTGCCCTTAGTTGGAATCGAACCTGGGACCCTTCAGTCCGAAGGCTGATGCTCTATCCATTGAACCAAACTGGCTAAGGCGGGATCAATTCTTTTGATAATTCTGATAAATATTCCAAGGCCCAGTGTTTACTGTATAAAGACCTAGAGGCACTGAGCAATTCTCAAATGCCTTCTGAGTCATCAGGGGATGAAGGGATACTTTGCTTTGTGTGAGGCATAGCTGGGAAGTCTGGCAAAATGGCATAGGGAATGGGTTATTTCCATGTCTCAGGATTTTGTCACCTACATTGGGATCCTTAGCGCCAATTACCTAGGGCAGTGGTCGGCAAACTGCGGCTCGCGAGCCACATGCGGCTCTCTGGCCCTTTGAGTGTGGCTCTTCCACAAAATATCGACTTCTGTGCATGGGCCATGAAGTTTCAATCGCACTACGTGTGCGCCCGCACATGGTATTTTGTGGAAGAGCCACACTCAAGGGGCCAAAGAGCCGCATGTGGCTCATGAGCCGCCGTTTGCCGACCACGGACCTAGGGAATTAATTAGGCCGGGTCACTTCATTTTACAGATAATAATAACACTGGGGTTTGAGAAAAACACTGGGGGCTTTTGCTTTCCTGTGAATCTGTTCTCTTCTGGAATTTAGGGGTTATTTCCTTATCAAGCAAAGGCAATGAACTGGGACCTTGTGTTCTGCTCTCTGGCCCCCTTGCCTTTGTACTTAGCCTCCCCCTGCCTGGTGCCTCCCTGTTCTCTACGCACCTGGGTGGTGTTCTTCCCTGGGCTTAACTTTATATTTGCCACATTGTTATAAAGATGTTTTCAAGTTCTGTCCCTTGGATTAGGCCTAAATCTCCATCATTTTGTTGCTGTGTGATCCTGGGCAGGGGGTCTGCTGATCTGCCTGCTCTGAGATTCAGTTTACTCATCTGTAAGGTGGGACAATCAGAAGTAGTTTGTTTTTTTGGTGAGGTACATAATGATTGGTCAATCTCAGCTCTTCTTTTGGAATCTTGGACAGTGGGGACAGCTAAAAAAGACCTGAGCCCTTCAAGGGAAAGGTTCAGAAGGCTAGATTCCCCTCCCATAGGTTGTGGAGAAGGCATTTTTTAAAATAGGGGAGGTGGGAATATCTTCCAACCTCTCCCTTTTTATTTCAGAGTCTCACTTCCTAGTAATACCCTCCAACCTCCCTTCCTGCATTGTGAGTTTAATTAATGCAATTAACATTTACAAGGTGCTGTTGCCAGCCTGGAGGAAATGAATGACATCACTTCTCAGCTTTATAGAAGGGTTGGGGGGAGTTCCTGGGCTTCCTCCCAGGGTCTCATTGGGGGTGCCACTCATCCTTATGTCTGCCACATTGCATTTGGACACGTCTGACCTGGTTCAGTCGGAACACAAGCACCGTTCACTAATGAGGCAGGGCCTTGCAGGAAGAACCTTGAGGGTGAGCCCACCTCGCACGGCTGCCCACCCCTCAATCACATGCTGGGAAAGGGTCAGAGTTCACCCTGCCGCAGGAGGTTAGATCACCACCTCCTGTCAAGCTAAACACTCGGTTGGTATATCATGTCCCTCAGCCAAAAACCTACAGCCCCTGAGATGGAGGCTGCATTGTTAGAACCTTATAATATATTCTCCGTGGCCTTGTTTCCTGTACAGCAGTTACAGCACGTGCCCTGGACTGCCTGGGCATGCGTCTTGGTGCTGCCACTTTGTTGAGTGACTTAATGAATCTGAGCCTGTGGAGCAGATTGATAACAGGACCTGCCTCAGGATGGGGGACAGGATAAGAGATGTTTGTACTGCCTTTAGCTGAAGTAGGAACTGGGGAACTGTGACTACAACAGTGGAGTGACGAGGTGCAGTTCGAAAGCTGCTATGCCAGCCATTCTGGGAAAAATCTCAGGAAGGTGCCACCTCTTTCAAGGAGGTAACCCAGCCAATTTTTCCTCTAGCCCTGGAACGATCACACTAGATAAAGCAGTTGGCTCGTGTTGGGGGAACACGTTATCCGGAAAATGCCAATCTTGAATCACTAGAAGCCAAACTGAGATAACGTGCGATGAGGTGAGGGAGATGTGTATCTGTCCTTACCCACCCGTCCCTAGCGCTAATTTATTCCTGTTGCCAAGGGCATGCATTTTCTTATTTAACGTCCCTTGGACGATTGCACTTCAAGGCACATTGATCAAGTATGTCTTATGTTACTTAACCTCTCTGCCTCAGTTTGCTCATCTATACAATAGGGATAATAGTATTTACCACATTTAATAATGAAATGAATTAATACAGGTGAAGCAGAGAAGAATGCCTGGCATCTAGTAAACACTGAAAGTTAGTCTGTTATCAGGCGAGTGGATTTGTATATTTACTTGAGGAGCAAAGGCCTGTGGGAGAAACCTTCCCGGCTTTTGAGATGTGGTTTCTGAAATCTGAGTAATAAGGAGGCAGGTGGTAGGGAGATGGAAGGACTTCAAGGCGGAGGGAACAGCAGCAGTACACACCTGGAGGCTGGCTTTATCTGTCTCTGTCGAATGTGGACAGGGAGAGAGGGCATGGGCTGGGTGCTGGTTGTGGCAGAAAGGCAGCCGGGGCAGTTAATGTTATCGAAACCCTCCAGTGAAAACTACAGAGAGCAAATATTTTATGAAATCACATGGAATTATGCACCTGGAAAGAGCATTTTTACCTGCCCCGCTCACCCAGGGCACTCAGGTAGAAGGTTGGTTTTCTTCCCTGAATCTTCCTCCAGGTCCCATGGATCTGGTTCTAGGGGCAGATGTTTCCTGAAGGTGGAGATCTGGCTTTGTAAGTGCTCTGCTCACCAGTCCCTCAGGCAGGCCTGCAGCACAGATTGGCAGTGCTGAGCCCTGGGGGGAAGCCTGAGGTGGTTAATCATTGCTGGCGCTGGGCAACAGCTCACCTGGGCCTGTCTAGTCAGTTGACCCCGTGAGGAGCTGTCTGAGGGAACTCTGGGTCCCCCAGATGAGAGGGAAGTCATGCACTTTGATTCGGCATATGATCTGCTACCAGCTCCTGATTAGAAACCATGTCTACCCCTCCACAGAGCTCCTGGTGTCTTATACCCAATGGCCCAGCCTCCCACCTTTTGCCAGGTTACTTAGTTCCCTGGTTTGGCCTGGAGTGAAGTGCAGGAAATTATTACTTTGAACCACACTCCAGCAGTTTTCCTGGGATTCTGTCTGCTTGATCTCGCCGGAACAGGCCATAGGTCAGGTAGCCTGTTCTAATTCCAGGTCAGCGCTTGGGAGGGAAAGGTGCTGAGAGGCAGCCTATTAGGCAGGGTCAGGCATTCCTTTCCCTGGGGCTGGTGAGATTCCGTAACACGTGTTGAGAAACTGTGAACCTGCACAGCCTAGAACCAAGGGGGGTAAATATTACATTGTACTCCCCATCAGTATATACATTTATAACCAGAACAGTGTCTCTGTTGTGTTTTTGTTTTTTTTTTTTGTTAAGCCTTGCCTGAGGATTTTTTTAATTGATATTTAGAGAGAGTGGAAGGACATTTTTTTTCCCCATTGATTTTTTTCAAGAAAGTGGAAGGGAGGGGGAGAGACAGAAGAGAGACACATAGATTGGTTGCCTCCCACACATGCCCTGAATAGGGCTGGGGATTGAGCCTGCAACCTAGGTATGTGCCCTTGACTGCAATCGAACCTGGGACCCTTCAGTCCTCCGGCCCACTCTCTATCCACTGAGCCATACCGGCTAGGGCCAGAACATTGCCTCTTTAACTTGCATATTAATCATCCATGGAGCTTGTGAAAATGTCTGTCCTGATTTAGTAGGTCTGGGATGGTGCCCGAGATTCTTCAGTTCTAACTGGCTCCAGGTGATTCGAAGGGCACTGGTCCCTGGGCCATGTGGAGAATAGTGGAGGTCTAGTTGCCCGACACCCATGCCTGGGGAATGAACAGTTGCAGAGGGTGGAATCTGGGGACCCCCCCCCCTCCACCCAATGACAGTGGGAATCCGCCTGGGGGTGCTATAGGCCCCTGAGACTGAGCCCCACAGCGCCCCCTGGTGGGTACGACACCAGCGTCACCACTGCAGCCCTGTATACTAGATGGTTCTAGAAGGAACCCCGGCATGCCAGTGTGAGTCATCTTGCATTTCGTGTCATCTGGCTTCCTGTGTAATCTGTCACTGCATGGTAAGTCTCTGAGACAGGGCTCCGGGTCCGTAGTGTCTGTAGGCAGCCATCTGCTGGGGAAGCTTTCCCAGGCCTGGTTCCACGGCATGAAGGTGTGGTAACTGCGTCATGAAGGTGTGTTACCACGTCATGAAGGTGTGGTACCAAATACTTCTGGAATTGTTTTGGGGAAACTAAGAAATAGGAGTCTGCCCCTGGCTAGATAGCTCAGTTGGTTAGAAGGCCGTCCCAATAAGCCAAGGCTGCCCTGGCCAGCTTGGCTCAGTGGATAGAGCGTCAGCCTGTGGACTGAAGGGCCCCAGGTTCGATCCGGGTCAAGGGCACATGCCTGGGTTAGAGGCTCGATCCCCAGTAGGGGGTGTGCAGGAGGCAGCTGAGCAATGATTCCCATTATTGATGTTTCTATCTCTCTCTCCTCTCCCTTCCTCTCTGAAATCAATAAAGAAATATATTTAAAAAAAAAATAAGTCAAGGTTGTGGATTTGATTCCTGGTCATGGCACATGTAAGATTCAAGCAATTAATGCATAAATAACTGGAACAACAAATTAATGTTTCTATTTCTCTCTTTAAAAAAATTAATATTTTAAACAAAAAAAGAGGAAGAAACAAAAAGTCTGAGGGCCTCACCCTGTACTTAGGCTCTAATTTTGCAATGGCCCCACTTCTTAGATGGGATTTTTTTGACTTAACAGTAGTAAGGTCTGTGTGTCTGTTTTCCTCTTCTATAAAATGGCCCACAATGACATTAGGAGGGTGGTTGAAATGAAAGGTACAGGTTCTTACTGCCAACAGATGTTATAGGTGGTGGGCCAGGTCGAAGGGCACTTAGCCCATAGCTGGGTAAGTGATGGCGCATTTACCAGGAGGAGCAGCAGCAGGAAGACAAAGGCCCAGAGTGGGGTAAGGCTGGAGCAGATTGGGGGCATGCCTCCTGCTAACTGTCCCAGTCCTTTGCCTGTGCTTCCTCTTATCCCTTCCCTTCTTGGGAACTTGGGACTCAGCCTCAGCTGGTGAGGGTGGAGAGGAGAGAGCGACAGGCAAGCAGACCAATGGGTCCCTGAGGTTGGGGTGGGGCGGGGCTTGTGCTGCCATGGAGAAGAGAGAAGCTGTTCTGTGGGGGAGGAGGGGGCGGTAGGAAGAGGACCTGGAGATTGAGGGAAAGGGAGAGAGCAAACAAAGGGGTCAGGAGGGAAAATAATGCACTGGCTTCCTGAGGCCCCACAGAAGCTGGGCAGGGAGAAGGGGCCAGGGGCAGAGGGGACCAAGGCCAGCGGCAGTCAAGGCTGAGGCGCAGGCGGTTACTAAATGGCATTGTTTGAAGTGGCCAGCTAATTGCACAGAGCAGCCTGAGCCTCAGACCAAGGCCCAGCCTCCTGGGTGCTGGCGTCTGAGCCTTCGGGCAGCCTGGCCACATGGAACCAAGTCCTGAGCCTCCGAGTTTGGTGAGGGGGGCAGGCTATGGGGGCAGTCTGGGTGGGATCCTTGGGAAAGGAGTATCATCCTGAGCCTATGTCCTAGGGTTTCTCTTGGCCTGAGGGCATAGAACCATAGGTGGGAAGTTTGCGGGTACGCTGCCCCTCTAGCCCTTGCTTCACTGCTACCCTATCCATTCTGACCCTCTCACAGGAAACAATGAAGGGAGACACCAGGCCACTCAGCAGAGAGGAGGATGCCAGCGGGAGGGAAGACTCCATCATCACCAATGGGGACTGCAGCAACCAGTCTTCTGACTCCAAGGACGCGCCGTCACCCCCGATCTTGGAGGCCATCAGCACCCCGGAGAGCAGAGGTGGCGGGGCCTGTGGGGAGGTGGGGTGGCACAGACCCTGGACCGCAGCTGGGACGTGAGCCTCCCTCTGAGCAGGCTGCAGGCAGATTGTGGGGAGAGGGTCTGGTCCCCGACTGCCTGCCAGGGAAGGGAAGAGGAGGATATAGGCAGAGCCAAGCCCATTTATCATCCCTGCCACAGCCCTTGGCCTCCTTCCTCTCCTCACCTCAGCTGAGACTTTGAGGTGGTGACATCCCTGTTTTGTTTTGTTTTTCCCCCAGTCACAGTGGGGGTGGTTGCAGCATAGGCTAGGGCAGCCGTGGGCAAACTACGGCCAGCGGGCCGGATCCGGCCCGTTTGAAATGAATAAAACTAAAAAAAAAAAAAAAGACCGTACCCTTTTATGTAATGATGTTTACTTTGAATTTATATTAGTTCACACAAACACTCCATCCATGCTTTTGTTCCGGCCCTCCGGTCCAGTTTAAGAACCCATTGTGGCCCTCGAGTCAAAAAGTTTGCCCACCCCTGGGCTAGGGTCTTTGGCTCTTCTGGGACCCTGTTCCCTGGCATCTGGACTGACTGGGAAGAAAATCACTCAGGCTGGAGGGGGCTGAGGCTTACCTTTCCTTGCCTCAGCAGTTCCCCAGGTCACACGACCTGGGATCCACCTCACTGAGATTGTTTAACCCAGATGGTTAAGAAAATCCTGTATTGCCCCATCCTGTTATTGACAGCGCCTCACATTGTACTGTCTGATAGAACTTTGCAAGGGTGAAAGTGTTCTATTTCTGTATTGTTCACTACAATAGCCAGTAGCCACATATGAGCACTTAAAATGTGGCTGATGTGGGAGGCACTGGATTGTTCATTTAAATGTAGTTAGTGCCCCTGAACTGGGCAGCACAGTTCTGGAAGGACTTTGATGCCTTCTCTCATGAGAACCTCTAGTTTTGTTTTGGATCTTATAAAGTGCCTGGCCCATGCTGCCCCTTCCACAAAACATAGACTGCGTTTCTCTTTCCTCCACAGGCCGCAGATCAAGCTCACGATTGTCCAAGAGAGAGGTCTCCAGCCTGCTAAGTTATACTCAGGTATGGGCCTACTATGCCTCTTTCAGGATTCAGAGTTATTCCCTTTAGCTTTCATTAAATGGGGTACACAAGGTCCACCTAAATGGGTGCCTCATAAATATTTGTTGAATGATGAATCTGAGGACTGCTAGGCACACAGTACTTTGCACAACCTCACACTTAGCATGCCATGTGCTGCCGTTGTATGCCAAGTTTTTTTAAAAAATCATAAACCTTTATTTTACTAAATTATGAAGTCTTTTATTAGCTGCTTCCTGCATAATTTTTTTTAAGAAAAATATATTTTATTGATTTTTTTTTTTTTTACAGAGAGGAAGGGAGAGGGATAGAGAGTTAGAAACATCAATGAGAGAGAAACATCGATCAGCTGCCTCCTGCACACTCCCCACTGGGTATGTGCCTGCAACCAAGGTACATGCCCTTGACTGGAACCGAACCTGGGACCATTGAGTCCGTAGGCCGACGCTCTATCCACTGAGCCAAACCGGTTAGGGCTCCTGCATAATTTTTGAAATTACTTTTTTCTCAATCTGGATAGTCAGTTAAATTGATACATTCCTAATGTAGCAAAATGTCCTTTTATTCCTGGAATGAGTTCAATTTTAACTTGGGCACATTATGTTTTGAATTTGGTTTACACTTTAGCATCTACACATGAATTAGACAGATTTTATTTCTCATAATGTATCTGTGTCTGGTTTTGATGCACATTGGAAATAACTCACCTGGCTTGTTCTAGGGAATTTTTTCGCAGTCATTGCAATATCAGAGTTTCTACTTGTTCAGTTTTTTTCCAAGTTACAGTTTTTCCTGACATTATTTGTGCCTTCTGTCTTGTTAATTCCCTTAGAGTTTTGTCAATTGGTTAGCTTTTTTCCAAGAACTAGTGTCAGGCAAAAGGGACAAAGTCATGATAAAAGTGGACAAATGAAAGCTCGCCCTTATTACAGCTTCCATTCTGGTGGGCACCCAGCTGATGGGGGGGGGACAGTGTGCTGGATGGCAGATAGTTATCAGTAATAGTAATGAAGTCTCCTGCCTGAGCAATTTCTCAGTGCTGGCCATGGGTGAAATGTGCTATAACCCTGTTGTTTCATAAGGGAAGTACTGTTGCTCCAATTTTATTTTATTTTATCCTCACCTGAAGGTATGTTTTTACTGGAGAGACAGACAGAAACAGAGAGAAAGGGAAAGAGAAAGATAAACATCAATGTATGAAAGAAACATTGATCAGTTGCCTCCCCATACACATCCCAAATGAGGATGTACCCTGACTGGGAATTGAACCAGCAGCCTTTCATTATATGGGACGACACTCCAACCAAGTGAGCCACACCACCCAGGCTGTTATGCCAATTTTAAAGACTGGGAATGCACATACTGAAGGCCACACAGTTGAGTCTTGGGTCAGGTCTCCCTGCTAAGGATAGCCAAATTAAGGTGTAGACCAAGAAGTCTTCATGATGTATATTGGCATCACACAATTTCTTTGGTTTTCTGATTCCACTGGGGTTTTATCTTTCAATCATGTCTTGAATTCATGATCCTATGGTTTGAGCCATTGTAAAATTTGTTTGGAACCAAATTAGGTAGTTGAAAATATTTTTAGGTCTCTTGGACCAACATTAAGATTGTTGATTTTAATATGATTGACTATTCATTTTTAAGTTATTTTGGTTTTATAACCTGTTCATGATATCCTGAAGCACATGTTTCATTTATAAAGGATCTGACGGGTGATGGAGATGGCGATGAGGAAGATGGAGATGGCTCTGACACTCCAATAATGCCAAAACTTTTCCGGGAAACCAGGACTCGATCTGAAAGCC
Source organism: Myotis myotis (assembly GCF_014108235.1). NCBI lineage: Eukaryota > Metazoa > Chordata > Mammalia > Chiroptera > Vespertilionidae > Myotis > Myotis myotis. The sequence continues at coordinate 60,702,906 of NW_023416401.1, read as the reverse complement.
CAGCTGTAAGTCCCCACCCTGAGCCAAGGCACCATCTCAAACCACTCATAGGCCTGTATTAGAAAAAAACATGTTTTGGATCTCCTAGCAGTGGTCGGCAAACCGCGGCTCGCGAGCCACACGCGGCTCTTTGGCCCCTTGAGTGTGGCTCTTCCACAAAATACCGACTTCTGCGCATGGGCCACGAAGTTTCAATCACACTGTACGTGCGTGCTCGCATGTGGTATTTTGTGGAAGAGCCACACTCAAGGGGCCAAAGAGCCGCATGTGGCTCACGAGCCGCGATTTGCCGACCATGGTCCTAGGGGGACTTTGAAGAGAAGTAAACAGTTTTAAAAGTAGAAAAATGCTAGCAAGGCTTATGAAATATCATTGTTTTCTTTCACATGGTAGTTTTTAAACTCTTAAAACGCTCTTGGAGGTGCCCAAGGGTGATAGAGTTGGCAGGTGTTTGGCTCAGTGCCAGTTACCTATGCGAGTCACTTCTTTGGGTGGATTCTGTGAATGGAATGGACGATACATACTGCTTTCGGGCAACCCAGTATGTTAGCGAGCCGGCTAACTCTTGCTGACCATTGCAGGTGCAATTTGTAATCTCACTCTGCTCTAGGATATGATGTGTATCATCCCCCTTTTTGTGGACGAGAGAAGATTCTGGTAACTTACCAATGGTTCAATATTAACTATTCTGTAGAATTCCAACACAGGTCTGCAACCCCCAAGTTCATGCCACTTTGAGAAAGAAGCCCAAGGCTTTCCATCCATCTTGAGGATCCAGTAACTTCCTGAAGAATGCAATAACTATTCTCATGCTTTTTTGGGGAAAAACATGTTTCATTGCGAGTAAACTTGGATTTTATCTTTCAATCCAATTTACAGGTGCCAGTTTCAGCTGTGACAGGCAGTGGGGTCTGCTGTGGAGTGTCTGACAGCCCTGCTGGCCATCCTAACCCCTTATCGCATGAGCTGGGGAGTGTCTGGGTGGGAAGTTTGCAGTCTAGATTCTTCCCTACCCCCACTTACGTCCCTCATGCACTTCTGTTGACCTGAAACTACCTCTTCAGCCCAGTCCTCTGGGCCCCCTGCGCGACACCGCATGCCTGCAGTCACCAAAGGCCTCGTGCTTATCCTCTCTTGCTTCTAGGTCCGAACCCGAAATCACATCAGTGCCTCTGGCCGGGAGAGGCACAGGCTCTCCCTCCGTTCCACCCGAGGCCGGCAGGGCCGCAATCACATGGACGAGTCCCCAGTGGAGTTCTCAACTACCAGGGTTGGTTCCCGGATGCCCAGACCCCTGCCCCCACCTCTAAATGGAAGATCTCACTGCACCATGAAAGTAGCCAGTGTCTAACCCTAACCGGCTTCTGTTCTTCACACTCCTCTGCTTTTCAGGGTCTTGCCTTTCCTTTCTCTCCTGGGTGCTGGGTAAGCTTCTCTTCAGCCTGGTGACCTACCTCTCTGGCCTGATCCTGGATGGAACTGTGGTGGGAATGCAAGAATTACCCGATGACTGGGATCTTGCCCCTCCTTGGAAACGAGCTATAAGCCACTGACTTCCAAAACTCTCTTGTCTCCCTGGTTATCTTCACTGACTGTCTTGAACACCCGTAGGGGTTACAGCAACTCTCCACTCCTGTTGCAAGTTTGGGCACACAGTGTAAGCACTTAGGAAGCCAGTGGTCCTCTCTGAGCGTGGCTCTGTGTGCCTCTATGTGAGCATTGCTCATTCTATGCCTCTGTCCTCAACTGTCTGTTTTGATGGGAGTGGCTTTGCTCTCTCCCACCACTTATGGGATACTTGGTCACGGAAAGCCATTCTGATTGGTCTCTGGACTCTTTAACTGACGTCTTTGTCCTCACTTTCTCTGCTTGCCTGGGAAGCAGTTGGGGTGCCGCTTATCTCTGGCCATCCACCTGGTTTGCTGTGGCCCAAGCTACGTGTCCTTCTGTCCACAGTCCCTGAGGCGGCGCACAGCATCGTTGGCAGGCACACCATGGCCGTCCCCAGAGAGCCCCTACCCCACCATCGACCTCACCGATGACAGTGTGGTGCCCCAGAGCAGTAGTACCCCTTACACCCGGCTGGCTCAGGACAGTCAACAGGAGAACTTGGACTCCCCGCAGATGTACACAGAGGGCAGAGATACAGACGGCACCGAGTATCAGGTACCACCAGGAAGGGGTGAATTTAGGAGAGAAAAACATACTGTTACTGGGGAGGACTATTACTACAATTTTGGGTCACTTTTGGCATAATATTTGAATTCATTCAAGTACGTTTCCCACATGTGACATGACCCTTTACCCTACTTATCTCCCAGATATCTCAAGCACATGATTCCTGATTTTCTGAATATTATATATTTACACCTAGAAATATATATACTTTGTATACATAGTGCATGATTCTGTTGATCATAGTAGAGTATACATGCAATTGTTGATTGGCTTTTTTCACATTTTAGGAAAATGAGTTGTCTTTCCTGTCTATAATCAACAAACTGAGCTTGTTTTCACTCAAGCACGGCTGTATACTAGTAGTTAGTACATATCTATGTACATATATTGTGTAGAAATCCTTTTTTCACCGTACATTACTTCAGAGTAGATTGCACCATATATTCTAATAACTTTATTATTCTTATGGGCACCTCACATTTTATGGCAAGCTATGTGTAAATGGCCAACATTATTATTATTATTATTATTTTTTTTGCATTTTAATGGCTTTGTGCTACCCCATCTCATGGCCTGTGGTGGAATATTCAGCTAATTGTCATTGTTTTATTCTGATGTATTTCCTGTTAGTTTTCAGTTGACATCTTTCATGCTTACATGCTAGGTTAAATGTTACAGATCTAATATAACAAACCCTACATTCCTGTCAAACAGCCAATCCTGCCCATCCATTGCCCCTTATATTTTTAAATTTCTTTATTTTAATTTTATTTTTTAAAGATTATTTTATTTTTTATTTTATTTTATTTTTTAAATATATTTTATTTATTTTTTACAGAGAGGAAGGGAGAGAGATAGAGAGCTAGAAACATCGATGAGAGAGACACATCGATCAGCTGCCTCCTGCACATCTCCCACTGGGGATATGCCCGCAACCCAGGTACATGCCCTTGACCGGAATCGAACCTGGGACCTTTCAGTCTGCAGGCCGACGCTCTATCCACTGAGCCAAACCGGTTTTGGCATTATTTTTTAAAGATTATTTTAAATTTTAGATTGAGAGAGACGGGAAAAGATTGATTAAAATTTTTTTTTTTTTTTTTTTTTGAGAAACATTGATTTCTTCCACTTGTTTATGTATTCATTGGTTGTTTCTTGTTTGTGCCCTGGCTGGAAATTTAACCAGGACAATGCTCTAACCAACTGAGCTACCTGGAAAGGGCTCACTGCCCCTTATTTTAAACCGTTCTCACTCATACTTTTTCTTTTTTTTTTTATTTATTTATTTATTTTTTTAAATATATATTTTATTGATTTTCCACAGAGAGGAAGGGAGAGAGATAGAGAGTTAGAAACATCGATGAGAGAGAAACATCGATCAGCTGCCTCCTGCACATCTCCTACTGGGGATGTGCCTGCAACCCAGGTACATGCCCTTGGCCGGAATCGAACCCGGGACCTCCCAGTCCGCAGGCCGACGCTCCATCCATTGAGCCAAACCGGTTTCGGCCTCACTCATACTTTTTCTACCATGAAGTGTTGGAGGTGGGTAGATAATGTCCTGAGGAGGCCTGGCAGGCACTCCAGGGAAGCCCTGGGTGGCACCCTCAGGCAGTTGCTACTGGGGTCAGTGGGGCTGCGGGAGTTTTGCTTGGCCCAGGTAGTCTGTCTCATTAGGATTCCTTCATGTGGTTTATCTTGCAGGATGGGAAGGAGTTTGGAATAGGGGACCTCGTGTGGGGAAAGATCAAGGGCTTCTCCTGGTGGCCTGCCATGGTAGTGTCTTGGAAGGTCACCTCCAAGCGCCAGGCCATGGCCGGCATGCGGTGGGTCCAGTGGTTTGGCGATGGCAAGTTCTCTGAGGTGAGTCCAGGGAAGGGCAGACTGTCATGGGGCTGCAGACCCACAGCGTTTCTGTCCTTTCCTTTTGCAGTTGCCTTGTGAGATAAGGGCCTGTGCCTTGCCATTTCCAGATGTGTTTGACTCTGTATCCAGCAGGAATAACAAATCTTCCTTGTAAAATGGCTTAAAGAGACACACACAGGGTCTGGTGGGCCAGAGCTCAGTCTACCCTTACAGGAGACAAACGGATGGAAGTCCTCTGGGTCCATGGCCACTTGGTCTCTGATGTGTTTCCCCCCCTCCCTGGGGCAGAAACAGGAAGGGTGGGCCTAATTTAGCCCTGCAGAGGTGGCAGATAGGCACCTCTAAGTAGCCTAGAGTTGGTCTAGAATTGCCTGGTGATGTGAAAAATTTTGCAGAGTTGGTTATTTCAGGGTTTCTCAATTGTTGGTGTTAGTCATTTTAAGTTCATCTTTCTTGAAAGTCTGCCCCATAACAGTGGTGTTAGAGACAAATAAATTAGGCTGTTGTGATCCTTATATCTAGTTTGAAGGCACATTCTGAAATCTCCAGGGGTTTTTTTGTTTTATTTTGTTAATCCTCACCAGAGGATATTTAGTCCATTGATTTTAGAAAGAGTGGGAGGGAGGAGGAAAGATGGAGAGAAACATTGATGTGAGAGAGACACATCAATTGATGCCTCCCACGTGAGCCCAGGGGCTGATGCTCTAACCACTGAGCACCCAGCTAGGGCTGAAATCCCCAGGATTTGAGTAGAATGTTGCAGACAGTAGTTTTCCTGGAGTGGTGTCTTTTTGAAATGTTCCTTTAACCTTCACTATGCCCAGAGATTAGGTGAGGATACAGAACAAATTAGATGGAGGCAGATGTGGGAATGAAGGACCCTCTAGTACATTTGTGGGATTTGGCCTCAAGTTGAGGTTCTGGTTTCCTATGAATTGGGCTTCCTTTGCGCCATTTGCTATAAACACATTGAAGTTCCCACAGGGCAAGTCTCCTTTGCATGCTGATGTCCTCGTTGGCCAGCAGAGGGAGCAGGACAAGCTCTCCTTGAAGCATTCTAAATCAGCGGTTCTCAACCTGTGGGTCGCGACCCCTTTGGGGGGGTCTAACTACCCTTTCACAGGGGTCGCCTAAGACCATCAGAAAACACATATATAATTACATATTGTTTTTGTGATTAATCACTATGCTTTAATTATGTTCAATTTGTAACAATGAAAATACATCCTGCATATCAGATATTTACATTACGACTCATAACAGTAGCAAAATTACAGCTATGAAGTAGCAACGAAAATAATTTTATCGTTGGGGGGTCACCACAACATGAGGAACTGTATTAAAGAGTCATGGCATTACGAAGGTTGAGAACCACTGCTCTAAATGCAGGGATGTGGGCAATGAATTCTGTGAAATGAAGAAGCATGAATTGTTTGTGATTGCTTTGGCTTGGTGAGACATAAAATGTACTTTGCAAGACTGAGTCTGATGCTAATAAGATAAAGTGAGGGGCTGTTAGCATTAAGGAAGGGATTACCATGTGGGGTCTGGTGCTAAGCCCCCATGCTACATTGGAGCATCTTGGCGTTGGAAACAGCATCTGCATTCAGTGGACAACCTTGTTGAGCCCCAGTTTTTTCTAGCCATAGATATGGATGTAGAGTTGCCTGGTAACAGGAACCCCCACCTCATAAGACCTTGGGCTAGAGGTATATGTGAGTGCGAGCACGTTCCGTGGAGAATGAATAATCATGTGTGTCTTTGAGTCTGATCAGCACCCCAAACACCCAGTTTTATTACTTCCTGATTGGTTCCTGCATGGCCTTGGAACTTGGGGCATGAGATTTTATGGATCTTTACCCCCAGTGGAAGGAAGATAACAAATAGCAAAAATAAAAATAAAAAAACCTTACACTGTGCCAAACACTGTTCTCTAAACATATACTAAGTTCAGTTAATCAATTAATAAAAGGCTAAATGGTAATCATAGCTATTTGTCACATTTACAAAGGAGAGGTAAGAATGTGTGCAAAACCCCAATGTTGGAGCATCCACAGAGAATTTCAAGACTGACCTGCAAGGGGCCCACAGCAGGGACCATGTGTGTCATTTGCCCTTAAAATATGTACAAACACAGGGTGCCTCTCATTGTATCCACTTGGAGCAGAAACTTCCTCACACTGGGAGTGTCAACCGTGCTTCAGGCTATAGGGTGCATCAGGATTGTGTATATCATTTCTATTTTTTATTCTTTCCCCTTTTTTTGAATCTGAACTTGATCCCCTGGAATTACCCTGTGAGAGACAGGTCACCCCAGATGCAGGGTAGGTGGATGTTGATGATGTCTTTCTCTTTTAGGTCTCTGCAGATAAGCTGGTGGCCTTGGGGCTATTCAGCCAGCACTTTAATCTGGCGACCTTCAATAAGCTGGTCTCTTATAGGAAGGCCATGTACCACGCTCTGGAGGTAACACGGTGGTGGGTGGTTAGGACCTGGCCCCCAGAGCAGGATTAAGACAAGAGACATACAGAAAGCTAGCTCAGGCCACAGTGTAACCAGGATGGCTTAGAAGGGACAGGGCCACCAGGCAGGAGGGGAATGCAAACTGGTTGGCCTAAGGGCCAGACTGGGAAGGAAGGAAGGGATTTGAGCCTTCCCTTGGACGCTCAGTACTAACTACTTCAGCTTCTCCCTGGTGGTTCTCAGTATTGCTGACGGAATTAAGAAGAAGCACTAGAAAGTGGGGGACAGTGCTTACAACAGTGAATAATGCTTTTCCAGAGCTATCAAAACCTTCCTTTATTTAAAATTTTTTAATTGATGTCAGAAATGAAGGAGAGGGGTAGAGAGAGAGAAACATCATGAGAGAGAATCATTGATCAGCTGCCTCCTGCATGCCCCTCACGAGGATCAAGCCCGCAACCCAGCATGTGCCCTGTCTGGGAACCCTGACCTCCTGGTTGACAGGTCGACGCTCAACCATTGAGTCCGCCAGCTGGGCAAAACCTCCTTCCTTTAAATGGTGTTGCTCAAGGCCAACACAGGGCAGCCGCTGAGGACAGCTGCCTTAACCCCCTTGTCTGTGGGATCCATCAGGCTCTATCTATCTTTCCCTTTCCCTGGTCTTAGAACTGAACAGATCAGTGGCCTTTGCCCAGCATTTATGAACCAGCCTCTGCGGAGTTAGGAATCCTCCTAGTGCTTCTTAAATAAGACTTAAAACTTGACACTTCGCCATCTTCATTAGGAAAATAAACCAAGAAATCTGGAGCTTTCTCAGAGTTGATGATACTTCTTTATCTAAAAGTAGCAGTGCTAATTCTGACCCTCTGCTCTCTGAGAGGGAGCTGACCACTCAGGTTCTCCACAGGGAAGAGGTCATATTTGCTGCCTGGATGGCCTCCCGCCTGTCCCCTGCACAGGCCCCTCCCTGTCACATACCACGCCCAGAACAGCTGCCTGGTTATGAAAGGCCCAGTGTGAAGGGGAATGCAGGCCCCAGCTGGGGGAATCCCTGGGTGCCACCTGGCGAGCACCCACCCCTGCTGTTCATCACAGACTCGCCTTTATCTCGCCAGAAAGCCAGGGTGCGGGCTGGCAAGACCTTCCCCAGCAGCCCCGGAGACTCATTGGAGGACCAGCTGAAGCCCATGCTGGAGTGGGCCCATGGGGGCTTCAAGCCCACCGGGATCGAGGGCCTCAAACCCAACAACACGCAAACAGGTGGGAATGGGTCCCTGGGGCAGCCCTGACTGCCACTGCTAGTGGGAGCACCCTTGGGAGATGCAGCCACCCCTCCTGCCCCTTGCCCCACCCCAGCTTTGCAGCAACCAGTCAGTCTTGGAGACCTGCTCTCTCACCCTGTGAAGCCCAGGGCTATGGGAAAACAAGCAGCCCAGCCTTTTCCAGCCTCGCTGGTCTGCGGTCGAATCTGTTCTGTAAACTTGAGTCAGCAGGAGATCAGATGGAATCTTCACTAGCACCTTTACTTTTCAAAGGAGAAATTAAGCTCTGCTCATTGGTGAAAACTTGGGAAGTATTTTAAAAACCTCCAGAACCTCAAAACCATGAGCCACCTCCAAAAGAGGCATAACCTTGCCAAACATTTTGTCCGATAGCCTAATTCCTCCATTATAAGATATGCATAGTTTCCCATTGTCACTTTCCAGAAACCCAAGATGCCCGAAATCCAGGATTTGCCTAATAATTCGTACATTTAACATAGTGTTTTCTGTTTTGTTTTGTCTCCCCCATTAAAAGTGGTTAATAAGTCGAAGGTGCGTCGTGCAGGCAGTATGAAATTAGAATCAAGGAAATACGGTATTCCCTTCCCATCCTTTGACTATGCACTATTTTCTCTGCACTGCCTTTCAATTCTTTGCCTCTACAGTGGTCACTGGAAAAGAAATCTCAACCTGAACTCTCATCCCCCACTTCACTCTCAACCTTCACAAGTCCTCCATCCAGGTTAACCTTGTTGGGTGTGCACATCCTTCCAACTTTTCCTGTGCACTAGTTGGATTCCTGCTTACCCTTTGTTTCTTGATATTAATCATATGAGCACTGTCAGCTGTCACTAAAGAGTCCTTATGATTTTTAATGACTGCATAATTTTCCTTCCTAGGAACAGAGTCAAACTTAACCATGTTCCTTACAGATTACACTGTATATATACATATTGGAGCTAGAATACATAAGTGGAATTTAAAGAAATGTAAAGAAATGGCACATCATCTACTTTAAAAATGTTCTAATAGCCACACTGAAAAGAGTAAAAGAAACAAAGGCACTGTTAGTATTGATTATGCGTTTAATTTAGTCCAATATATCCAACGTTTAAGCATTTCTAACAGTCAGTATAAAAATTAAGTTATTTTACGTTTCCTTTTAGTACTGTTTTCAAAATCTCATATTTTATGTGTTTTACAACATCTCAATTTGGATGCGATATTTGTGTTAAATACTTGATCTATATTTTCACAAATGTATAAGTTCCAAATTTTCACTCGACCAAGTTCTAAATGTACTTCTTAATTGGAGCAATCTTAAAATTTACATTAAAATTAAATGCAAAAATGCAATTCCTCAGTCAGACAAGTAACATTTTAAGTGCTCAGTAGCTTCAAGTGATTGTCAGCCACTGTGTTGGGCATTGGAGACAAATGTTTCAGGGTTTCAGCTGTGGCTTAGCCTTTGCCTAATGGTCTTTGTGCTGGGTCTAAAGCTCTTTAAAACCCTATAAACATGTTAGATATGCGAGGGATTTTGACTTATGTCCCATAGTGGGGCCATATGGCGGACCCAGTGTGGACCATGATGCTGTCATGGCCCAATAGCATCTGTCACCCAGGCTCATGGCTCTCCCTGCACCTCCTACCAGCCCCGGCTGCTATGTCCTTCCCTTTCACAGAGAACAAGAAGCGCAGACGCACAGCCGATGACTCGTCCACCTCCACAGACTACTGCCCCCAACCGAAGCGCCTCAAGACAAACTATAACAATGGCAAAGACCGAGGAGAGGAGGACCAGACTCGAGGTGATTTAGGGGATCGCGAACACCCATTACCGGGAGGGCACATTGTGAGGACTGCTCAGCAGGGGTTAATTGATCCATAAGAGGCTCCCTGACCCCATGTCACACCTTCTTTTCTCAACAGAGCAAATGGCTTTGGATGTTGCCAACAACAAGAGTAGTCTGGAAGGTAATGGTAATGCTCTCCCTCAAAGTCTTCACTTCCCGTCCTGGGTAGTTCCAGGCCTTTACCGATTGTTTATCCTGTCCTGCCTTTTGATAATGAAGGGAAGTCAGGGTGGCCCAAGAGTTAGCCACCTGGGGTCTGAAATTGTGATGATGGCTGTGTGTATAGTCATTGGTAAGTCCTTTCATGATGTGACAGTGAGCAAATTGGTGTCACCACGAATTGTCCAAAGTCCCAGTCTTTAAAGAGTCTCAGATTTTTGTGCCAGGCCTTTGCAGCTTGTCCCTGTGCAGGAGGTACCCTTGCTCGGGGTGTGTCCCACTTCTGGAGCGGGTCTGTTAGCCTGGGAGAGTTGTTGAAAGGAGTAAAGCATGACGAGACCTTGTTTATTGCTAGCATGGAGTAAGGGCTCAAGAACCGTAGCCCCGAGGCTTTAGCAGCTGTCACAAGCTGCGCGCATGCTTTCTTACAGACAGCTGTTTGTCCTGTGGCAGGAAAAACCCCGTGTCCTTCCACCCTCTCTTTGAGGGGGGGCTCTGCCAGACATGTCGGGTAAGTCCTAACCCCTCCCTGGACTTTATTGCCCCGTCCCTCCTCCACAACTTCCCTGTCATTCCCCAAAGAAAGCACCTGCAGGTAGCCATCGGGGAAGGTTCTAGTGAAGCCCTCCCTGGCCACCATCACCCCATCCTCCCCTCTGAGGGCAGGTGCTGTCACAAAGGAAGCCATCTGCAGTGGCACGCACACCCCAGCCAGTTGCTCCTATAACAAACCAAGCCACCAGTGACCTGCCCTTTGAGCATGAGGGCCCATTGGTCCCTGGTCTCCGTTGTCATGAGCGTTTCTCTCTGGGCACCAGGACCGGTTCCTCGAGCTGTTCTACATGTACGACGATGATGGCTACCAGTCCTACTGCACCGTGTGCTGTGAGGGGCGCGAGCTGCTTCTGTGCAGCAACACAAGCTGCTGCCGGTGAGCTTCAGACCAGCCATGGGGGTGAGGCCCAGCAGGGCCCCGAGGCTCCCAGGGCCATACCTGTGATTCCTGCAGCCCCCAAACCTCAGGCCCAGGACTGGGAACCCAGTGGACCTGAGGACAGGGGCCCAGAGTGACTACCCGGCAGGGGTTGTAGTTCTCATCTGTTTAAGACAAATGTCTGAGGGTGGGGCATGAGTTGTGGAAGCCTCCCGGGAGATGAGCCACTTTGGGGGGGTAGAGATCTTTGCTGTGCAGAGCCTGTGCACTGAGGGTACTGATATCCTAGGAAAAAGGTTAGTGTATCCCTCCCTCATCACACTGTAGGGCCATTCTGCCCATGGGGAGAAGCACCCGGTTTTTAGATAGTGCATTACCATCTAGGAAGCAGGGCTATGGATGTAGGAGACAGGCCTGATGTCTTCTCTCCACTCCCGGGCACAGGTGCTTTTGTGTGGAGTGCCTGGATTTGCTGGTGGGCACGGGCACAGCAGCAGATGCCAAGCTGCAGGAGCCCTGGAGCTGCTACATGTGCCTCCCTCAGCGCTGTCACGGGGTCCTGCAGCGCCGCAAGGACTGGAATGTTCGCCTGCAGTCCTTTTTCACCAGCGACCCTGGTCTCGAATACGTAAGCCACAGGCTCCTTCTAGCACCACCTTCCCCAGAGAGTCCGGGGACTGCAATGCTCTCCAAGTCTGTTGGCAAGATTTCATAAAAAGGTCCATTATACAAATGACTGGCTGAGTAGCTCATACTTCAGAGACGGGGATAATTGACCTGTCCTTTGTACAGTCCTCAGGCTTCCCCAGTGGTCTTTTCTCTCCTCCTTTGTGATCTTTCATGGTTTTTCTAAGGAAAGAGAAGCCCGTGACTTAGTCTTTAATTGTAGGGGGAGTGGATTTTCCTGGGCTCCATTCTATCAGGTCTGTGAGTTAGTCCCAGGTCTTCCTGTTTAGGGTGTCATGTCCTTTTGTGTGTGTGCATCTGTCTTCAAGTCTCTGTGTTCCAGGTCTTAAGGGTAGAATAGCCAGTCTGTGCCAAAGCTCTTAAGGAGATCCCTGCTAAGAAAGGGCAGAACACAGAGTTTGAGTCCCTCAGAGGAAGGTCAGCTCGCCCCTTGCCCAAAGGTTGAGCCTTTCCCCTGCACCTTGACCTCCATGACCTTCTTTAACCTGGCAGGAAGCCCCCAAGTTATATCCTGCGATTCCTGCAGCCCGAAGGCGGCCCATTCGAGTCTTGTCCCTGTTTGATGGAATTGCCACAGGTGAGTCTGGAATTCACCTTGGGATGTGCACCTGGTCCAGGTGTCTGTCGTCAGTGCCAAGCAAGACCCCTGGGATTACCTGTCTGTCACCAGTTTTGAGAAAACCAATGGCTTTTTCTTTCTCTCCTCAAATCCTCTCCGTGTATTTCACCCACTCTGATCCTCTTGTCCCTTTTAAAAGTCATATATACATACGTCACCTCTTGCATTTTATTTGTATTATATGCAGATATCTTGGGAAATTATTTTTATTCCATAAACGTGGATATATTGGAGATGAATAGACTTCTCCTATTAATATTCATTTTTTCCCCCCATTCTTCCAGTTTCTCACATTCCTCCAGCTTCCACATAACCAACAAGCATTTCGCCCTTGGGAGTTTTTCCTAATTTAACACATTTAATACTCAAAATTTCCCTGGCATGTAGGAATATCTCCATTTTACCAGAGCAGGAAGCAGTGAGAATGAGGTGCTGTGCATTTAGCATCATTTGTACTTGTGTGTGCTACCAGTGTCCACCTGCCTAAAGCTAGCAGTTTTTAATGACGTTCAGGTCATGGCTAGCTGCTTGTTTCCCCCACCCTGTTGCATCCTCCACACCTGTTTATGTTGGCACAGGTAACCCACAGTAGAAAATGGAGCCTTGGCCATTGTCCCCTTGCTTTGAGGTTATTTTTTAAACATGATTTTGGCGAAGATCCCTGTCCTTGTGTCTGTGCTTGACTATGCTGGGGCAATGGCTGTAAACCTGTCCGGTTTTGTGTGTGTGTGTGTGTGTGTGTGTGTGTGTGTATGTTGTTTCGTTTTCTTAATCCTCACCTAAGGATATTTTTCCATTGATTTCCCCCCCCCCCCCAATAGAGTGGAAGGGATGGGGAGGGTGAAAAGAGGGAGAGAGAGACACACATCCACTGGTGCCTCCTGCCACCCCAATATGGGCCATGGATTGAGCCTGGAAATGAGGTACATGTCCTTGACCAGAATTGAATCCCAGGCCCTTTAGTCTGCAGGCCTACACCTATCCACTGAGCCAAACCAGCCAGGGCTAGACATGTCAGTTTTAATAGGTTCTACCAGTGGGCTGTACCAGTTGATACATACGTATTTTCTTCACAAAACTCTATAGTTTGCAGAGCCTGGTGTTTGAGCTATGTAGTTTGTGCGATCTGCAGGGTTTCACATGAGGGCTACCATGTACTTGTGGTCTGATGTGAGTTCTTGGATATGACGTAGAATCACTGGAGGCAAGATGACCCTGAGTGTGTTTTCTGCCTCCCCAATCCCACACAGGGTACTTGGTCCTCAAAGAATTGGGGATCAAAGTAGAGAAGTATGTCGCCTCCGAAGTGTGTGAAGAGTCCATCGCTGTTGGAACTGTTAAGCACGAAGGCAACATTAAATATGTGAATGACGTCAGGAACATCACAAAGAAAAATGTGAGGACAGCCCGCACCCCTGGGGGCTTTGTAACACCCTCCTCGCCCTGAGCCCCACACAACCTCATAGCCATGCCCAGGGGTGTGGGAGAAGGTAACCTGTGGTCATAGCAGCCAAGCTATCTTGACAGGTTACCTGGAGCCCAGGCTGTCTGTCCCTCCATCCTTACTCCTATCCTCCTGTGAGACTGTTTTTCTTACTCAGGTTGAAGAATGGGGTCCCTTTGACTTGGTAATTGGTGGGAGCCCATGCAATGATCTCTCAAATGTGAACCCCGCCAGGAAAGGCCTATATGGTGAGTATCCCTTCGTTTGGTAGCCCCAGAAGACCCTATGTCAACTGAGTGTTGGTCCAGGAGTGCCCTGAGAAGGAGCTCCTTGCTTCTTGACAGCCTTACCTGTCAGCTCTGTCCATGCTACATTGTGAAGCCTCAGTCCCCCAAGGTACTTAGAAATATTGCACCGCCGATAAAGGGAATGTAGGGCACCAGCCTCAGTTAGGTGATCCCTGGGAACCCATTGGTTGCAATGTGGAAGGGTGGTTTTGACCCCAGCCGGCCATCTTCTTTTGTGGGCGCAGAGGGCACAGGCCGGCTTTTCTTCGAGTTCTACCACCTGCTGAATTACGCTCGGCCCAAGGAAGGCGACGACCGGCCCTTCTTCTGGATGTTTGAGAATGTGGTAGCCATGAAGGTTGGCGACAAGAGGGACATCTGTCGGTTCCTGGAGGTGAGGGGACCTAGGGTCAAGACTACATTAGCGGGGAAGGCCCTGCTGGCAATGAGGGTGGGGGATTTCTATGTTGTGAATTATTTTTGGGATTTTGACTGAAGACCTGGCTAGATCCCAGAATCATGGAGTCGAGTTGATTGATTCTCTTTTGTTCAGTCTCCTTTGGTTCAAATATTTTTGAGGGAAAAAGAAATTGATCTCTAAGTTTATCCCGAACCTATTGAAGTTGGATGATGAAACAAACCATCACTTTTGGAGATCTCATGAGATTTGACTCCGGTTATTACTCTAGAGAGTTTTTTAATCCTTATTCTGAGAATTGCTTCTTTAGGGCGCACAGATAGGTTCATTATCCAATCCTTCATATGCATTGAACATTGTAGTAAACACTTTTTATACACTTACAACGTCCTTTAGTTTTCCCCAAAGCTTTACAGCTTAAGTTCTGTGAGAACTATTATATATATAACTGGCTAGTTAGTTCTCTCATGCTGTGTGAACCTGACAGATGGGTGACAGGGGGCACATGTTGCCAACACTGCATTCCCACACCAGGGGCTTGATTTGTCAGATTTTTGTTTTGAGCTGTCTTTGTCACCTGTCCGTTCCATAATAATCTGGTGCGCCCCGGCCCATACCTTCTCAGAACTTGCAGGTCTGACCTGGTCTCTTTTCCCACCGTTAATAGGGGGGCACTAGCTATGCCTCCAGCCCGATTCTTGCTGAGAATTGGTCTGTCCCTTAGCTGGCAGGCATCATGTATCCTCGATAGCCAAGGAGCAGCCCTGTCATCTGCCCCACTCTGGTTGCTACCTGGATCCTGCTGTGGGCTCCTAGCAGCTAGTTGTTGTTCTCCTGTCTCCCTACAGTGTAATCCAGTGATGATTGATGCCATCAAAGTGTCTGCTGCTCACAGGGCCCGATACTTCTGGGGCAACCTGCCCGGGATGAACAGGTAACACAGGGCTCTGAGCGGGACAGATAACAGCCAAGTAAAATGCATCGAATGGTCTGAGCTCTGACTGGTTTACTCACGTGAGACAGAGCCACCCTGGGCTTCAGACCAATCTCTGGTGTTACAGATTGACATCTGCTAAGATGTACTACTGCCTGGAAACCTCAGGCCAAGATTCCTCAGTCTGCTCCAACTTGTTTCCTGCTCTGCCCAGGGGCCTGGCTCTTACAGTGCCATGTGCTGGAGCGGATGTCTCCTCCCACTGGAGGTGCTCATGCTTTATACCCCACCTCTCCTCCTAATTCCCTGTCCCACTGGGGAATGGAGGAGGGGGTTAGACATGCCCTTCTCCCTGATATGACCAAGCAGGTGGCAGAGCTGAGATGACACCCTGTCATCCTTGGATTTTCTTAGCCAAGAACTTTCCCCAGTTTTTCATTAGTCTATTCACATTACTGAGCTTTAGTTATATTCTATATGTGGTTTCAGGGCTGTGTGGTGTTCTAATTAAGATAAAAAACGTGATGGTAATTTGACATCCCGGACTTGCAGATAAGTTAAGCTTAAAAAGATTCTCTTTTAGAAGGAAGTGTTGGAAGCATAAATAACTCTGGTATTTTTAGCAAAATGTAGACAGAGGCAAGAAGTTACTGGTGTCGCTTGGAGGATTTCTTCTTGGACATCTTGGCATTTTAAAAAAAATTAAAAAATATACTTTTATTGATTTTAGAGAGAAATACTGCTGCATGCTCCCCACTGGGGATGGAGCCCAAAACCCAGGCATGTGCCCCACCTGGTACATGGGCCAATGCTCAGCCACTAAGCCACAATGGCCAGGCATCTTGCAATTTTATTTGGGTTGTCACCCAATCAGATGGTGCAATGCCATCTGAATTTGGAGTGAAGTGGGCTCATTCACTGAACGCTGCTTCTGTAGCAGTCACTGTTGTACATGCTGCCAGTTTACTGGTCACCACATCAGATGTAAGTCTTCAGCGTTCACGTGCTAGTGGCTGGTGGGTAGAGAAGACAGTAAATGATTTCAGGTTCATGGCTGGAGCGGGCAGGGCATTGGAAGAGTTGATGGGAAGGCTTCTCATGCCAGCAAGGACCTGAAGTAGGAATGGAGCCATAGTTATTTGAGAGAACATTCTAGGCAAAAGGAAGAGGGTAAGGGGTGGGGTTGCTGGGCATTCACAGACCAAGTCAGAGAACAGTGTTCCTCATTTGGTGAGAGGCTGTGAGAGGAGGACAGAGAACTCATTAGTATGGGCCAAATTATGTGGGGCTTATGGGTCCACTTCGATTTACTTTGGGGATTCTAAGAAGTTTTAAGCTGACAACTTGTGTCCTAGATTGGTAGTTTCTGGTAAAATAAATGATAGTGGGATGAGGGCAGAAATGAAGAGAAACTTGAGAGGGTCATGGTCCTTTAGAGGAGTCTGACTAATAATTGATGCCCCAGGAAGTGCCAGTCATACACACATTGCACCTTGGGGCGTTGTAATTCCCTCCAGTTCTGTGAAATTTAGCAGGAGGAATTAGATTCAAGATAACATGAGTGTTGGACTTTCAGGATTTGCTGAGGCACTGGATGTGCTGCGATAAAAGATGATAATCAGAGTCAGCAAAGATGCCGCGAAGTTTTCTGTCTGAGCTGTGATAAGAATCAAGCTGTAGCACTATAGCCGGCACTACAGGGTTCTAGAATGATGACTCAAGCACAAACCAGGGGTCACAGACCCACATCCAGCCTGGAGGTGAAAAACCTTAGAATCAACATAGGTAGGGATGTGCTCTGTCCTTTTCCCCAAGTCCCTCAGCTCCCTTGGATTATAAGAAAAGCTGGGGATGGCGATAGAGTGGCACTGGAAATGTGGAAGGTAAGGTCAAGGAAGATTGATGAATCTAACGGAATGTTTTGTGTGATTCAGTGGCCTCTCTTGTGGGCACTGTTTCCATTCTTCAGTCTGTTTTGTTTGTGACCTTGAGGTTCCTTACATGGGAGCTGCCGAGGTATTGATCAAGTGTGGATACAGAGCTCTTGATGGTTTCTGCTCTTGAACTGCTCAACCACTTTGGTCCTAAAGCTCTACCCACTCTGGGCACCCGTTTGCCGTTCTCTGCATTTGCAGGTTTGTTTGATGGTGCAAGGTACAAGGATAATTAGTGTTTTTTGAACCACCTCCTGCTCTTCTACCTGCATCCACTTTTAGTCCTTAGACCCTCCTGTGGCTGCATCCCTAGCAGCAAGCCACCGAATCATGGCTTTGCAGTGCTCTTTGCAGCAGGGAGACCCACAAAGATCTAAGCCGAGCTCCTGAGACAGGTGTAACTGCTTAGATCATCACTCGGTTAGTAGTTGGGCTGGGATCGGACTGGGTCTCCTGACTCTTTCCAGCGTGCGTCCCCATTCCTGCTCTACTCAACGGGAGCCTAATTTGACTGATCTTAAAACGTGAGGTAGAGGATCATTTATTCCTCGACATTGATCTTGCCCCTCGAAGGGGCTAGTGTGTCCCTGGTTTTGGCACACAGCTTTGTGCTTATGCCAGGATCTTTATCACCATGTATTTATTTACTTGTCGCAGTTCATTGCCAGAGCACATTTTGCAGGCTTAGGCCCTCACTCCCACCTTGGGAGGTGCCTAGCTAAGACCCATTGACAGATGGTAGAAAGTAATGGGTTTTGGCTATTCCCAGGCCCGTGATAGCATCAAAGAATGATAAACTCGAGCTGCAGGACTGCTTGGAGTTCAATAGGACAGCAAAGGTAAGATGTGCTCACAAACAGTCTGCGGAAAATGCACTTGGTGACATTCAAGCGGGACTTGATCTTGGTACGCAGTTTGTTCCTGTCCCTCTCCCCTCACATGTAACTCCCTGGTGCTGGGCCTCTTTCCCCACATAATTGTTCTGTCCTGCCTGTTAAGTACAGAGTAGGAGTGGGTCTTCATAAACAATAATCACTATATGAGAAAAGGCAACTAGACTTTCAAATTTTGAATGCACATGCCATAGAGACACACACGTAATTTCAGCTGGTCCTCCCAAGAAGTGAGTAATTAATACTTCGCCAAAAGGAAAAATTACCTGCTGGCAAGTCCTAGATAATTATATTAAGATGTCCATAAACTTAATTCTTAATGTTTACATCAAGCTAAAATCCTGGTTTGGTTGACCATTCCCTATAATCTTGGGTGGATTGTTACATTTTGCTTAACGTTGCTTGATCCATAGCTCTCGTGTCCTCTTGGCACCCGTGTGATCTCATTCATGGTCACATTTTTATCTCTCGTTCTCTCCGAGGCTGGTCCTTTCTGTGCATTAACTTCTTGGCGCTTGTGGGAAGCACAAAATGTTCTTGTCCTTCCAATTCTCCTTTTCTTATTCTCTCTGCGAGCCCAGCACTGCCACCTTCTCTCCCCTACCTGCCGTCACCCCCCATCTTCCCTAGGTGCTTCTGACTCTTGACTCATCCCCAGAACCCTTCATTCCGTGCTCACTGCATGATGTCATTTTGTTCTCCAGTTAAAGAAAGTACAGACAATAACCACCAAGTCGAACTCGATCAGACAGGGGAAAAACCAACTTTTCCCTGTTGTCATGAATGGCAAAGAAGATGTTTTGTGGTGCACTGAGCTAGAAAGGTGAGCGAGGCTGCATGTGGAAAGGGAATGATGCAGGCAGAGAGGAAGGGGAAGAAAAGTGGTCAAGGCCAGCAACACAAATTAGGCTTGCTTGCCTGCCTTCATTCTACATGGACCCACTGATCTACGTTAGTGGGGCTGGGAGTAATACCTTTTCAAAATTAATCCTTATTTCCTGCCATGCATGGCGGAAGGGTGGTGGAGAGGAGGAATCTGACATGAGGTCATTAGACAGCACAGTCTGTGTGTTGGCTGTCCTGCCCTGGCGTCTCCCTGCCTCAACATGCTGGGACTAGGATGTAAGCAGCCAGCTAAAGAAAACCCCACCAACATGCCATTGCTCTTTCTCAGAAGATTCCTTCTGCCAAGTTGCTTTTCTATAGCTGATTCCCACTTAGCCACACATCTCTGTTTGTTTGGCTAAGTTTGGTAGCTTACCTATTTTGATTCAAAGAACCAACTTTTAAGTTTTAGTTTTCCTATTCTGGTTTCAATTTGTTTTTCTCATTCCTTTTGTTTTCCTTGTTTATTATCTTATTTTTGTTAGAATATTTTTGTTAAAAAGTAAGAAGAGGGCTATGGATATTCCTCTACATTTTGACTGTCTTGAAGTATGCTTTGATATGCAGTATTTTCATTCCTCATATTTCAGTTCTACAACCACTTTTATTCTTTACTAAACAGTAGTTTTCTTGGTACAAAAATTCTCACTAGTAGAAACAAACTGGTCCTGTGGATTATTCTGCACAGTTGATCCCTGAACAACACAAGTTTGAACTACGTGGGTCCATTTATATGCAGATTATTTTCAATAAATACCAGAACATTTTCAGACATTTGCGACAATTTAAAAAAACATCACAGATGAAGCATGTGGTCTAGAAATATTGAAAAAATTGAGAAAAAGTTAGGTATGCCATAAATGAATAAAATATATGTAGGTACAACATTTGTGTTCTGAAGAACCCTGCACCTGACCTCTGGGGGTCAAGAGAGGGCTCATGTGCAAATGAGTAAAGGTGGGACCCAGAAATCTCTTGAATAAGAGATGTATAATCAGAGTCCGCAAAGATGCCGCAAAGTTTGAAAAGTAAAAATAATAAAATAATGTCTTCCTAAAATAAAAAAAGAGGGCTCATAGAGTGGGCCCGGACACGGGGCAGGAAGAGTGGCGCCTGGTGCCGTCTGGGCCACGGTGAGGATCTCCCATGGGTACTACGTAGCTGCAGGTGGCGGTTGTGACTCCTGTCTTTTTACTCTGGTGCCCCCAGGATCTTCGGCTTTCCTGTACACTACACGGATGTGTCCAACATGGGCCGCGGTGCCCGCCAGAAGCTGCTCGGGAGGTCCTGGAGTGTGCCTGTCATCCGACACCTCTTCGCCCCCCTGAAGGACTACTTTGCCTGTGAATAGTCCCCCAGCCACTCTGGGGCACTGGGGTGTGCGGGGCAGAGCTGGGACCCAGGAGGTACACCCCAGGCTCTGTCCTTCCTTAGCTCAGCTGTGTGGGGTCACACCATGTATCTTGGGCCACAGCCACCCGCACCCTCTTGGCAGGGGGTACCCAGGTGCCACCTCCTTGCGCACAATTCAACTTGGCCTCTTAGAACGGCCAAACACGGTGCTCATCTTACCTTGTAAAACTTTGAAACTTGAAGTAGTTAGTAAAGATTGCTTTTTCCCCTCCCTCCTGGGTTTACCGCTCAGAAACAATTGCTAATGTACCAAAACCACAGTGCTGACATGACTGCTCTCCCATACTCAGGTTAAGGCTGAAAAGTGAACCGGGGCAGTTACTGCAATACTTTATTTTTTAAGCGTCGGCAGCAACTTGTTTCCAGGTGTGTACAGACATGTAGCTGAGGGACATTTTAAGGGACCAGGATGCTTTTTTTCTAGGGCAGATTTGGAAATGATGTCTGCCATTCTTGAATTTTACCCAGCATGTTCCCCTCACCTCAGTATAAAGGGCTGGGATGCACTGTTGGGGCCCATTGAGAGTATTGTCCACACTGGTGATAATTTCAGGGCTATTTTTCCCCCTAGACCCAAGGGGAGGAAGGGTCACCCTTAGCTAAACCCCTCCCAGTGACTGCAATAGAACCCTCCAGGCAGCTCAGGAAGGAAGGGGTGAGCTGGGTCATAAGCTGACATATATTATGTAGGTAGGTATGGCCACTCACTATCTCTTCCCTATGTGAGGAGTGGAAGAGGACCCTTAGGTAAGGACTCCACTCCCCTCCACACACACAGGTGCACCCTCCCTTCATCACAGATACAGGTCCCCCAGATTAGAAGTATGACCCTAACTCCTCAGTCTTTCTCGAAACACAGAAGCAGTGATAGCCAGGGGCAGAAGCACATTCCTCGCATCTAAGAGATTGCAGGGGGAACACTGTAATAAAAGCGTGACCCTCCTTCCAGAGATTTTTAAAGTCCTTTTTTATTCCATGATAATTCTTTTGTAGGGATAACATGAGGTGGACAAGCTGCATTTCAGAAATGCTGTTGTAATGGTTTTTAACACCTTTTACTCTTCTTACTGGTGCTATTTTGTAGAATAAGGAATATTATTGACAGGTTTTGTGGGCGTTTTTTTTAATACATTTTTTAAAACTCAGACTTCTATTTTTGTTTTACCATTTTCATAGAAATTTTTTGTGTGTGACGGGAGTCACATAACAAGAATGGGGGTAAATTGTGCCTTGTTTCCACAATTTTTTGTTATTTTTGGGGCTGAAAGATAAAGGACGCCTGTTGTTTACCTTATGTTGGATTAAAATCAGTATTTCTCTATAACTGTCTGGTGTCCTTTGTGTTCTTTTGCAGGCCAGATGGGTGGGGATGGGAGGAGAGCCTGGCTCAAGTGCAGAGGTGGGCTGTTGAAGTAGGTTAGTCATCCAAAGCACAGTGAATGCAGGCAAGGACTAGGGCTCTGGTCTCCAAACTCCAGTGTAGACCCTGACAGGCTTATTCAAGAGATTTCTGGGCCCCACCTTGAGTTTTCGATTCATTGAATGTGTAGTGGAGACTGAGAATTCCATGCCTTTGGGTCAGGTATCACACTGAGCTAGTAAATGGGTTTCTAAATCATGGCTTCAAAAATAAGTGACTGGAATCTTAAAGGCTTGTCTCCCAGTTCTTTATGCCTCTAGCACCCCTTTCCACTGTTCCCAAGTCGAGCTGCAGTTCAGCCACTTTCAGGGAGGGGACTTGGCAGCCCCAGGGAAAGGACTGGTTGGGAGTGGCCCCATGATTCTAACATAGCTGCCTATGGCTTTAGCTTTTTGGGAGGGGCATGTGCCTGTTGCTCTTCTAAGTTTAACATGGCAACTCCCTTCAGTAGTCCTGTCTTGGGACCACTTAGCCCGGTGTCCCAAGCCCAGAGTATGCCATAATCCTGGTGTCTCGCTGAGGTAGAAGAGGAAGAAGCTGGGAAAATTCCTTGGCCAGTGGAATAGGGAAAGAGTTCAATGACTAGACAGTTTGCATCCATCTAGTAAATCCTATCTTCCTTAAACCAAGAACACAATGGTGTAAGCCCTGGCCGGATAGCTTAGTTGGTCAGTGCATTGTACTGATATGCTAAGATTGTGGGTTCAATACCTGGTGAGGACACATACAAGAATCAACCAATGAATGGATAAGTTGAGGAAAAGATGGATATTTCTCCCTCTAAACATAAATTTTTTAAAATGTAAAAGTAAATGGTTTACATACTACTCACAAATCGATAAATAGTTTAAATCAGTAATAACAACCTGCCATTTGTGCCAACCACAGCCAAGGACAGATGAAGTTAAGGGAATAAATCTCATTTTGGCATATCAGCATAAAACATGAATATTCTATTGGGAATATGAAAGAGCTTAGCATAGAAGCTAAGCTCCCCTAATACCTCCCCAAAACTCCCAGCCTTTAAAAACCCTCAAAATGAAGCTCCCAGGGTGAGCCTGTGCCCTTGGCATACCTCACTTACCCCTCAGCATGGGACTCTAAGGGGCCCCAGGGGACTCAACCAGAGGAGTAATGGGCAGCGGCTAACCCCCTAAACCTGTCTCCAAAGCCCCCTTTCCTCTGACTTCCCAGTGAGCTAAAGCAGCCCCACCTCAGCTCATTTCTTCCCTATACCTTTTAGGGAACCAAAGCAGCCCAGCTTAGGCTGTCCTGTTCTATGCTAAGCCTTCCTTGTTTCACTGTCCCCACCTTTAATAAGTGTACCCTCAAAATCACCTAGACTTGCTCTACCTGGTTTGGCTCAGTGGATAGAGCATGGCCTGTGGACTGAAGGGTCCCACCCGGGTTCTATTCCAGTCAAGGGCACATTCCCAGGTTGCAGGCTCTATCCCCATTGGGGGACGGCAGCCGATCAATGATTCTTATCATTGATGTTTCTATCTCCCTCTCGCTTCCTCTTTGAAATCAGTATTTTTCTTTTTAAATCACACTTTTGTTGTGAAATATTTCCTGCATGAATTCAAGAACCCAACACCACCGGCCAGCCCTAGGCAGACCCTCTAAGGGCCAGGTCCCCTTTCGGTAATATCACTACCTCTAGCCTAGCCAGGGAAAAGGAGTCTACAAAGATTTAAGGGAGAAAGGTGTGTAAATGGGGGATGCCCGTGTAGTGTATCAGTTGAGCATTACTTGGACTTGGTATCTCTGAGCCTCTGTTACTTCATATGTAAGATAGATTATAATCCTAGCCACCTCCATGATTGTAGTTGTGTGCCTTCAGATTGAGTTCCTAAATGATATGGCCCAGATTTGGAGTGAAGAATGAGAAACCAAATTATGTTTTTAGATGCTGCTGAGCTACAAACAGTGAGTCGCTATGGTGAGACAATTGGCAATTAGTGAGCTGGTTGGCACTCCTCTCTGAGGTGCTGAGACCCCAGGGACCTTAGCTGCCCTGTTAAGCCATCTTGTGTACAGTGCTGCACCAAATGCCAGGACAGGATGAAGCAAAATAAACAGCCCCGGCCTCGAAACTCCAAGAGAGGAGATGGACGAGCCTTCCAGGTGAGGGGCCCTTGGTCCTAGCCTGCTTGTAGGGCAGACTAGGGGAGGCCTGTTCTATGGGGCAGTTCTTTATGAGTTTTCTCAAAATGGCGAGAGTTGGTAACAAGTGATCAAAGGCTCAGTGGCAAGGGGATGAATGTTCCGCACCTGTGGGCCTTTTATGAAGCAGCCTTCCGGGTCTGGCATGTTTCCAGGATCACTGTGGGCAGGTGACACTTGGACTTTTTGTTCGGTTTTCTTTTTATCTCTAAAAGGTGGGGATCATAAATCCTATCTACTTCCTAGGGCTACTGTGAGCATTCTTGGGCATGCTCTGGGCAAAGTGCTTTGCCTGGTGCCTGGCATGAGCAAGCCCTCACATGCATTGGATGGTATTGTGATATGCCAAGCTGTTAACACAGTGTGAATGACTGGGTACCGGAAGTGATGGTAACATGCAACATTTACTAACATATTAATTATTTATTATGTATTAATAATAAAAGTTTAAAAATTAAAGGACAGGGTAATATTCCCCCAGATGTTGCAGAGGAGCTGGGCGGTAGCAACAGCAGCATCTGGTATTGAAGTTGTGTCCATCACCACACCCCACGGGGTTCCCTTACTCCTTGTTAGGGAGAGGATATGGGTGTGGACAGGATCTTTCTTGGGGATGTAGGGCCTGGCCTCTGGACAGCACCAAACAAACAGGGTCTGCCACTGGACCTCAGTTCCTAAGGTTTTCTTGCCAACTGCTACTTCTTGAATGATCCTCTGTTCCCGGCCTGGGTTGGTCCTTGATTCCTCTCTGCAGCCAGGCTGGTGCCCATTCTAGCTTTATCCCCTCCTGAGTTGTGACCTTAGGTGTTCCTCATAGGCTCTCTGCCTCAGTTTATCCAACTGTAAAACAGTGATAAATGATATCAACCTCTTAAGGCTGATGTGTGAATCAAATGATTCAGCATATGTAAAGTGCATAAAAGAGTGCTGAGCAAATGGCACTGCTTTATTGCTATGCTAGAGAATCCTCCTAGCAACCCTGGAGTGAGGCTGTGATCACCATGATTATAGGTAAGAGAAATGAGACTGCGAACTCCCTTAATAAACCCAAGCCACCCAGCTAGTGGAAAAGGAGTTGTGAGGTGGAATCTGTTCTGTGTAGCCAACACCGACTACTCTTTCTCTTTGGTCTTACTTGCATCTATTTCTTTATTTTTAAATTTTTTTGTATGTGTAGTTCTATTTTTTGTTTTGCTGGAGTTTGAAATTACTTGCTAACCTTTGCAGCATGGGATGCAATTTGCCTATTTTCCTTTCTTCCTTCCCTACTTTCTTCCAACTTATCTTCCCTCCAACCTTTCTACCTTCTTTCTTCCTTCTGTTTAACGTTATTGATTTATTAAATTTAAATTTATTTTTTAGAATTATTATTGAATTTATTAGGGTGGCATTGGATAATAAAATTATATAGGTTTCATCAGAAAAATACCCATCACCCAAAGTCCTCAAGTGTTGACATTTTGACGCATTTGTTTTGTCACCTCCTATTATTTTTTTCTGAAAATTTGAGAGTAAGTTGCAGGTCTCTTTACCCTTAAATCTTTCACTGTGTATTTCCTAAAGACCAACCAGAACATTGTTTTACATAACCACACTACATTTATCACAATCAGGTAATGAATATTCATTCACTTCTTTATCTACAGACCTTATTTACATTTTGCCAATTGCTCCAATAATGCCCCTATAGAAGAAGAAAAAAATAAATAAATAAATGAATATATTTTGACTAGTATCTATTCCAGAATCATACTTTATTTTTTACTTTTAAAACTTTTAGTTAGTTGTGAAATATACAAAGAGAACCATGTACATGTAAATCCTGGTGCTTCAGGCCTTATAACCTACCTGTGCTCTCTGAGCTGAGGTCCATCCTAAGCTCTCAGCACTGTGTTGTAGGCAGAGGGAGCCAGGTGTCAAACGGTGGGGTCAGACCGGACGTGGGTTCAGCAACCTTGGTACTTGAGTTCTGTCTAGGAAAGAATTCAGAGCCAAGAGTCCAACTATAAAAGAACATTTATTTGGTAAGTCACAGCGGTAGAAAAAGTGATTCCTAGAAGAACTGGGCTTAGGAAACAAGTTATAGAGGTAAAGGAAGGGCCCTTGGAGCTTGGGAAGGTAATGGTATCCCTCCTGGGGTGTGGGGTGAGGGAAAGGTGCTGGGTCCTCCTTAAGGGTGATCTTAGGGGCAGTCCCAGGGGAAAATCTTAATAGAATATTCAGCAGCTTTCTAGGTGTGTGCTTTCAGGGTCTAGGTCTCCACTGATTGATTGGCGGGCACCAGGGCAGGGGGTCACTATCCAATGCAGCTGGTCCTGAGGTCAGCCGTGGGGTCACTGGTCTGGTTTTGTTGCTCTTCTGGGCTTGGAGCTAAAATACAACTGAGGCCTAGATGTTGTCTCTAGGGAGCAAAGGTCAGGGGGTCCAAACCGCATGTCCAGTGATATGCTAGTGGAGGAAAGGTCACCCTGGGGGCAAGGTCCCACCTTACATTTATCCTTTGCTGGGCACCCAGGATTTTTTACCCTGATGACCTTCTGTACCTGGCCCATCATCCTTGCTCTGCTCATGTCTGTCTAACTGCCTACCACAACTGCAGAAACAAAGCAGAGGTTGGCACATGCTGTCTCTGGCTGGAACAGCCTTCTCCCCTATGCCTGACTAGCCCTCTGGTTCTAACCTCTCCCAGGAAGCCTTCCTTGCCCCCATTCCAAAGTAGGATTAGGAGCCATTCCCTAATCTGAGTTCTTCTCTGTGGATAGATGGAAGAATATCTCAGCACAAAGCTCTCTGCATTATAATTTTTTTTTAGTTAGTTGTGACCTTTATGAACTAGAGGTCCTCAAAGCAGCTGAGACCTCCTAACACCAATTTTGAGTTCAATAAACTTGTAATATATTTAGAAAACTCAGGCCTTAAATTCATAGTTTTCTGTTTGTTTTTGGAGAGGAGACCCACAATTTGTTTCTGTGATAATGAGATTACTTTGCATATTAAAACAGTTGCTTAAAGATGCCTATTACAGTCTCTAAAGCTATTTCTCCTGGATGGAAATTCTTTTTTTTTTTTTTTAATTAAATCTTTATTGTTCAGATTATTACATTTGTTCCTCTTTTTTCCCCCCCATAACTCCCCTCCTCCCAGTTCCCGCCCCACCCTCCGCCCTCACTCCCCACCCACTGTCCTCATCCATAGGTGCACGATTTTTGTCCAGTCTCTTCCCGCATCTCCCACACCCCTTTCCCCCCCAAGAATAGTCAGTCCATTCCCTTTCTATGTCCCTGATTCTATTATAATCGCCAGTTCATTCTGTTCATCTCTTTTTTTTTCTTTTTAGTCTTTGGCCCTTTGTAGTCAAGGCTTAATCTGACCCAGATGACCTTGGCTAGCTCCCTCTCAGGGACAAGAATGTACTGTGAGCATATCACATGCCCCTTTCTCACCTCTCTGGGAGCTGTCTCCTGGGAGGGTAGATGAGTTTGATTTCAGAGGCCCTTGCTCAGAAACCTCCTGTGATGCACTGTTTCCAGAAACAGGTCCAAACTTCTAGTCTAGCACTTGATGCTCTTCTTGACTTGGCTTCCTCCACTGATTTCATCCACCACACTAATGTCCTGTCCTCCATCCAAAATGGCCTTCAGGTAATGCTGACAACAATTGACATTAATTGAATATTGACATTAATCAAAAGGGACTCAGAAATCCCTAACATTTATTGAGCACATACTAGTGTGCTAGGAGTGTCAAGAACTTTACTACATATCTCATTTAATTCTAATTCCTAGCAGAGTCAGGATTTGAACCCAGACCTGCTGGCTTTGCTATTTATGACATTCACTTAGCTTGTTGGAAACTTAATGTCCTCATGTATAAAATGAGGGTAACACTTTTCTTTTTAAACATTTTTTAAAAATTGATTTCAGAGAGGGAGAGGGAAAGAGAGAGAAAAATATCAGTGATGAGACAGAATCATTGATCGGCTGCCTCTTGAATGCTCCACTTGGGGATGGAGCTCACAACCTGGGCAAATGTCCTGACTGGGAATTGAACTGTGACTTCCTGATTCATAGGTCGACCGACGCTCAACCACTGAGCCATGTTGGCCAGGCAAGGGTAATACATTTTGATATGAAGCACGAGTGATTGAGTAAAGATACTCCTAAATGCATTCGAATATCTTTTTATTTTTTTTATTTTTAAAAATATATATTTTTAAAACATTTTTAAAATATATTTTTATTGATTTCAGAGGGGAAGGGAGAGGGAGAGAAGTAGACACATCAATGCTGAGAGAGAATCATTGATCAGCTGCCTCCTGCACACCACATCCCACATTGGGGATTGAGCCCACAACCTGGGCATGTGCCTTTGGCCAGAATCAAACCTGGGACCCTTCAGTCCACAGGCCGACACTCTGTCCACTGAGCCAAACCAGCCAGGGCTTAAAAATATATTTTATTGATTTTTTACAGAGAGGAAGGGAGAGGGATAGAGAGTTAGAAACATTGATCAGCTGCCTCCTGCACACCCCCTACTAAAGATATGCCCACAACCAAGGTACATGCCCTTGACCGGAATCGAACCTGGGACCCTTCAGTCCGCAGGCCGACGCTCTATCCACTGAGCCAAACCAGTTAGGGCGTGTTTGAATATCTTTACTTGATTATCCATGCTTCCTGTCAATTCACTATAATGCTAATGTTACTAATATTTTTTAAAATATATTTTTATTGATTTCAGAGAGGAAGGGAGAGGGAGAGAGAAACATCCATGATGAGAGAGAATCATGGATTGGCTGCCTCCTGCACGCCCCCTACTGGGGATCCAGCCCACAACCTGGGCATGTGCCCTTGACTTGTCTTCAGGCTGATGCTCTATCCACTGAGCCACACCATCCAGGGCTAATCTACTTATATAAAAATCCTGGGTGTAACATCTCGACCCGAGGTGTGACCAACCGGAAGGAAGTCAGTCCTGCAGGGGTTGTTTTTGAAATGGCTGCACCCTCCCCCAGCTGTTTCCCCGGAGGGCAAGGTGTCAGGCAGGAACCTGCCCTCAGAGCCGAGCGTGGAAGTACTGAGTCCTGGGTTGCCTTGCCAAGGGCTGCGGCCTCCCCGAGTTGTTTCCCTCGAGGCCTGAGGGAAGAACCCACCCTCGGAGCGCCAGGAGCCCCCAGCAGTAGTCAGTCCTGGGTTGCTGAGGCGGAGGCCACAATGTGGTAGAACTCTGGGTCTGGCCCAACAGGGGGCGTGGCCGGCCTTCAAACCAGACCCTGACAGCAGGGAGGAGGCAGCCCCATTCCTCACAGAATCTGCTGTGGGATAGCTTGCTGTCAGTAGCCTGCCAGCCAGGAACCCCATTCACCTGCACCCCGGACCCCTGACAGGAGGAAGGAGGGAGCCCCATTCCTCATGGAATCGACACGTGACCAGCTTGCTGTCAGGGGCCTGCCAGCTAGGAATCCTATTCACCTGCATATCTGTATAAAGTTTTAATACATTACATTAGAGGTCGTGGTGGTACTGTTTTACCCACAGCGTCTACAGGAATTGCTGCAAATTTACTTCTCGGTGGAAGCACCTTTCATTCCCAATATAAATTACTGATTCCATTCAATGAAACTTCAACTTCTAGACTCAATATAAACAGTGAAGTTGCTAAAACTATTAAAAAGGCCCAACTTCTCATTATTGATGAATGCACCATGGCATCCAGTCATGCTATAAACACCATAGATTACTAAGAGAAATTATGAGTCTGAATGTTGTATTTGGTGGGGAAGTTCTCCTTCTTGGAGGGGATTTTCGACAATGTCTCAGTATTGTACCGCATGCTATGTGATCGGCCATAGTACAAACGAATTTAAAGTACTTCAATGTTTGGGGATGTTTCAGAAAGTTGTTTCTTACAACAAATATGAGATCAGAGGATTCTGCTTATAGTGGATGGTTAGTAAAACTTGGAGATGGCAAACTTGATAGCAGTTTTCATTTAGGAATGGATATTATTGAAATCCCCTGTGAAATGATTTGTAATGGATCTATTATTGAAGCTACCTTTGGAAATTCTATATCTATAGATAATATTAAACATGTATCTAAATGTGCAATTCTTTGTCCAAAAAATGAGCATGTTCAAAAATTAAACGAAGAAATTCTGGATATACTTGATGGAGATCTTCACACATATTTGAGTGATGATTCCATTGATTCCACAGATGATGCTGAAAAGGAAAATTTTCCCATCGAATTTAATAGTATTATTCTTTCGGGAATGCTGTGTCATAAATTAAAATTGAAAGTAGGTGCAATCGTCAGGCTATTGAGAAATCTCAATAGTAAATGGGGTCTTTGTAATGGTACCAGATTTATTATCAAAACTAGAGGCCCGGTACACAAAAATTTGTGCACTCAGGGGGGCAGGGGGAGTCCCTCAGCCTGGCCTGTGCCCTCTCGCAGTCTGGGACCCCTCAGGAGATGACCACCTGCTGGCTTAGGCCTGCTCCCGGGGGATTGGGCCTAAGATGGCAATCAGACATCCCTCTGGCAGCCCGGCAGCCCTCGGGGGATGTCCACTTGCCAGCGGGGAGCAGGCCTAAACTGCAGTCAGAAATCCTTAGCGCTGCTGAGGAGGCAGGAGAGGCTCCCACCATCACCACTATACTGGCAGCCATCAGCCTGGCTTGTGTCTGAGCAGAGCTCCTCCCATGTGAGAGCACCCTGACCACCAGAGGGCAGCTCCTGCATTGAGCATCTGCCCCCAGGTGGTCAGTGTGTGTCATAGTGACCAGTCATTCCCAGTCCTTCTGCTGTTAGGATCAGTTTGCATATTACCCTTTTACTATATAGGAGAGACGCCTGGTGCACGGGTGGGGGCTGGCTGGTTTGCCCTGAAGGGTGTCCCGGATCAGGGTGGGGGTCTCGCTTGGGTGCCTGGCCAGCCTGGATGAGGGGCTGAGGGCCGTTTTCAGGCTGGTGGGTGACTGAAGCTCCCAACCTCTCCTTGTTTTCTTTTTTTTTTTTTTATTCTGGGATTTATTTACCGTCTATGGCTGTCACTGGAACTGAGAGCCAGCTTTAGCTCTGAGGCTCAGCTCCAGCTCTGAGAACTTGGCTGCTGAAAGCAGGTATCTGGGTTTGTTTGGCTTCTATAATTGAAACACTGTTGCAGCTCCAGCTCTGAGGCCCGGCTGGCTGAAAGCAGGTTTCTGGGGTTTGTTTAGCTTCTATAATTGCAACATTGTTTCTTAGAGTGCAGCTCAGAGGCTGGCAGTGGCAAGCGGGGAACCTTGGCTTCCTCCATCACTGGAGCAAGCAAGCTTCATGTTCGCTTTAGCTACCTGGCCGCCGGCCACCATCTTGGTTGGCAGTTAATTTGCATATAGCCCTGATTAGCCAATGGGAAGTGTGTTGGAGGTATGATTAATTACCAGGTTTGTCTATTATTAGATAGGATAGACTAGAGGCCTGGTGCATGAATTCATACATGGGTGGGGTCCAGCCAGCCCACCACTATGGGGGCCATCAGGGGCAGTGCCAGCAGGGGAGAATGGCTGGGGGGCAGTTGGCCAGCTGTCCCCGCCCCCAATCAGGGTGGGGAGGTGATCAGGGGCAGGTGGGGAGGTGAGCCGAGGGGTGTGGCCGTGGGTGGTTGGCTGGCTAGCCTTGCCCCTAATCGGGGCTGGGGGGGCTGGCCAAGGAGAGGGTCTGCCAGAGGTTGGCCAGCTGGCCCCATCCTAGATTAGGGTGGTGGGGGCCAATCGGGGTCTGGGCCAGCTGGGGGCATTTGCCATAGGTGGTGGCCAGTCAGGGGGATGGGCCGCAGGTGTTTGGCCAGCCAGCCCTGCCCCTAAGTGGGAGTGAGGCCAGCTGGGGGGAGGGGCTGTGGGAAGTTGCGGGGGCCAATCAGGGCCCTGATCAGGCCAGTTGGCCACTGAAGTGCTCATCATAACAACCGTCATTCTGGACGTTCTCGTCATTCCATCGTTCTAATCACTTGACTTTTATATGTATAGATATTACGACCTAACATTATGGAAGCTGAAGTACTAACAGGATCTGCAGAGGGAGAGGTTGTTCTGATTCCAAGAGTTAATTTGTCCCCATCTGACACTGGCCTCCCATTTAAATTGATTCATCGATGGTTTCCAGTGATGCCAGCATTTGTGATGACTATTAATAAATCACAAGGACAAACTCTAGACAGAGTAGGCATATTCCTACCTGAACCTGTTTTCGCACATGGTCAGTTATATGTTGCTTTCTTTCGAGTTTGAAGAGCATGTGACGTTACAGTTAAAGTTCTAAATACTTCATCACAAGGGAAATTAGTCAAGCACTCTGAAAGTCTTTTCACTCTTAATGTGGTGTACAGGGAGATATTAGAATAAGTTTAATCACTTTATCAGTCATTGTTTGCATCACTGTTGTTTTCATATCATGTTTTTGTTGTTTTCATATCATGTTTTTGTTGTTCTCATATCATGTTTTTGTCATTTTTATATCATGCCTCTGTTGTTGTTATATCCTTTTGTTACTGTTTTTTTATTAATAAATTTATATATTATTTTCATATACATTTTACTAATTTCCTTTCATCTCTCACATTTCTATTATAGAGAAAGGGCAAATAGCAATATTAAAATATCTCCACTAATTACTTCCCTTTTTAAAAAAAATATATATTTTATTGAGTTTTTACAGAGAGGGAGAGGGATAGAGAGTTAGAAACATTGATGAGAGAGAAACATCAATCAGCTGCCTCCTGCACACTCCCCACTGGAGATGTGCTCGCAACCAAGGTACATGCCTTTGACCGAAATCGAACTCGGGACCCTTGAGTCCACAGGCCGATGCTCTATCCACTGAGCCAAACTGGTTAGGGCAATTAATTCCCTTTTAATGTGCACGAATTTCATGCACCGGGCTACTAGTGTTACTAATATTGCTGTAATCATTTGGGTACAGGGCTCTTGCTATATCCTCTTGCTTGCCCTTTCCTTCCTTAACGCTTTTGCCAGGTTACATCTAATCCATTAGGGCAAAGATCATCTCTGAGAAGCCTTCCTATACTACTCAGGTGAAGTCAGGTCTCCTTGTGATGTACTCTTGGAGCACTACATACCAGACACCCAGCAGTACTCATATTTAAATGCCTCCAGACTGATTGGTTAAACAGCTCCTGACCCAATTCCCCACCTCACATTCTTCCCTGATCATCTTTCCAGGCATCTGCAACTAATTGGGTGAGACCTGGCCCAGCAGGGGCCTCCAGGAGCCTATTCCATGCAGTGATGTGCCATCACCCTTGCCACATACTGTTCCTGCATAACACTAAGTCTGCTTTGTAATTAAACAGTGATTTGTGTCATTAGTTATGATTTGTGCCTCCCCTGCCAGACTGGAAACTTTAAGAGCTCAGAGGTCGTCTAGTTTTTGCTCACTATCAAATCCCTAGGGCCTGATTGACTAGGGAATATATATGTTTTTTGAATACATAAAGAAATGATATCTAGACCAGAAAACTAGCTCGAAACCTGGGTCAGCTTCTGATGCCGAGCCTGTCAAGTGACCCACTGAGCCTCAGTTTCCTCTTCTGTAAAGTGGGTTAATTCATTCCTTCAGCAAGTCTCTAAGAACCCATGTATCAGGCACAGGGACACAGGTGGGACAGGCCTGAGAAGGGTTCTGCTTCCATGGAACTTAGGAAAAGGCAGTCAAAAAGGCATAAACAAACAAGGTGACTTTATACTAACAAGAAAATAAATGCATGTTGATAACAGGGTGACAGAATGTGTCCCTGAGGTGACTTTTTACAGTTTTCCCTTCAAGTTCCTATCAAGTGTCTTTATTTAATAACCAATTTATTAAAACATATTTATTTATTGATTTCGGAGAGGAAGGGAGAGGGAGAGAGAGATAGAAACACCAATGATGAGAATCATTGATCGGCTGCCTCCTGCACCCACTGGGGATCGAGCCTGCAACCCAGGCATGTGCCCTTGGCCAGAATCGAACGGGGACCTCTCAGTCCGCAGGCTGACGCTCTATCCACTGAGCCAAGCCGGCCAGGGCTATTTTTGTATAATTCATTGCAAAACCCAATTTTTGGGGGGTAGGGGGGAGGTCTACCCGAGCGGAGAATTTGTAGCTGGACCCCGCCTTCCAGGCGGAGTCACACGTCGCTCAAGGCGAGATATCATTGGATGTGGCAGACCACGTGGCGGCGTCGCCTCGGCATTCTTGCCCCGCCCCTTGGATGCCTCAGCTGTCGATCAGGAGTACTGGGCTC
The DNA here is from genome assembly GCF_014108235.1 of Myotis myotis. Lineage (NCBI taxonomy): Eukaryota > Metazoa > Chordata > Mammalia > Chiroptera > Vespertilionidae > Myotis > Myotis myotis. The sequence continues at coordinate 60,668,798 of NW_023416401.1, read as the reverse complement.
CGCCCCGGGCGCGCGCTGAGTCTCTATAAAAGGAGCCGGCGGACGATGACGAGCTTTTACGTCGGTGCGTAACGGGGGGGTGCGTGTGAGGTCATCGCGCGGGCGGGCGGGGTCGGACGGTTTGAACGAGACGAAGACGGAACCGAAGCCGGGCAGGGCAGTGGACGTGGTTCCTCCGCGAGCCGGTGAGCCGGATAGCGGGCACGGGGCAGCGGGCACGGGGCGGCAGCCGGGGGGTGGGGGCCGCTGTGTGGGCCTTGGGCCGGGCAGACGCCGGCGGGTCCTGCGGACGGTGCTCGGGCCGCTCCTCGCGGCGGTACGGTTCGGGCCGGGTGGGGGGGAAGGGCGGGGCCGTGACCCGGCGCGCGCGGACTGGGGGGCGCGCGCGGACTGGGGGGCGCGCGCTTCTCTATGCCCAGGGGGCGGGGTTTAGGGCCGGAAGCGGGGCTGCCCCTCGGCGCGTGGGGGCTTCGGGGCCAAGGCGGAGGTGTGGAATCCGGCCCGAGGTGGCGGGAGGTTCCGGAGTGCCCAACTCGGGTAGGGGGTATGTGTTGTTGAAGTGAGGCCTGCTGGAAGCTCTGGGAACCCCCACTGTGGTAGGCGGTGTTGCCTGATGATGAAAAGTTCGGGTTTTGATTCAGACCTGGGTTCGATTCCCTGCTGTGTGACCTTGGGCAGGTGCTCTGACCTCTCTGGGCTTCAGTTTTCTCATCTCTGAAATGGGGAAAAGGATAATACAGAAAACTGTAACGCAGTGCATAACAGAAACCAAGCCAGCTCAATGGACTCCTTCCTTTCTTAATTGGGTATTTGTTGAGTGCCTGAAAGGTACTAGGCACTGTGCTAAGCTCTGGCTATTCACCAGGAGCAGGAGGGCAAAGGCCTGAAAGTCCTTTCCAGGAGTCTACATTGTGGTGGGGAGACAGATAGGAAATAGAAGATGCGTACATGGACAAGATAATTTCATGTAACTACTAGGAAGACAATATATGAACAGCGCTTTTCCAATCCCTGCTTCACAGCTGCCCTAGGGTGCTGCAGGGCAGAGCTTGGCCTCTGCCCCATTGGGCGGATGAGGATCCGGAGGCCCATTGAAGGAAGGCACACCAGGCCTGGCATCCACTGCTAATGGGGTGTCTCAAAGAGTAGTAATAAGAATAATTATTTGCTAATTGGGCATTTGCTAAATGTCAGGCATTGTGTTAAGCGCTTGATGGGGCATTATGTCATTTAATATTTTACTGTGTCTCTAAGAGATAGCATCTTCATTTTATAAATGAATGGACTTAGATTCTTAAAGGAGGAGAGGTTTGCTTTATGCTGTCCAGCAAGTGGCTGAACCCACTTCTGTGACTCCTAATTCCAGGCTCTTAACCTCTATATTACACTGCCTCTCCGAGGTCCGGACCTAGAGAGAGCATATTTCATACCAATGTGTCCTTTTGCCTGGTTTGTCAGTGACTAGCAAAGTTTCTGGTACATAGGAAAGCCTAGGACGTGATGTACTTTTCAAAGGAATGTTTTCAATTAGATTCTCATTTAATCCCCATTGCAGTGTTGTGCAGAAGATAATTGTTCACCTTTTACAGGTGAGCCATTTGGATCCAAAAGGTGAGGTGTTTATTCAGGGTCACATCACTTTTTTTCTGGTGGTATTTCCTCCCCCCCCTTTATATAGCATCAGTATGGTGCCTTGAAAGTAAGAGGGTGCTCATAGGTAGCATTGGATCAAAATGAGTTTGGGAGCCTTCTAGAACTGGAGAAGGAGGAGCTACCTGGGGGAGGCAAGAGGAAGCTTTTTCATGGCAGTCGAAACTTGGTTGAAGGAGGCATTTAACGGTGAGGTTTGTGGGGTGATCATGGGGTCCATCCATTGAGACCAAGCACTGGTATCCTTATGGAGGAAGGGGAGCTGTAGCTCTGAGAACTGGGCTCTGTTTTGACTGCCTGGAAAAGCCAATTAATTGGGTAAGTGAGTAGATGTTTATGGCGCATCCACAGGGTGCCTAACCTCATATATTTAGTGGCTGTAGAGTTTGCGGAGCACATAGGACCCGGTATTAATGTACTGCTAATGAAGAGTTTAAAATTATATGATGATGAAAGGCCATTAGTGTTTTCTGATCTGGGGAGTGGTCAGGAGTCACATGTGGCTTAACCAGCTGCTTACATTTTATGGTAGCATGACACACACAATACCTGATGTATGTATGAATGTCACCAAAATAGAGAACAAATGCTCAGTCTGGGACCATGTTTTTTTGTTTGGATGTGTCCTTTGGTAACTGGTAATAGTGTTTTGCACACAGTATTCATGTCATTTATTTGTTCATTCAAGGATTTTAAACAGGAAGACACTTGATCTGATTTGTGATTCAGAAAATTATCTCTGGCTGCTTTGCAAGAATAGACTGAGACTAATTTGAACACTGTGGCAGTTGATCCAGATGAGAGATGGTGGTGGCAGGTCTTTGTTTTTGACACTGAAGTTAGGATAAGTGAGACAAGAGCCCTCCCTGCCTTGGACCTAATGTTCTGTGTCAGATTGCATGCCAAGTATTTTATGTACCTATCTCATTTAAACCTCATCCTTCTCAAGTAGGTGGCATTAACTGATAACTGAGGTGCATTGAAGTTAAGTAACTTGCCCAAGGTCATACAGCTAATGAATGACATCCTCAAGTTCAAATTCAGGTCCTTCTTGCTTGAAATCCTCAGCTCTTTGCATAGAGCAAATTGCCTTCTGGCCCAAATCTGGTCCTGGAATGATTCAGAAATGAAGAGATAATGGTAGTGCAGTGCAGTAATGCCTATCATAGAGGTTTGAATGAAGTGCTGTGGGAATGTGGGGATTAATTCCCAGTGGAATCAGGAGCTAAATTGTGCTGGTTCTTTATTACAGCTTTATCATTTGAGTTTAAGATTGTAAAAGTGTTGGTTTGCTTCTGAAAATAGTTTACATGGATACTTTTTTTTTCTCTTTGACACTGTCCTGCCAACCTGAAAAAACAAGTAACATTTAATGAGCACCTATTGTATGCAAGGCACTCTACCAAGAGTTGTGTGGAATGTGAGGGCACAAACTTGGTAAGTCATTTACCTCTCCAGACCTCAGTCACCCTGCTCATAAAAAGGGGTTGAATGGGTAGATCTCTGTCTCTTCCAGCCTTCACATTCTGTAGCTGTGTCATGAGGCTTGCAGCAGCCTAGGGCAAAAGACAGGGGTGGGTGGGAAGAACAACTCATATACTGGTCACTGGGTGGAGGGAATGAAGTGCCACAAGACAGTATGGGATCTTATGGTGGTTCTGATTTTGCTCTGAGCCTCCCTCCCCAACCCCCGCTTCCCATTGGTAATATTGGTGTCTCATGAAATGAGGAAATTATTAAGTGCCAAAGTCACTATGAAATCCAGTGTTTGACAGTTGTGTGCCCTCATAGTAATTGACCCAGGATTTCACTTAGACCTGGATTAGCCTGTCCTTAGCTCATATTGCTTGAGCCTTCCCTTCCCACTCTGTTTTCTACTAGCAATTAGGGTGATCTTTTTCAAACTTAAATGAGAGTTTGATTTTATCCCACAACCCTTAACAGTTAGAGACTAAAATCCTTTCCCTGGCCTGCGGAGTCCTAACATGATCTGACATCTTCACTTTTCCCACTTCTGTTCTGCTCTCCCTCTTGCCCACTGGGCTATGGCCACACTTCTTCCAGATCTCCACATGGCTGCTTCCTTCTAATTCTTAAGCTCCAACTTCTACTCAGGCTTTCCCTGCCAACATTCCCACCACCCCAATTGCCTTAGTGGTGGTTGAAATGACATTTGTTTGAGTGCTTGGTCTGTTAGACTTCCACTACTGGAATGTGAACTCTGTGGACAAGCCACTTGTCTGTACTAGTTGTTTCCTGGTGCCCAGAACAGTGCTTGGTAAACGTTTGTAGATTAAATGAGGGTGATGATGGCACTCGCATTTAATAGCATTTCAGGTTAATTTGTTTTTGTGTGTTGTTTTGAATTTCAAAGCCTGGCAGAAGGGTGAGGGGTGGCACTTTCTAGGCTAGGGGAAAGAGTGTGGACGATGGTGCTGGGTAGGCTTGGCTGCCAGTTTGCAGGGTTTCTATGTTGAAACTCTCTTTCCTCTGTAAAATGAGGAGAATCAAGTGAATCTTGAAGAGAGTTGTCAGGGTTAAATGACAAGTGTCTATGAAGCTCCTGGTACTTAGTAGGCTATCAGATGCCCTCCTGTGACCAGGTGGCTCAGCAGCGAATTAGTTCCAAGGACTCTTCACTGTAAGGTCATTTGCCACAACCTTTGTAGTACTTAGGTTATTGAAAAGCTTACTTTTGATTTGATTTGATTTAAAAAAAAAATATATATATATATATATATTTTTTAAATATAGTTTATTGATTTTTCACAGAGAGGAAGGGAGAGAGATAGAAAGTTAGAAACATTGATGAGAGAGAAACATCGATCAGCTGCCTCCTGCACATCTCCCACTGGGGATGTGCCCGCAACCCAGGTACATGCCCTTGACCGGAATCGAACCTGGGACCTTTCAGTCTGCAGGCCGACGCTCTATCCACTGAGCCAAACCGGTTTCGGCTTAAAAATATATTTTATTGATTTTTCTACAGAGAGGAAAGGAGAGAGAGAGAGAGAGAGAGTTAGAAACATCGATGAGAGAGAAACATCGATCAGCTGACATCTCCTACCAGGGATGTGCCCGCAACCAAGGTACATGCCCTTGACTGGAATCAAACCTGAGACCTTTCAGTCTGCAGGCCGACGCTCTATCCACTGAGCCAAACCGGTTTTGGCAACTTTTGATTTTAAAAGAGTATATAGTCCTTAAAAATTTTTGGAAAATAATGAAAACTATAAAGAGGAATTAAGCCATTATGGAAAACAGTATGGAGTTTCCTCAAAAAATTAAATAATGGAACTGCCATTTGACCCAGTGTTCCCACTTCTAGGAATATATCCGGAGAAATGTGAAATACCAGTCTGAAAGAATGTATGCACCCCTATGTTCATAGCAGCACAATTGATAATAGCTAAGATCTGGAAACAGCCCAAGTGCCCATCAGTAGATGAGTAGAGAAAACGCTGTAGTACATTTATACCATTAAATACTATGCAGCTGTGAAAAAAAAAGAGTCTCTTATCCTTTGAGACAGCATGGAGGGACTTGGAGAGTGTCATGCTAAGTGAAATAAGTCAGTCAGAGAAAGACATGTATCACATGATCTGTCTCATATGTGGAATCTAAGTAACAAAATAAACTGGTGAATGGAGTGGATCCAGGGACATGGAAGCATGGAACAGAGTGTGGAATCTAAGAGGGAAGGTGGGGGAAAGGTGGGAGGGTGGGAGGTAATCAACCAAGGACCTTGTATGCATGTATGCATGGCCATGGACACAGACAATGGGGCGGTGAGGGCCTGGGGGCGGGGGGCAGGGGCAGGCTGGAGAGGGTCAATGGGGGAAAAAAAGAGGACATATGTAATACTTCAACAATAAAGAATTATTTTAAAAAAATTTTTTAAAAGAGGAATTAATAAAAAGCCCACCATCTGAAGGATACTTCTATAAACATCTATCTATCTATCTATCTATCTATCTATCTATCTATCTATCTATCTATCTATATAAAAGCCTAAGTAACCATTACAGTCGGTCAACTGAACGACTGGTCGACTGGTTGCTATGACACTCACTGACACCAGGGGGCAGACGCTCAATGCAGGAGCTGTTCCCTGGTCAGTGCACTCCCACAGCCAACCTCCCGCAGCTGGCAACTTCCCTTGGTCCCTCCCCCCGGCCAGCTGGCACCAATTGGTCCCGATCTGACTGGGCAAAATGGCCCCGATTGGCCCCCAGCACCAGCCAGACTGAGGGACCCCACCTGTGCACGAATTCGTGCACTGGGCCTCTAGTTTTAATATGTTAATGGATAAGCTTGAACTGATGTTTTCTAAATAGAACGTTCTTGTTTGTGCATAAGGCTCCCTTCATAAAACATTTAACCTTCCCTTAGTGTTCATTGTAGCTTAAAATTTTATACCAATCACATTAAAATGGAGCCTAAATTTTAGGCTGGCTGTTGTTGGGCAAGTCATTTCAGGTCATGTTTCTTCCAGGCTCATGGCTAGAATGCTGGTGTCTCTGATTTGGCCTTTTGGGAAAGAAGGTGAGGCTTAAAAATTAAGAGTTCCCACAAATCTTGTGTGATGTGTAGGAAGGAAATGTTTGCTCTCCCTTGCATGCTTAATAATGCAAACCCTTTTCTTTTCCTCACATGCTATAGAAGATGGCAGTGAACGTATATTCAACGTCAGTCACCAGTGAGAACCTAAGTCGACATGACATGCTGGCCTGGATCAATGAGTCCCTGCAGTTGAATCTGACAAAGGTCGAACAGTTGTGCTCAGGTAAGAGAAATCCACTAGGCCACTTTTCCAGGAAAGCCTGTAAGTCCTTCAGGAATATGCAGGTCTGTATCTGACTGCAAAAGCCACAGATTCAGATTTTATGTTAGGGCTGCCCCATTTCTTCTCAGCCCTGCCCTGGTATCACTTCTGAAAGAAATGCGCTTAAAAAGAGCACGCTTCTGGCTGGCCTGTGAGTCCTCCATCTCCCGCCTTAGAAACTGAATTCAGAGGCCTGCAGCTTAGCCACAAAGTCTCCATTTATGCTCTTTCACATTTAGATTTGAAATGTTTTATTTGAGGATAGTAATTATAATTGTTCTAATTAGTTTATCAGTGGCATTTCTTTTTTTTGTTTTTAATTTTATTTATTGATTTTAGGGAAAGAGATGGAAGGAGAGAGGAAGGGAGGGAGGGGAAGGAAAGGAACATCGATTTGTTGTTCCACTTATTTATGCATTCATTGGTTGATTCTTGTATGTGCTCTAACTGGGGATCAAACCTGCAACCTTGGCATATTGGTAATTATTTTTCATAAAGTTCTTATCAGTTTCTACTGTCTCTAAAGACTCTGTCTCATACCCCCCCCCTTTTTTTTTTGCTTAAAAACAGTAGAAATGTATTATTCTAACACTAACTAACTTAGCCTCTCAGCCAGGGCCTATCTATGACATTTCTTATTCCAAGTAGCACAAGACCAAAGTCAGACAAATGCCATTTCAGCCACAATTTTATTGAACTTCTATTTAATAAAATTTGAAAGAGAGGTAATAATTTAAAAAAAGAAGAAAAACATTGTTTCAGTATATACGAATAATATAACATTTAGAAAACTAGAAGAAGAAAAAAATGCTGGTAGTTTATTTTTCAGAGAAAATCTCTGCTCAGATGTTTTACTTTTCTGTGCACTTTTTCTACTTAGCCTTGTATTGTGGCTATTCTTTAGTGTCATTTACTCTCTTTGTATTAGTTATTTTTTAAAAAATATATTTTATTGATTTTTTACAGAGAGGAAGGGAGAGAGCTAGAGAGCTAGAAACATCGATGAGAGAGAAACATCGATCAGCTGCCTCCTGCACATCTCCTACTGGGGATGTGCCCGCAACCCAGGTACATGCCCTTGACCGGGATCGAACCTGGGACCCTTGAGTCCGCAGGCCGACGCTCTATCCACTGAGCCAAACCGGTTTCGGCTGTATTAGTTATTTTTAATGACTATATACTATTGCTTTCTATAGCTATGGTGCAGTTGTTTAATATCTTCCCAATTTTTGGACATTTTAGGTTATTTCTAATTTTTCCATTGTGACTATGGCTAGGTTAAAAATCCTTTAGCATAAATCTTATCTCTGTTTATTTCCTCAGTGATTCCTATAAATGGAATTACCAGTTAAAAGGGTATGAACTTAAGGTTCTTGGTAATTATTTTTCATAAAAGTCTTACCAGTTTCTACTGTCTCTAAAGACTTCTGTCTCACACACCCCCCTTCTTCTTCTTCTTTTTTTTTTTTTTTTTTTTTTTTTTTTTGCTTAAAAACAGTAGAAATGTATTATTCTGACACTGTTCTGGAAGCTCAAGTTCAAAATCAGGGTCTCGACAGGGTTAGTTCCTTCTGACTGTCTCACCTTTTGCGAGTTCTGCTGTCTACACCTGATTGTACTGACATAAGGAATGGTCAGGGTTATCAAAACTGGATTTACTACAGGATGGGAAGTAAAGTCAAGAATATGCTAGAAGAAAGATGAGATATGTATTCTCTGCTACTTAAATTCTTTTATTGTTTGTGGGATAGAGAATTAGAATCTTTAGATTCTCCTAGTAATGAAAGCAATAATTTAATTGAACACTTGTGTTCCAGTGCTATGTAAATGCTTTTTATTTATTTTTATTATTTTTTTTAAAGGAAAGACAAAGATTCCACTCTAAATTGCCCACAGGATAAAGTTTGAACACCTTAGCCTGATAGATAGGGTTTTAAATCTGAGATTTCCAACTTCCTTCTTTTTTTTTTCTTCTTTTTTTTCTTTTTTTAATTAAATCTTTATTGTTCAGATTATTACATTTGTTCCTCTTTTTTCCCCCCATAACTCCCCTCCTCCCAGTTCCCGCCCCACCCTCCGCCCTCACTCCCCACCCACTGTCCTCATCCATAGGTGCACCATATTTGTCCAGTCTCTTCCCGCATCTCCCACACCCCTTTCCCCCCCAAGAATAGTCAGTCCATTCCCTTTCTATGTCCCTGATTCTATTATGATCACCAGATTATTTATTCACTTGATTCTTAGATTCACTTGTTGATAGATGCATGTTTGTTGTTCATAATTTGTATCTTTACCTTTTTCTTCTTCTTCCTCTTTTTAAAGGATACCTTTCAGCATTTCATATAATACTGGTTTGGTGGTGATGAACTCCTTTAGCTTTTCCTTATCTGTGAAGCTCTTTATTTGACCTTCAGTTCTGAATGATAGCTTTGCTGGATAAAGTAATCTTGGTTGTAGGTTCTTGGTATTCATCACTTTGAATATTTCTTGCCACTCCCTTCTGGCCTGCAAAGTTTCTGTTGAGAAATCAGCTGACAGTCGTATGGGTATTCCCTTGTAGGTAACTGAGTTTCTTTCTCTTGCTGCTTTTAAGATTCTCTCTTTGTCTTTTGCTCTTGGCATTTTAATTATGATGTGTCTTGGTGTGGTCCTCTTTGGATTCCTTTTGTTTGGGGTTCTCTGCGCTTCCTGGACCTGTAAGTCTATTTCTTTCACCAGGTGGGGGAAGTTTTCTGTCATTATTTCTTCAAATAGGTTTTCAATATCTTGCTCTCTCTCATCTTCTGGCACCCCTATAATTCTGATGTTGGTACGCTTGAAGCTGTCCCAGAGGCTCCTTACACTATCTTCGTATTTTCGGATTCTTTTTTCATTTTGCTTTTCCGGTTGGGTGTTTTTTGCTTCTTCGCATTTCAAATCTTTGCCTTGATTCTTGCACTCCTCTGGTCTGCTGTTTGGAGTCTGTGTAGTATTCGTTATTTCAGTCCGTGTATGCTTAATTTCTAGTTGGTTCTTTATCATAACATCGAGGGTCTCATTAGATTTCTTGAGGATCTCATACATTTATCGGCAGCTTCTAGACAGTTCTTAAGAGACCTTAAAAGTGTGGTTCTGACTCAATATCCTCCATTGACAGTTTTGTCCTGTTTCTTTGTCTCTGCATTTTTTATGCTTTCTTGGTGCACCCCCTAGTGGTCTTTGTGCGCAGTCTTGTTGTAGTTAAGCCTTGATTGTTGTCAGCAATACCGGGGGTGATTTGACCTCCAGGCTAACTGGCTATGAGAGTCCGCTGTGTCTGCAGTGGGAGAGCTTCTGTGCTGGATCTCTAGGGCGGTGCTAATCTAGCGTTTGCCTGAGGCTATCCGGCAAATGGCTCTGCGCAGGGCTTGGGCGGGGCGGGTCCCCAGGGAATCTACAGGGCTGGCCGGAGCGAGCAGTTATGGCTGCTCTCAGTTCCGTCCCTAGGGGCTCTGCCTCACAGAGTCCCAGCAACCGCTGCAAACCTCGGAGAGAAAGCTGCCTTCGAGTTCTGACCGAAGCCAGACAGTCCCGTTTCTCCCATTTGAGTCTGGGTCCCTAGAGACTCGCCTGGATCTGGAGCTCAGAGTCTGAAACTCCCTCCCAATTGAAAGCACCAACCGTGCCCTCCGCCGCCAGCCCGCTCCGCGCGCACTCCGCACCTTAGTATTTCACTTCAGCACTGTGCCTCCTCTGAGTCTGGGTATGATATTCTTTTTCCTCCTAGTTGTAGAATTTCCACTCAGCCAGCCTTCCTGTGGTTCTGGATGATGTCCGTTCCGTCTTTTAGTTGTTTTTTGAAGTGGTTGTTCGAGGCAGCAATCTCTGGCGTTAACCTATGCTGCCATCTTGGTTTCTCCCTGTCTGGCCCTTCTTCTTTTTTTAAAAAATATATTTTATTGATTTTTTACAGAGAGGAAGGGAGAGGGATAGAGAGTTAGAAACATCGATGAGAGAGAAACATCGATCACCTGCCTCCTGCACACCCCCCACTGGGGATGTGCCCGCAACCAAGGCACATGCCCTTGACTGGAATCGAACCTGGGACCCCTCAGTCCTCAGGCCGATGCTCTAGCCAAACTGGTCAGCGCTGTATAAATATATCTTCATTGATTCTTACTATACCTCCATGAGAGGGATGTTTATTAATCTTATTTTATAGATGAGGAAATGGGCTTAGGGAAATTGAGTAATAAGTCCATAGTTATACAGCCAAGAACAAATTGAGACTTGAACATTCATTCAAGTGAAGAACCCAGGCTCTTCAACCCCTGTACCCTACTTACTCTAGACCAGTGGTTTTCAACCTGAGGGTCGTGACCCCTTTGGGGGTCGAACGACCCTTTCACAGGGGTCGCCTAAGACCATCGGAAAACACATATGTAATTATATATTGTTTTTGTGGTTAATCACTATGCTTTAATTATGTTCAATTTGTAACAATGAAAATACATCCTGCATATCCGATGTTTATATTACGATTCATAACAGTAGCAAACTTACAGTTATGAAGTAGCAACGAAAATAATTTTATGGTTGGGGGTCACCACAACATGAGGAACTGTATTAAAGGGTCTCGGCATTAGGAAGGTTGAGAACCACTGATCTAGACTTTTCCTTCCCTGACCAGTGCTATTTGGATCAATTTAAAATTATTGCTCTCATTTATACGATTTTTAAAAATTAATTCAGCCTTGTACTTCCTTATTTTATAACTGTGTCCTAGTCTTGGTTTCATTAGCTTGTTATTTCCCCTGTGAAGCTTAATCTCAGTTTTACAGATAGTCAGAGGAAGCTTCATGTGAAGTTGTTCAGTGAAACACTGGTGCCCGAGAGTCATGCTGATTAAACATGAGTTACTTTGTTAGTCAGAAGCGCAGGTTGTTAGCCTTAAATCCGGACTGCTTTCCCCCCATTTTCTATTAGTTTTCCTCAGTTTTATCACCACATTTCTATTTTGAGGCTTTTAAAGCACTTGTTTGACCCGTGATTTATGACTAATGTGTGGATGAGGTCATCTTAGTTTTTATTGGAGCTGGCTTTTTCACCAATTTCCCCCTAAAAGTTACTTCTTTCTGTAAATATATATCAAAGTATATTCTACTTAGTTAATTAGAAAGTTAGCTCTCTTTTCATGTGTAAATAAGTTGTGCATGTGCTGATCTGGCTCCAGATTTATCTCATTCAGACAGGAAGCTGTCATGATAGGACGAGGCTTAGGTCTGCTCTGAACCATGTGACTTTGGAGTTCCTTAATGTTCTAGTTCCTCTTTTGTAAACTGGGGTAGTAGGACCTTTTGGGCTGTTGTGAGGCTTACCTGTAAAAAGAGCTGTTAGATATGGGTTCTTTACTAGACCCTGGGGGTAAGGGTAGACTTTGTTTTACAGGTATGGGGAATGTCCATGGGGCATGGCTGGTTTTGAACCCAGGTTTTCTGACTACACAGCCCACACTCTTTCTCATGTACACACATTATGTCTTTTAAAAAAACATTTGAAAGAGTTAAATGTAGATTATGTATAATTAATTACAACGATATTATCTCATTAAAAATCTGTGACAAGCCTGCCTCGGTGTGGCTCAGTAGTTGAGCATTGAGCTATGAACCAGGAGGTTACAGTTTTTTTTTTTTTAAATATATTTTATTGAATTAAAAAAAAATATTTTATTGATTTTTTACAGAGAGAAAGGGAGAGGGATAGAGAGTTAGAAACATCGATGAGAGAGAAACATTGATCAGCTGTTTCTGCACACCCCTACTGGGAATGTGCCCACAACCAAGGTACATGCCCTTGACCGGAATCGAACCTGGGACCCTTCAGTCCACAGGCCGACGCTCTGTCCACTGAGCCAAACCGGTCAGAGCGGAGGTTACAGTTTGATTCCCCCGTCAGGGCACATGCCCAGGTTGTGGTCTCGATCCCCAGTAAGGGGGCATGCAGCCTATCAGTGATTCTCTCCCATCGTTGCTATTTCTGTCTCTCTCCTTCTCCCTCTCCCTTTCTCTGAAAACAATAAAATATATTAAAAAAAATTATGTGAAGAATTTCAACTTGCCTGTTGGTTGTTACTTTTCTTGTTCTAGATAAAATGCTTTTCTCCAGTACAAAGTGGTAAGTGCAGGACACTTAACTGTGATTTGTAAGCAAACTTTTTTTTTTTTTTTAAATATATTTTATTGATTTTTTACAGAGAGGAAGGGAGAGAGATAGAGAGTTAGGAACATCGATGAGAGAGAAACATCGATCAGCTGCCTCCTGCACATCCCCTACTGGGGATGTGCCCGCAACCCAGGCACATGCCCCTGACCGGGATCGAACCTGGGACCCTTCAGTCCGCAGGCCGACGCTCCATCCACTGAGCCAAACCGGTTTCGGCTGTAAGCAAACTTTTATTCATTCATACCTTTTCTCCTCTTGACAGCTGTGTAGGGCTTCTCTCAGAGTTATGTGGATGGTTGCATTGTGTTTCATGTTAATGCTTAGAAAACCTGGTCTCCGCTTCCAGTCGGAGACCAAACAGGATAAGCTACAGACACTGTTGTGTCCCTGAAGAAGGCCTGCTGCCAGGGGGTTGGAGTCATAGAGAAAGTGAGGCTCCTCAGATCCTTGTATGTGCTGAGGCCAAAGCAGAATCCCAAGAGTCTTTAACTCTGGTGCCTAGTACCTCCTGTTCTTAGCTCTGATGAGAAGAGGATCAAGCAGATTAAAATTCCCTGCCACATAGAGGCTTTAGAAGGTAGGAATAGGTTTTTCTCTTGAGAGAGCCTGTACTATTAATGTGCTGCTGCCTGTGAAATGGCTGAGTTTTGTCAGTATTGTGCCCCCCCCCCCCCCCCCCCCCAGAGAAATGAGCCTTTGCTTGGCTCTTGTAGTGAGATATGGTGAGAATAACTTTCAGAGACAGAGTTGGTAGGTTGTTCAAGATTCATTACATTCTGTAGTTCCCCTGTTTTGGAAAGCTAGACATCAAGAAAACAAACCTGACCACAGAGAAGGATTTGATGAGTGATTGCTTGTGTCAAAAAGGGATACTGGTTGCCTTTTGTCACCCATTCTCTTTTCCTCAGGTCTATTCCCATATTCAGGCCCCTCTGCACTTTCCCAGGGGCCCAGCATCGTGCTTTGAACATGTCAAGTGTCCCTGCTGAAGCTGAAAGAGTTCTTGGCTCCCCCCTCTTCTCCTGGCTTCTCCCCTCCAGCCTGGCCTCTCCATTGTTCCTGTGCTGCACAGAATAGGAGAGGTGTTCACATGCTCCCAGGCAAATGCCAGATTACTTTCCCCCAGCTGTAAAACAGCTTGTCAGTCTTGCTCATGAGGGTGTGTTACCATGTCCTTAACCAGGCCTACCCCACTTTTTCTCCTCAAGTTGACTCCCTTTTTCAGACACTTTATTTGGGGCCATGATTTCACCATTCTAGTGTCGCAGGCCTGAGAATTGTCCGAGTCTAATTCACAAAGTTCTGTCTGTCTTCTGAAGGGTGTTTTAGATCCAGCCCCTTACCAGTGTGCCCACTGCTGCCACAGTGGCTCCTGACTGGGCACTAGGTTCCCCCTAAGTTCCCCCGCCCTCACTTCTCTCTTGTTCTACCACATTAGTCTGCAGCCTTTCTAAGAGAACTTTTTTTTTTTTTAATCCTCACCAGAGGATGGATATATATATATATTTAAAAAAAATTTTTTTTAATTGACTTTTAGAGAGAGATGAAGGGAGAGGGAGAGAGAGAAACATCAGTGTGAGAGAGAAACATTGACCTGTTGCCTCCCAAGCAAATTCCCTTCTGATTATAAGTGATTAAGTCTTTGTTATTGAAACATTAAGAAAACCATGACCATATTCCACTGTAATGCCACAGGTTAGTGACAGTTACTGTTATCTTTTAGCTGCATTTTTTCTTAATCATGGCTTTATTTATTGAGTGCTTATAGGCCAGGCACTTTCCAAATCATCTATCACCTGGGAGGGCAGGACTATCGACACCATTTTACACATAGGTAAGGGAAGCAAAGAGAGGTTAAACAACTTGCCCAAGGTTACTCATTTTAGCTGTACTTTCAGTGTTTGCCTATAATTTTTAAATTTAATTGACATAATATATATGGTTTTTATTTTTTTGAATAACTGAAAGTCTCAAAATGGTTTAAAATTTAAAAGGAACAAAAAGATAAAACAGTGATAAGTCTCCCTCTTGACTGGGTCTGCCAGCTCCCCAGTTCCTCTCCCAGAGGAAACCAGTGTTATCAGCTGGGTAGCCAGCCTCTACCAGTGGTTCTCAACCTTCCTAGTGCTGCGACCCTTTAATACAGTTCTTCATGTTGTGGTGACTCCCAACTATAAAATTATTTTCGTTGCTACTTCATAACTGTAATTTTGCTACTGTTATGAATCGTAATGTAAATACCTGATATGCAGGATGTGTTTTCATTGTTCGTGACCGACAGGTTGAGAACCGCTGGTGTGTTTGCGAATGTTGTGCACCTTTTCCTCCCTTCCTCACAAATGGTAGCATATTTAATCAGTGTATATTCTGGAGAGTGTACCGTATCCATATATTATCAGATGCCATGCTGCTTTCTTTTATGGCTGGAGTACTGTAATTTTCCTTGGATTAGTCCATGTTAATGGACATTTAGTTTGTTTCCAGTCTGTTGGTGTTACAGATTGTTGCAGTAACACATACAAACATGTGTCGTACAGTTTTGTTTCCTTCTTTTAAAATTAAAATAGGATTATTTTTCCTGTGTTAATTTTCTTGATGACTTTTAATGTTTGCATTAATGACTCCTCACAGTCCTTTATTTCCACATTAAAAAAATATTTCTTTTTATTGATTTCAGAGAGGAAGGGAGAGGTAGAGAGAGAGATAGAAACATCAGTGATGAGAAAAAATCATTGATCGGCTGCCTCCTGCACACCCTGCACTGGGGATGGAACCCACAACCTGGGCATGTGCCCTGACTGGGAATTGAACCATGACCTCCTGGTTGACAGATTGAAGCTCAACCACTGAGCCAGGCCGGCCGGGCTATTTCCACACTTCATTCATCCTCTAAGATGACTCAAGCCTTACCTACTCCCTTAAGCCTGAATACTCTTACATTTAGTAGTCATCTGTTTCCTGCGTATTTGAGTTAAAACATTGAGAGTTCTTAACCTGGAGTTTTCTGATTGGGGAGCATCTGTTCTGTGTAGAATGTTGGCTGCTGCTTTCATCTGCTTCTCCAAGGGACCCTTGACCCAAAAGGGCTGAGAGCCAGTGCGCTTGATAATATTGCAAGCTTTGGAGCAGGGGCCACACGGTGCCCTCGCTTTGTGTTCTCTGCTTGCAGCACAGATCCTGGTAGGGTGGGGCTGTGACAGTTAGTGAGATTTGATAGTTGATGCCATGACACAGCTGGTCCTACCTACCCTCAGCCTGTCCGCATCCTTAAGCCACACATTATGTGGGCCTGGTCTGTGGCACATAGTTGGGACAGTGGCCATTTAAGAGGGGTCCTCTTCTAGGCCTGCTTGGGTTGCCAGCCTTTGTTATTAAGGCAGCGCCTAGAAGGAAAGCCTCTTCTATTGATGAGCACCTGGATTTCTTCCATATATTGGGTTTTGTAAATAATGCTGTAATGAACATAATTAAATTTACTTAGAGATGTGAAAAGCTCAGGAAGACAGACATCTTAGAAACAAATTTTTTAAACCTCAGAACATGGCTCTTTGAAATACTTGGGAAATCCCTCCTCCCTCTCGTGAGGATGAGGTTATGTCCTTGGGAAAAATCAGAAAATGTCAACCTGTTTCCCTTTTCTCAATTCTATGCATTCATTAAAAAAAATTTTTTTTTGTTGTTGCAGTGGTCATTTTATTATGTTTCTAATAAAGAGTAGTTTTAAAATTTCTTAGAAACATACATTCCTTTTCCCCTCATTGCCTTCCAAGTCCCTTCATCATCTTCCAAGTTGCAAGTGTGTTGAAGAACCCATCAGGCAAAACCACAGTCTTGTTATAGATTTTAAAAATGACTTTTTTTATTTTTTTTTATTTTATTTTTTTTATTGCTTAAAGTATTACAAAGGGTATTACATATGTGTCCATTTTAAAAATGACTTTGAAGTCAAGTGGTATTGAAGCTTTTGGGTACTGTAGGTCCACTTTACAACTTTTAAAATTGTACCTGGGTTAGGTAGCTTTGCGGTAAAATTTCCCCCTGCTTCTTTAATAATAACATTTAATGACCTATTGCATATTTTATTCTTCTCTTGTTCATTCAGGGGCTGCCTATTGTCAGTTTATGGACATGCTGTTCCCTGGCTCCATTGCCTTGAAGAAAGTGAAATTTCAAGCTAAACTAGAACATGAATACATCCAGAACTTCAAAATACTACAAGCAGGTTTTAAGAGGATGGGTGTTGATAAAGTAGGTAAATTTTATTCTTTCATTTAAGGTTGTTTCTTTTTTTTTTTTTTTTTTAAATATATTTTATTGATTTTTTACAGAGAGGAAGGGAGAGGGATAGAGAGTTAGAAACATCGATGAGAGAGAAATATCGATCAGCTGCCTCCTGCACATCTCCTACTGGGGATGTGCCCGCAACCCAGGTACATGCCCTTGACCGGAATCGAACCTGGGACCTTTCAGTCCGCAGGCCGACGCTCTATCCACTGAGCCAAACCGGTTTCGGCTTAAGGTTGTTTCTTGACTAGTGATTGTTACTAAGGATACAGCTGCTGGCCCATGACTTTGGACATTTTCTTTTCCCAATTTATATATTTTCCTTTTCTCCAGTTAACATAGAATTTATCGGGAGCTAAGTTTCCCTCTGTCCTCCTACCCCAGTTCCTTTGCTATGTTCTTTCTTCATAGTGAAGTTAGTCATCACCTATAGGAGTCAACCTGTTTAATCTCTATTACTGAGATCTAACTCTTTAATATCTGGATTTAATTCTGTAAAGCATAGAGAAGATTCTAGAGATACTTGCTTTGTAAAAGCAGGATACAAGGAAGATCCCTTGTTGGGACATTTCCTCTTGCCCCCAAGGTTATTTGAAGATACCCTCAACCAAGCTTCATTAGGACATATATTATCTGTTTTAGCTACATAACAGTGTTTCAGTAAATGAAGGACTTCCTATTGACATAACAAAGCTAGGTGAAAAGTCCCTGTCACCTAGTGACATTGCAGCATTGTCGCACAATTCATTAAGTGTTTGTGGTGGTGCTGGTGTAAACAAACCTGCTCTGCCAGTTGTATAAAAGTATAGTATGTAGTACATATAATTATGAACAGTACGTAATCCTTGATAATGATAATAAATGACTATGTTACTGGTTTACGTATTTACTATACTATTTAGTTGCTATTTTAGAGTGTACTCTTTCTATTAAAAAAGCTTGCTGTAAACAGTATGCTGTGTCATGCCTGCAGCAGCTTCATACATCCTGTGTTTACCACATCTCTTGCATCTCTTGTGCTTGATTTGTGAGGTTTTGTATATGTACATTCTGTGCAGGCTTATAGCCTAGGAACAATAGGCTATACCATATAGCCAAGGTGTGTAGTCAGCTGTGTCATCGAGGTTTGTGTAAGCCACACTGTGCTGTTTTGTTTGCACAGTAATGAAATTGTCTAACGATGCATTTCTCTGAGCGTATCTCCGTGGTTAAATAATGTGTAACTATTGCAAAATTAAGCAATTTCTCCCCTCACCCATTAGAGGGGTTTTTCCTTTTAAGCCATTTTGTGGGGAAAATACATTTTTAGTAAAGCTTGTAATCACCCCTAATTATTTTGCTTGTGTGTCTGGTTTTTGTTTACTTTGAAATCAGTATTTTAGTTTTGTTTCTGCACTATAGAAAATATGCATGTGTATTGTAAGACCATCATTTAGTTACCAGGCATAGTGTAACGAGGTGCAGCTTATTATATACAGTAATGTATCTTTTTCTTTTTATAGAACTTAAATTTTTTTGAATAAGGTAAATTTCTAAAGTAAAAGAGTATGGTGTATTGATCCCCCATGCACCTCAGCAATTATTGACTCACGTCTAGTTTTGTTTCAGCTGTACCTCTATCCCATACAAAGTAATTTTATATTTATTTGCTCTGAGGGATGGATATAGTTCAGATTATTACATATATTATTTATAAAAATACCATTGCAACTGGAATCCTTGAACGTAAACTCTGGCTAGCAGTTCAGTGACTTGGAATAATATCTGATAACACAGTATTCTTGTACAATAAAAAAACTTACAGAATCCTTAAAGTGTGTTTTAATAGAATTGAAATTACTTGAAAAATATACCATTTTGTAGAAATCTGTCCCAGGACTGATTTTGTGTCTTGACGTATTTTAAGACAATTTTTTAAAATCACAGTTTATTGTAGACACATGTGGTTAGTTTATGCTCTGGATTTTATACTTTGTGACAGGCACTGTGGCCATGCAAGTTACACAGGCGACTTACTTTTTACAGTGGAATGACATATCTTAGGATGTGCTTGGGAATGTGTATGGGACTTGTATATGATACTTGTTCCATTTGCATTTCTGATTCTTTTTTTTTTTTAATATATTTTATTGATTTTTTACAGAGAGGAAGGGAGAGAGGTAGTTAGAAACATCGATGAGAGAGAAATATCGATCAGCTGCCTCCTGCACATCTCCTACTGGGGATGTGCCCGCAACCAACGTACATGCCCTTGACCGGAATCGAACCTGGGACCTTTCAGTCCGCAGGCCGATGCTCTATCCACTGAGCCAAACCAGTTTCGGCCTCTGATTCTTTTTGATGGACTTGGAGGGGGCTTGGTAGGTAGAACTATTCTGTGGATAAAATTTGCTCTATAAAGTTTCAGGGGCTTACTTTATAGTAAGTTCTTGCCTCTAAACTATATATTTTTCCTTGGCAGGCAGAGCTTTATACTGATTGATGCATTGACATATTTGACGCTTTCTAAAAACTTCTTGCTTTGAGCTAAACAGTCTTGATGTTTCTCTGCAGATAATTCCTGTGGACAGATTAGTAAAAGGAAAGTTTCAGGACAATTTTGAATTTGTTCAGTGGTTCAAGAAGTTTTTTGATGCAAACTATGATGGAAAGGACTATGACCCTGTAGCTGCCAGACAAGGTCAAGAAACTGCCGTGGCTCCCTCCCTTGTTGCTCCAGCTATGAACAAACCGAAGAAACCTCTCAGCTCTAGCAGTGCAGGTAAAAAACCATACAGAAATATCAGTTCCAAATAATAGTTTTGCAGGTATTTACTCATTCACATTTAACCAGAATTTTTGAGTAGCCATAGGCTTAGGGAGCTTAAGGAGCCTAGTCATAGCCATGTGGCAAGACCAGGAAATGTGGCATCAGGCTGACCTGGGTTGTTTTCACGTCTCTGTAACTCTGTGTGAGCTACTTGACCTGCCCTAAAGTTTCCTCCTGTATAGAACAGGAACTTGAATATGTGCCCCCAGAGAGTTGCTTTTGAGGCCTGGATGAGTTACTATATGCAGTTTGCCAAGGCTCTTTAATTGTATGGAGTAGATACCCTTCAGGTTAACTCACATAAAAGAGCTTCGAACACAAGGACATTATACAGAGCCCAATAACAGTAAGACCTGAGCTTTCAGGAACTGAAGGAGCTTTCTAGGTCTCTCAGGGACTGTTCTAGGCTCTCTGCATCATTATTCTCTCTGCAGATAAGCTTCTTGGACATTACTTACAGCTTCCCTGCCCTCCCAAGAATTTAGCTGTTAAGTGGCTTTGGCTTGCTGTGATGCCAGCAGAATCTGGGAAGCAGGGGTGGAGGTGGGGGGCTGTCTTTTAGAGATCTTCTCTAAAAAGTCTTGGCCTGGAGGTTTCCCAAAATATGTTTGTAGTAGTATATTTATAGATTATACCTATACTTTGGGGGCAGGGTGGATGTTCTACAGATGCTAATGCCTCCTTTTCAAGAATATTAGTTAAGGTCCCATTATACCTTGAAAAAGAGGCTGATCCATCTGGTAGGAAGAGAAGGACATTGAGTACTTTTAAATTTTTATATGATCTGATATTATTGGGATCACAGGATATGTGTCTTTTGTGTCTGGTTTTTTTATTTAACATGTTTTCAACATTTATCTATGTTGTAGCATGTATCAGTATTTTATCCCCTTTAATGGGTGAATAGTATTCCATTGTATGACTAGACCAAATTTTTATTTATTCATCAGTTGATTATTTGTGTTGTTTCCACTAGCTATTATGAATAATGCTGCTATGAACATTCCTATACAAGTTTCTTTGTAGACATGTGTTTTCATTTCTTTTGGGTATAGATCTGGGAGTATATACTCTTGGAGCATAATTATTGGGTCATATGGTAACTCTGTGTTTAACGTTTTGCAGAAATACCTGTTTTCCAAAGTGGCTGAACCATTTTGCATTCCTATCAGCAGTGTATATGAAAGTTCTGATTTCTCCAAGTACTTTTATTTCTTAGCTACTTAGAATGGGGGATTGCATAGGTAACCCTGTGCATTTCATATTTCAGATGTGGCTAACAGGCAAATGGAGACTTGCATTAAGCATTTAGTCTTCGGGATAAACTTATTGATAAACATACTTGAGATGATACTAGAGATCATCCAGAGGAAATGCCTATTACTGTATGGTTACTGAATAATTTGGGGTGTTAAGACAATCAGATATTTCTAAGCCTGGCATAATGTACAAGCTTTCTAAAATGATTGCCGAATAAATGAATAAAATCATGAACGATACATTTGCCATGAGGTAGCCCAGTCTTGATTATTTTAACTTGTAGATAGGTTGGATCCTTTACTACTTTCTCCTTATCTGCTTTCGGCTACTACCGCTGAGAGAAGTTTGTAAATCCTGGTCACTGTGCTCTTTTTCTCTCTTAACCCATCTAATCACCTTCTAAAAGGTGAGCAAGATATGGGCTTTGAAGTAATTACTTATAAGAGCAGTCTCTACCACCCCACTCTTCCAGTCCAAGGAGTCTGAGGTTCTGAGTTAGGCGGCATCTTACTTTTCAGGTGGGGAACTGTGAGTGTAGAGCAACAGCTGGAACTGTGAGCTCACTACTGGCATGAAGTTTGCCTTTGTGCCATGAAGCTGCACTTCTGGTGGATTTGGTTGGAACTGGGTTAAGGTACATCAACTGTGTGTGCCTCTTTCAGATGATCTATTCACCACAGCAACAAAAAGACCTCACAGGAGGACTTACTCCCGGCACAAGAGATTATGGCTAAAATTGGTACTCTGCTACCAGGATAAAAAACCACTTTTGGGCAAACTTGGGGGTATTGTCATACATGCTGGGCTCGCCACATTGGGTCCCTGCATTACTGTGGAGGGAAGTTGGTCACAGCCTCCTCTTGTCATCTGTTGTTTTTTTTTTTTTAATCCTTACTCGAGGATATGTTTATGGATTTTAGAGGGAGGGAGAGAGAGAGAAACATTGATTGGTTGCCTCCCATATGTGCCTCAACTGGGAATTGAACTGGAAACCTTTTGATGTACAGCTGACGCTCCAACCAACTGAGCCACCTGGCCAGGGCTGGCGGGTTCTTTTTGGTTTTGAAATTTCTGCTCTTAAAAAAACCTCTGATCTTCTCTCAGCTCCACAGAGGCCCATTGCGACACACAGAACTACTGCAACCCCTAAGGCTGGCCCCGGTGTGGTGCGAAAGAATCCTGGTGTGGGCAATGGGGACGACGAAGCAGCTGAACTGATGCAGCAGGTAGGTCCCTCCTGTATCCCAGACTGGAGTCATGTCGGTGGAAAGGATACTGGCTGCACTGACCAGAATAGGCTTGTTCGTGTTCTTGTAGGAAGACCTACTTTGTCTGCTTGCTGAAACAGTCATCGTCGTGACATGTGTGAGCCTGTCAGGTGCTATGTGGGGAGCAGGGTGCGTGTGGAGGTAGAAGCGGGGTGTCAGGCATTTCTGAGATCTGTTAGTGTGACAGAAACCAATGTCTTTGTTTGGAAACCCACCTATACAATAACCCTGTTGAATGTCTCTGGAATGCTGTTAGGATTCTGTGGGATTCAGAGTATCTTGAATTTTTTGCTCTGAAAATGATAAAGGAGACTTTCTTTCTGAGTAATATTTAAAAAAGGATTTTACAGTTTCTTTGCTGTAATCCAAGTTGAGAGTAGAACTGATATGAAAAGCCTATTCTTCTGGTCTTCATAGGTCAGTGGTTTGAAATGTCTTCTTTAGGATTAACTAATATCCTGAAGATACATGTCAGGTCTATGGATCAGAACAAATTTAGACTTTTAAACATTTTCTCACTAATCCTGGTAGTTATTTTGTTTGTTTGCTTTTGAATGATTCTCTTGATTAACCCCAGTTTTAAAATTGCGATGCTTTGTTATCTTAGTGAGTTTGAGATTGGACTCTTCTACTTTCCCAAAAGCCACATCCTAAAACCTGGGGGTCACAACTTCATTTTAATCCTGACCCAGTCCCTGCATCTAGGAAACCAGGACAGAAAAGCCTGCCCAAAGATCATGTTTTTTAATTTATTCTCTAATTTGTATGTGGCTCATGGTCCTGGGTGCCTGAGGAGTGTCGAGGTGACTGGGTCACCAGCCCCATTAGTGTGGCTGCTTTGAGCAGCCTCTGGGTGCTGTCACTGAAGTGTAGAAGTTCTGGAGACTAAGGAGACTTCCTGTAACTGTCGGTTTTCAGGCCTGGATGTACACAGGAAGCAGTGTCAGAAAAACAGAGTGAGGGTTGTTAGTGGTGAGACCGGGTGACCAGCACAGGGCTGATCTCGAACCCTCAGGAGAAGAGGCAGAGGCTCAGCTGGTGTCCTGTATGAGGGGGCACAGGCTTTGGGATGCATAGATTTGAGGACTATCCCGGCTCTGCCACTTGGAGCACGTCAGTTAATCTCTCTGAACTTACTGCCTCCTATGAAGTGGGCTCATCATATTTTGCTCACGGTAGTTGAGTGGATTACGTGAGCTGATGTTATGTCAAGTGCCTGGAATGGTGTTGGGATAAATAGGGTAATGGCAGTTGTGGTTATTATGGTTCCTGTGCGTTGTCTTGATACAGTGAGATAGGTCTTGAAGTTTTTCTTAAAAGTTCACAGGAATAAAATATTTTGCGTATGAAATAAGTACACAAGTGTTAATACCCTGTATGGAACACTCGAACATTAATAGCAAAACCAAAAATAGCTCACACTTTTAGAGTGCGTATGCCATTATGTTATTAAGCACTTTAATTTCACTTTTACATTAGCCCTATGAGGTGTTACGGGGAGGTTAAGTAACTTGAGCTGGGATTTGAACCCAGCTCATACTCAGCTGGTTCAACCCTGTCTCAGAAATATTTTGGTCTGCACAGGGTTGTGTTTTTTTTATACATATTTTTTACTGATTTCAGAGAGGAAAGGAGAGGGAGAGAGAGAGAGAAACATCAATGATGAGAGAGTATCATTGATTGGTCGCCTCCTGCACGACCCCCACTGGGGATGGAGCCTGCAACCCAGGCATGTGCCCTTGACTGGAATTGAACAGGGGACCCTTCAGTCTGCAAACCATTGAGCCAAACCAGCTAGGGCTGCAGAGGGTTGTAATTTAAAAAAATTTTTTTCAATATGAAAGATTTTAGCTTCTCTCCAGGTTGCCAAAGGCTTTCCCCACATCCTGTTACTCCCTTGTTACATGATCTTTCTGGCCCCTGAAAATATTTGAATTTGTGGCCCTAACAAAGGTGTGGAGGTCTGGGGTTATGACCAATAGGAGTAGAGCCAGATGAGTTTGTTAGGATAAGAGAAGAGTGTATTCTATACAAATTACCTTCTAGTGTTCATATCATTGGGAGATCTGCAGCAATTCCACATTCTTAAGTCATTCTGGAGAAATTTACCTTTATTTGATTTTATTCCAGAGCAACACTTTTCAATAGAAACAGAATGTGAACCAGAAATGTGAGGCACATATATAATTTGGAATTTTTAATAGCCACATTAAAAAAAAGAAAAAAGAGCCGAGGCCGGTTTGGCTCAGTGGATGGAGCGTCGGCCTGCGGACTGAGGGGTCCCAGGTTTGATTCCGGTCAAGGGCATGTACCTGGGTTGTGGGCACGTCCCCAGTGGGAGATGTGCAGGAGGCAGCTGATCGGTGTTTCTCTCTCATTGATGTTTCTGGCTCTCTGTCTCTCTCCCTTCCTCTCTGTGGAAAATCAATGAAGTGTATAAAAAAAAAAAAAAAAAGAAAAAAGAAACAAGGTTAAATTAACTCTAATAACACATTACCCCATATATCCAAAATATCATTCTGACATAATCAATATAAATAATTATATTTATATAATTATGAGATGTTTTACATTTGAAAGCCCACATTTCAAGGGCTCAGATAGCCACGTGTGGCTCATAGCTGCCAAATGGGCCAGTGCAAGTTCTAAGCATTCTTTTTGGGGCTTCTTAGATTATAGCTCTTACTTTACTACAAGAGAATGTTCTAAGAGTGATATTGATTAGTAGCCACAGATTTTTAATAACCTCACAAAGAAGCATTTAGAGGAGTGCCAAGTGACATAGTGTGTACTTACTGTTTCTTGTGGAATTGTAGTTATTGAGTGATAGTGAGGAGGAATGCTTCTTTGGTCTTATAGGTGGGGCCCAGAAGGCTGGGTTCTGGTGCCCTGGATGATGTGTAGGCCAGAGAAGGTTTAATGATTTGTGAGGGAGGCACTAGTGAAATATGAGCTAGCATACCTTTTTAAGGTATTCTGGTTTTCCTTTCCTTCTTGGTCACTAATGTGATTAGAAGGCCTCTTCCCAGCTTTTGGATCTTGCAACTGAAGATCCAAGGCAGCTTCCCATTGCTGGGGTTGATCAAATCTTGCCCTTCTATTCCTTTTTGTATTGCACATTGGGGCTGATAGTTTAAGGCAGCGGTTCTCAACCTTTGGGTCGTGACCCCTTTGGGGGTCGAACGACTCTTTCACAGGGGTCGCCTAAGACCATCGGAAAACACATAAATAATTACATATTGTTTTTGTGATTAATCACTATGCTTTAATTATGTTCAATTTGTAACAATGAAAATACATCCTGCATATCAGATATTTACATTACGATTCATAACAGTAGCAAAATTACAGTTATGAAGTAGCAACGAAAATAATTTTATGGTTGGGGGTCACCACAGCATGAGGAACTGTATTAGAGGGTCACGTCATTAGGAAGGTTGAGAACCACTGGTTTAAGGAAAGGCAATTGGCAGCAGTTAAAAGCAGGGGTGGGGAGAATTTGGGGAAATGGAAAATTTAGTTTGTTTTTTGTTTTTGTTTATGTTTTTTTGGACAATTTAGTGTTGCTGGCTACTGGGTAATGGTAGTACTTTATTGAAACTTTCATTTATTTTAAAAAGTGATTCATTTATTTTAAAAAGTGATTTCTGTGGTTGATAAAGGTATTTCTTGATTCTTCTGATATGGTCTGTTCAGGCCTTTTATGATGAACATTAACATTAAGTCTTTGATAGTCCTAGCCACTTTGGTTCAGTGGCTAGAGCGTCGGCCTGCAGACTGAAGGGTCCCAGGTTTGATTCCAGTCAAGGGCATAGGCCCAGGTTGTGGGCTTGATCCCCAGTAGGGGGCGTGCAGGAGGCAGCCAATCAATGATTCTCTCTCATCGTTGATGTTTCTCTCTCTCTCTCTCTCTCTCTCTCTCTCTCTCTCTCTCTCTCTCTCCTTCTCCCTTCCTCTCTGAAATTAAAAAGAAGTCTTTGATAGAATGGTCTTGCTGGTTCTAGTCACCTGCTCCACATCTCTGGATGGTTCTTGACTGCAGGTTATGAAGGGGAAACTAGACAGGGGCAGTACTGATCCCTCTGGTTGTGTCTGGCTTCTTCATCAGGCTGTAGGGAAGCTAGATCAGCTGTTCACTTCAGTTTTTGCAGCTATGAGTTCAGACTAGATTTCTATAGTGCCTTCTGGCTCTCAGATTCCCTGCTACCCAAATTGTTCCCATCTGCTTTACCTTTGATTTCTTGGCTTGGTTTTCCATGTGCCCCTAGCCCAGGGGTGGGCAAACTTTTTGACTCGAGGGCCACAATGGGTTCTTAAACTGGACCGGAGGGCCGGAACAGAAGCATGATGGAGTGTTTGTGTGAACTAATATAAACTCAAAGTAAACATCATTACATAAAAGGGTACGGTCTTTTTTTTTTTAGTTTTATTCATTTCAAACGGGCCGGATCTGGCCCGCGGGCCGTAGTTTGCCCACGGCTGCTAGCCTGTAAATTCCATGAGGATTTTATGCTGCTCGTTATGCCTTGTAATTTACATTTAGTGAGAGTTAAAGTGAATTCACATGTCATAGATTCAAATATACTGGAATGAAGATGCACCATGCTTAAAATACATAAAGGACCGGGAGAATTGTTACAACTTTTATTACTCTTGGCTAGTTAAGAGTCCTGGCCTAAGCACCGAGATTTATTTCTTTATTGTCCCTTTGTGGAAATGAGAGCCCCTCAGTGGAGCTCCTAGAAGCTCCTGCTGCAGGTATGGTGAGCAGATGAGATGCTCAATGGAGGGATCTAGCAGTGGAATGTGGTGGGGTCTGTTCCCTACCTCCGCTGTCTTCCCTCCCTTTTCAGACTCTTCAGAGACAGACAGGTGCCAGGACATTCTCCACAGAAGATGTTTCTCTTCTGAGTTAAGGACCTCCCCCACCCCCCCGCCCCTCTCGCTTCCCCCAATATACAGGAGGAGTAGAAGGGAAAAACCATTGAGTTTTCTGTGCCCAGGCCTCCCTCAGTCCTAGCTGTTTTTGGCTAGTATTAGTCATCTTTAACTGGAACCTCCTGGCTCGCCATTTCTACCCTGTCCCCTGGACCAGACCCTCTGTTTCCATTGACCTCCACATGCAAAAATATATGAACTTGATGGACCAATGGTAAGAACTCAATTTATGATTGAGTCCTGCTGGGCTGGATTTGGCTTCTATGTTTGCCTCAGGCTCCTGGATCTTTTCTCAATCCCTTAGAAGTTCTTGAATGTTCATGGCGTTGTCTGCCCTTTTGTGAGAATTATTATATTTAAGGTGGCCATGAACAAGCCCATGTTATTTATTTATTTTAAATATATTTTTATTTTATTTCAGAGAGGAAGGAAGAGGGAGAGAGAGATAGAAACATTCATGATGAGAGAGAATCATTGATTGGCTGCCTCCTGCAAGTCCCCCACTGGGGATCAAGCCCACAACCCGGGCATGTGACCTTGACCGGAATTAAACCTGGAACCTTTCATTTCGCAGACCGACGCTCTATCCACTGAGCCAAACCGGCTAGGGCAAGCCCATGTTATTTATCTGGGGCTGGAGAAAATTGATACTAAACTAAAATGGGTTTTTGTCCATGTTAGAGAATTTGATGAAAGACCATATCTCCTTGTGGGTTAGATGTTTGTCTGATATGTTATTGGTACATGAATGCCAAGTTTCTCACCCTTTTTAATGTCTTGTGCAGGTCAACGTATTGAAACTTACTGTCGAAGACTTGGAGAAAGAAAGAGATTTCTACTTTGGAAAGCTAAGGAACATTGAATTGATTTGCCAGGAGAACGAGGGGGAAAACAACCCTGTATTGCAGAGGATTGTGGACATTCTCTATGCCACAGATGTACGTTTTGACATGAGGATATTTGCCATTTTGCCACCTAAGAGAAAATGAATTTTATCTGGTTGGTTTTGGCAAACTCAGTGCTGATGCTTGTCGAGTTCCAGCATAGCATTCACAAAGGACTTCATCTCTGACTCTTCAAAGTCAGCCAGAGGGCACTTCTGCCAGCTTCAGCCTTTGCCTTGAGGTCTGTGAGCCCTTGAGGCAGGAATAGGAAGAAGTAGGTGGCTGGTTTGCCCTGCTTCTGTAGTTTGTGGCTACTGATAGGTGATGAGTGCCACAAAATGATCATGCTGCACCATCCCCTCTCCACACCCTGCAGCCTAGAACCCTCAGCCTGAGTTGTTGCCTCCATTTTATCAGGGCCCCTCTCATGCTCTGGAGAGCCAGGCACATGGCTCCTTTTTTATGTGCTGCCCACAGCTGTCAGAGTGTACCTTTGCTCCTCCCTCCCAAGAGTGTGTCTGATTCCCATTTCCTCAAAGTGCTTTGTGGTCAGATTTATTGGGAATCCATGTGTTTACACAGCCAAATCTGATTGTGTGTGTGTGTGTGTGCGTGTGTGTGTGTGTATCTATATATATCTGTGTATATATATATATTGATATGTATATATATATATATATATTTTTTTTTTTTAAAAAATATATTTTATTGATTTTTTACAGAGAGGAAGGGAGAGAGAGAGAGAGAGTTAGAAACATCGATGAGAGAGAAACATCCATCAGCTGCCTCCTGCACACCTCCCACTGGGGATGTGCCCGCAACCAAGGTACGTGCCCTTGACTGGAATCGAACCTGGGACCTTTCAGTCCGCAGGCCGACGCTCTATCCACTGAGCCAAACCGGTTATGGCTGTATATATTTTTTAATACATTTTTATCGATTTCAGAGGGGAAGGGAGAGGGAAAGAGAGATAGAAACATCAATGATGAGAATCATTGCTCAACTCCCGTATGGCTCCCACTGGGGATTGAGCCCACAACCCGGGCATGTGCCCTGACTGGGAATTGAACCATGACCTCCTGGTTCATAGATCTATGCTCAACCACTGAGCTATGTTGTCTGGCTGAATCTGCTGATATTAATCATTACATTAGCTGACCAGGGAAGACTGATTTTTCCTCGATTTAGGATTTGGTATCTTGATGTATCCACTGTTTAGTGGCTATATTATAATTTTTCTGCATTCCTAGCAAGGTCTATAGTATATGTCTAAGTACTTTGTAGTATATATGTAGTATACAGATAAAAGGTACATGTTGTTATTAATACTGTTCTTCAAACATATCAAGTAAATTTGAGGGATTAAAACGACTGAAAAGTGAATAATTTGTTAAATAAATTCTTATTTTAGGCTTGCTCTGTGCCAGATAACAAAAACAAAGATGATGAGGATATAGGGGTTCTTGTTCTAGTCTGAGTATTATTTTATTTATTTTTTGGAGTATTATTTTACTTGAGTCATATCTTAAGTAAATTCAGCCATAGAGATTTGTTAAAAAAAAAATAAGATGATGGTTGAAGGGAAGTGTAATTTTTATGTTATTGTAGCTATTAGTATATGCCAGAATACCCTAGAGCTGATATGAGGTGGGAGCCCCAAATCTGATTTCCCATGATACTAGTGTTGGGTCAGACATGTTTATGTGTAAACACAACACCCACAACACTCCTAAATAGCAGGCATGGTCCTAAATGCTGTCAAAGGAATGTATAAAGGAAAAGCTGCCTATAGTATAGGCAGTTTATTGAGAGGAGATGGTAGAACTGAAATTTATGGTGACCTTAGGGATTGTTGAGGGTAACTTGTTTTTTCGTGTTTTTTTGTTTTTTTTTTAAATTGATTTCACAAAGAAGAAGGGGGAGGGAGGGAGGGGGAGAGAGAGAGAGAGAGAGAGAGAGAGAGAGAGAGAGAGAGAGAGAGAGAGAGAGAGGAGAGAAAAGCATCAATTATGAGAGAGAATCACGGGTCAGCTTCCTCTTGCACACCCCAATCGGCTGCCTCCTGTACACTCCCTACCGGGGATCAATCCCATAACCAGGCATGTGCCCTGACCAGGAGGAATCAACCATGACCTGGGTTGACAAGCACGGAGCCATACCAGCCGGGCTAACTTTTTTTTTTTAAAGAATCTTATTGAAGTAGAATTGACATAATGAACTGCACATATTTAAGTACAACTTGATGATGTG
Source organism: Myotis myotis (assembly GCF_014108235.1). NCBI lineage: Eukaryota > Metazoa > Chordata > Mammalia > Chiroptera > Vespertilionidae > Myotis > Myotis myotis. Next base: position 60,638,450 of record NW_023416401.1, on the reverse strand, counting down.
AAATCATCACTGTAATCAGGCCAGTGTATACACGTCCATTACCATTTGATTGTGCTCAGTGTTTGTATTTTGTGAGATGTGATTCATCTGCCTAAGGAATAAAATAGGGGTACCCTGGCCTTATGCCATTAAATACCAAGTGTGTGGTAGAGGCAGGACTCTAAATTTGAGGAAAGTGAACCCACATTAGAAGCTGATCATTCACTGTTGAGTAATAACTTTGCATTTCATTTTCCTATTTTAGGAAGGCTTTGTGATACCTGATGAAGGGGGCCCACAGGAGGAACAAGAAGAGTATTAACAGCTTGGACCAGCAGAGCAACATCCGAATTCTTCACTCCGAATCATGTGCTTAACTGTAAAATACTCCCTTTTATTATTTTTAGAGGACTCACTGGTTTCTTTCCATAAGCAAAAAGTACCTCTTCTTAAAGTGCACTTTGCAGAAGTTTCACTCTTTTTTCAATAAGTTTGAGTTAGGAGCTTTTACCTTGTAGCAGAGCAGTATTAACATCTAGTTGGTTCACTTAGGGAACAAAGAGGCTGACCATGGGCTCACCATATGGATGCTGGTAACACTGATGCTGGGGAAGGTGTTTTTATGTGATACGCTGAGGTGGATACCTCAGTAGTGAAATGTAAAGACTGATTTTAATTTTAAGCTAATGTGAAATCTTGGCAGAGAACGTTTTAATAAATGAATGCCTTAAGAGTATTTAAATTACGTTTGCATATTTCAAAATATAAAATGTAACCTGATAGGAGAGTTTGTGTGTTGCCCTTGTGTCTGGGAAGGAAGGGCCAGAACTTGGAACCTTTAGAACTTGCTGTTCACAGGCCTTGAAGAGCTGCTTGAATCTTCATAGGCCTAACCTTGGCCCAGAAGGAAAATTTAAAAAGTTGCTCTCTAAAGCCATTTGGTGTCCTTGACCAATTGCATCTCTGCAAGAGGCATTGTTGGCTGAATGAATAGAGGGTATGTTTCAGCCCTGAGATATTTGAGTTGAATAGCTTGATATTCATTGAGCATTTCTCTGATGATTTTTCCAGTTACCCCTGAAATTTCTGTGTATTGTGTCTTTGGGAAATGAGGTGTGTTCAGTTTCAAAATCTAACAACTACTTTTGGGGACTTGCCCACATCTCTGGGATTTGAATGGGGGTTTGTGTCCCATTTTGCTGTCTTTTAAGTTTACATTTAACATGTTTTTCTGCATCCCTTGCCCACTGGGGACTCCTCTTTGGCTCCTTAAAGTTTACTGCTTCGAGTGAAAGTTCAGCAGGCAGGTGATCATGCTGCAAGTTCTTTCTGGCCTTCTGACAAAGGGAGTGATCAGTGAAGGCCATCGCTACCTTGAGATCTGCAAGGCTGGGTGTTTTGGTACCTGCTGTCCACAGCCCTCCACTGTTATCAGAATACTTTGCCAGTGCACTAATCTCTTTGGAGATAAAATTCGTTAGCGTGTTACTAAATGTTAATTTTCTTTTGCAGAAAATACAGTACCATGTCTGAATTAATTATTAATATTTAAACTATTTCATTCCTTAGCACCCCTCATTTGCTTTGCCTACCTTCTATTCAGTTCCTTTGTTTGGCAGAATTCTGCAAAATGTGTGTCACCCACTACTGAGCTTGTTCAGCCCCTGATGTAATTGTATTGATTTGTTGATGGTGGTAGTTTGTCCTAAAATGTGTGTAGAAAGCAGGTATTTTATAATAAATTGTTGTGTAGTGCATGCTCTGTGTGAAATTCAGAGAGAAACCCAGATTCAGTGATTAACAATGCCAAAAATGCAAGTAACTAGCCATTGTTCAAATAACAGTGGTGCTATTTCTCTTTTGTGGCCTTTAGACTTTTGTTGCCCTAAAATTCCATTTTATTGGGAACCCATTTTCCACCTGGTCTTTCTTGACAGGGTTTTTTTTTTTCTTTTTTCTACTTTTAAGCAGTTTCTAAATAAAATTCTGTATTTCAAGAGTGTCATGTCTTCTGAAATTTGTCTTGCCCTGGTATGTTCTTTTAGGTTCAAATGATAAGGTACTGATACTTCTTTCTTAAATTAGTATTGATCTTTTAAAAATCTTTTACTGTTTTTCAAATGTGCTTATTTCTCAGCCTATTCGTTTCTTCCCCTCTACTCTTCACATTGCATTTCTCAGCCTCCATCTGTTGTAAATTCTCATAATACTATGAAAGGTCTTCCAGAAGTCCAAGGATTGGCCAAGCTCCTGTGAAAATAGCCTTTTTAGGCTATTTCCTCCTGAGATATACAGCAGGACCATGGGGAGATACTCCCCCCCCCCGCCCCCCCTTTTTCTTGAAAGTATGTTTCAGAGGCCGGGAGCACAATCTTAATCTATAAAATAAACATGAAAATTTTCACCATTTTTTCCTCCTTTTTAAAATTCTCTCCTGTAAGAAATGAATTCAAAAGGAGACTTGCTCCCATTTTCAATATGAAATAACAACTTAAATGGGTAGAGGGCAGTTTTTTTGTATGATCTTTAGAGTACCTGCCACAATTTGGATGCTTTGTAAACCCAACTTGACGATTTTGACTAGGGTTACACCCACATTACTTCCTCTAAAGTGAATGGTGTTATGTATGCATCTTCAGAAGGAATTTGACACCATATGTGTTGGTAATGTAAAAAAGAAGATACCTCCAGGAGTACATGGAGTTTGTGAAGATACTGTTGGGTAATGTCAACTGAGAAGTTAGCTTGGAAAGAGTGAAGCTGAAACTGTCCCTTTGACCTAAGTCTGTTGACCTGGCTCTTTAGGCTGAGGCACATAAATTCTTTTAATGTGACTGACTCAGGTTAGGTCACTGGTACAGTAAATTTGAATAAGCTGCTTGGTTTGCTTGGCAAGTTCTGTGGTGCATGGAGGATAAGTAAACAGATGGGTTTTCTGGCTTGGATTTAGGATTCACTCATGCTGGTGGTCCTCAAACTGATGGTCTTCAGGATCACCTGGGGAACTTGATTGACATATTGAATTTGAACATATTTCAAATGTCAACTTGATTGACATTCATTTGAACATATTTCTACAGTCCATCCCCAGAAATTTCAAGTCAAGAGATTGAAAATCTGCCTTTTACTATGTACCTCAGGTGACCTGGGCTTGATATAGTCCTCAAGACCTGTACTTTGCCTTTACATATATACCTGCAAGTTAAAGTCTAATTCTGGCAGGGGTGGGCAGGTAAGGGGATTAGTCCTTTTAGGTTGCTCCTAGCTTTGTGACTTTTGAGCTAATTGACCTCTCTTCTTGTTCTGACCTGCAAAACAGGGATGATGCTGAAGTGCTTCCCTCACTGGGTGCTTGTTGGTATCAGAATGAGCTGACAGCAACTATGACGTTAGATGGCCCTGCATGGGTTCTTCAGATCCAATCTGAAATTCTGTTTCTAGATCAGAAAAGCTTAGGGCAGGGTTTTGTGTCCTGAAAAATCAGGATTCCTTAAGATACGCTTTGAGTATTTGTAAAATAAGTAATAGGATCTTTCAATGTTTCTTTTTCAGCTTGGTGGTATTGATGAGCCTCGCGCCTTTCACTTTTAGACTATGATTTTCACCGTTTTTTCCAAGTGAGATCAGGGTCTAAACACACTCAGCCATTTTCTTTTAAATGAAGATTCATGGATTTAAAAAATTGTATTTTCTTTAAGAATATAATACTGTGTTTGAAAGGAAGCATTTTCTTTTGCTACAACCAAAGAGAAGAGAGAAGTTTTTCTTTAGGATTGTTTTTAAGATTTGGAATGAGGAACTTTTGTGATGTCCACCATAGTTTACTATAGTCCACAAATAAAACCTAGGAATTAAGCCTGGTCAGCTTTATCAGATTAACTTGCGAGTATGTGGGTGACCTAAATCTGACTGCTGTTAACAGAGAGTGGGAGTAATTGCTTTGAAGCAAGCTGAACCTGAGCCTGTGGTCAGTGTTTGTGAATGACCAGTCATTTTGCCGGTCTGACACTGTTGCTATTGATTTCAAGTGACTAGGTCATACTTTTTTTTTAACATTTTAATTTTTTTAGAATATATTTTTATTGATTTCAGAGGGGAAAGAAGAGAGAGAGATAGAAACATCAATGATGAAAAAGAACCATTATTGGCTGCCTTCTGCATGCCCCCGACTGGGGATTGAGCCTGCAACCCAGGCATGTGCCCTTGACTGGAATTGAACCGGGTTCCCTTCAGTCTGCAGGCTGATGCTCTATCCACTGAGCAACACTGGCTAGGGCAATATGTCATACTTTTGAATTCATACTTTCCATTTATAAAAATTTAAAACCAGATGAGTTCATATTTATTTCTGATGCTTGGTATTTTTTCTTATAGTTTTCACCTGTGAGGATATACCTGAGAATGCAGAGTCCTTGCCTGAAAGAAAACCCAGGGTGGGTTTCCGTACTTTCACATTGAACTTAACTATAGATAGAACCATTAACCCGAAGGCTTAAGCCAGATTGTTGCACAGTGCTAACTTGTGAAGGTCTGTTTCCCTTTTGGCTTAATCTGAATTGGAAAGTAATGTTACCTTAGTTCTTGGAGCATAGAAACTTTTTGTTGAGGTTGTAGTCAGATAGCTTCATTATTTTGGTTATCTAGGTAAGCAGGTTTAGCATAGAGTCGGATTTCTAGGCCCCTCAATTCACGATCTTAAATCATACATATATATATGTTAAAATTTAAATAATCTGTATTTTCTTTTTATTGAAGGCTCCGAGGTTCTGAAATGTAAGATGAAAATAACCTTCACAGCCCTAGCTAGTTTGGCTCAATGGGTAGAGTGTTGGCATGCGGACTGAAGGGATCCTGGTTCAATTCCAGTCAAGGGCATATGCAGGCTCAATCCCCATTATGGGGCATGCAGGAGGCAGCTGATCGATGATTCTCTCTCATCACTGATGTTTCTCTCCCTCTCTCTTCCTCTCTGAAATCAATGAAAATATATTTTAAAAAAAGAAAGCCTTCACAGACATATTTTTGCAGATGAGGAGAGGCAAATCTTTGACCTGTGACCATTTGAAAGCAAACCAGGTTAGCCACCAAAGTCTAGAGAACTTCGTATCAAGAGAGATTTATTTTTTTTAAAATATATTTTATTGATTTTTTTTTACAGAGAGGAAGGGAGAGGGATAGAGAGTTAGAAACATCGATCATCTGCCTCCTGCACACCACCTACTGGGGATGTGCCCTAAACCAAGGTACATGCCCTTGACCGGAATCGAACCTGGGGCCTTTCAGTCCGCAGGCCGACTCTCTATCCACTGAGCCAAACCAGTTAGGGCTCAAGAGAGATTTAAAATTGCAAAGTGATCTGTCAGCAGTTTGGAATTCTATGTCTTACCTCAAAAAAAAAAAAAAATCCCTTAACTCTTTCCTGGTTTACTTGGAGTGGTTTTCACAGTCTGCAGGAATTACTACTGGGGGGGATAGGATGGACATGGGTATGAGGAAGAGGAGGAGGAGTAATTTGTTCTATTTACTGATGTCTTTAACTTTCAGTTTTGGTGGTAGAATGAGATTTGGGAAGCTGGTAGGTGAGATTCAGTCCATCAGGGAAAGTCTTAACAAAGCCGGCTTTATGGCTTTTACTAGTTTCTCTGGGAACAGAGTTGAGTTTCTAAAATTCAGTCTTAAGGAATGATTTACAACTTGTAGTGTAGACAAGTCAAGTCCAAGGTTAAATAAGCATACAAGTGGGTAGACAGAATATATAACAGGAGCGTGTGGCTAGAGCCCTTCTCTGAACTTTACCAAAATGAACGAGGGAGATGTTTATGGTCAGGAGGCCCAGGACCGGGAGTTGAGACAGTGTCCTCTTCCAGGTCTTGTATCCCTGGTCTGCAGAACACGGCTTTTCATTGGCTCAGAGAGCGAGAAGGGCTCCTCTTTCATCCCTTCTGAGCCAGAAAAAGTTACTTAGGTCTATAGAAGCCAATAGGTACTGGACCAGGAAAGAGTTGGGAGTGCCCAGTTTTGGCAACTGTTGCCCCTGGAGGCCAATTTCATCAGTTGAGGGACAATTAGGTTCAAAGGCCAGTGTTTCTCAGCATCAGCTAAATACATTTTACATGAGATATTTGAAAAAATTCTCATCGACAATGAAATTGTAAAATGTATAGCTTTTGTGTTTTAATAAAAGTTTTGACTCTAAAAGAAGAGGCTTTGACAGGAGAAGTAACAAGGGGTTCATCAAATGTTTGGCTTTCCTTCTGCAGGCTGCAGCAAACTGCAGGGAGAGCCTTGCCAATACATCCATCTCTAATCGCCGTTTAGTGCAAGAATCTAGGTGTATTGTACCCAGGTCTGTCATGGTTCATCCTAGTTTCAGCTTGAGTGACCTTCACATTTCTTTCCTCTCTTGCTTGCTTCACAGTTGTTTTATCATGTTGCTATTTATATTTCTCCTAGAGGGGCCCGTTTATATATTTTGAAGTAGTACTAGTGATTTTAAGCATACCTCAAGGTCGTCTGAATTTTAGCATTCTAAAGGTTTCTAACTTGATATTGCCATTTTTTTTGGGGGGGGTGTATTTTATATGTTTTCTACAAAAATAGTGTGAGAATTAACCATGTGTAATTATATATGACTGTTGTTTTTACTTTGATATTTTAAATGCTGCTTGGAAAAGTGGGGTAAACTGTGTGTTTTACTACAGGTAGTTATAGGCTGTCCCGAACTGTCCCTGTGTGTGCACCTCCCTGCCTATTAATTTTTAATGGATGAGAAACGAAATAATAATTCAATGTCGAATGACATAATTATTTAAAAAAGTTCCCAAGAATTTTTAACTCTCTACCCCCCCCTACCCCCCCGCATCTTTAAGAAGTACTTTTTCTTTCTTTTTTGGGGGGAGGAAATGGGTAAGTAGCCACATTGAGAATCTGCCTTTTTTCTTGAATTACAGCATTTTGAAGTCGATCTTGTTTGTGTTTGAAAAGGAAAAAGCCTCTGTTCTTGGCTAACATGTTTGCCTGAGATCGAAGTCTGAACAGGAGAGCATCTCCTACCCATTTCTAGAACAGTTTTACCTGCCTTTGGCCTTAAGTCATCTGCCCCTACAAATTCTTGTAAACTATTCAGCAAACCAAGTTGTATATTACAAATTTTGAAAAATTATATAAAAGTGGAGGATATAAGTTTGTTTTTTTAAACTTTATTGAGGAATAATGAACATATAATTGTATATTAGGATACAGGTATTAATGTTTTAAAGCCCACAGTGGTAAAGTTGGAGAGACATTGGCCTTGCTGCTGAGTGGAGTGGAGGTGCCTTCCCTGGAGCAGGTAACTATCTGCCTCCCTGTAGGCCTGGCACCGCACGCTGGGGATGGAAGGAGAATGATTGGTTTGCTGGATAATTGCTTTGTAAGAAACTGTAGGGGCAGATGACTTAAGGCGGGTACAGCTGTCCCTCTGGCAGCATCCCATCTCCACTCTTAAGGATCAGAATCTCCTTGGGATTGGCAGTTGATGCCTGAACTAGTCTCAAGTGGGACTTGGAACTTTTTTTCAGAATTAACGTTTGTGCAGAGGTTTATCTGGGAGATTTTTTTTCTTCCAAATGCCCTCCCCTCCAATTTTTTTTTAATTTACATTCTTTTTAGGTGGGGGTGTCCTGAACTTTTCCTTACCTAAAAGAATGCATCTTAATATTTCTCCTTTTTTTCTCATGTTTCTTGCCAGGGAAGGAAAAGTATATTTATTATGACAGAATTTAGCATGTTTAGCCTGTATAAAAATATTGACAAATGCAGGAACTTCTGTAAGTAGAAATGATAACGTTGTATCGGAGATGAAAGCACTGAGCCAAAAAACACACCACACTGGTGACAGTCAAATGTAGGACCTGTGAGCCTTGTTTTTAAAAAAATAAACACTCCTAGCTTCTTAAGACCTCGTTTAGTAAAACTGGTTTAAAAGACCTGTATCTTTTATGACATTTCATTGAACCACTCTACTTTTAATGTTCTACAATGTGACAAAATCTTTATTGATGAAATGGGAGCAGAAATTTTTCTATCTGTTGGTGTTCTCCTTTGTGGTATAGGTCTGGGGAATGTCTTGTGTGGTGGTCAGTTACATGTCAGTAACTTGTAGGTCACTATGAAATGCGATTTAGCTGGATATCTTTAAGTCCAGACTCCATGTCCCCCGTTGAAATTCCCCAAGAGATTTACCATTGGCCAACCTATCCTGCTATATTGTGCCATGGGCCGAGTGAATAATGCTGCACCAAGTCCAGGCCTGCTCTGAAGCCTGCATTTGTAGGACCCCCATCTCACATACAGGGCCCTTGTAGCCTTCTTTTCAAAGAATTGCACTCACACAGAGGACATGTTAAGAGAGCTGCTGTGCCCTGTCCTGTACTAACTGGGGGGGGCAATTGGCCTCTGGTTTTGGTGAACCTGCTTTATCACAGGGCTCCCTGGCATTTCCGCATTTTCCATGAGAGGTGGGCGTTCTGTGCTGTGTTTGTCCTGTGGGACATTTTGTACTCATACTTGTCCTGGCGATGTGTGCTGTAGCTCCTGTCACTGTCTGCTGTAAGTTCAATTTCATCAATAAAAAGAATGTCTCAAATTGGATGAAAATGGCTGCGTTGTTATGGTTTGTGGGATGGATTCTGTTGTTCCGTTTTGTGTTCTGCACGTGGAATTCTGTCTCCTTTCCTGGTTCTCAGTGTGGCCAGCTGACTCTGCAGTTAGGTGGAAGCCTCCGGAGTTCCACGGCAACTTCAGAGAGGAGCTACTTTGGATACAGGGACAGCTGCCAAGATGTCTTCCTCGAGATGGAAGGGGAAAGCCACTAAACCTCTGTCAGATGTGTCTTTTGACATTGGCTGGGGAGATCATATTGGGTGAGTGAGGGTTTGGGGATAAAGTAATTTCTAAAAGATTGGACACCTGGGCCCTAACATACGTTTGCCTGAGATCAAAGGCTGAACAGGAGAGTATCTCTTTACCTGTCTTTGGCCTTAAGTCATCTGCCTCTACAGATTCTTAAAAACCAATGATTCAGCAACCCAGTTATTCTTCTATCCCTAGTGTGTGGTGTTAGTGGCTGTTCAAGCGCCACTCCTGTGTCCTGGTTTGTACAGTTCCTGGCTCCTGCCCCAGAGCTGGTTAACTTTAGGAAATAGGTTTAGGCCCATGGGTGTGGCTTTCCTGATCTTACTCGTTTTCCATTCTAAATAGAAATTTAATTCTATATCTGAAGTTTCCTTCTTCCCAGTATCAGAGGACTACTTCTCTCTGGTTCTTGTTCTTTTCCTTATTACCTTTTGGGTATCTCTGTTGCCCTCCACCAATATATTTTTCATTGGTTGCCTCAGTCCACGAACATAGAGTTCCCTTTCTTCTGATTAAACACATTTTTCTAAAAAATTTTTAGTTTTGAAATAATTAGCATTTTCTAAATAGTGTAAGAATGGTGTAAAGAACTCTTTGCCCATAGTGGCTAATTGTGAACATTTTGCCATGCTTGCTTTGTCATTATATGTGTGTGTTGAACCATTTGGGAATAAATTAGACACTGCCCCTTTGCCCTGAAATGCTCAAGTGTATTATTTCCTAACAGCAGGGACGTTCCCTTATAACCACAGCACAACAGTCAAAAGCAGGGGATGTTAATTCAGTAATATCTGAGAATGTGGAGCTCGCTTCCAGCTGTCACCAATGGTCCTAATGGCCCTTAGAGGTTTATTTTATTTTATTTTATTGTTGAAACTATTACATATGTCCCCTTTTTATCCGCATTGACCCCTCTAGCCTTTAGAGTCCCCCCTTCCATCCCCTCCCTCAGTCTGGGATCCATTTTGGGTCATTGCCTTTAGTTGTTGGCTCTCTTCAGTCACCTTTAATTTGGAACAGTTCCTTAGCCTTTCTTTGTTTTTCATGACACTGACATTTTTAGAGTAAAACCCAGTTATTTTGTAGAATGGCCTGCAGTTTCGGTTTGTCTCATTTCTCCAGACTTGATTCAGGTTAGGCGTGTTTGTCGGTAATACCAGCTGTCAGTGATGGGCCCTGAGTGCGGCACACCAGGAGGCATGCCGTGGCCTTCTGCTCTCCCGTTGGCGATGTTACTCGAATTGTCAAGACTTTAAAGCAAAACAAAACGTGCTTATTTTCTTCAAACGTACCCATGCTTTCCTGCTTTATATAAATGTGATGATACATGTGCCTTTCGTTAGTGCAGACTTTTTTGTATTCCTTTATTCTTTGCCCACCTTTTGCCACAGCCCCCAACTCCCTATAACCCACGTCAACACCTAGTGTGTGTCCTTTCATGCTTTTCTCTCTACTCATGACTTTGAACATATTGACGGTACAGCCCCTCTCCTAGACCCAGACAAGAAGGCTGTGGGTTGCCACATCCCTCTCCACCTGTGAAAGAGCCCATGGGGCCAAGAGGATATGGCCATCCAGAGGCTCCCCTCCCCCACTGCTCTATGTTCTGGTATTTTCTACCCAAATGCCTTTGAACCTGATTCCAGGGTCTGCGGGTGCCTGCTTCCTAGTGCATCAGTTTCGAGGCAGCTCCTCCTCTTGAGTCTTGGGTGAGGATGTGAGCACAGGTGTACTGATTTTCAGACATCCCTCTTCTGAGAGCCATTCACTTTCTTTTTTGCCGCTGTGAGCGTGCTGCAGCAATCACTCTTGTGCAGTGGTCTTTCACAGGTTAGTAATTTAAATCGCCACCCACCATTGAAATAAATTTTAAAGATTGCTGTGGACCTTTTCTGAATTAAAAAAATAGAGATTTAGAAGTCCTTTGTAATCTCACCTGCCAGAGATAATTGCCATTACACATGGAGCGTAATTTCCCGGGCGGGGTCTCTGTGCTTGTGCTAGCACACATATGGTTAACAGCAGTGGGTGCAGAAGTCCATTTCTGCAGCCTTTTTTTTACTAGGGACCTTCAATGGCCATGTTCAGGGGCCTTTTCGTTTCCTTATCTTGGCCCACTTTGAAGCATCCCATCCTCCTCGCTGACTCATCCTGTCTTGTCTGTGTTTCTCCTTTTTCTGTCTCCTAAATGTAGCCACTCCTCAAGTGGTATTTCCAGGTATTTGTTTTTTTATTTCTAATTGGACAGTTCAGCATAACAAGCATCAGGCTACTTTCCCTCTTTGCTCCCTTTTCTAGAAATGTTTCTGGCATTTCCCTCAGTTACCCTGAGATTTGGCTTCCAGATCTCCTTTCCTCTGGCTCATCTCTCTCCTTTGGTCCCTCCATCTGAGCTGCTGCCAAGACACTGTTAGGTTAGGGCTCTGCTGGCCACTGTCTGTCTGTCTGTCTCTCTCTCATAATTGCCCTTCATCCTATTCAGCCTCCCTGGCAAGGTAATTTAAAATGCTACATTCTACTTCCATTTTTCTCTTCTCTCCCACTCTTCCTCCCCTCTTCTTCCCTCCCCCAGGAGCCCTTTGCCAAGCTGGCTCCTTTGCTCTACTGTGTGGGGCTTGAGTCCTTCCTGGCCATTCCCCTGCCATCCTAGAGTACCCTCTCCATTCCTGCTGGTGGGACTTGCTAAAGAGGTGAACTCACCGGCTCCCATCTTCCATGGAGGTGCCACGGATCCAGTGGAAACATGTCATTTATGTTCTCAGAGCAGAGCTGCAAGGAACAGACCTCTATGCATTCTGCCCGGACCCTTTGCTACTGTGAGGAGGGTTCTGTCACTTCTCCCAAAGAAGTCCTGTCTCTGAGGGCATCAGAGGGCAGTGTTGGGGAAGGTGTAGGAAGTGGACAGTTGGGCCCTCCTGCTTCCCCTCTGGTGCATGTCTTTGACCCTTTGGACACAGGCCTGTCCCTGGGCCTTACTTTCCTAATCAATTGTAGTTGGGTCACCTCATAGCCTCCTAAGTCTGTAAAAAGGTAGACCCCTTTAGGAAGCCCCTGGCTGTAAGCCAGGAGTATAGTAACTTCAGAAGCCCCAGGGCTTCAGAAGGACAACTTTCCATCAGGGAAAGGGAACTCAGGTGTAAGCTTGGAAAAGTTTCCTGCTGGAGAGGCCCCTATGGCAGCAGTTCTCAACCTGTGCGTCGCGACCCCTTTGGGGGTTGAATGATCCTTTCACGGGGTCGCCTAAGACCATCGGAAAACTCATAATTACATATTGTTTTTGTGATTAATCACTCTGCTTTAATTATGTTCAATTTGTAACAATGAAATTGGGGGTCACCACAACATGAGGAACTGTATTAAAGGATCGCGGCATTAGGAAGGTTGAGAACCACTGCCCTTTGGGAAAAGGGATGCTCATCAAATGCGTGCTGGGGTGTCCATGGGGCCACCACCCCTGCCTTAACCCTGACTTCTTTTCCCCCTTCCTGTGACCCTGCTAGGCCAGCCTCCCACGGGGCCCTTACAAAGACTGGACTTAAGGCGACTATGATTCCCTATTCTAGGTTAACATCAGAATCTTTCGAGAACTTAGAGAGTCCTCAACTGGAAGAGGTAAGAAAACCGGAGTTGGTGACGGGAGGGTGTATTCCAGCGCCACCCAGACATCACTCATAGGCATAGAATAAAAGTCTGTGTCGGTTATCAGTCTCTCACCAGGGGTTGCAAACTCAGATATTTACAAAGCCAGATAGGAAACTGAAGTGTGTGCTAAGGCAGGCCGGTTCTTCCTTTTTAAAGCACTGCATGGGCCAAATGCAGCAAATCTGAGGCCACCCAATGGCAGCCTCTCCATGGACTAGACCTAATTTTCTTCAGCCCAGTGTGATACTGGTGCGATGGGCTGTACAAATTACTATCAAGCCAGATAAGTATTTAGTATCTGTTATGAACTTGGAGCTGGGGAATTATAGAGATAATTAGTATAAATTAAATTAAGATTAAATTAAGATAAATATGCCCTTGCTCACTATGAGAGGAGTAATAACAGGAACCATCATTTATTGTGTGACTTCAGTTTGCTGGGCCTTTGCCTGTGTTCAGATGTTGTTTAAATTTTACCACAACCCTGCAAAGTGGGTATTGTGGATCTCTTTTGCCGATGAAGACACTTGTGGCTCATAGAAGCGATGTAATATGCCCAAGATAATTTGCTGTGAAGTAGGGAGCCAAGCAGAATTCTAGCCCATGCTGTCTACACGTTTGGACACATGCACTAGTATAACACATGCATGGCAGATATGAACAAAGAGTTTAGGAGTACAGAGGTGGCAGTGGTGACTCCTTGGAGGAGGTGCCATTTGAGCCAGACTGTGAAGAACGGGTAGGAGTTCACCTCTGGGCGAGATGGTCAGTAATACAGAGGAAACAGTGTATGTAAAAGCGGCGTGCTTGCTGTGTGGGGATGTGGGTGAGCCCTTGCTGTGCCTGGACCACGGTGTGAAACTGGAAAGATAGGTCAGGGCTGCATCGCAAAGGGTTTTGAATGCCACACGCAGTAGTTGGAGGTGGCGGGAGCAGCCTGGAAGATGTTAGAGCCGATCAGATTTGCCTTCCAGAAAGATGATAGGTGCCAGTGTTGGGAGGTGGATTGATAGGGAAAGCCAAATTCTGGTCCCAGTGAGTGGAAGCCACTGTACTTGTTCCAGCAAAAGGCCAGGGTTCAGGTTGGGGCAGGGATATCATGAGAGGAGGATTTAGATGTAGGAGATGGATCGCAGTAAGAACTAATAGGAGGGGCAGTAAGAATGCGTAGGAGGAAGAGGGAAGAGCCAAAGATGGTGCTCAGATTTCTAATCTGCGGGCCTGCATGGCTGGTGAGAGATTAGCTAGTTTTATCTGCCTGGCCCCGTGAAGGCAGGTCTCCACACTCTTCACTTGAGTGTCCACACTCAACAAATGTGTGTAGATATTGAGGGTGTGGATGAAAGTTTACAGGAGATGAGCATTTTGCTTGGTTGGTGGGGTTGGGGTTGGGAGAGTGAATAATCCAACCTCCACTAAAGTTTTCTTGACCGAAAAAGCCCAAAGCAGCACGTCTCAGTGAGCAGCTCTTAGTGGTTATATGTCAGAGCCCACACCTGCAGTCTTTTGGGGGAGGCAGACTTTGAGAATCTGAGCCTTTACTAACCTGAAGCATTGTGCCAAGTATCAGAGTAGGAGCTAAAGAGAGTCAGCATTGTTGATTGTTGAGAGATGGAGGGGTGGGGAAGGCTTTTAGGGGGTGTGGGAGGTGAGGAGGAGGAGGAGGAGGCGGAAGCTGTGAGTCCCTGATGGAGGGAGAGGACTACATGAGCTTCCACGTGTGCAAATGAACTGTCTGGGCTAGTCAGAACCAAATTGGCTGGGGAACATAGAGCTGGATTTCTTGGGGGCTTGAATTCTGACAACTGAAGATTTGAAACAATACAGTTACTGAACTGAGCACCTTATAAATCAGAGTCCTGTTATGTGTAAGGTGGGACCTTGGCACGTCTGCTAAACTCGCCGAGCCTCAGTAGGGGAATCTGTAAAAGAGGAATTTGCCAAAGTCAGGAGAAGCAGGCTAGATCTTTCTTGGTCTTCCTAGATCTGAAAGTGGTCAGTTAGTAACATGCCATAACACTACATGCTCTGTCCTTTCCCAAAGGCTGGGTGGCTCTCTCTCTCTCTCTCTCTCTCTCTCATTCTCTCATTAATCCTGACCCGAGGATATTTTTCCATTGATTTTTAAGGAGAGTGGGAGAGAGAGGGAAAGACAGAGAGAAACATCGATGTGAGAGAAACACATCAATTGGTTGCCTCTTGTATGAGCCCCAACCAGGGCCTGGGCCAGAGAGGAGCCTGCAACCAAGGTATGTGCCCTTGACCAGAATTGAACCTGGGACCCTTTGGTCCACAGGCTGAGGCTCTATCTACTGAGCCAAACCGGCTAGGGCAAGGTTCTCTCTTTTCATCAGATGTGCTTAAAAATGTTCAGGGCAGGAAATCAGCCTTCTTAGTCCCTGGTTCTTTTTTTTTCTCTTCAATATATATATTTTTTTGGCCGCCTCCTGCTCCCTCCGCCGGCGCTCCCGGGCCCCGCCTCGCCCCCGCCCGGCACGCCGCGCTCCTCACGCCGAGCTCCTCACGCCGAGCTCTCCGCGGCCTCCGCCCGGAGCCCCTCGCCGCCGCGGCCGCGCTCCCACCGGCGCCGACTCAGTCCCTGGTTCTTATAGTAATATTTGTTCCAGTCACCCACCCTAGGTAGATTCCCGTCATCATCCGTCACCTTTAGCCAGACGTCCACCGTACAAGATGAGTCTCAGCCGTTTACAGAGCTACACCTGGGCAAGATTAAGAAAATATTTGAGGACAACATGAACTCGACCGGAGGTAAAGCTGCACTGTGGCCTTAGTCTCCTGGCTTTTGCACAGGGAGGGACCCAGGACCTGTGGTGTTTGGAGTATTCAGGTTTGACAAACATTTTTGCATCCAGTGTCTCCTTTATTGTTAAAAAACTATTGTAAGCATATTGGAGGCTACTTGGGATATAGAAAAAAAAAATCCCTAATCCAAATACCTAAATGTAACTACTGTCAGCACTTCGGTATATATTTTTTCAAAAAATTTTATATGTATGGCTTATTACCTATTGCTGGGTAACAATATTCCCACAAACTTACTGACTTAAATGACCACATTTATTATCTCACACTTTCAGTGAGTTAAGAGTCTAGACCAGCCGTGGGCAAACTATGGCCCGCGGGCCGGATTTGACCCATTTGAAATGAATAAAACTAAAAAAAAAAAAGACTGTACCCTTTTATGTAATGATGTTTACTTTGAATTTATATTAGTTCACACAAACACTCCATCCATGCTTTTGTTCCGGCCCTCCGGTCCAGTTTAAGAACCCATTGTGGCCCTCGAGTCAAAAAGTTTGCCCACCCCTGGTCTAGACATAGCTTAGTTGGATCCTCTGCTCAAGGTCTCACTACCATGCAATGAAGGTGTTAGCTGGGGTTGTGGTGTCATCTGGGGTTTGACTGGGGAAGGATCCACTTCTGAGCTCATTCAGGTTGTTGGCAGAATCCAGTTCCTCGCAGCTGCAGGACTCAGGGCTTCTGTTTCTTGGCTGGAAGCTGCCTTCAACTTCTAAAGCTGCCTATAGTTCCTGGCCATGTGGGATTCTCCAACATGGCTGATTTAAAGGCTCAAGCCAGCTAGGGAGATAGAAACTCCACCAAGATGGGTGCTATAGTCTTATCACATGGTAATGTAATCATGTACACGTGGTCCTGTACATCCCATCACCTTTGCCATATTGGTTAGAAGTGAGCCACAGGTCCCACCACACTCAAGGGAAGGGAATTGCAGGGAGACATGAACACTAGGAGGCGGGCCTCATGGGGCCTCTTACACATATGGCTATGTGTGTTCTTACATGTCTGTAATTGTACTATATATGTAATTCCAGACCCTTCTCTTTCTCTTAATGTTGATACTCTTTAAGGGTGTTTTCATACTGCCATGTGGTCTTCCAAACCATCATTACCAATAAATGCAAGTGTTCTACTGGTTGACCAATCCCTTCCTTTACATTTGGACATTTAGGTTTATTGAGTTTAATAACATTGTGAAAAACATCCTTTTTGTATCAAATGTTTTCTCTCTACACCTTGATTTTCACCCTTGGGATGATACACATAAAGTTAAATAGTAGGAATACTTAAAGGCATTTATATCCCTGAACTATGAACATCAATGCTAGGGCCCTGTCTACTCAAGCCATCAATTTCTTTTGAGTTTTACAGCCACACTGTAATGTGGGCAGGAAAGGAAAACAAATCTTGTTTACAAATAAGGAAAGTGAGTCTGGAGAGGGACCATTTGTGTCTGACCTGAAGATGAGATGATTCCTAATTCGAGTTCTTTCCTGCTCGTGCTTGGCAGCCAGGAGTTGCCACCTGTGTCTTGGAGGACCCCGACAGCGCCAACTTTGGCCATGATTTTGATTGTGTTTTTTTTGAGTAGGTAATATAGTCATGCAGTTCAAGATTCAAAATGCACTTTCCCATGGTACCTTTTTGTTATACAGAGAAATGTCTCCCTCTGCTGGACAAGCACAGAAGTGGGTATAGTTGCTTCCCCCTTTTTAAAATATGCAGTGGGAGCCTACTCCCCATAATTCTACTTGCTATTTTTTCAGCTTTATTGAGGTATAATTGACAAATAAAACTATAATAGATTTAAAGTGTACACTGTGATGATTTGATATTAGTATACATTATAAAAGGATCCCCACAATTGCCTGTTCCTTGCTTTTTCAAAAAATAATTTTTACCAAAGTTTCCCCTCTTGCTTTCTACTTACTATGTCTTTTTTTTTTTTTTTTTTTAATATATTTTATTGAGTTTTTACAGAGAGGAAAGGAGGGAGATAGAGAGTTAGAAACATCGATGAGAGAGAAACATCGATCAGCTGCCTCCCGCACACTCCCCATTGGGGATGTGCCCGCAACCAAGGTACATGCCCTTGACCGGAATCGAACCCGGGACCTTTCAGTCCGCAGGCCGACGCTCTATCCACTGAGCCAAACCGGTTTCGGCTTTACTTACTATGTCTTGGTAATCTTTTCATATCAATGTAATTGAGAGGCTCTTCATTTTTTAAAAAAACTGGTCATGGTTTTAAATGGAAGAGAGGAAAATTCACCTTTAGCTGATGTATAGGGTAAAGGAAAATAGGATAGCTTTCCTCCTTTAAAAGTCTTTAAAACAGATGGATTCCTGCATGGACTCGATGCCTTTTCACGGGAACCCTGACCAGCTCTGCCTGCCTCGGTGGAGCAGGGAGAGGACAGGGCTCTCCTCGCTGTTCTGCAAGTTCCCTTCCCAGCCTTAGTTTTTCTGTTGGTTGAACCGAGGTCTTTGAGGTAGCTGGGTCTGTGGTTCTTTAAGAGGAGTGCTAACCCATCTTTTGGAGGCTTTGAAAGTGTCCATGTACCCACAGCCCCAGCACCCTGTGCCTGGGGAGCCTGCAGGCTGCTCAGGGGTTGAGGGATTAGCGCTGAGCGACAGTCCTGCAGCTCCCTGCCCGGACCCCGTGTGGCCCTTACCTTCTGTGCAGGCGCTCCTGGGTGGATGTCAGTGGCACAGGGTCCCCAGCAGACATTTTGCCAGGCATGATAAAAATCAGCGTTAGGACAGTCTCCGGGCCGTAAAGCCCTGTCAGATTGTATTCAGTTCTCATGAGGGCCCTGCAGAGCTGGCGGTAGTGTCCTGGCTGTCTGTGAGGAGTCTGGGCCTTTCTTCGCTCACATGCCCAAATGGAGTGGCCCGGAGCCTCTGGCACCGAAGCCTGTGCTTTCTTGGGCACCCACACCATTGCGTAGCACCCCAGATGCCAGAGTCAGTGAAGGAAGAGGGGACCAGGCAGCGCAGGGGCCGGCCCGTGATTGCGATCTGGGGCTGTCTGTGAGCACGTGCTCATTTCCCCCAGAGGGCAGGGGCAGGTTAGGAAACAACATTTTTTTCTTAAATAGTTTTCATATAGCATTAAAAAACTATATTTTTATTGATTTCAGAGAGGAAGGGAGAGGGAGAGAGAGAAACATCTATGATGAGAGAGAATCATCAATTGGCTGCCTCCTGCGCGCCCCACACTGGGGATTGAGCTCACAACCCGGGCATGTGCCCTGACCAGGAATTGAACCATGACCTTCTGGTTCTTAAGTCAATACTCAATCACTGAGCCACGCCGGCTGGGCACATAGCATTTATTTTTAAAAATACTTAGAAGTATATAAAAATAGTCATTACAAAGAGAGGAAGAGAAAGGGGTGGAGGTGGGGTGGGGTGTTGGGAGGCACTTGGGAATCGAAGTGTGTATGGCTAGAAACCTGCCTGGGAAGGTGGAGTAGAAGTTTCCCAGGACATGGGGAGGAGGGCAGTTCCAGGAAGGCAAAGGCAGAAGAGAGTTGCAGGAGGGCTGCTGTGCTAGAGGGAGAAGGAATGTCCTGGGGCAAGGTAGGGAGGAAGGTGGTCATGGAAGGTGACTCAAGTCAGGAGGGGCCCTGGACCCCAGCAGTGGGCCTGACGGGGAGGTGACACATGTAGACCTGTTTGAGGAGGCTGGGTGGCTATGGGAGGGCTTGGCTGTAAGAGGGGAGTGGAGATTATGACAGAGAGGAGGGAAGGCTTCGTTTTCAATCCCTGCTGCGCCACTGTGTGTCCTCAGGTCCCTGAACTGCTCAGCCCCTCTGTGTCCTTACCGTGTGATGGGAGGAAGACAGTGCCTCCATTCTAGGGTCATAGGATTCTTATGAGGATTTAGGAGGGAGGACATTGAAAACCCCCTCAGGTTTTCAGCCTGGGTGACTTGGGGGAAGTGACACCACTAGCAAAGGAGGGAAACACAGGAAAGGGGAGCACATTTTGTGATAAAGGGAAGTTGGATTTAAAACACTGAGCTGGAGGGACCAGGGGGACTTGGAGATAAAGTTAGGGACATGGGAGAGAAATCCTCTCCTGAGATGGAGAGATGGGTGAATAGATGAGGTCACTCAAGAGAGCTTTAAGCGGCAAATCAAAAAGGCCAATGATGAGACGAGGCAGACACAGGGTGACAGGGCAGGGCAGGCAACAGAGCCCGGAGGAGGCGGAGCTGCCCAGGGAGGCGGGAGGCCCCAAGACAAGGGCATTGTTAGATATGGTGGGTTAGAGGTCACTGGTGGCTCACGAGTGGGCTGGCAGGAGTCAGGGGCCCCCCTCCCCCGAAAGTTCCTGCCTGCCTGCTCCTAGTAGTGCCCTCTCCCCAGGGGAGTGCTATTGTCACATTTAAGCTTTGAGAGCCTTTAATTAACCATTTGGGACGAGATGGTGAGTGCGTCCTTTCAGAGGTGATGAGCCAGGGTCTTGCCTGCCCCCACAGTGTATATTTCCTTTCTAAAATACCTTTGTGTCTACTTTCTTGTTTTCTCAAAAATTTGGTAGATTGTTTGTGAGAAGAAGTATATTAAAATAATATGGCCGAGAACAGTGTCTACGGTTTCCAAAACACTGTGAAAAGACGGGATCCCTGGGGCGCTCTCAGGAGGAGTGTTTTCATTAAAGGCGCGCTGACTCCAGCTCTGTCCCCGGGGGAAGGCTGCTGCTCATGAACTGTCATCTGATGCCCATGTTGTACACAGAAGGACTGGGAGGTGCCACTCAAAATGCATGAGTCTCTTGGCTCCAGCTTCAGATGAATAAAATGGATCCTTCTTTATGCAGGGCATGTTTTATCCAAGCTTTCATTTGTCCTCAGTGCAGCAATAACTGTACCAAGCGTGGCTGGAGCACGGCTCAGCCCTGCTGTCCTAGAGCTCACGGGCTGGAGTGGTGATGAGGAATGTCAGGACAGGAGAGCCAGGTGTGGGGGTTGGGGGCCTCCTTAGTCTCCAGGAAGGCTTCCCTGGGTGGGGGAGCCAGACAGTGCAAAAGCCCTCAGGTGGGAGTATGCTCAGTGGTTTTAGAAATAGTGTGGGGGACTTCAGTGCTGGACCAGAGAATGCAGGGGACCCCGGTGGGAGGTGAGGATGAAAGAAGCAGGATGATGCACGGCCTTCAGACCATGGCAAGGACTCCAAATACTTGGAGGGGTTTTATTTGTTACTTATTTACTTTAAAAAAATCTTCATCTGAGGTTATGCATATTGATTTTAGAGAGAGGGGAAAGGAGAGGGAGGGGGGAGAGAGAGAGAGAGAGAGAGAGGGAGAGAGACATTGATTTGAGAGAACATTGATTGGTTGTTTTGTACATGTCCCAACACAGGATCCAACCCACAGCTCAGGTATGTGCCTGGACCGGGAATTAAACCCACAACTTTTTGGTGCAGAGGACGATGCTCCAACCAGCTGAGTCACACCAGCCAGGCAGCCAGGGCTGGAGAGGATTTTAGAAGCACATTACAAATGCTGTGCTTATTTTCAAAAATCTAGACAGAGGTTATCGACTTACTTGTAGACAGAGAAACTTAGAACCACAAGACCCAGCACAGGAGATATTTCATCCCTTCTCTCTCCTCCCCTCTCCCCATCTTTCCCTCCAGCCAAGTTTGTGTTTTAATTGCCTTTAAAAGATGCACTTAACCTCTCCCTCTATATTTTTGAATTCATGTCTCATTGTTGCAATTCTTTTTTTTCCCTTAGTTTTTTTTTTTTTTTCCTTCTTCTTCAGTTTTCTTTGTCTTGATGCCTGGTCAGTCTTATTTGTTGAGTAATGATACCTGATCTTTTTTAGTACATGCCCCCCCCCCCCCCCGCAGCAGTGGGGCCAACATAGTGCTATTGCATGGAAGGTGTGCAGCCAGTATTTGTGGGGTGATTGAATGTTGAACAGGCATTGCAACAGATAACCTGGCAAATATGATCCTCTCTGTGTCCCCCCTCAGCACCCAGACACCCAAAAACACTGTGGTCAGTGGTGGGTTGTGATAAAGTAGGCAATATTCTTTCCTCTTTGTTTTGAAGCCCTGGACAAGATGGCTTTCATTAAAGCCATGAGGAATAATCTGAGCAATGTGTCAGATGATATGCTAGAGGCGCTGTTTTTGAAGATGGACACAGACGGCACTGGCTTAATCACCTGGGTGAGGAGGGCAGCCCTGCTGCCTCGGTCGCCAGAGGGAGGCTGGGAGGGCACAGGGCTTGGCGGGTCAGCGAAGCACATGGAGGGTATAGATGGGGGCAGTCACATTAGAAAGCCTCCTGTGGATTCTGGGATGCATGCTGGATGGAGGGAACCCTCAGAGTCCTCAAGTCCTTTGGGGGCTTATCACAGCTCATTCCCCTCCTGGGATTCAGGAGAGTGTATGACGAATGCCAGTGGTCTCTGCCTGAGGTGAACTGCCTGCACAGCAGTGAGCAGCTCACCAGTCCCGCTTTCGGCTCATCTCATGGCCCTTTACGCTCACTCAAGATCAGGCAAGCCTGTGGCTGTTAAATCCAAAAATGTCAGGGTTTTAGAGTATGTTATTACTCATGCTTTTGTTTTTTTCTGATTCTAACACTTCTACAATAAGCAAATACTGTACAGCATCAAGAATACAGAATACAGAAAAGTATTTAAAAAAAGTCTGTCATTGATGTCATGATGATGACAATGATAACTAGCATTTACAGTGGGCATTGTGCTAAGCACTTTATGCATTGTTTTCCTTAAAACTCACAGGAATCCCATGGGGTAGGTGCTATTGTTGACTTCCACTTGACAGGCTGGGAAACTGAGGCACAGAGAAGTTAAGAACCTTGCCCAGGGTTACAGAGCTAGTTAGCAGGTGAACCTGTCTCAGGCCCAGGGAGTTTGTATCAAGAGCCCATCCAACTAGAGGAATCCAAAGGCAACAAAATCTCAGACATATGCCAAAGCAATTTCTTCACTGATACAGCTCCTCGGGCATTGGAAACTAAAGAGAAAATAAACAAATGGGACTACATCAAAATAAAAAGCTTCTGCACAGCAAAAGAAACCATTAACAAAACAACAAGAAAGCCCACTACATGGGAGAACGTATTTGCCAATGATATCACTGATAAGGGTTTAATCTCCAACATTTATAGGGAATTCATACAACTTAACAGAAGGAAGATAAATAATCCAATAAAAAAATGGGCAAAGGACCTAAATAGATACTTTTCAAAAGAGGACATTGAAAGCCAAGAGACATATGAAAACATGCTCAAAGTCACTAATCATCCGAGAGATGTAAATCAAAACAACAATGAGGTTCCATCTCACACCTGTCAGACTGGCTATCATCAAGAAATCAACAAACGACAAGTGCTGGTGAGGATGTGGAGAAAAAGGAACACTCATGCACTGCTGGTGGGCATGCAGACTGGTGCAGCCACTATGGAAGACAGTATGGAGTTTCCTCAAAAAGTTAATAATGGAACTCCCATTTGACCCAGTGATCCCACTTAGGAATATATCCCAAGAAAACAGAAACACCAATCAGAAAGGATATATGCACCCCTATGTTCATAGCAGCACAATTTACCATAGCTAAGATCCTGAAACAGCCTAAGTGCCCATCAGCAGATGAATGGATTAGAAAACTGGTACATGTACACGATGGAATACTATGCTGCTGTAAAAAAGAAGGAATTCTTACCATTTGCAATAGCATGGATGGAACTGGAGAGCATTATGCTAAGCAAAATAAGCCAGTCAATGAAAGAAAAATACCACATCATCTCACTCATTTATGGATAATTAAGACCATTATAAACTGATGAACAAAAATAGATACAGAGGCAGAGCAACATCGAACAGACTGTCAAACTACAGCGGGAAGGCCGGGGAGGGTTGGGGGATGGGGTAAGAGATCAACCAAAGGACTTCTATACATGCATATAAGTATAACCAATGGACACAAGACATGGGGGGGGGGTAAGGGAGGCCAGGGGAAGGTAAAGGGAAGAAAAAAAAAGGGAGACATATATAATACTCTTTGTAATACTTTAAGCAATAAAACAATTAAAAAAATGCACATTAAAAAAAAAGAACCCATCCATTAACTGCTCTATCATACCCCCCCTTGGCTTAGGGGTACATTCTGGGTCTTTTTATTTTCTTCTGGCTTTCATTTCCCTTAATATTCTGTAATAAACATGTTTCCAGCATTCTCTGCTATCAGCACAATGATATATATATTTTTATTGTTTAAAGTATTACAAATAGTAGTACATATGTCTCCCTTTTCTGCCATTGACCCCCCCCCCCCCGGCTCTCCTACCCCCTGGCACATGCCCTCACCACATCCCCGCCACCCCCCCCCCCCCTTGCAGTGTCTGTGTCCATTGGTTATACTTATATGCATGTATACAAGTCCTTCGGTTGATCTCTTACCTCCCCCACCGCCACCCTCACCTGCCTTCCCGCTGTAGTTTGACACTCTGTTTGATGCTTCTTTGTCTCTGTATCTATTTTTGTTCATCAGTTTATGATGTTCTTTATATTCCACAAATGAGTGTGATCATGTGATATTTATCTTTCTCTGACTGGCTTATTTTGCTTAGCATAATGGTCTCCAGTTTCATTTATGCTGTTGCAAATGGTAAGAATGCCTTCCTTTTTATAGCAGCGTTGTATTCCACTGTGTAGATGTACCACAGTTTGTTTGTTTTTAATCCACTCATCTACTGATGGGCACTTAGGCTGTTTCCAAATCTTAGCTATTGTAAATTGTGCTGCTATGAACATAGGGATGCATATATCCTTTCTGATTGGTGTTTCTGTTTTCTTTGGATATATTCCTAGAAGTGGGATTACTAGGTCAAATGGCAGTTCCATTTTTAATTTTTTGGGGAAACTCCATACTGTCTTCCATAGTGGCTGCACCAGTCTGCATGCCCACCAGCAGTGCACAAGTGTTCCTTTTTCTCCGCATCCTCACCAGCACTTGTCGTTTGTTGATTTGTTGATGATAGCTATTCTGACAGGTGTGAGTTGGTACCTCATTGTTGTTTTGATTTACATCTCTCGGATGATTAGTGACTTTGAGCATGTTTTCATATGTCTCTTGGCCTTATGTTCTCTTTTGAAAAGTGTCTATTTAGGTCCTTTGCCCATTTTTTGATTGGATCATTTAACTTCCTTTTGTCAAGTTGTATGAGTTCCCAATATATTTTGGAGATTAAATCCTTATCGGAGATAACATTGGCAAATATGTTCTCCCATGCAGTGGGCTTTCTTGTTGTTTTGTTGATGGTTTCTTTTGCTGTGCAGAAGCTTTTTATTTTGATGTAGTCCCATTTGTTTATTTTCTCCTTAGTTTCCATTGCCCTAGGACAGGGGTGGGGAACCTTTTTTCTGTCAAGGGCCATTTGGATATTTATAACATTATTTGAGGACCATACAAAATTATTAACTTAAAAATTTGCCTGCTGTATTTGGTCAAACATTTAATTAACTCACCCCTAATGCCTTGGCAGGTCCAGACCAACTATTTCTCGGTCCTTATACGGCCCAGGGGCCGGATGTTCCCCACCCCTGCCTTAGGAGCTGTATCAGTAAAGATATTGCTACAACAAATGTCTGCTATTTTGGTGCCTATGGCTTCTTCTAAGATTTTCATGGTTTCCCATCTTACGTTTAAGTCCTTTTTTTTTTTTTTAATATATTTTATTGATTTTTTTACAGAGAGGAAGGAAGAGAGAGATAGAGAGTTAGAAACATCGATCAGCTGCCTCCTGCACACCTCCCACTGAGGATGTGCCCGCAACCAAGGTACATGCCCTTGACCGGAATCGAACCTAGGACCTTTCAGTCTGCAGGCCGATGCTCTATCCACTGAGCCAAACCGGTTATGGCAAGTCCTTTATCCATTTTGAGTTTATTTTTTGTATGGTGTAAGTTGGTGGTCTAGTTTCATTTTTTTGCATGTATTTGTCCAATTTTCCCAACACCATTTATTGAAGAGACTGTCTTTACTCCATTGTATGTTCTTGCCTCCTTTGTCAAATATTTCAATGATATTTCTTAACAACTCCCTATTTCTTGTCATAGATTCACCTGGGGCCCGTTTTGGCCTTGGCGATATTTTCATGAGGCTGAACAGTAGAGTCTAGAGTTGCCCTAGTGGCCTGGCTTATGGGCCCTCCCTTGCTGTTAATGATCTGGGGCAACTCATCTATACTTATCTGGGCACAGTCTTATTGTCCATAAAGTAGGGTGAATAAACACTCAGATGAGATGCCAGGTGTGGAAGTGATGTGAAGATGTATATAGCACAGTGATTTCAACCAGTGTGTCACAAGAATTTCAACCAGTGTGCCTGTGTAACACCTGACTGTTAGTCAGGGGCACTGCCTTTTTACCCTTGGATTGTAAAAAAACAAACAACAGCAACACAACAATAGCCATCTGGTGTGAATGAATCAAAATTATACCTATTATTTTTCTCAGAGCGGCAAAAAATACATATTTTTGGTGTGCTGCGGAATTTTAGTCATTAGTTTATGTGTGCCATGAGATGGAAAAGGTGAAACTTGGTGATTTAGCGTTACGAAAAAGCTTTAAGGAGGGAGGCGCGCTGCTATGCTGTCTTCACAAATACTTGCCAATAAGTCCTTCACCCAATTCAGATGCAAGAGCAGCACTGTTGCTAGGCTGCTTCCCTTTGCCAGCCTGGGTGGGGTGGGGCTCCCAGAGCCCCTTGGAAGGGGCTGGGAGAGTTGGGGGAGAATACTGGAAGCTGAGCTTGGGTTCCCAAAGCCCAGTGCTCAGACCAGTGAGCCAACACCCTCCCTGCCTGTCTTTCTTCTCGAGGCAGTCGAACTGTGTGGATTATATGATGCACGAGTTCCAGGGAAAGGAGTTGATGAGGAAGAGCCAGTACCACCTGCACTTCCACCTGCCCATGAAGATCATCCCCATGTAAGGAGCCTCTCCCTGGGCCGAAAGGGCGGTTCTGCCCAAGGCTGTGCCGGCCGTGCCGCTAGTGCCCTTCCGAAATCCCTGAGCCACCCTGTGGGGCCACCCAGGGTCTGACACTGGCCTGGTGCTTGATGTCCTTAGCTCCTATCAGCCTCACAACTGGGTAGGTGGGCATGAGCATTAGGTAAGTGATTTGTCCCCATTTTACAGATGAGGAAATTGAGGTTCAGAGAGGTCAAATGGAAGTAGTGAGTGGTTCTGTTTGCCCCCTCAGCCTTTAGCTTCCCCAACACGGCTCCTCCTGGGGCCGGGCTGAACACACCTGGCAGTTTCATCCACAGGACACAGATGCCTCACACAGTGGGGACAGGGATTAAGAGCCACAGCAGGAAACTGCTCTTTCTGCCTGCCCAGGCCTGGGGGATGGGGAGGGCGGCCCCTCTGTCACTCCTGGAGCATGCAGCTGTCCCTGCCTTGATTTCAGCCTGACCCTGCCTGCTCGCTGCTCCTGCAGCTCCTCCCCTGCTGTGCCCTCTGGAACTTCTCATCCTCTCTCTGTGCTGTGGCCTGTTAGCCCCTACCCTTCAAAACACCCTAAAAGAGAGGAGTGCTGGGCCGCTGGCTCCCTTCCCAGAGCACACCTTGTGTGGGAGCGCCAGCTGCCTGATGCAGGTGGCTGGGACCAGGAGCCAGATCCTGTGATACATGCATGTGTGGCCTGGTCAGGAAGGGCCATGGTGGGTCTGTCCTCGGGGGACCATCCCCAGAGCAGGCCATGGGGAGCACCACAAACTAGAAGGCAGCCCCTGCCCTCAGCAACCTGAAGTTTAATAGAGAACATGGTTTAAATGAAAAGCATGAAAGGGTACATTACATAAATTTTGGTCAAGATTTAATTGATGAATAGCCCATGTACATGAATGATGAAAGATTTTATAATCTTAAATTTTGACCTGGAAGCTTTGCTTGATGTAGCCAAGCCGTCACCAGTCTATTTTCTTGGACATTTGAATTCCTGAGGGTGCATAAAAGGCCTGGACCAAAATGCCAAGAAGCTTGCCCGTGTTCTCCTATTTATATGCTCAACCCACAACCTGGAGGACATCTCCAGGTTGTTGGAGAACATAGTCAAATAATGTTCAATTACCTTCATGAAAGGGTAGCCTGGGCCCAGTTCACCAAATGCACCATCTTGTTCCCACTGCAGTCCTAGGAGGTGGAGGTGATGCCATTGTGGAGATGGGGAGACCAAGACTCCATGATGGGGTGTCACTTCCCAGGGTGCTCCTCACTTCGTAGCTCTCACCTGTTGTGTCTGTTCCTCACACTCTCGGCCCTGACAAAAGAGGCAGAATGGGAGGTGACAGCTAGAGGGGTGACTGAGAATATTCATGAGGAACTGGACAGAGCTATGGACTGACAGCAGGAGGGAGAGGACAGCACCTCCCTCTCTCTTCCGCAGAGGTAGCAACGCGGTAGAATTTCACGGTGACTGGGTTATTTTTAAGCCATGGGTCACATCATTTGGAAAGGGCTGTGGCTGGAGTCGGGGTGAAGGTACCAGCTCTGTTGGTAACTAGGACATAATTCCCAGCAAAGGTGAGATAACATCACTTGCCCTGCTGGGCCCAGAAGTGAGGGTACATCAAATGGGAGTGTGTGGGGTGTTGGAAAGTCAAAATGGTAGTGCCCTTTAATTGCCAGATCTCTGGCTTAGCCAGCTTTGTGGCAGCAAAGAAGCTATTGGAAGGCAGCATTGAGGCTTGCTGGGAAGGCTGAGTGAGGCCTGGCCTGCGCCAGAAGCTGTTTTCTGTGCTCAGGGCAGGTCCTTGGAGAGAGAGAGTTGTGCAAAGGGGCCCTGATGTCTCGTAGCACCCTCGCCCACTTCCCCTCTCTCCATTCTGGAGCACTAGAGCAGTTGCTAGAATCAATGTTATAGTTTCCAATCAAGTCCTACTCTCCTCGCCTTCTGTGGGCCATTTTCCCAATAAAAGGTCTGCAAAAGCCGCTGCCTGTCTCATCTCCCCGTCCCATGATGTGGAGGCTGACTGGCTATATCACAGGACAGGCTTCCTGCTTTGGGAGCCCTGTCTCATACCAGTGTCATATGTGGGTATCTTCCCACATATGATGCTAGTATGAGGGCCAGGGTCCCATGTCTCCTGAAGCCTGCTGGAGTTGCTCAGTAGTGGGCCTGGTGTGTGTGTGTGTGCGCGCGCACGCGCGCTTGTGTGAGTGAACTCCTGATTGCTTTCCCTTCCTGCTCTGAGTCTGTTCTGTTTTTGGTTGGGCTCTTCTCGCTCTCATTACCTCCCACAGGAATCACGGGTGTGAGGTTGTGAAAGTGGAGTTTTTAATGCAGCGGTTCAAGAAGATTGGGCATTTTCTGACTGTCACTAAGGACGGGAACCTGCAGTTCTGGTCAGAGTCCTTCTCTCTGATCAGCTCCTTTAAGGTGAGTTGGGCCCACATGTGGAGCACAGATGGGGTGGTCAGAGAGCCTCTGCCTTCGCACTGTGGTTCAGGGTGGCTCCTTCTCAGGGTTTGTGGACTAGGCAGTCCGCACTTGCAGTCACACTCCTGGGTCCAGGTTCTGGCTTCACTGTGGAACCATGAGCCTCATATTCCTCCTCTGTAAGCAAGATTCCACCTGACGTCCATTCTACGTGGATGTCCAACAGACACCTCAAACCCAGTTTGTCCAAACTAAATGTCACAGTGGCCCTCCCTGCCCACCAAGCTTCTCCTGTGCCCCCACCTCAGTGAGAGGTTTCTGTGTTGGAGATCAGCCCCCTTTCCTTTCTTTGTTGCACCCACTCCATCACCAAATCCTGCAGATGCAATCCTTTGCCTGGCCCAGGCAGGAAATCACAGTGGTTGTGAGCCTGGCCGCTGGAGTCTGACTACCTGGCTTAGAACCCCAGTGCACCACCTTCCAGCTCTGTGACCTCCGACCAATTACTATAGAGCTCTCCGTGCCTCCTTTTCCTCATCTGTCCAATGGGGTAGTAATCCCTCAAGGGTAGTGGGAGGATGGATGACATAATACATGCATGGAGCTTGGAGCAGGGCAAGGCACACAGCAAGCGCCCGATGCACATAAGCTGCCCTCGTCATTGTCTTTGTGTCGTCAGTTCCTGGCCGAGCGCAGTGAGGGACAGAACACTCAGGCAAACCCACTGTGTGTGTGTGTTGCCAGGCCAGTCTAGCAGATGAGGAAGGCGCAGCTCTCTGGAGAATAAAGGCTTATTGAGATGCTGCCAGCAGCGTGAGGGCTTCATCAGCTCTGTGTAACTGCAGCGTTTCCAGTTGCATCAGGGGTTATGACTTGGGCAGGAGGGTTCTGGGTGGTCTCCCCCACTGCCTCCCAGTTGCCTGTGGTGGGAACTAAAGTCTGGGGATGTCCAATGACTCTCCTGGGTGCTCTTGGTAGCCCAGGACCAAGGGGGATTCGTACTGTGTTCCCGAGGCTGGAGTTTCGGGCACACTCCACACGCTTTTTCTCTGTGTGTTTATTGGGAGAGGGGGCACATTGTAGCCTGAGCTTCTGGTTGTGGCTGCTATATGGCCGGCCCCCTTAGTGCCCTCTAAGGGCCAAAGCCTGGGAGGGCCAAGGACGACAGAGGGAGGCTCCTCTGGAAGGTCCAACAGACCTGGGCATTCATTCTTCCCCGAGGGGCTGCTTTCAAGTAGATGTGTCAAGAGTGAGTCACCATCCACGACCACCAGCTGCACACCCATGGTCACGCAAATGGAAGGCCCGGATATGGGGTCGGGTCTGGGCTTCACCTATGAGTTGTGCAACCTCAGGCAGGCCACTGAGACTCCCTAGGGCTCTCGCTCTCTCATCTAAACACGGGGTGACGGATGTTACTGTCACCTCCCTTGTGTGCAGGTTAGATCCCAGCCCTGGGCAAGAGAGGGGCCTCAGGGGGCCCTGGTCCATTGTCCTCACTGCCCAGCCAGTAGTGCAGGCCTCTGCTTTTCGTGCTCTGAGTTTTGTTGGAACATTATGCTTCCTGCCTCCGCCTTTGCCATCCCTTCTGGATATCCACCTACAGGAGCGGCCTTAAAATGCCCCCTCCCTTCTTTTTCAGATGGAACCCCTCTCTTCCTTCAGTTCAGAACCTGTGTTATTCAGGGAATAAAATACAAGTTTCTCAGCTGGCCACCCCTAAAGTCATCTCCCATCTCCTCCCACCCAAGACTGTCAGGCGGCCTCCTCTTCCCTGGACATAGCAGTTCATTTCTGCTGACATGCCTTTGCTCGTGGTGTCCAGCCTGGACTGCCAGCTCCAATCTGCCTGCATGTGTTAAGTGAGGCTGGCACCAGAGCGTGGAAGGGCTTCGAGCCTGCCAAGCTCCTGCCACGGGCACTCTAGATAGTTTCGCTTTTATGATTCCATTACTTCCTCACAGCCTGACAGGATGCTTTCTCCTTAATTAGCCACGGTGACCAGGTGACACCAGCAGGTGGCAAACAAGATTTAGACAAAACAAAATGAATACACTGTTATATGTCAATTATATCTCAATAAAACGGGGGGTGGAAGGGGGAGGGAGATTCAGGCATCCAGAGGGACAGATAGTGGAAAGTCGGTCTTCCTCCCCCAGCCCTAGTTCCTCTCCTGGGAGGCAACTGCTGTGACTAGTTTTGGGTGCTCTTCCATGGATAGCCTATACATATACCACCCCCTTTCCTTTTCAATATGCAAATGGTAGCACATTATATTGGTGCTTTTCACCTTGCTTTTTCACGTAATAATATATCTTGGCAACTATTCTTTATTGGTATGTGCACAGCTCCTCACAGTTAATGTGTGGGTGGTGCCCCTTGCATATACGTCTCAGTGAATACATGTGCGCATGTCCATAGATGTGTCCTGGAAATGGATCCCAGGATCACAAACTGCACATTTAAAACTTTGACCAGCTTGTCAAACTGCTCTAAAAAGGGGTTGTAAAGATACCAGTTTTTGCCCTAACCAGTTTGGCTCAGTGGATAGAGCTTCGGCCTGCAGACTGAAGGATCCCAGGTTCGATTCTGGTCAAGGACATGTACCTTGGTTGCGGGACCATCTCCAGTAGGGAGTGTGCAGGAGGCAGCTGATCGATGTTTCTCACTCATCGATGTCTCTAACTCTCTATTCCTCTCCCTTCCTCTCTGTAAAAAAAAATCTATAAAACATATTAAAAAAAAAAAGATACCAGTTTTTTAAAGCCCATTTTATAGACATGGAAACTGAGACTCGGCGAGGATAGGGCGTTTATCTAAAGCTCCATTGTTAGTAGTTGGTGGTCACACGGGGCTCCATGACCAGGTCTCTGCCTGCTTCCAGGGCCTCGGCTGGCAGGGTGGGTTCTCCGGGAGCAGCCTCCCCAGCCCAGGTCTCTGCTCTTCTTCTGGCCAGCTTAACCAGATACAGCCGCTCTACAACCAGCAGATGTGGGTCATCGACATGGTATGTCTCCACAACATGAATCTAGTTGCGATTGCATCCACTGACCAGAAGATAGGTGAGTCCCTGGTGGCTGCCCCGCCTGCTCTTGGCCATTGGGAGTCATGCACCTGCATGTGGGAAGATCTGTCACTGAGCCAACTTTGAGCATGGATTAAAGTCCTCGGGGGTATTGCCGGGTGGTGAGCAGTGACTGCTCATTGTCACCAGAGACCCCGAGGCCGGGGATGTGGCTTTGGCTTCTATGCATGCCTCTCCTCTGTCTTTCCCCAGAGTTCTTTGATGTTAGTAATCGTAACTGTACCCGGGCCTTCACCTTCATTGATCTGGACAGCTGCCCTCTGGTTATGGACTACTGGTGAGTCTCATGGGAGATCGGTGCAGGGTCTTGGCAGCGGCCACATCAGTCAGTGGGGTTGGAACCCACAGAAAGCCTTGCTGGAAACAGTCCTGGAGAGATTCCCATCCTGTGTGCCTGTGTCCTCTTTCCCCCAAGCGGCTTCTCTTTCAGGGTCACCTTTCGCCGTCAATCAGACCACAGAGTCATCATCAGCCCTCTTCCTCTCCCTCTCCCACCAAGTCAGCCACCGAAGCCTGGCAGAGGCTTGTCCCACTGCGGGCGAGGATCTGGAAGCGTCACGTCCATCGCTAGGGGTGACTTGATAAAGAGCAGCTGGAGGACCAGGGACTCATTGATTGTGGTTTTTAAAAAATGCTGATTTCTTTTGGCCCTGGTTCATCGATGTTGTGGATCTGGGTAGCTGGGCCCATGTTCATCAGCTGTTGAGAGCAAGAACTGCCCTCAGTCCCTGGGTGTTCATAGGCATGGAGCACGGGGAGGGGGTGAGGACTGCAGCGGGGTGCGCCCAGCCGGCTCCATGGCTTCTCTGTCTCCATCTTTCCCAGGTCTGACTATCACAGAGGCGTGTTCTGCTTCGGAGACACCAAAGGCAACGTCATCGTCTTCACCTCCGACAATGTGGCCAATGGGCTGTTCAACCCCCGAATCCTCCCCAGGACCTCCAAGTGGGGTAGCTAACACATTGGGGAATGGCTCTGCCCTGGGGTGTTCTTCCCTCTCCCCACCTCCCTGCTCCAGGGCCCCTGGCTTCTTCAGAAGCTCGGGCAACATTGCACTACACGGTCAGCTCAGAGTGGCCTGTGGGAACCGAGGAGATGGGGTGACAGCAGGAGGCAGGAGGGGTCTGAGGAGATAGGCAATCACTCTGAAGGTGGGAGGTTGTACAGGTAAGGGCCAGGGGAGTGGGGCTTCAGGACCCTCCTCATCCCGGGAATGAACCCATGCCAGCTGTGTGACCTTGGAAAGTCACTCACCTGCTCTGGGCCCTAGGATGCTGGTGCTAACTTCCTCTGTCATTGTGAGGAGGGTTCTGCTCTCCTTGGCGGTGAGCTGCCTTTGGGTGGTTAGGGGTGGGTGGAGCACCTGCCCTGAAAGTGAGCACATCACCTCCTCTAATTCCCCACCCACTGCCTGGAGGGAGCTGCTGTTGCCACAGCCCTTGAAGAGCAGAGGAGCAGAGGTTTACAGGGGTGGAGCTTTTGCACAGGCCCCACAGGGCTAAGTGGTGGCTGAGATCTGAGCAGGCGGTCTGCTCCTGAGGCTGCACTTGAACCACTTGCTAAGCTGCACACCAAGCTCACCAAATATTAAAGGATGCTGTGTGGGATGCTCTGCCAAGGGGCACTAGATGCTGAGGCCCTGGGGCTTGGGACATTTGGGGACTCATCTGAGCTGGATCAAACCTTCAGTTCGCAGTGTCAGGCTTCCAGGTTGCTCCATCCAGACCACCAGAGTGGCCCCTTAGGCTTCCAAGTCATAGTGTCTGAACAGGACATCCTCCTGGGCTCCCAGGCCTCAGTGACACCTCCTGCCAAGCTTGTTGGGACAGTGTCCCTCCTGGTTGGACAGAAAACGCATCCTGCCCTGGATGCAGCAGGGGGCTGGCACCCCCCTGCTATGTTCCTGCCTCATCAGCCTCTGCTCTGGTCACTGTTTGCCACCCTGGGAGTTGGCATGGGCAGGGCCTTGTAGTCTTTGAGCTGAGGTGATGAATGGGAAGTTAGGTGGTGGATGGGAGCAGATGAAGCTGAATTGTTGGACGGGCGTCCTTCCATGCCACATGCTGATTGAAGGCTGGGGACAAACACGAAGGTAGGCCAAGCAGCATGTTAACTTGGGAGGAGTTGGACAGACCAGCTCTGTGTGACCTTGAACCCATTGCCTAACCTCTCTGTGCCTCAGTTCCCTTATTCAAATAGGGATGAGCATACTCAATCTATAGCTTTGCTGTGAGATGGAAAGAGAGTACATAGTGTGAGGCATATGGCAAGTGTCCAGTGACGGTCTCCCCTGCTCTCTGGGGCTCTCCCAGCCGAGTGGGCCGAGTGGCAGCCACGGGCAGGCTAACATGTTCACTGCACAGCCCAGCCACAACTAAGCTTCCTTCCTCCCACACTCATGCAGGGCCTGCCCCATTTTAGTGGGCAACACTCCATCCCTTGGGATTTCCTTTTCAAGCCTCTTCCGGCCCTTGCGAGATGGGGCTGGTGACCTGGCAGCAGAAAATGCTTGTCATAAGGCCCTGGATCCCTCTTTTCTCCATTTCATCTGGAAGCTTCTCTCACACCCAAGCCCAGACTGTCCTGGCCCTTCCGACCTACCTCCTTAAACCCTGCTTTGTCCCCTGTCACTGCTGTTTCAGCCCGTCTGTGTCAAGCTGTGCAGCTGGCACCAGGGGCCGGCGAGTGCTTCCCCAGAGGCCCCTCAGCAGCCTTGCATGGGAGGTTTCTAGAGCCAGGAGACCTGAGGTCCCCGAGGGCAGGTTGCGCCTAGTGCGGTTCCTCCTGATGTGCTCAGTTACAGTGCTTTTGTTTGCTGGGCAAAGGTGGGCATGCAGTTTGAAGCCTGATGGGAAACCCCCAAAGGACTATTTTCAGAATGAATAGAGCCTAGGACCGTAATTCATTTTCATGTCAGAAAAGTTGGAGTTAACTAACAGAATCAACTTGTTTAGATTGTAGCAGCTGGGGAGAGAGTGGGGAACCCGGAGACCTGGTTCCAGCTCTGCTGTGAGCTGGCGGGGGACTCTGGGCGGTAGTGTTAACCTGCTGGGTCTGTTTTCTGGGTGTTGACTTCCCCCCATGAACTCATCAGGACACAGTGAGGTTTGAACGAGCATTTGGATGGAAAAGCCTTTTCAGTTGCATAGGAATTGCAGGCAGACTCCGGTATCTTCTGAGGTTTTGCTTGTCTGGCAGAGGGGGAGAACTGGTGACATGGACCTCAGTTTTCTCTCCTAACAGATTACTGGACCAATATTTCCATACAGAAGCTCTTAAACGAGAAGTCCCCTTTGTATAAAAGTTACCGACTGAAGGTAAGTTGTAGCTTTCCTCAGCCTGTTACCATGATAATTATTTGTACACACACCTGTCAAAAATGAATGCAAAGGGCCCTGGCCAGTTGGCTCAGTGGTGAGAGTGTCGGCCCACGGACAGAAGGGTCATGGATTCAATTCCTGGTCAAGGGCATGTACCTCGGTTGCAGGCTCATTCCCTGGCCCCAGTCAGGGTGTGAGAGGGAGGCAATCAATCAATGTGTCTCTCTTGCATCAGTGTTTCTCTCTCCCCTTCTCGCTTCCCTCCAGTCTCTTAAAAAAAAAAATCAATGGAAAAAAATATCATCAAGTGAAGATTTAAAAAATGCATTAAAAAAAATAAATGCAGAGAGTGGATTTGGCCCCTGTGCTCAGTCATGGGCCGTGGGGCTTGGTCTCTAGGAATGGGTGGAGTTGGATCCTACCAGCTTTTTCTGTATCCCAGGCGTGGCCATCTCTCTCAGCGCCTTCATTGCTCAGCCCTGGTTCCCGCAGACACCGCCTCTCTCCTGGATGGCTGCAGCGGCTGCTCGCTGTTCCCCATGCCCTTTCTTCACGCGGTGCTTTCTCCAGCAGCCAGTGGAATTAGGAGCTGGAAATACAGTCATGTCGCTGCTTTGCTCAAAATCCCCAGTAGCTTCTCTCTAAAACACACTAAGCCCTTTCCTGCCTCAGGGCCTTGACACCTGCTGTTCTTCAGGCTGCATGCTCTTCTCTAGGTACCTGTATGCCTGCCTTTCTATTTCCTTCAATTCCCCAACCTACCTGCCTGGAACAGCCCTGCTGCCTGCCTCTGCCTTTACTCCTTCACCCTGCAGAATCCTGACACCAACTACAGTGTGTGTGTGTGTGTGTGTTTTCCACACCACCATGCAATTCTCTAACTGGGTGTCCTAGAGTTCAACACAGTTCCTGCAGGTGAAGGTCTGTCCCACAGGCTGCCCTCCACTCCAGATGCCAGTCACAAGTCCAGGCTGTTACCTGTGCTTCTGACTTGCTGGCTACAGAACGTAGGTTCCCATGATCCCCTCCCTCCTTGGGTTTGATTAATTTGCTGGAGCTGCTCACAGAACTCACAGAAACATCATGCTTACTAGATCACTGATCATATTATGAAAAGCTGTAATTCAGGAGCAGTCATACGGAAGAGATTTGTAGAGCGAGGTATGTGGGAAGGCACTTGCAGTTCCATGGCCTCTCTGAGAGCACCACTCTCCTAAAAATCTCCACATTCACCAACCGGAAGCTCTCTGAACTTTTTATGAAGGCTTCGTTACAGAGACCTGATTGCTGCAATCATTGGTTATTGGTGATTGAATTCAGCCCCCACTTCCTCTCCTCTCCCTGAAACTAAAGGTTCCAATTATCTAGTCACATGACTGGTTCCCCTGGTAACCAGCCCCATCCTTAGGTGCTTTCCAAAAGTCACCTCCTTAACATAAACTGGGGTGTGGTTGAAAGGGGCCAGAACACCCCCTTGATATGTGGGTCTTGGCCTTTGTTGCCCAAGTGCACCAGATAACATTCTCACTATTCCACGCCATGTCCTGACAAAGATGGAGGGCAGCGGAGGGGCCAGGAAGCAAAGGTTCATCGGCGCCGGGGCTCCTGCAGATAACAGAACTCACAGACTCAAATTCATCCTTTCTCCTGTCTGCGAGGGGTCGACAAACAATCTTAGTATTGGCCTGACTTGCCTGATAAGCAAGAGTTCACATGACAGCAGCCTTTTCACTGACAAGCAATGGCCACACCCTCCTGGTCATGGGGTCTGGGCTAGGGCTGGGGCCATATCACTTGGTCAGAGCTGTGCTCATTAGAAGCCACTGGACTCAGCGATCCCCTGGTCCCTCCAGTCCCCAACACCTGCCACGTCCCAGGGGCAGGGCTGAAAGGCCGTCCTCAGGTGGGACTCCACCACTGCTGCTCTCTTCCCAGGCTCTCCATCACAACTGGTGTCAGCAGGTCAGGTTCATCCCCGAGATGAACCTGGTGGCCTCCTGTTCAGCTATCCAGAAGTCCTCTTTGGTGCTGACAGTATTACCATCCAAAGCCTCTGAGACCACCAGGTAAGAAGCACCTTTCTCTAGGCCAGTGGTTCTCAACCTTCTGGCCCTTTAAATACAGTTCCTCATGTTGTGACCCAACCATAAAATTATTTTTGTTGCTACTTCATAACTGTAATGTTGCTACTGTTATGAATCGTAATATGATATGCAGGATGGTCTTAGGCGACCCCTGTGAAAGGGTCGTTCGACTGCCAAAAGGGTCACGATCCACAGGTTGAGAACCGCTGCTCTAGGCTAAGGTGGTGGGGCTGGAAGGGAGGTGGGTAGGGGTCTGGCTTCACTTCATTCAAAAGGGGTCATCCCTACCGAGGGTGGCCCCACCTCTGAGTCAGTGGCATTGCTTGTGGGCAGCTCATTGTCTACGAACCACACCGGGTCCAAGGCAGCACTACCTGTCCGATGGGCCAACAGTGGGCTGTTACAGCATGGGCTCTGGAGTCTGAGTTTTGTTTTTGTTTTTGTTTTTGTATATGCATATACATTGTCCTGGAAAAAAGTTAAAACATTATAAATAAAACTGGAATCCTGCAGCCCTCCTCCCTTTACCTAACCCCAGTGACTCACTCCATCATCGAAAGTCCCAGTTCTATGATTTTAGTATTCACCCCGCACTTGGCACTTTGCGGGAGGTACGTCCTCCTGAGGATCCCTTTAGCTGGGTGTCCCTGCCTCTGCAGTTTTCTTGTTTTCCCACCTTTTTACATCTGGAGCCTTTGGTCTGTGACATTTTGCTCCTTAACGGGCTGAATAATGAGCTGTAGCTCCTTGTCTTGGGGGAACAGCGGGAGCTTTAAGGCTTGTGCTGGGGTGCAGCTGGGTCAGGTACAGTGTGGAGATTGAGGGCCATTTTGGCCCAGTTTCTGTCTGTTCCTTCTTATCCTGGTTGTTTTCCAGAGGGAATCCAGTCCTAGGATGGTAGCGCTAATTTAGGTCCAGCTCTTCGTTTTACACTGGAAACTTGAGGCTTAGGGAAGGCAGGGGAGGTGACTGGCTTGGAGCAGACCTTTGAGCTGGGGTTGCATCCCAGGCCTCATTGTAAGTCCACTGTCTTGTTAACCAGAGTATTCTGTGCACATTCCCACCCAAGTCCTGGAACTAACTGCAGGTTAGGGGAGGGGGCCTCGGAGAATATCTGTTGTGGTGGGGGCGTTTCAGTCTTGGCTTCAGTGCTTTTAGTGGGGCTGTGGGGTGGGATTTTGCTTGGAGCTGGTTGGCTGAGTGTCATCTCTCTGCTGTGGTGCTAGTATTATCTCATGTCTGTGATATGTGTTTCGTCAGCTTCGTGTTTTATTGGGTCTCAACAGCAGGAGGCTATCAGGAGGATCACCTCACTGTGGCCCTGAGGCCTTCTCTGGTCAGGCCCTGCTGCCTTCCTGAGCACACCTCTCCCACCTTTCCACTCCAGCCACACTGGCCCCCTGTGGTTCAGGCGTGCTCCTGCCCCAGGGCCTTTGCATCGCTCCTCTCTAGTGATATGCTCTTTTTTTTTTAAAATAGTTTTTGTTTTTTAAACATTTTTTATTATGAAAAATTTCAAACACATACAAAAGTAGAGATAGTAGTATAATAATTTAATATCATTAGTAGCTAGTCTAAGTTAATCTCTCCCCAAGTGTCTCAAAAATACCTTTTTACAATTATTTGGAATCAGATATAAACAGGGTTCTAGAATGGTTTTGAGCAGAGCAATGGTGTGGTGTGACGTGTAGGAGCATCCTTCTGTTGTTCTGTTGCAAGTAGAGTGCATGTGGGCAGGAGTTGAGATGGGGACCCAGTGAGGATGCCATTGCAGTAATTCAGGGTACATACGGTAGCAGCCTGCAGTAGACCAGTTGGGTGGAGATGGAGGGATTTGAGATATCCTGCCTGAATGCAGTACACATATTTTCCGGTAGGTGGCGCCATTGACTGCCTTGCTGGTTTTCTGTTGCTGGGGATGGCCGCGGAGGGCGTGGCCTCTGCAGGTGGGGCCTGGCACTGCCAACCCAACTCTGGAGTGAGCCTCAGCCTCGCAGGCAGTGTGGGTCCAAGGGTCTGACTTCCCAGCAGCCGGCCTGCGCTGAGTTTCCAGCTGGTTGGACCCAGCAGTGAATCTGATGGAGGAGCTATGGTCGGGGTAGAAGGGACCTGTGGACTAACCCACAGCATCTCCCTGGCTTCCCACTTTTTCTCTCACTTCTGCCCCCACCATCTCATTGAAGCCACTGTTATTTGCCACCTAAACTTTTCGCAGTGGCCTTGCTCCCTGCATGCCCCCTGACCTTCCAGGCCCTTCTCTGCACCGCAGCAGCCATCTGCAGACCTCGTCTCCTCCTGCTATCCTGTCAAAGCCACTGTGTGTCTCCCTGCAGGACTTGCCACGATCTATAAATGTCCATCTCCCACCTCTGTTCATGTACTTGCTCATGCTGCTGCCCTCTAGAGAAAGTTCCAGGAAGGCCAGGGCATCATATCCACATCTCTGTAATCCTGGAAGGGAGCAGGAGCCAGTAACTCTTTGGTGAATGAATGGGTGAATCAGCCTGAAATAATTTATAGTGACGTTTTGGGACCATTCTTCCAGAAGATTTCTCTGCGCATATATGTGTGGAGAAGGATATATCTGGTTTGACAATAAATGTCATACATGCATTCAGTTGTTCTTCCTGACATTTTGATTGTTTGAGGCATCCTTCTGCTGTGGAGGGGAGAGCAGGTTGGAGGGAAGTAAGACTGGAGGTTTAGAGACCCCCTGGGAGGCTGACAGAAATGAAGGGGGGTCTGAACTAAGCAGAGGCCAGGGCTGTGGTGGGATGTGGGGGAGTATAGGAGAGGGAACCTCCAGAATGACATGCAGGTAACAGGCTTGGGCCCCCAGGGAGTGGTGGAGGAGCCAGTTCAAAGGCAAGTTCAGTGGGGCATGCTGCATTAGAGGGTTGGAGGCCTTTGAGTTGAGTTTTGAAGGGAGAGTTCAAGAAGAAGCTGGCAGGGCAGGATGTGTGGATAAGAGGGAACAGCATGTGCAAAGGCACTGAGTTTTCAGGGCTTCTGGGCCTGACCTTCCCACAAATCCTGCCTGGGTCACCCTGGCCCTTCCAAGCTCCAGCCATCCTGCCACACCCCTTCCTTTCCTGGAGCTGAGCCTCCTGTCTTTTCCTGCCATGCCCATCCTGGCTCTGACCCCTGACCTCCTGCCTTAACCAGCCACGTACCTTGGGCAAGCTCCCTGACTTCTCCTTTCCATGTCTTCATCGTGGCACAGAGCTGATGACACTCTTCAGGGTTATGTGAGGGGTCCAGGTGGCACACGAGACAGCACTCAGCACTGGGAGCAGCATGGAGCAAGGCCATGACCCCAAGAGCTGTCTTCCCTTTTCCCTGGCCCTGAAACCCTTCCCTTTGGATGTGTGTTGTGGTTGGGGAGGCACCTGTTCCACTATGGTTGAGGTGAAGATGAAGTGACGTTTGCCTGTGGAGTGAGGTAAATGTGTTATAACTGTAAGTAGTTCCTCCTGCGGGCTGCTTTCATCTGTAAGTGAGAGGTGGGTGCCTCTTCCATGAGCTGCTGGTTTGGGGCTGAGACCCAAGGCTGAGACTCAGCTGCAGGGTGTGCTCTGGGCAGGGGTTCTGGGGCTGCTCCTCTCCTTGGGTGGAGAGGTAGTGACTTCTCCTGGCCTCCCCCCAGCCTTCTCTCCAGTTCTTCCACACCCCACACTCAGAGGCCCCGCTGAGGCCTCTCCTAGCCCCACAGCCTTTGTTCTTTGCTGTTGTAGGTGTTCGGTACTGAATGTAAGGAAAGGAATTCTTTGCTTTGATTACTGCGCAGAGAAGAACTTCCTGGGTAAGTCATCTTCATGCCATGCAGAATCTGTTGGCCTGGCAGAGCTGGGGTGAGGGCTGCTGGAGGCATGGGGACCATCAGAGCCAAGGAGGAGGCCTTGCAGCCTTCTGCCTCTGTCTGGCCTCCTCTCCTGCCACTCTGGCCCCCACTCATGGGTACCTGGGGTAGTGTGGTGGCACAGGCTGTGCTTAGCATGGGTGGGGAGCAGAGGGTTGATTGGTAGCAATGCCTGCCCATCTGCCAAGCCTGGCTGGAATTGATACCTGGCCCCAGGAAAAGGTTCCAGCATAAGCCCCCAGTGGCTGATGCTCATTTTTTCCCCACCCCAGTGACTGGTGGCTATAACCCCCACATCCGCCTGTGGAGCCCCCACTACTCGAAAAAGCCTGTGTGGCTGTTGAAGGGGCATCAGACCTCGGTGACGCACGTCCTGGTGAACACCAAGAACAACAACATCCTCATCAGCATCTCCAAGGACAAGGTGCAGCCCTTGCGGAGCATGGCCCTCTGCCCACCAGCCAGAGACACTTTCCTGGGAACAGTGATCTAGCTTGGGCAGCCGGGAGGCTGGCAGTTGGCAGGAGCCTGAGGCCCAGGGGAATGGTGTGACCTCCCTGCCTGTGGTCTCACGCCTGGCCTAAGGCCTAGAGGGAGATGGCCCGGGGGGGAGTCGCCATGCGGAGCCTGAGCCCAGCTCCAAGCAGTCCACTGGAGCTGGCTGTGGTCCTGGGCCACACCCTTCCCTTTTATATATCTGAGTGTGGGACCTGCAGGAGTATATATGCCCCTTCCATGGAATGGTTGTCAGTGGCTTAGAGGAAAATGGGGGGTAAAAGAGTAATGCCATGTCTGGCACATAGTAGGTGTACAATACATGTGAGTCTTTCCCTGCTTCCACCCTCCCCCCAACCCAAACTTGCACCCCCAGCTCTCAAGGGGCCTCTCTAGGGACACTTTCTCAACCTGGGATAAACTCGAGGGGGATCCTCTGGGGACAGGTGGGCCTTTTGGGCAACAATGTTGGTAGCCACTCTGCCTTCTACCTGGTTGTGTTTGAGGAGGCTGGAGGGGCAGCCGTGAGGTCTGCAAGGGCACTGTGCTGCCTGGCATGGTTCTCCACCACTGAATGCCATCCACTCAACCAGGGTAGAGGTCCTGGGTGAAGGCTGGGACGGGGAGAGAGCCGGGCCACGGTTTTTTCTTAGAGCATAGAAACAACATCTCTGTCGTAGGGTCAGGACCGGGGCAGACACTAAGCGCAGTGGGTGTGCATTGGAAGTGCTTGCATCGTGGGCCCCTGACCTGCTCACATCCCAAGGCCTCCGTTGCCAGCTGCATCCCACTCTCAGCCTCTCTATCTATTTCCTACCTCCTAGAATATCCGCGTGTGGGACCTGCAGGAGTATGTATGCCTCCAGTCCTTCTGTGGGAGGTTTTTTGCCCTGGGAAACTGTCCCATCACCAGCATCTACCTCCGGGAGAATGACAACACCCTCATCTGCAGCACCTACTCAGTGAGTGCCGTGCAGGAGGGAGGCGGCACTGTGGCTGCACATAGAGGGTGGCCACTGTGGCCGGGTCTGCAGTCCCACAGGACAACCAAGGGATGGTCACAGACTGTTCCTCCCCAGACTGCTCTTCATGATGCTGTGAGGATGAAGCTGATAGACTCTGTGGCCTCGCCCATGAGTTTCCATCTCTTGGGATTTCCTAGAAGCTGTCTCTAGGCCCCCAGCTGTCAGCCTCTGTGTTGCTGCTCTGTCTGTTCTTTCCTGACCAGTACAACCTGGAAGCCCTCCCCCACCCTGCTCCCAGGCTGAGTTAGGGGCTCCCTCTCCAAGCTCCCTTGGACCGGTGCCTCCCGTGATCACAGCCCTTACAGCTCTATTCTGAAACTCTTATGGGAGTTTCTTGACAAACTGTGAACTCCAGGAAGGCAGGACCACACCTGAGCAGCTCTTCTAAAGGAGAGAACCTGGAGAGACCTCATGTGAGACCATCTGTGAGCTCACCTTCCCTGGGGCCCGTGTGCACTCTGTCTTGACCCAGACCCTGGAGGACAGCACAGACTGGGAGAAGCAAGGGGGCTGACTGGGCAGGGTGGCGGTGGGGCCTGTGACAAGATGGGGGTTTAGGGAGCTGCAAGGACAACCAGTAGCCAAGATGGGAAGGGAGACAAGGGTGTCATTTGTGGCTAAGAGTTAGGGGTACTTCCACCGAGGCACCCTCTGTTGGCCAGGCCACCCTGGCAGGGGACACGTATATTGTTCTTGTGTCTTTGGCTGGCTCTCCCCCACATGGTAGGTTTCTTGAGATGGGAGGTTGTGAGTTCCTTCATCTCTGCTGAGTACCAGACTGGCTGCCAGCATTTGTTGAATTAAATAGATCTTTGAAGGTCATTTCATGTCATCAAACATTATCAACCCCCTGCGCTTTTTTAGAAGCAGAGAATATATTAATTAGACACTGTCCAATCCCTTGAGGAACCTATGGGGTAGAAGGAAATGTAGAAAATGCAATGTATTATGATGGACGTGTATGCTAGGTGCTTCATGGAGCACAGGAAAAAGACCCTTAGCCTAGCCTGGGGTAGGGATAGCCTGGAAGAGAGGGCACTGGATTGAGGCTGTATGCTTCTCAGGAGTTATAAGAGGGACCTTGGATTTTGGGGTCCTAGGAGCACTAGGATTTGGGAGCCCTGATCTCAGAGAGGGGTGACATGGAGTAGGGATCAGAGGAGCCTTTCTAGGCTCAGGCCTGTGTGTAGTCAGGATGCCTTGATGTCTCAGTTTACTGGGAGTTTCTCCCTGGGGCCAGTCAATGAGGGCAGAGCCCTTTGGACTGCCCAGCTGTCTGTTCTTCTCCTCATTACAGATTGGGATCCTAAAAGGGTCCATGGAGACCGAGGGGCCTGGGAAAACCGGGGAGAAGACCACGACTTACAGCGCGCCCCTGTGTGCTGTCCTCTACAGCAAGGTTTTTAAGCAGGTGAGTGGGCCAGCTGGCCTCTGGGACTGGCAGGAGAGCTGGGTGACGTGGGGCAGGTCCCAGACTCCTGTGTGTCCAGATCCAAGGGGTCGTCAGGGCAGGTGGTAGGGTGGTGCGGACTCCCATAGCTGTCATGGTGGTGGGGGCAGCGGGGTCTGGATGAGAAACAACCCTGCAGAGGGGCTGGCCCACGATGAGACTGGAGCCCCCACTGCCTGGCCAGCGGCTTGCCTGACTCCTGAGCCCGTGCACTCCTGGCTGCTGCCCCAGGTCCGTTCTGACAGGCAGTCTTCTTACGCGAGTGTGAGATGGGGCAGTAGGGGTGGGCTGCTCTGCAGGGTTCCTGGGCATCGTTTTCTACGGAAGCCCCAGTTCAACTTTGTCCACTAAGGGAAGGGAGGGAGGCTCAGGCTGCGGGCAGCACCCTGGTCCTGAGTAGAGACATCTGGGCTGGTCAGGGCAACTGGGCACATGGTTTCTGAGGTGTAGGGACAGAAAGGGCCTCCAGGCCTTCTGCCAATTTCTACTTGGACCCCTTTTCTGGCCTGGGTTCTGGGCAGGGAAGGCTGTATCTGCTACAGAGGTGGCCTTGGCCGCATGAAGCCAGAGCTTGTCTCTCAGCACTTCCCTCTCATCTTGGCTCCTGGCACCACCATCCTTCATACTTTGGGCTCCTCAATGCTTTCAAACAGTTATAACCCCTAACCCCAGCTTTTCTAGATGTTCTCAGCAGGAGGGCTGGTCTCAAATAGGCTCACTGCTGCTGTTG
This sequence comes from Myotis myotis, assembly GCF_014108235.1. NCBI lineage: Eukaryota > Metazoa > Chordata > Mammalia > Chiroptera > Vespertilionidae > Myotis > Myotis myotis. The sequence continues at coordinate 60,593,633 of NW_023416401.1, read as the reverse complement.
CATTGAAATGCTTGTCATGTCAGCAAAAGGTTGCACTGAGTGGACTGACCATCTTCTACTCTCTGCACTTCCCTTCTTAGGGGCCAGTTTCTCTATTTCCTATGCCACCCCCATCATTAATGGTGGTTCAATAAAAGGGTTTTTTTTTTTTAATTTTTATTGCTTAAAGTATTACAAAGGGTATTACATATGTGTCCATTTTATCCCCCCGCCCTAGACAGTCCCCTAGCCTCCCCTATCCCCCAATGTCTTATGTCCACTGGTTATGCTTATATGCATGCATACAAGTCCTTTAGTTGATCTCTTACCCCCCTACCTCCTGCCCCGCAACCCTCCCCGGCCTTCCTGCTGCAGTTTGACAATCTGTTTGAGGCAGCTCTGCCTCTGTATCTATTATTGTTCAAAAGTTTATAATGGTCTCTATTATCCATGAATGAGTGAGATCATGTGGTATTTTTCCTTCATTGACTGGCTTATTTCACTTAGCATAATGCTCTCCAGTTCCATCCATGACGTTGCAAATGGTAAGAGTTCCTTCCTTTTTAGAGCAGCATAGTATTCCATCGTGTAGATGTACCACAGTTTTCTAATCCATTCATCTACTGATGGGCACTTAGGCTGTTTCCAGATCTTAGCTATGGTGAATTGTGCTGCTATGAACATAGGGGTGCATATATCCTTTCTGATTGGTGTTTCTGGTTTCTTGGGATATATTCCTAGAAGTGGGATCACAGGGTCAAATGGGAGTTCCATTTTCAGTTTTTTAAGGAAACTCCATACTGTCTTCCATAGTGGCTGCACCAGTCTGCATTCCCACCAGCAGTGCACAAGTGTTCCTGTAAAAGGGTTTTTTTTTTTAATTAGAGATTATTTTCTCTGGATAGATTCTGATAAACACCATTTCTGAGTTAAAGGGAACTTCACCAAACTGGCTCCTTCTGAAAGCTGTGCCAGGTTGCACTGCCCTGAGGAAGGGTTGTTTTCAAGAGAGGGTGATCTGGCAGCTGGGGTCCGTGAATGCCTGTCTTCCCAGTGCATGGAGGGGGGCTGGGCCAGGCCCAGCCATGACAGGTAGAGGCCACACGCCTCTGTTGGAGCCCCAGACTGTGTCCTCGCCCGCAGGTGGTGAGTGGCTGTGTGACCGGCGTGGTGAGTGTGTGGGAGATCGTCACAGGCAAGAGGATGATGGAGTTCTCTGTGAGTCGTGACCAGCAAATGGAGCTGACTGCCATGTCCCTGGATGAGCAAGAGCGGTGCCTGCTCACGGGTTCACGTGACGGCACCGTAAAGATGTGGAACTACAGCACTGGGGAATCCCTGCTCACCTTCCCCAACCCCGACCAGCTGGAGGTCAGTCTGGCCCATCGGGTGGGGTCCGAGGGCCTCTTGAGAAACTAAGCACAACTCCAGTGACTCTGGGGCCCACTAGTTCATCTGCCTCCCTGAAGGGCTGTCCACGTGGACCGTGCGGCTTCACGCCTCCCGGAGCCTCCGTGTCCTCACGTGGAAGGTGAAGATGAGCAATAGCACCTGTCCTTAATAAGCGTCCTACAGATGTTAGCTTCACTTGCTTTTAGTTTGTTAGCATTTCTTTTTTTTTTAAAAAATATATATTTTACTGATTTTTTACAGAGAGGAAGGGAGAGGGATAGAGAGTCAGAAACATCGATGAGAGAGTAACACCGATCAGCTGCCTCCTGCACAACCCCCACTGGGGATGTGCCCACAACCAAGGTACATGCCCTTGACCGGAATTGAACCTGGGACCCTTGAGTCGCAGGCTGACGCTCTATCCACTGAGCTAAACCGGTCAGGGCTTGTTAGCATTTCTTACCCCACCTATGAGAGCTTGGGATCCTAGCAGTGGTGGCAGGTGATTCAGAGCCACCCATGCTTGACTCTATTTGAGACAGTCTTTGGGTGTGGCATCGTGCCGAGCCAGCAGTCCCACTTTGGGACTTGAGGCCATTTCTAATGCCTGTGGCACAGTCCTTTAACCAACCCCGAAGGAGCACATGGTCAAGAAGCCAGGGGTTTGAGTACTAGTCCAGGTCTTATCACTCAGTCATTTGACCTTAGCCAAGTCACTTGTCTGTTTTCAGTTATCCCCTAGAAAGTGGACATGGATACCTACCTGATTTGCTTTCTCTAAGTCCATCAACTGATGAGATATGAGGAAACCTTGAGAAAAATGTGGTGGTATCACCTCTAGGGAATTCTCCTCACATGGAGAGTGTTAGCTTCTTGCTTGGTATGATGAGGAAGACGTTCCACGCCCAGAGCTATGTTCACTGAGTTACCTTAGAGTTCTGTTTTCTTTCATCTTCCACAGATTAGTGGGATCATCCATATGAATAACGTGTTCTATGTGACCGGGTGGAATAAGAGAATCACCTGTTACAAGTGAGTAGCAAGGGTGTGTGTGGGTAGGTGGGCTCCTCCATTCCTGGCTTTGCGGGTGGTTAGAACACCAGCAGGACATTAGTGGTGGCTCATGTCCAAGGCTTCATCTGCTCATCCACCCATTTATTCACCACTCCCTTAGATGATAGGCTCTAGGCTTTGCGGTAGGTGCTGGGGATGGGTATAAACAAGAACGATGGATTCTTCATCCTCCTGGAGCCTCTGTGGGGCTGAGCTGATCAAATAGCTTCATTTTGAATGCTACATTCTATTGAATAGAGGTTTCTATGGAAAGGAGACAGAAATATGATTTAGTCTGAGGGGTGGTCAGAAAAAGCTCACCTGAGGATTTTATGGGTGGAGGGGGATCTGAAGAGTGAGCAGAGGGGTCTTACCGAAGCAGCTAAGAGCTTGGGATAGGAACATTCCAGAGAGAGGGAAGAATTGCTAGCATATGTGCAAGACCCCTTCCTCCTCAGAGGGCCTTTTTAGGGCAGTGGTTTCCTCTTCTCTAAACCTGAATCCTTACTCAGGTGCCTGAGAGGTGAAAATCTGTAAGATTAGTTTACATGAAGCCCGCGGACAGGGCCTTTACAGTAGGCACATATAGGTGCTTAGTAAATGAGGTCAGCAGGGCAGAACGTCAGCCCTCTCCCAACCCCCCATGTGCCCTCCTCTGAGTCCGTGTTCCTGCAATGGAGCATTAAGGCTGAGCTCTCAGCCCTCCTGCCTCTGGCCGTGTGTGCAGGTTCCACAAGACCAAGTCGGTGCTCTTGTGCAACCACTGGCAGACCTTCCACACCGAGGATATCCTGAGTGTGTCCAAGTACCAGAACCAGTTCCTCGGGACCTCCTCCTACAACGGGGACATCCTCTTCTGGAACGTCAATATGCTCAAGCCCATCCTCAAATTCAACGCCTCTCAGAGCCCCTCACCCTTGCTGCCAAAGAGGGTATGGTCAATAGGAACATGCTGTTCTCTCATCTTTCTCTTAGCTGTGGGCCAGAATCACACTGGACCTGGGGAAGGAGGGTGTAGGGAGCATTCTGGGAAGTAGAGAGGATGGTGGTGACTTGTTCTGGAGGAGATTTCTATGATTATCCTCATTCAACAAATGAGGAAACTAAGGCACAGAGAGGTTATGCATCTTGCCCAAGGTCACACAGCCAAGAAGTGATAGGTCAAACCCAGGCAGTTTGACTCCAGAGCCTGGGAGTGCTAGTTGTGTTCCCTGCATAGATTACTCTGTCCTGAAAGATGGCTCACATCTTACCCGTCACTAGTACCTATGACCATTCCGAGCTCACTGAGCTCATGGCAAGGACTTAGGAAACTCACACAGTCTCTGAATTGCCATATCTTTGCACATCAAAGCTGGAAGGGCCTCTGGGGTCACCTCATGCAGTAGTTTTTGGAACATGTTGGGGAAAGATGCTTGGAAGCTATTGCAGAGGCTTCTCCCAGAGCAGCCCAGCTTTTTATCTATTTTATACTTTGGAGCTTCCCTTAAGATTAAAAACATCCTAAAAAATATTTGGAAACCACTGTCCATTTAGAGATGGGAAGACTGAGTTCCTCATAGGAGCAGTCTCCTGCCTATGGGTACTCAGGGCATTAGCGGTTGGCCCCGGGACAGGGTCATAGGTTCTGGGTTGATGTCTCTAAGGGTCCCCGGTTTCTGGGAAGCACGCTCTGGGCACCTGGAGAGCCTGTGCTGCTGGTGTGAGGCTGGGAGACCCTGTATTTCCCTCTGGGACATTGCTGAGCCCCAGGGCTGCTCTCTCTCTGGCACAGGTGCAAAGAGACGGCGAGAGCTTAATCGAGGGCCAAAGGACCAGCAATCCCTGTGTGGAGCCAAAGAAGTGGGCACGCAAATCCTCCGTGCATCCTCTGGACCACAGCACCAAGACTGGGTCCAACACCAAACTGAGGCAGAGCCTGATGTCAGCCCCCCCTGTGATGAGACACCCCAGCACCAAGGAGTCAGAGGAGCCTGAGCTCATGAAGGTGGGAGCAAGGCATCCACCCTTACTCTCTAGACCAGCGGTCACCAACCTTTTGGACCTCACAGGCCACCAGTGGTCCACGGACCACCGGTTGGCGACCGCTGCTCTAGACACCTCAGTTTGCCTCGTGTGTGTGATTCCTTATTAGGAGGCACTTTACCCAGAATGCCTTTAGGTCCGTTTACACACTTTTCTTGAGTATGGTGGGCTGGGCAGGCACCTCCCTGATTAGGCCCATGGAATCTAACCCAATCTGCTGCCTCGCACCTGCCCATGGTCCCTTCTCAGAGAGCAGCTAATACCAGACCTGATGTCTGCAAGCTCAAGGGCAGGACCTGGAGGCAAGACAACCAGAGAACCTACAACTGGAGGTTAAATCCTGGGCTGCTTTCTCTGTCTTCCAGCTCCTGTTGCCCCAGCAGAGATGAGCCATAAAGGCTCCCCTGCCTCCCCAACAAGCCTTAGCTCCCTGGAGACCAGACTCCTAAGTGCAAACCACTTCCCTCCTCCTCTGAGCCCTGGTGTCTGCCCCAGGATCAACCCTTCTAGGCTTGACTGATGGTCTTATTTGGGGTGGGTGGAGTATGGAGAAAGAGCCAGGGGGCTGCTCTCTCCCTACTCACTGGGTGTGGTTTGGCCTCAGACACTACAGTGGAGACAGTAATCTCTTGAATGGGGCCTGGAAGCCAGTCAGGTCGTCTTAGCCATTGAAGTCTGACTCCTGGGAACTGAGGCTTCCAGGAATGAGAATCCCACCTTCCCCAAACACACAAGACCTGTCAGGCACCAGGTAGTCTAGACCCGGATCCAATATGACCTGCTGGGACTCTGTTCTGCTGTAAGGGGCAGCCACTGGATAACACTACAAGGCACTGATACCATCACTGAGTATTGGGGTGGTACCACTACCTTCAAATCTCCTAGAACAGGGGTGGGCAACCCCTGGCATGTGTACCAAACATGGCACGCCAGTAACTTTTGCTGGCACGCGAAACCCTCTCTTATAATCTTCCATTTACAATTTTTTTCTTAATATCAACTTTTTTATTTTTCAGATAAATTCAGTGTAGGTGCATCTTAGATAAATAAATAATTTTACATAACAAGTTATCTTAAAGACCATAGACATGGATTGACGAGAGAGGGGAAGAGCAATTTCTATGCCTCTGCCTTAACTCTCCCTGCCTTCCTAGATCCGACCAGTGTTTTGGTTTCATCCACATACGCTTGTGAATTTTTGTTCTCAGTGATGAATTTTGTTAAGTCTCGTAATAGGAGTAGCCTGACGGATGAAAGTAGTAGCTCGTGCATATCTCTGAAGGTCACGAAATATAAACCTGATGTAAAATCTCTGTCATCAGTGATGCAGCAGCAAAAGTCCCACTGATAATATCAAACGGAGTCATAAAGTTTTCTGTTGGACTATCAGTGTACATGTATACATTAAAAAATAAATGTATTTTTCATCATCATATACTGTGTTTTTGTTGCTCGAATGAATTTTATTATTTCTTCAAGGTTCTTCACATACGTACACCTTAAAAGATATCAAGTAGGCGGAACAAGTTCTCAAAAAATTAGGGTTGGCACGCAGAAGAATTTTGAGTCAGAGATTTTGCTTGTTTTGGCACGCACTCACAAAAAGGTTGCCCAACCCTGTCCTAGAACAATGGCCTATCCACACCCCTTTATTCTTACCTGTAGCCAGGGTATCTCTTCCAGGGCAAAGGGAGGGTCTTCCCCCAAAGCAAACTCGAGTCTCTTAAGCCCAGGACCTGTTAGACCCCAGCTGTGCCTTTCACAGGGTGTTGTATCTACTGAGTGGTGCTGGGGGATGCTCCTTCAGCATCTGCCTCTAGTCTCTGTCCCCCATTAGCCAGGGAGACCCCCTTATGATGACCTGGGAGGCCCATTTTGTTTTCCAGAAACAATACAGTGTTGGCAGCATCAAGCTCTTAAAAATGTACTATGAGAGGCAGTCCCTCCTCCAAGAGACTGAAAGGACACAAGGGGAATTGCAGAAGAGGGAGTTCCAGCAGTCCAATGCATCGGTGGAGAAGGTGGGCCATGCTCAGGCAGGGTCTGAGATGTGAGGAGGGGTGGAGAGTGGGGTGGGGTTGGGAAATGCAGTGCCTGTGGGGGCCTGGGGCCCAGCCTGGTTCTCCTCAGGGTCTGGAGAGAAGTGATGGAGATGATGGTACTGCTCAGGATTTGGGTCCAGGACTGCTGTGTCTGGGGGAAGCTCCACGGGTATGGGGGTTGTCTAGGGAGATGAACAGTGTCCCCTCCTGGTTGGGGGTGCTGGACTGGGAGGAAGGAAAAGTAGCATTTCCAGAATCCACTGTTAAATGCTCTCCTGTGCTCTGGTGAGGTGTTTTGTATGACATGTGAGGGGATTGGGTCATATCTGTTCTCATTTCCTCCTGTACCTTTCCCCTTTCAGGCTCTGATCACCCCTCACTGTGCTGTCACCTAAGGCCCCTTCCAGCTTTCATATGCAAAGACAGGGTCATTAAGAGACTGTATGGGTTTCCCCCAAAGCAAACTCGAGTCTCTTAAGCCCAGGACCTGTTAGACCCCAGCTGTGCCTTTCACAGGGTGTTGTATCTACTGAGCCAGTGAAAGTCAGAATCATAGCTGTGTTGGGTATGGCAGGGCTGCCCCCTTACCTAGGGGACCAGGGCCTCGAGCAGGGGAGCAGTGCCCTGCAGAGCTGGGTCCTGTGCGCTGGGGCGGAGACTGGCGAGCCTCTGAACATTCTCTCCTCCACATTCTGAATGTGCTTTCCTCTCTTTTAAAAGTTTTGTTTTGGTAAAAAAACAAAAAAGTGTGCATAAAGCAAAGAGTAAAGGCCCCCCATGTATCCTTTCTGCCTCCCCCACCTCCCCACTCCACCCCAAAAGTAATGGTCACCGTCACTGGTAATGGATTGGTTTAGCCTTAGCCTTTTATTTTCAGACCAGTGATGTAAAATTATAGCTAGGTTATAGCTAAATTATAGTCCTGCCATTCCATTTTCTGTTGTTTTCTTTTTAAAGATATTTTTATTGATTTCAGAAAGGAAGGAGAGGGAGAGAGAGAGAAACATCAATGATGAGAGAGAACCATTGATTGGCTGCCTCCTGCACACCCCCCTACCCCCCACCACTGGGGATTGAACCCACAACCCAGGCATCTGCCCTGATGGGGAATCCAGGAATCAAACCGTGATCTCCTGGTTCGTAGGTTGACACTCAACCACTTAGCCACACCGGCTGGGCCATTTGCTGTTTTTAAAAAATTTATATACCATGGATATGTTTTTATATCAGTAATTTAGATTCAGCTTATTCTTTTGACGTTTACTTATTCTTTTTAATCACTGCATAGTGCCCCATAGTTTGAATGTATCATAAACTATGAAGCCAGCCTTCCATTGATAGACTGGCAGGTTAGTTCCTGCATTGAACTTTTATGTGCAGCACTGCACTGGGCATCCTTGTATATGCATTTCTCTGCATTTATGGGAATATATTGAAAGCATGGATTCCTGGGAGCAGAATTGCCAACAGACCCCAGTCCTTTCAATCCGTGACTCTGACTGAGGGAGATGACTCAAAGCCCCTCCTTTCGAGTCAGTGACTTCGTTCTGTCCGGGCACTGACAGTTATTCATTGAGCACTTACCACATGCCAGGCACTGGGGGTGGGGGCAGCAGTGAGGGACAAGAACCCCTGCCCTAATGGAGCTGACATTCTAGTTAAGTGAGTAAAATAAATGATAGGCCACAGGGTGAGCCAGCACAGCAGAGAACAAGAAAACTGGGAAGAAGGCAGGGAGAATGGCAGAGGAGGTGAAGAGGACACTATTGTTTGAATAGGGTGGTCAGGAATGGCTTCACAGAGGAGGTGGACATTAGCCTTTCATTTCTGCTAGTCTGGTGAGTGGAAAACAGCATTTTGGGGGGTTATTTATTTGATTATTTGTGATATTGAGCCTTTTTGTATATTTGTCATGTATTTGTATTTCTTTAATGAAATAAATGTCTATTCATATACTTTTAAAATTCTTTTTATTAAGTTTTTGGTCTCTTTATATGCTCTAGAAATTAATCCTTTGCCTGTTTGTGTATTAAAAATATTTTCCCCTCATCTGCCTTTGTGGTATCACACTGAGGCTTAGGGTCACAGAAAAATTTGTTATATTTTCTTTTAAAAAATATTTTTATTTCAGAGAGGAAGGGAGGAGAGAGAGAAACATCATTGATGAGAGAGGATCATTGATCAGCTGCTTCTTGCACCGCTTCCCCCCGCCCCCCCGCCCCATTGGGAATCAAGCCCGAAACCCCAGCATGTGCGCTGACTGGGAATTGAACCGAGACCTCCTGGTTCATAGGTTGATGCTTAACCACTGAGCCATGCTAGCTGGGCTTGTTATATTTTCTTCGAGACATTTATGATTTTATATATTTTTAGTCAGCTTTTTTTTCATCTAAGTAACTTTATGTATGGTGTGATGTATGAATCTAGTTGTTCTTTTTTTCCTAAATTGGTGGCCAGTTACTCAAATACCATTTATTGAATAGTTTATCTTTTCTTTACTGTCTTGAAATTCTATCATTATTATATAAGATAATCTTCTATAATCTATTTCTGGACCCTCTCTATTGTTCCATTGGTATATTTGTCTATTCTTGCATGGATGTTTTACATTTTTAAGAGATATGATAAAAGTCTTTATAGACGATGCAATTAGAAGAAAAGCTGAAGGAAATGCATTAAAATTGTAATGTGATTATTTCTGTTTATTGGGATCCTGTGGATGATTTAATTATTTTTCATCAACCCGTGCTGTCCACATTTTGTACGGTGCACAAGTACACTTGCAAAAATGGGGAAATTCTTGCTTTTTCCTTTGGTTTAGGGACTCTTGGTTCTATGATCCTGGCACCTGGGCCAATGGGAAGCAGGTTGAGCATTTTGTTTTGGACCCCAGGACGAGAATAAATGAGATTTCTATTGTTGTTGAAGGCATATTGTGGGAACCCACAAGCCACCACTGTAATTTCTGACTTAGTATGAGTTTCCCTGCATGGCCTGATTTACTTTGTATCCCTAACTGTGCTCTCTCTGCCTCATGCGAGGTGGGTCCCAGGCGAGCGGCTCTCTTCACATGCTCCTCATACAGAGTAACTCCCCACTGTAGCCCCCACGTAAACCATGGGAGTGACCATGTAAGCGAAAGTGAGCACTAGGGGGATTTAGCAAAGGGCATGATCCAACTAAGACTTGAAGACGACTTTGGTGAAGAATTTTTGGCAATTGGCTGAAAATGGAAATGTTTCACTGTAGTGATATATGAAAGGGAATGAACTCATCCTCCAAATAGCTTTGGGCTGAGCTACAGGTCTCAGAACATCTTGTTGGAGCCTTAGGGCAATTCAGCATCTATTCATTGGTCATGTACTGTGTGCCAGGCATCATCTTAGTTGCTGAGGATACAGTCATGAACAAAAACAGACACACATCCTTGCCATCTAGGAGCTCATAGTTCAGCAAAATGTTCCTGGTCGCCAGTGAGGTAGGAAGTGTGGTACCCCATCACCATTCTCACTGGGCATCTAGTTTATTGGGGGAACAGATCAGTGTGGTGACTTGCCAGGCGGGCCCCTCAGCACTGTGTGGCAGCGGCCAGCTGAGCAGGCCCATCTCTCTTGCACAGATAATCTTCCTGCAAAGCAGGCCTCGCCTGCCACAGACGGCTGCCCTGCTGAGCAGCTGCATTGACGGCTACATCTACGCCTGGTCCATCTATGGGTACGGAGGCCTGCTGGGGAAGTTCCGCGTGGACTCTGGAGGCCTCGGAGACGTGGTCGTGGGTGCCATGGCGACTGACGAAAATGACTGCATTCTTGTCACAGGGGATAGTAAAGGGTTCATCAAGGTGAGGAAGGTGGCATGGCATGGAGACTGAGAGGCTGGTGTCAGCCAAATGCTAGCCTCCTCTCTGTCACAGGTGGCCCTAGCCTAATCCCTAAGGGTATATTTTCATTTGTGAAATAGTGGGCAGTAGGATGGGTTGCCTTTAAAGTCCTCTCCTGCTCTGGCGTGCTCAGTGAAAGGACTGAGGGTTTGGTTCAAAAGGCCCCTCCACGAAGCCTTCCCCAGTGAATCCTGTGCTCCATCCTTGTCTCCCTAAAGCTCCCTCACCCCCCAGCCATGCATCTTATCTGTGGTCTGTTGTTTCAGGAACTGATTTCATGCTTTGTGGTGAGACACAAAGCAAGAGTGTCTTGTCCTGGGGCCAGTCTCACCCTCTCTGCATGCTAGTAAGGGGTCTGACCTAGAAGATTACTTGGGCCCCTTCTGGGCCTGACCATCTGGTTATCTTAGAGGTGTGAATAAGAACTGCCCGCTAAATTGAGGAGCAGTGGTCTGAGAGAGTGAGTTTGTGCTGGAGTGAAGTGGTGCTGGGCCACTAACTCACATTTTGTGCCTAGATCTGGGACATCGATGATTACTGCACAGTCACTGATGGGCAGTCATCTAAACCCAGTAGAACAAACAAGTTCCAGTTCTTAATTCCTAAACTGATCCAGACCAACCTCGAATACAACACCCCCTCGGACAAGAAGGAGGTAGGAAGAGTACTGGATATGCTCTACTCAATAGCTGGACCATGATTCTTGCACTGAGATTCTGAGTCATTTTTCCTGTTCAAGGTTGTCTGGTTGATTTGGACAAATTTTTGTTAACCAGAAGTCACCATTAACCAGTAAAACACAAGGATGCACACATTAAATACACCCACATGAGTGCACTTGCACATGTACACAAACACATACACACACCTTTGATGGGCTTTAATCATTGCAGTGAGGGCTCTGAAGTCATGCATTTAAAAACATTTTTTTTTTTTTTTTTTTACAAAACAATTTTTATTGATTTTAGAGAGGAAGAGAGAGGGAGGGGGAGAGAGAGAGAGAGAGAAAGAGAAATATTAATGATGAGAGAGAATAATTGATTGGCTGTCTCCTGCATGCCCCACACTGGGGATCAAGCCCACAACCTGGACATGTGTCTTGACCAGGAATTGAACTGTGACCTCCTGGTCGATGTTCAACCACTGAGCCAGGCCGGCTGGGCAATCATGCATTCTTTTTAAAAATAATAAAAATATTTATGTATTTTCTTGAGCAGGTAATACATTTATATAGTTCAAAAATCAGTATTTCTCTGATGACTAATGAAGTTGAGCACCTTTTCATTAGTTATTAGGAAAATGAAAATTGAAGCCACCATGTGATACTACTGCACACCCACTAGAATGACGAAAACTAAAAAGACAGGCAATACTAAATGTTGACAAGGATACAGATCAGCTGGAATTTCCACTGCTGGTAGGAATATAAATTGGTATAATCACTTTGGAGAACTATAGCTACTAAAGCTGGATGTGCCTGTTCCATAAGTCAGCAATTCTACTCCTAGGTTTATATCCAAGAGAAATCTATGCTCTAAGAAATATGAATAAGAATGTTGATAGGATTACTGTTTGTAATAACTTCACATTTGAAATAACCCAAATGCCCATCAATGTAGATTGGAAAAATAAATTGTGGTATATATACTGTACAAAGTAATATCTGGTATTGGAAATGAATGTTTTGTATGTATTTGCTATTATTCTATATAATTAAGAGGCAATATGCAAATTGACCCTCACACTGTACCACCATCACAAGATGGTGGCGGGCACAGTGGGGGCAGGGCCGGTGGCTGCTCCACGCAGCTTCTGCCAGGGTTTCCGAGGCCCTGTGTGCACGCTGTGAGGGCGGGGCCTGGCAGCCACTGTGCGTGGCCAGGAGGCGGGGCATCGGGGCGGCACTCGAGGACTTGGGGACCATCCTGTGGTGCGCCAGCCACATGGGGCGGGACTCTGGGATTCGGAACGGTCCCATGGCACAGGGGTGAGGGGTGAGGGGGGGCCAGATCTCGCGCAATTTTGTGCGATGGGTCACTAGTTCAGTAATAAAAAGGAATGAAGTACTGATGCATGTTACAACATGAGGAACCTTGTAGACTGTATGTTAAGTGAAGGAAGCCAGTCACATACTATATGATTCCATTTATACAAACTATGGGGTGATGAAATGGTCTAAATTTGATTGTGATAGTGGTGGAAAACTCTATGAATATACTAAAAAACACTGAAGTGAGCACTGTAAATGAGTAAATTGTATGTGAATTACCCCATATAATAAAAGAGTAATATGCAAATTGACCCTAACAGCAGAACGACTGGGAATCACTGGTCACTATGACACACACTGACCACCAGGGGGCAGACGCTCAATGGAGGAGCTGTCCCCTGGTGGTCAGTGCACTCCCACAGGGGGAGCTCTGCTCAACAACAAGCCAGGCTGATGGCTGCCAGCACAGTGGTGGTGGCAGGAGCCTCTCTCACCTCCTCAGCAGCACTAAGGATGTCCGACTGTAGCTTAGATCTGCTCCCTGCTGGTAAGTGGACATCCCCCGAGGGCTGCCGGGCTGCCAGAGGGATGTCTGACTGCCAACTTGGGCCTGATCCCCCAGGGAGTGGGCCTAAGCCAGCAGGTGGACATCCTCTGAAGAGTCCCAGACTGCGAGAGGGCACAGGCCGGGCTGAGGGACGCCCCCAGAGTGCACAAATTTTTGTGCACCAGGCCTCTAGTATTTTAATAAAAATGTTTTTAATAGTATAAAACTATAGAGCAAATATTTTTTTCATGAATCTTTTTTATTTGTTTGTAGCTGTTTATATGCACATCTGGTAATTTATCCCAAGGAAGTAGTATTCAAAAGAACATAAATCTTTAATGGAACTGCCTTATGACCCAGTGATTCCGCTTTGGGAATATAAAAAGAATGAAATTTTACCATTTGTGACAGCAGGGATGGACCTAGAGGGTATTGTGCTAAGTGAAATAAGTCAGTCAAAGAAAGGCAAATACCATATGACTTCACTTATATGAAATCTAAAGAACAATATAAATAAATGAACAAACAAAATAGCAACAGACTCATAGTTACAAAGAACAGACTGGTGGTTGCCAGTGGGGAGAGGGGTTGGAGGACTGCGTAAAAATGGTGAAGATATGGAGAAATACAGACTGGTAGTTACAAAATAGTCATGGGGATGTCTACAGCATAGGAAATAAAGTCAATAATATTGTAATAATTATGTATGGTGCCAGATGGGTACCAGAAATATCAGGGGGAATACTTTATAAAGTATATGATTGTCTAACCACTAAGCTGTACACCTGAAACTAATACAAAATGATATTGAATGTAAATTGGAAAAAAAGCATTAAATAGAAAAAAAAGAATATAAACCTTTCTAAGACCTTTAATGGATACTGCCAAACTGCATTCCAGAAAGTTTATACAATTTTGCACTTTATTAGCCTGTTTTGTTTTATCTTTCACAACATAAGGTATTAGTGGTATTCGTCTAAGTGAAGGACCGCTGGGTCAATCAGAGTGCCTTGCTTAGAGAAGGCATTCAATACATAAATAAATATTTGAAGAAAAAAAAAAAAACACACCACACAAACCAAACACTTTAGGCTGATTTTTAGATACAAATGATTTCTTTTGATTTTAACGAAGATAACTTTGCTTGTTAATGATGTTGACACCTTTCCTTATTTATTGACCATGTATAATTTTGTGAATTGCCTCTTCATGTACTTTGCCCATTTTTCTGTTGTAGTAATCATCTTTTGTACCTATTTAAAAATATATTAAAAGGTATTAACTCATCGTCTGTCACATATATTACAAATATTTCCCCCAATTTGTCATTTGCCTTTTAATTTTATTTATGAAGGTATTGATTTGCTAGTGACTCCAAATTTGAATCTCCAGACTTATTTTCTCTTTTAAGCTTATTCAGAGGTAAGATAAATATTCACTCATAGTTTCTTTTAGAAGTTTTATGGTTTCATTGAAAATAATTCTTTGACCCATCTACAGTTTATTTAGTTGTAAGATATATGACAATAATTTAAGTTTCTCTTAGTAGTTCATCAGGTATTCCAGCACAGCTTACTGGGTCCTGCTCTGTATTACCACAGATTTCCTGCCACTTTTATCATCGACCGAAGTTTTATTTGGGTTGGTTTTTGAGCTCTCTATTGTCTTCCATTGTTTTGTTTAAAGTTTGTACTATTGTGATTTAACATATGGTAAAATATGTCCCCCTTCATTAATCTTTTTTTAAATTGTAATAGTGTAAAGTTGTTATAATGGTGTTTTTTTTTAAATCTTTATTGTTGAAAGTATTACATATTTTAATCTTTTTAAAAATATATTTTAATTGATTTCAGAGAGGAAGGGAGAGAGAGATAGGAACATCAATGATGAGAGAGAATTATCCTGCACACCCCCTACTGGGGATTGAGCCTGCAACCTGGGCATGTGCCCTAACTGGGAATTAGACCAGCAACCTCTTGGTTCCTGGATTGACATTCAACCCCTGAGCCACACCCGGCTGGGCCCCCTTAATTAATCTTGTTTTGTTTTTTTTTTTTTCAGTGGTCTTGGATATTTTCACTCATTTCTCTGTTAAGAAGAGTTTATTTTTTCATACTATAACATATCTCATCCCCACTAACCCTATTCTACTACCAATGCCCAAATGAATAACTTTAGAAGACCTGGGTTCTTGTCCTGGCATGTGGCTTGGGCTGGTTACTGAACATTTCTGACTCACTTCTCATCTTTGTGAAATGGTGAGACTCATACACATCCCATAAGGTGGTTGTGTTCAAATGGAATAATCCATAGGGAGGGCATTGGTAAGTAATATAGTAATGTGCCTGGCCAGTGTTGCTCAGTAGTTGAGCATCGACCCATGAACCAGGAGGTCAGGATTTGATTCCTGGTCAGAGCACATGCCCAGGTTGTGGGCTTGATCCCCAGTCGGGAAGCAGCAGGGGGTGGGGGGGGGGAGGGGAGGGGGGGCGTGCAGGAGGCAGCCGATCAATGATTCTCTCTCAACATTTATGTCTATCCCTCTCTCCCTCTCCCTTCCTTTCTCTGAAATTAATGAAAACATTAAAAATAATATAGCAATATGTAAATGCTTTTTATGATTTTACCAAAGGGTCAGTGAGGGCCAAAGAAGTGCGGGAACTTAACTAAGGTCATCAGAAGTTCATGTAGGAGTGTGTCTAGAATTAGGCCTGGCCCCTGTCCTAGGTCCTTCCTGAGGGCTCTGCTTTGTCTAGCCCTGGGTGCCCTCTGATGAGCCTCTGTGATGGTCTTGCTATAAGTAATTATCCTGTACGGTCTCCTGTAGATCGTGGATGGCCAGACCATTTCCCTGGCTCCCCCAATGCTTCTGGCGAACTGGAAGGGCCATTTGGATAGTGTGGCAGACATCCTGTATGTGGACAGCTATGAGTTGGTGATTAGTGCTGGCCACGACCGGGACATCAAAGCTTGGAGACTCTCCGGCGATGCCATTGGTATGGGTCCTGCTGAAGTTCAGCCATGCCCCATGGCCCTTCCTGTCCCTGTCCCTGTTAGAACATAAATTGACTTAAACCTTATAATCCATGGGATGGGGGTTTCAGACCACAGCAGCTTTCTTTGTTAAATAGTATTACAGGATATGAATCTATTCAATTGCACATTCGGCAGTCTGTCCATCCATCCATCAACTATCTGTCCACCCATCCACCCACTCACATTATTATTTGTCTTTGTATTTATTTTGCAAATCATATATCTGATAAGATATATTCCTTTCTCTTCTTAAAAATAAATGTAATTCTTATATTATAACATGCAGAAAAGTACCCAAATCTAGAGGTTCATCTTGGTGAATTTTCACAAAGTTTATTCCCATACATCCTCCATCATATAAAAAAACAGAACATTACCAGTCGTTGGGGCTCCCCTCACCCCCGCAACCCGACCATCTCTACCTACCCCTCCAAAAGCAACCACTATCCTATTTTCCAAATACAGAGATTAGTTTTGTCTGGTTTTGAACTTTGTATAAATGAAACAATGCGACAAAGCCTTTGTGTCTGGCTTCTTTCTCTCAACATTATTGTTTGTGCAATTCAGTCATTTGTTGAAGATAGTAGTTCATTTGTTCTCATTGCTCAATAGTAATTGGTTGTTGATATACCATAATTTCTTCATTTGTGCTACTGTTGGTGGTCATTGGAGTTGTTTCTGGCTATTTTGTTCTATTAACTATAACACTGCTATGAATATTCTTACACAGATTTTTTTGGTGAACAAATGTATGCATTTCTGTTGGATATATATCTAGGACTGGAACTGCCGAACCACAGGGTATATACATTGAGTCTCAGTAGATACTGCTAAATAGTCTTTCAAAGCGCTTGGTAGTAGCTGCAGACTTGCTCTGTGGCTGGAATCTTCTGGATTATAATCTGTCATGCCATATGAGGTTGTTTAAAGTTCATTAAAAATTCATCTGGTTTCCTCTCATCTTGTCTATGGAGGATTCATCCTCCTTCGATTATATTGATCTCTTTTCTCCTATCACAGGATTATTACTTTCTTACGTTCACTTAGGTTTTCTTGAATTTTCACCCATGTAAACCTTACGGGTTTACATTTTTAAAATATTTTAAATTTATTTCTGTTCTATGATGAAATTTCTCATTTTCTTTCCTTTTTTTAAAAAAAGATTTTTTAAAAATTGATTTTTAGAGAGAGAGGAGGGGAGGGGGAGAGAGAAACATCGACGTGAGAATGAAACATCTATCAGCTGCCTCCTGCATGCCCCTACTGGGGATCAAGCCCACAAGCTGGGCATGTGACCTGACCGAAGTCAAACCGGCAAACTTTTGGTGCATGGGATGATGCCCAACCAACAGCCACACCAGCCAGGTCAATATCCTTTATATTCTTGAATAGTCTTTGTATTCTTGATTCTTTATACCGAGCCTTATTTTATTATTCTGTTGACCATCTTTGCCTTTTAATTGGATGTCTAATCCATTTAAATATTAATGAAATTACTTTCATGGTTTAAGTCTATCATCTGATATTTGTTTTCTCTTTCTTTCTTTCTTTCTTTCTTTCTTTCTTTCTTTCTTTCTTTCTCTTTTTTTGGTCTTCTTTTGGATTAATCAAGTATTTAAAAAATTATCCTGTTTTATTCCTCTGTTAGTTTTTAATGATATGTCTTTGAATTATTCTTTAGATAATAATATGCACTCTTGACCTGATACCACTTCCTATGCAAGAACCTTCCATTCCCTTTCCTGTTGTTTGTGCTAATGCTCCCATATGTTTTACTTCTACAGATGTTACGACTTCCAGCAAGGCATTGTTCTTAATGTTACTGTAAGCAGTAATATTTACCCTCACATTTCCCATTTCTCCTGCTCTTCGTTCCTTCCTGAAGTTCTAGGGTTCTGTCTGCAATCATTTTCCTTTAGTCTGAAGAACTTCCTTTATTATTTTTTTATAGAGCTGATCTGCTAGTGATAAATTCTTTAAGCTCTTATTTTTCTGAGAACGTCCTTATTTTGCCTTAAAAGTTTATTATTTTACGGGACATAGAATTCTCAGCTGACAGTTTATTTTCTTTCAGTACTTAAAAAAGACCATTCCATTGTCTTCTGTTTTCTCTTGAAAAGTCAGTTGTAAGTTGATACTTTGAAGGTAATTTTTCTGTTTTTTCTGACTGCTTTTTTTTTTTTTTTTTTTTTGGCAGTTTGACTATGATGTGCCAAATTGTGATTTCATTTGTATTTATCCTCCTTGGAGTTCGCTGATCTTTTTCAATCTGGAGTCTCATTCATTTTGAAAAATCCTCAGATATTATCTTTTCAATATTTCTTTTGCCCATTCTCTTTCTCCTCTCATTGTGTGGTTCCAATTATGTGTATATTCGAACATTTGACATGTCGCACATGCTCTGTTCTTTCCATTTTTTCTTTCTTTTTTTTTTGTCATAAAATATGCTTATTTTATTACAGCTCTGGGAAATGAAAAAAGAGGACAGGGAACATATCCTTTCACAAACCATTCTAATTTAGCTGATATTAATTAGAAAAAACTAAAGCAAGTATATGTGTGTACAAGCACTGAGATATACACATACATATATTTACTCTATATTTTTGTTTAGAAACACCCTTAAGTCATCAAATGCATCCTAATACTACTACCTCTGTCTCTTCACCAATCATTTAATATTGTTTGGATTGTATTTGCTATTTGTGTTTTAATCACTTATGTGATTGGTCAGACTATACATTAGAAGATGTAAGGGATACATTTGCTTTAAGTTATGCTGTATGTGTCACAAATACCCATGACATGATCCCCCCCCCATTATTATTTGAAATTTCACACATCTTGTAGTTCTCTATGTACAGTATTTCAGCTTTCAGTGCTGTACATATCTACATCTTCTGGATGGGATTGCCTGTGATCCATGAGCTTGGGGTCAGGCATAAACTGTGTAGCACCTGAGGTGGACTCTGATTTGGTCTTCGTTTCAGATCTGAGTTCTGTTGACAAAGCCATTGAATATTTCAGGTCGTGAGCTGTTTTCACAGGTATTTCTATTTCAGCATAACTTCCCAGCTTAGTTTTTCCTTTAGATTCAGGAAGTGACTTTTTTGTTGTTTTTGTGTGTACAATGATTTAACTGCTTCATAAATTTGCTGGCTCATACCATATGCCCTTTTCCAGGTTACCTTTGCAATTATTACAGACTGAACTGGGTAATAAACGCTGTTACTTAAGTGGCCAGTCCTGATGGATAAGCTATTTTCTTAAATCTAGAACCTTTTCTTGCTGAAACCAAGCCTACCAATGCTGAAACTGTAATCACTGCAATTTCCAGAAGAAAATCTCATGGTGGAATCTTCAGATAAACATATGCATCTTTTCCAAATTGAACTGTCTCCATTATCCATATTTCACAAAGACATAAACATCCTTGCACCAGCCAATATAACAACTAGTTGTAGTGCGGATGGAGGCAAAGCCCATTTGTAAATTTCCAGGCTGCTCTTCAGCATATTTAGACTGGAGAGGCGGTGAAGTATATATGGGGAGCTTCTCTGGTTTCATTAGCGGCTCTTTGAATTTCTTTTCTTTGGCTGCATGCACACTTATAGATGCACATATTAGACCTGCAGGCACGCTTGTCAGCTTTCCCATTAGTTTTAACTCTATACCCATCCATCCAAGGCACATACTCTGACCCTATGGCCACCATGTCTGTGACTCTCCACCGAAACTTTCATCCCCAGTTTTTCTTCAATCTCTCCACTCCAGTTTGGATCTTTTCTATGGACCTGCCTTCCAGTTTATCAATTTTGTCTCCTATATGCAGTCTGCTATTAAATCTATCTGATTAATTCTTGTATTTTTATATTTTTTAGTTCTAGAATACCAATTTGTTCCTTTTCCATAGATTCCAATTCACTGTTGAAATTCTCTCCCCTTTCTTCCTCCATTTTGTTATATCTTCCTTTATTTTTTTTAACATTATTTATAATAGTTATTTTAAAGTGATTATCTGCTAACTCCAATGTCTAAATTATCTGTGAGTCTGATTCTAATGCCTATTTCTTCTTTTGGTTATTGGTTACATTTTCCTATCTTTTCACATGTCATAGGCATTAAAAAAACCCAAAACAGAAATACTTCAAAATAAAACTTTTCTGAACTTTGTATAAAGGACCGTAGAGAGTAAAGTTGATAATGATTTTCCTCCATTACATTTGCTCTTTTCTGTGTATAGGGCTGTTCATCTCAGTGCAATCAGGAACTGAGCTGGGTTGGGACTGAACTGTATCTTTAGGTAGACTGACCTTACTTCTGTCTTCAGTTGTCTCTGGGGTGAAGTCTGTTGTGTTTGTTATAGGCTTCTTCCTCCAGTGGGACACTGTCTCCCAATGATCTCACTCTGTCTTTCTAGCCTAACCCTAGACCTTCAACTCCCCCAGTACTAAGTAAATGTCAGGTGGGAAAAAGAACTATGCATTTGGAACGCCCCTGAACTTAATCCATCATGCCAGCCAGAATGGCTGTCAGAGGCTCTGCTGGTTTCTCTTCCTTCCTGTAGCTTCCTTCTGCTAAGCTGAGCCTGATTCTCACCCTAGCCTGTGTCCAGATTCAGAAAATGTTCCCAGAAAAGAAAGCAGCTCCTGATTTCAGTTCTTCTTGGAAAGACATTTTCCTTTCTGTAAATTTAGTTCATCTATTTTCTTTGCTTCTACAGCTCTCCAATGGTTTTATAGAAATATGGTTTTGTAACATACCTGTTTTGTTTTTCTTAATTAAAAACAATTCTGCAGTAGGGTAATGGCCTACGACTATACCCTGCCCCTGCCCAGAAGTGGAAGGACTCATGTTTCTCTGTGCTCACTACCTGCTTTCTACTCCAGGCCTGTTCCTCCCCAGCCCCATGTCTGGTACACCTGATCATTTTGTATCATTGCCATTTCATACATGAGCTACTTGAAACCCAAATGAGGATCACTCAGTCCTTGCCATAGTACTCTCTCCTACACGTGGGGCAGGATGCCTTAGGCCTGAGCTCCAAGTATACACTAGGGCTAGTGTCTGATTCCTTCAGATATTTGTTGAGTAGCCAGCATTATGCCTGACATATGGTGGGCATCATGAAGTGTGGGACAGGCGTAAGGGATTGCTGACTGACTCGAGGGTGGAGGGTGAGGGGCAGAGGTTCAGTGTCGGGGAGGCTAGGCCAGTCATTGTACTGAGTTGGGTCTGATTAAATCACAGGGACATTTGGCCTGAAAGTTTGGAGCCGGCTGAAGGATATCCAGAATCTTGATGACAAAGAACTACATAAAAACTTAAGGAAAAAAAGTGAATCCACACATGCCTCTAAGAAGACCTATTCAGGGCTGCCGTGAGTTACCTGGTTTCCTCTGGCCCAAAGAGGGGGTGCTGGGAGCCTCTCCAGATCCCAGGCAACCTCACCTGGATTAGGTGGTGCTGGGCACATTCAGGGAAAGCCCTGGAAGGCCCAAGGCCTGGGACCTGCTGGAAACTTGACTCCAGAGGTGGCAGCTGTGGCCTAAGAGCCTGAGGCTCTGTTCTTTCAGCTCAGCTCAGCTGAACGATTGAGCATTTGACTTTGCCACATAAAAACCCATGTCCTTAGATGGGACCCTGCCCCAGAGCCAGATTCAGATTTGCCGGTGCTGGCTTCCCTGCAGGCGCCATTTCTATGTGGCCACAGGGCCCTGGCAGGAGAGTGCCCAGGGCTCTGGTCCTGAACAGACACTGGATTCTTTTTCTGAGTCATGGGAAAGGCAGGAGGCTTCCTACTTGTTCTTTCCTCTACAGGTTCCTCCTTCACCCATGCTCTACCCTTATCCCTGACCAAATCTTGGATAATTTGGGGTTATTCAAAAATTACTTATTAAGGCCCTGCTGGTTGCCAGGCCCTGTACTAGGTTCTAGAGATCCCAAACAATCCAAGCATGAGTCCTGCTTCTGATAATTCACAGTGCACTGGGGAGATGGACATGCAAACTCATGGCCACTATTCTATGTGATAAGTGATGGATATTAAGAACAGGGATGGGGCCTGGCCGGCGTGGCTCAGTGGTTGAGCATTGACCTATGAACCAGGAGGTCATGGTTTGATTCCCAGTCAGGCCAAATGCCTGAGTTGCAGGCTTGATCCCCATTGTGGGGTGTGCAGGAGGCAGCTGATCAATGATTCTCATCATGGATGTTTCTATCTCTCCCTTCCTCTCCCTTCCTCTCTAAAATCAATAAAAACATATTAACAAACAAACAGGGATGGCTGAGGACAGTCTTCTGATTGGGTGGATTAACTAAGGAAGG
This sequence comes from Myotis myotis, assembly GCF_014108235.1. NCBI lineage: Eukaryota > Metazoa > Chordata > Mammalia > Chiroptera > Vespertilionidae > Myotis > Myotis myotis. The sequence goes on along the minus strand of NW_023416401.1, from coordinate 60,571,362 downwards.
CTTCATAGGAGAAGAGATTTTGGAGTTGGGTTTTGACATGTAAGCAGGAGTTTTCCAGGCACCCATAGAGTCCTTGTGGCTCCTATGTTTCTGTCAAGGCATGCATCTTTATAGTCCTATGGGAGGATACCAAACAAGGCAGAGGCAATACCCTGGGAGAGGATATCTAAGTATTCCAAAGGGAACGTATAGGTAAGGTCAGGATGGGGTGTCAGACCTCCACGGGGGAGAGCACAGGGTCATGGGAAGAATCACGGGACTTGCTGGGAACCAGTTTAACCTGGGCTTTGCTAACGTCAGTGATGTGCCCTGGGCATCCTGCCTCATGGGAGGAATAAGAAGGTTGGAAAGGATCAGATCCAGGAGGGAGAAACCCTCTTGGGGTTCCTGGGAGGGCATCTTCTGAAGGAAAGCCCCTCACATCAGGGAGGAGCAGGATTTGGCTGAGGCCCTGGTGTACCAGCGGCGGGAGGAGGTGGCTCTCCTGGCTCTCCTGAATGGAAAGGCAGACACAGAGGCGGAAGCTTGGGCCAAGCTGCAGAAGATAACCCTGACGTCCCCATGGGCTGGAGAACGCTCCCTGAAAGATATTGAGAACACTTGGCACAAGTGGGAGTCCAAGGACAAGCAGGTCAGGCTTGATAGGATACGGGGGTGTGATGGGCCCACAGCTCTCAGTCCTGAGCCTTCACTCTTGCCCATGACTCTTGCAGGTGAGCAAAATCCTGGGAGTGGCGTACAAGCCCAAGGAGCGGTTGCGGAGTCCCGGGCTCCTGTCCACCAGTGTGCAGTATGGCCTGATGAAGCACCAGGTGCGGCAGGGTGGGGCTGCTCCCTGAAATGCGGGGGCTGGTGGCTCCGTCAGTGCCCACAGGGGCCTCCAGTGGGGTGAGGGTAACATCGGTCCTTTAATGGAATTCTGAGCAGGACAATTTCAGCATGAAATTGTTTGCCAAGGCTCTGGTTGAAACCGCGGACATAGGTTTTGTCCCTGAGGACAAGCCTCATTGGGTCTATGGGAGGATGTCCTCCATTGGGCCTGGCACCTGTCCACAGCCTTCAAAGCATTTCCCAGAGTCTGGCTATTAGTTTGTTAGTGTGTTTACTGTGCGTGTCTCCACACTGTGGGCTCCTCCTGAGCAGACACAGGTGTGATGGTGACAGGAGCACGGTCAGTGAGAGGCAGAGGGAACGGAAGGGGGCTCTCCTGGGGAGAGACCCACCTTGAGCCCCATCCTGTCTCTTACGTGGGCCGATCCCATCCCCTCTTAGTCTCTCCCTCCTTCTCTGCCAGAGGGGCATTACGGGAGCTCCCAGCCTCTGTGGCGGGGACTCAGAATGAGTGAGGTAACTCTCTGTCCCGGGCTGGCGGAAGGTCATGTGAAAAGGGACCGCTTGGCCTCCCTACCCTCTACTGGAGATGGTACTCAAAGTGCATCTTGGCAAGTGCTAATGTCAGGTGTGGAAGCACGTCTGGGAGCTCCTTGTACCTGAGCCCCACTCAGGGTCCAGCCTGAGGCCTCATCCTAAGATGGGGACAGTCCAGTGCCAACCTCACAGGATGGTTGCCAGCACCAAGAGGAGGGCTGACGAGCCTCAGGCACAGTGGGCTTGTGGGCCCAGCAGGCTGTGGCCATCAGTGGCAACCAGAATACCCTGGAGACTTCTTTGGCCTGGGAAGACCCCAGGGCCCATCCTTCTTGAGAGCCTGCTCTGGGTCCTGGTGCCCCCTGCCTATTCCCACACGCCCCTGCCCTGTTCCCCACAGATCTCACCTCAGATCTACCAAAACCTGTACTTCAATGAACTGGCACCCACCCACCAGCCTGACTTCATGATGCCGAAGGTCATAGACCAGCACGGCCGGCTGCTCCGCACGGTGACTCACAGTGTCTCGAAGGACCTGCATCCGAGCAAGGAGACGGCCAGCATGCACACTAACATCTCCTCCTTCTCTTCCTTGTTCTCGTCAGTCTCAGGCTCTGGGTTCCTGACCAGGAGGTTCACCCCCCCGGGGCTCCAGTCCTCCTCGGCCTCGCAGCGGCCCTAGTCAGCCTCCATGGCCCAGTCGGCTCACTCAGTCCTGTCCCAGGCATCCAGGCACACCCTGCAGAGATCGGCCATGCCCACGCTGGTCGCCTCCTCCCTGAAGCAGGTCTCCCAGCCTCTGAAGGACGCCCCTCTGTGGTCTGTGAAGAAGGGCTCACGTCAGGTGCTGAGGTAGCTCAGCCTTCTCTGCTGTCCTCTGGCAGGACAACCAGGTCCTGTCTGTCCCTGGCATACCCCTGCCGGGCCCAGAGGATAAGCAACTTCCCCTGGCTGCCCGCGCTCTGCCTATGTGGTGACGACCTTCTTCACCAGAGGCCTGGAAAAGAAAATAAATGTTCACAGATGTTGGAGTACATGAGTTTGGGCTGTGTCCCTTGCCCCCTTGGGCACCAGGCTCGCTCTCTGATTGGGTCATGTTTCCCCTGGCGGGGTGCAGGGAGGAGAGTCCCTCCCACAGGGCATGGGCTGCAGCTGTCTGGCCCGAGATAGGTGAAGTATTGGTTGGGTAATGACGCTGGGGTGAGCTGTGGAACTTGGTTCAACCTCCCACAAGAGTGAGACCAGCAGCCATCTGTCTGTCTCCTGCCTGTGCTGTGTGTCTGTCCTCCATCACTGTCAGCGCAGGGACTCCTGTGTTTATACCCTGTCTGGCTCTTGTGCAAGGGAGACCTGGAAGTGTGGCGAATGGCACTTTGGCCTGGCTCTGCCACGGTCTGGCTTTGGAGTTCCTCATCATTCTGAGCTCATTGTCCCCCTCTGGCCCAGAGGTACCTGTCAAGGCCTCTGCTGGGCGACCAGCCCTCTTGGCAGCTCCACATCCTGTTCTGGGGAACATGCGGACTCTGGACACAAGCACTGCGACCTGTGGAGAGCCAGAGCGGCCACTGCTGCTGTGCCATGGTACCCACAGCGCTGTGCTCGGCGGGGGCTTGCTGGAGCGGCAGGAGGTGGACTGCAGGCTTGGGTTCCTGGAGGTCTCTGTTTTCTTTTTTTATTGATTATTACATATGTGTCCTTATCCCCACGTTACCCCCAATCCCCCCCCCCCCCCCCGCCCACTCATTCCTTCACCCCCCTGTTGTCTGCGTCCATCGGTTAGGCCTATATGCTTGCATATAAGTCCTTTGGTTGATCTCTCCCCCTTACCCCCCGCCCCCCCCCTACTTTCCCTCTGAGGTTTGATGGTCTGATTGATGCTTCTCTGTCTCTGGATCTGTTTTTGTTCATCAGTTTATGTTGTTCATTATATTCCATACATGAGTGAGATCATGTAGTATTTATCTTTCTCTGACTGGCTTATTTCACTTAGCATAATACTCTCCAGTTCCATCCATGCTGTTGCAAATGGTAAGAACTTTTTTACTGCAGCGTAGTATTCCATTGTGTAGATGTGCCACAGTTTTTTAATCCACTCATCTATTGATAGGCACTTAGGCTGTTTCCAAATCTTAGCTATTGTGACTTGTGCTGCTATGAACATAGGGGTGTATATATCCTTTCTAATTGGTGTTTCTAGTTTCTTGGGATATATTCCTAGGAGTGGGATCACGGGGTCAAATGGGAGTTCCATTTTTAGTTTTTTGAGGAAACTCCATACTGTTCTCCACAGTGGCTGCACCAGTCTGCATTCCCACCAGCAGTGCACGAGGGTTCCTTTTTCTCCACATCTTCTCCAGCACTTGTCGTTTGTTGATTTGTTGATGATAGCCATTCTGACAGGTGTGAGGTGATACCGCATTGTCGTTTTCATTTGCATCTCTCAGATGATTAGTGACTTTGAACATGTTTTCATATGTCTTTTGGAGATATATCTTCTGTCTTCGTTCGAAAAGTATCTGTTTAGGTCCGTTGCCCATTTTTGGATTGGGTTGTTTATCTTCCTTTTGTTAAGTTGTATGAGAGTTCCCTGTAAATGTTGGAGATTAAACCCTTATCGGTGACAACATTGGCAAATATGTTCTCCCATGCAGTGGGCTTTCTTTTGTTTTGTTGATGGTTTCTTTTGCTGTGCAGAAGCTTTTTATTTTGATGTAGTCCCATTTGTTTATTTCCTCTTTAGTTTCCAATGCCCTAGGAGCAGTATCAGTGAAGAAATTGCTTCGGCATATGCCTGAGATTTTGCTGCCTGTGGATTCCTCTAGTATTTTTATGGTTTCCCGTCTTATGTTTAAGTCCTTTATCCATTTTGAGTTTATTTTTGTGTAGGGTGTGAGTTGGTTGTAACTCTTGTTTTCCAAGGCCCCTTCTATCCCGCCCGAGGCACAGCCCTGAGGAGCGAATGTGGGGCTTCACATCTCTCTCCACTGCTTCTCCCTTTCTCATTCCCAGCCTGCACGCGGCTTCCCTCTGCTCGCTAGCAGGGAGCCTCCTGTGTCACCGTGCTGCCTCCCACGGGCACTGTATTCTCTGCTGTGGGGAACCAAACCCTCCAAGGCTTGGCTCTTAGGCAAAGGGGTCATCCAGGAGCCAGGATTAGTGAGGCCAAGACACATTTGCATGCTATACCCCAACATCATCCCCGCATCCATTTCCTAGGGCTCCTGTAACAAAGCACCATAAACTGGGGGCTTAAAACAATGGAGATGTATTGTCTCACAGCTCTGGAGGCCACTGGACATGTTGGCAGGGCCAGCTTCCTCCGAGAACCGAGGTGGGGGAAGGCGAGAGGAGGAGGCCTGGCAATTACCAGGCCTCGAAGGTTTTCTTCAAGGACTCTCTGCACAGCCCTGACCTGGAGGGAGACTCAGGGTCCCCTTTAAGTCCCAAGATCTTGATATGGTCAGGACATGCCAACCTCTGCGGGAGCTTCTACCTGATTCTGGGACTAGGGAGCCCTCTCTCAATAGACCCAGCCCTTTACAACAGTATTTTACTGCGCTTGCCCACGTGTTTCAGTTTTGGCACGTTGTAGGCACTTAAAATAATTGTGGAGTCTGCACACTACCTCTTACCCCAGCTGCAGCGCATCATGGAGATTTGTCTCTGGACACCAAGCTTGAATTTGTAGGCAGCTCCTCCAGGCACCAGGCGCCCAAGATGTGGAATCTCAGGCCCCAGGACAAAAGGTGGGGGTGAGCTTAGCCAAGATATGTTCGACCTGTCTCTCCAGCCGCCCACACCCAGCCCCTCCGGGCCCAGGCCCTACCTGAACACTGGGCAGATAACTCTGGAGCATCAGGGTCAGCAGGAGCTGAGATTCCCAATGGGGCAAAGAAGGCCATTTCACACAGGAGTTGGGTGTGAGGAAGCGGGGTTGGAGGCCCTACCTCTCTCTGGTCACCCCACAGCACTCTCTCCTCCCCAGGCCCAGGTGCCTGCAGAGCTACACCTGTCTCCTTTTCGTCTGCTCTCTGCCTTTTGCAACCATGGCTTTAAAGCAGCCGTGGGCAAACTACAGCCCGCGGACCGGATCCGGCCCGTTTGAAATGAATAAAACTAAAAAAAAAAAAAAAAGACCGTACCCTTTTATGTAATGACTAGGGGCCCGGTGCACGAAATTCGTGCACTGGGTGTGGGGTGGGGGGGGGGAGGGGAGTGGCCCTCAGCCCAGCCTGCCCCCTCTCACATACTGGGAGCCCTCAGGCGTTGACCCCCATCACCCTCCAATCGCAGGATCGGCCCCTTGCCCAGGCCTGACGCCTCCGCCAGAGGTGTCAGGCTTGGACAGGGGACCCCCATCTCCCCCCAATCACTGGCTCTGACCCCCGCCCAGGCCTGAGGCCTCTGGCCCAGGAATCATGCCTGGGCAGGGGACCCCCATCTCCTTCTGATCGCTTGCTCCACCCTCCGCCCACCCCCCCGCTTGCTCCACCCCCCCGCTTCAGGCCTGGGCAAGGGGACCATCATATCCCCCCAATCCCCGGCTCCGCCCCCCACCCAGGCCTGATGCCTCTGGCCCAGGCGTCAGGCCTGGGCAGGGGACCCCCAGCTCCCCGCGGTTGCAGGCTCCGCCCCTGCCCCTGCAGGACGCCTCTGGCTGAGGCGTCCGGCCCGGGCAGTGGGGACCCGCAGCTGCAGCGGCCCCGCAATCGTGGGCTCCACTTTAGGCCCAGGCAAGGGACCCCTAGCTCCTGGGACTGCCAGCTTCGACCGTGCCCAGCTCCCATTGCTGGCTCCACCCCTACTTCCTGCTATCACTGGCCAGGGCGGAAAAGGCACCTGATTCTCCGATCATGGCTGGGGGGGCCGCCTTTGCCCTGCCCCCCAGCTCTCAGCTCCCCCCTGGGTTTCCGATCACTGTCAGTGGCAGGGGGCTTCTTCCTGCTTTCCCTTTCGCCTCCCTGCATTGTGCCTACATATGCAAATTAACCGCCATCTTGTTGGCAGTTAACTGCCAATCTTAGTTGGCAGTTAATTTGCATATAGCCCTGATTAGCCAATGAAAAGGGTAGCGTCGTACGCCAATTACCATTTTTCTCTTTTATTAGTGTAGATGTTTACTTTGAATTTATATTAGTTCACACAAACACTCCATCCATGCTTTTGTTCCGGCCCTCCGGTCCAGTTTAAGAACCCATTGTGGCCCTCGAGTCAAAAAGTTTGCCCACCCCTGCTTTAAAGAATGGCTTATTTTTAAAAAGTGACTTATTTTAGCTCTTTTCTGGTTCTAAAAGTAGCACAGGCTGAGCATAGCAAATTAGGAAAATACAGAAAAGCACAGAAGCCAATAAAAACCATCTGGATTCTCTCTCCCAGGGATCATTTTGGTGCATTTTCTTCTAGATCAGTGGTTACTAATGTTGTGGCCCCACCCCCATAACAAAGAAACAGAATTTCCAGAGGATGAGGCCCAGAAATCAGGATTTTAAAGATTCCCAGGTGATTCTAATGTGCAGCCAAGGTTGAGAACCACTGTTTTGGGCGTTTTTCTGTCTTCCTGTGCACTTGTGCACACATGCGCTCACACCCTCATATTCACTCACACCCTCACTCATTCAGTCTCTCATATACTCACACCCACACAACCCATCACCTTGGCGTTCAAGCTTCCCTCATGTGATGTGCAAATGGTTTGTCGCTGCAATTCCTTGTAGACCAACCATGAGGGTCACCTTCTCCAGGATCTAGACCAGGGGTGGGCAAACTTTTTGACTCGAGGGCCACAATGGGTTCTTAAACTGGACCGGAGGGCCGGAACAAAAGCATGGATGGAGTGTTTGTGTGAACTAATATAAATTCAAAGTAAACATCATTACATAAAAGGGTACGGTCTTTTTTTTCAATAGTTTTATTCATTTCAAACGGGCCGGAGTTTGCCCACAGCTGCTCTAGGGCCACTGCCAGGCTCCTCTTGAGAGGAGCAGGAAGGCAATGCCTCCACCCCCCCCTGCCAGTGTACTGCTAACAATAACAATCAGAGCAAGGAGCAGCCATTTATCTCTGGGGAGCAGAAACATTTTCTTGGGCCCTGCTGGGCTGAGGGGTCACAACCCCACTGATAGACGGAGGGCAGGTGTCCCCCCACCAGGAGATGGGGCGCAAGGTCACGGAGGGGAGTTGGGGAAGCCTTGTCCTCAGAGAGAAGCCATCATTGACCTCATTTTCTGGCACCACTTCCATATTTCTGACACTACTTAGCACCTGCTGTATGCCAGGCACTGTCCCGGGCACTGGGGACATCAGAGTAGGAGCACCCAGCCATTTCCCCTTGGGGACACAGATCACCCCCCTGTTGTGTGAATACATCTTCTCATCCATTTATCCACCAGGTTATCTTACTGAGCACAAGCATCCAGGGTGAGGCAGGTGAAGCTCATGGAACAGTGTGCAGATGCACTGGGGACCAGGAGAAGCAATCCAAGATGGCTTTCAGGAGGAGGGAGCCTTTAAGCCCAGAGCCACCCAGACCATTGTGTTTGCTGTCTTCTCTGAGAGAGGCATTCGGTCGATCAAATGGCCTCTCCTTCATGCCCTGCTCAAACATCCCCTCAATGCCCAACCTTCCGCCCGCTCTAAGCCCTGCCCTGCTCTCTTCTAATCTCAGTATTTATGTCTATCACTGTGTCTTCCCCCAGGGCGGGCGGGACAAGGTCTGTCTTGTTTAAGGTTCCCACCCCTGGCGGGATGCTCGGCGCATTGCAGGTGCTGGAGAACTGTTTGTCCAATAAATACTCATAACTATTAGCTCAAAGTTTGTCTCCCCTGGGGGATCTTCTGAGGTTGATCTCACTGTGGTTTTCCTCTACTGGGGATGTGTGTCCTCTATTCACTGGTCCTGGCTGGATGTTGGAGTGTCCCTCCCCACAGGGACTGCAGACCCTGCCTGTGAGCCTCAAGCCTTCGGTGAAGATGCTGGAAGGGGCAGTGGATCCCACTGGCTCTGGGTATCCAGGCTTTGTTGTGGATTCAATGCTGGATGGGTCTTGACAGGGGTCTGGAAGGGCAAGTAGGTCTTGGATTGGCAGGTGGTGGGGAGTAAGGGATGGTGTCAGGCAAGGACACTGCAGGGCCCTGGCTGGGTGGCTCAGTTTGTTGGAGCATTGTCCTGGACACCAAAAGGTTGCAGGATCGATTCCTGGTCAGGGCACATAGCCAGATTGCGCCAAATGATCTAGAAGAAAATGCACCAATCCCTGGTTGAGGCGCATTTGGGAGGCAACCAATCGATGTTTCTTTCTCACATGGATGTTTCTCTAAATATGCTCTCTAAAAATCAGTAAAAAACAAAAAATATATCCTCAGGTGAGGATTAAAAAACGAAAAAGAACACTTCCATAATCTACTAACCCTGACTCTACATAAGTCCAAGTTCCAACTTCTTTACTTTGAAAAAAAGGGGGGGGGGGACACTGCAGGGACAAAGGTCAAGGGGTGGGCAATGGGAGTGGGGCCCTTCCAGTCAGCCAAGGGCCCCGGAGGGTATGGTGGCTGCTGGGTATTCTGTGCGGCTGAGCTCCCCAAGGGGACAGCACCACCAGCCTCCGTGCTCTGGGCACAGAGAGCAGATCCCCCGAGTCCTGCCCGTCCCTCATGAGTCCAGTGCCCCAGGCAGCAGCCTGGGACTCGAGAAGGGGAGATGCTTTTGTGGTGAATGGTGGTACCCGGGCTTTGTGACAGCTGCTTCCAGCTCAGTGCCTGCTGCTCTTTATTTTGAGTGGGTGGGGGTGCAGTCTTCCAGCAGAGGGAATGGCCAGGAAGAAGCCCCAAGGTGGGGGTGAATTGGCATTTTCAGAGAGCAGCAAAGAGGCCAGGGTGGCTCGGAGTGGCAGAGGGGAGAAGGGCCTGTGGGGAGGCCCTGTGGGGCGGGGTCACACAAGGCTCTTTTCTCTTGGGAACCCTGAGGGCATTTTAATAAGGGGTGCAATGCACTCTCATTGAAAAGCTCGCTCTGGCTGCCTAGTTGGGGTGGACTATAGAGACAGGAGTGGTTCTGGGAGACCAGGGTTTGGGATGGAGGTTGGGGAGGGGCGCCTGGCAGACACCGATGGCCAAGAGCTGGCTGTGGGAGCCTCTGAACTTTGCAGGAGAGGAGCTCTGAGTTGCCCTGGCTTCTTTCCGTGACAAATCTACCCCCCTCACACACACACTTTTATTTCAGTTTTAACACTATCAGATTTCCTCAATTCTCAGACGTAATGTTTTCTTTTTTAAAAAAAGTACATTGAAGGGAGAGCAAGCACTTTGGGGCCTGGGTGATTGAATCAAAGGCTACTATCTCAGACAGAAAGTTAAAAACAAATTTTAAAAGGTTTAAGAATGTAATACTTTCAACAATGAAGTTTTATTTAAAAAGGTTTTTAAAAATATATATATTTTATTGATTTTTTTACAGAGAGGAAGGGAGAGGGATAGAGAGTTAGAAACATCGATGAGAGAGAAACATCGATCAGCTGCCTCCTGCACACTCCCTACTGGGGATGTGCCTGCAACCAAGGTACATGCCCTTGACAGGAATTGAAACTGGAACTCTTGAGTCTGCAGGCCAGCGCTCTATCCACTGAGCCAAACTGATTAGGGCTAAAAAAGGTGTAAGAAATCAGAATGTGTCTGACAATTGATGGTTATAGTCAATGAATTTTTCCCTCTTGGAAAGCTGGCATTACGTGGATGGTGTATTCTAGAACAGAAACAGGCAATAAATGAGCAGGGCAATCCTGCTGGGGAGGGAGCGCCCCCTGGTGGAATGGGATTCTCACAAGGTTGATGTTTCTCAACGGGCAGAGCTGGTTTTACTGTGGAGCCTGGGGTCCTCATGGCCCCTCCCCTGCTCTGCTCCCCACCCCCAGGTAGAGAAGGCACAGACTTGGGTAATAGCCAGCCTTTCTCTACAGGTCTGAAGACAGGAAATGTTGGCAAGCCAGGTGAAATCCAAACACACAGGGAGCCCTTCAGATGCAGGGGGGAGGGAGAGGGGTGAAGGAAGATGGAATAAGAGAGATGGTTGTTAAATAAGCAGAGACTTGTAGGGAGGAAGCTGTCTGGAGCTGGGCAAGGCAGCTGGGCCCAGCCTGCACAAACACTCGACCCTGGCAGACTGCCTGGTGCCAGGGATGCTTCTGTCCTGTGTCCTGGATATCAGGCTGGTGGCGTCACCGTGGAGATTGTCCGAGTCAGCCCCTGAGACATGAGCACCCTCAGACTCTCATCCTGCCTGCACACAGGAGATCGGGGCTCGCTCTCTCACCACCCGGCCCATTGTGCCTCCTTCTCCTGGATGAGAAGCGGCAGCATTCGGCCTCTCAGAGGGCCCTTCCTACCTCTCATCAGTCAGATCTATTGTGTAGATGGAATAACTGAGGTCAGAGAGGGACTTGGCTGGGTCCCAGCCTCCCACTTTCCAGCCCTTGTTTCCCTCCTGCCCATGTGAGCCACCAGGTTCCCCAGGGAATGCTGCTCCTATGACAATGACCAAGGAGTGTCCCCTTGGGACTTGGGGGAGCCCAGACCACGCCAGCCCTGCTCATCCTTAATGATCCTCACGCTACATCCATGCCCTGTTGCAAATAATCATCGTTGTTTGTGCCTTGATTCTGAGAGTCCGAGCCCGCTGGGAAGTTCGGGGTGTCAGCACCCCTTCAGTGAGCCGTCTATTCATCCAGTCGGTGTTTATGGAGCACCTAGTGTATGACAGGGTCTGTGCTAGGCTCTGGGGACACAGTGTGGATAAGACCAACATGGGACCTGCCCTCAGGGACCTCACATGCAACAAACAAGGAAAATAGTAAAATGATCAACGAATGTCTGATATAGGAACTAATAAAGCAGGGGTAGGAAGTGACTGGGAGTTAATTAGGACACACGATCAGGGAAGAAGTCCCTGCTGGTGTTCAATTAAATGCTAACATCCCAGTGGGTAGCACTCAGTAGACAGCCCAGGGCTGAGGACCCCTCAGGGAGGAGGAGGAAGGAGCCACATTGAAACCAGGTTAGAGAATCCACAGAATTCTGAGCTCTCAAGTAGCCCAGCTTGATCTGGACTTGCCACCTCCTTGGCAGAGGGCTCAGGCCCTGCAGAGCTGAACTGTTAGAAAGTCCTTCCTTGGGTGGCATCCACTTTGACCTCCTGCTGTGGCCCAGCTCTGCCCAGGAGGTGGACTGTTCCCTTAGCTTCTCACAGGGGCTACAGGAAAGACCTAGCTAGGCCAGCTTGCAGGGGCCCCAAGGCCTGCCTCACCCTCCCTGTGGGCCCACAGCCACAGACCCCTATCCCTACCAGCTCCTCTTTCCCCAGACAGGCCACCAGCAGCGACTCCAGAGCCAGCCAGGCAACCTTAAATTCCACCCTGCAGTTCCCAAGTCGTGTGACCACATGCAGCCCACTTCCCCTCATTTCCTCCCATTGCACCTCCCTCACAGGGCTGTGGGGAGAAGTGGACATGAGGGTATGCAGCGAGCACTAGCCTCGGGCCCAGCAGGGCAAGCCTTCAGTGAAGGGTGCTAGTTATATGTCGGGTTTATTTCTCTCTCTGCTGGTAAAACCCAGGGTCTCAGAGCCTCCTGGGATGGTGCCTGGCACATCTGTGTTCATTGGGAAGGGCCATCTGGGGACTTCTGTCCTGTCCCAGGGGTGATGTCCTCACTTGGCCACAGGGCTAGTTGGAGGCATGGATGGTGACAAGCTGGCAGTGTCAGAAGGAAGGGCTCACTGGGGAGCTATGCTTTCTGAGCCCTGAGGGATGGACCAGGCCTCTCCTTCCTTCCCTTTCACATCTAGACGCACCAACAAAGCTGATGGTCTCAATGGACTTGGGCTGTGTATAAGGGGCAGAAACTCACTGACCCTGAGCAGGGGCTGCCTCGCCTCTCCTTCCCCGGGTCTGGCCCCTCCTGCTCCAGGTAACTGCCCCAGGCCAGTGCCTGAGGGCTGAACAGAGCAGGAGGTTCTTTGCACCATTGAGGGGCGGGAGCAGCGTCTTTGTGTCCACAGACCCAGGAGAGGTGAGTGGGGGTCGGGGGCAGCAGCATCTGTGCCAATCTTCCAGGCCACCTAGAGCTTCCCATAAACCCGTGGATCCCATGGTCAAAAACAGGAGTGGATCTTGGGGACCTTAATCCACCTCTGGCTGGGAAGAAGTGAGGACTAGCGTCTCTTGGGTGCATATGGGAAACTGAGGCTAAGAGGATGGCTCCCTGCAGGTCACATAGTGAGGGAGCACAGGCAGGGGTGGGGCCTAAGTCTCTGACTTGTCACTGGTCCAGGGATCTCTGAGGCTCAGAGAAGCTGTGGTCCTGCCTGCCTGCCCCAGCCCTACCCGGCCTGGTGTCCAGGGATTATCGGATTAGCTCAAATCATGGGGCTCCTGGTAGGATTATCAGAGGCGCCACTCTGGGGCCCTTGGGGGTGGTTTGGCGCTCAGTACCTCCGGCTCTGCCTTGGTCACCACAGATTGCTGACTCCCACCCTGGCTGGCTGCCCACTCCCCTGCTCCAGTCTGGTGGGCGGGCCGAATGGCGGGCAGGCGGCCAGCCTTGTGCATTGTGGACCTGGAATGAGGTAAAGAGTGCGGCCTAGGGGCAACCTTTTTCCTTCTGCAGGATGCTGCCCTGGGAAAGAGCCTTCCTGGCTTCCAATGTAGGCCTTGGGTGGGACTGGGTTCCTCTCCGAGCCTGTCCCCCATTCAAGAGCACTGTGAGCTGTAGTGCCCAACCCACGGCCTATTGACTTTGGAGGGCAGGGTCTGTGGGGTGTGGGAGGCACATATGGGGCAGGTGAAAGGGGCCCTTTGGTGAATGAAGGGGAGCCTGGTAACCCAGGCAGGGCTGAGCCACATGTAGGGAGGTTCCCCAGGAAGAACAAGGCTTCCTGTGGACTGGCTCTGCCCTTTCCTGTGGTGTGTGCGTGGTCTCAGTGGTCCTGTGGTGGGAGTGGGGATCAGCCTGCTCCCCAGGGCACCGCTGGGACAGAACCCAGGGGTCCTGCTCTCCACTCATAGCTCCACAGTTGGTTCACCGGAACCTACAAGAATCTGACAAGTCTGTGGGAAGGTTGGAGGGGAGAGCAGGCACTTTGGGGCCCGGGTGTTGAAGCTGCACCAGGACTTATTGTGCGACCTTAGGAAGGTGCTCCACCTCTCTGTGCCTGTTTCCTCATCTGTGAGGGTGCTCCATTCCTGTAGTGAGGAGGAGATGAGGTGCTGGGTGTGAACACACCTGTGCATTATGAAATGCTTGTGGGGGAATTTACCTGAACCCTCAAGAGAGTGAAGACTGCGTGTGGGGGTTGGGGGGGGGGGGCGGCGAGTGCCAAATGAGTGTCAAACAAACCGAGTTTCCTCCAAAGCAGCTCTAACCACAGAAAATGACAATGAGAGCAAAGATCCCATTTGCAGTCCCCCTAAAGCTTGTAAAATATCCAGGATTAAACCTGATAAGGAAAGTGCAGGATTCCTAAGAAGGAAAACTAGAGGACATGGAGAGAAGAGTCCACCTTCCAGAAAGAGAAGGGCTGACATGGCCAAGAAATGTATGCTCCATACACGAATCCACACAACTAGTGCAAGTTTAGCTGTTAAAAAAATGCAACTTGACACGCTGATTGTAAAGTTCGCCTGAAAGGGAAGTGTATGAGAAACAGAGTAATAAAGAGGAAGGTACTCACATATTCCCAAACTAGAGAAACTCGAGGAGTCCCGTGTTGGTGCAGGATGAGGCGCGGGCTCAGTGAAGTGGAAAAGAGACCAGAAGCTGTGCATTGATTCTGTTTCCAAGCTACCGAGGAAGATGGGCTCTTCAATAATGATACTGCAGTGTGGCCTTTGGGCAATAATTTAGCAAAAATGAAACTAGATCCCTACCTCACACCATGCACAAAAATAAAGTCCTGATGCATTAAAGTTTTCTACATCCAGTCCAGCCAGCATGGCTCAGTGGTTGAGCATCGACCTATGAACCAGGAGGTCATGGTTTGATTCCCAGTCAGGGCACATGCCCGGTTGTGGGCTTGATCCCCAGTGTGGGGCATGCAGGAGGCAGCCGATCAATGATTATCTCTCATCATTGATGTTTCTAGCTCTCTCTCTCCCTTCCTCTCTGAAATCAATAAAAATATATTTTTAAAAGTTTTTCTATATCCAAATCTTGTGCATGCACTAAAGAGCATTTCTACCTATATATAATATATATATGATAAAATTGGTAGAAGAAAATATAGGAGTATATTGCTATAATCTTGAAACTGTGCAGGCTCTTCCTGCAATGTATACAAGTTATCAGCCATAAAGGAAAAGAATTATTTAGCTACATAAATTTTTTTTAAAAAAATGTGTTGAACAAAAGCACTTTAAACAGTTAAAAGACAAATGATGGGAAGAAAAGTTAGAGGAGTAAGACTGGGACGGGCATTTGGGGAGGAAGTAGGCTGCCTACAGGTTTGCTTTTCAACAAATCTCAGTATGGTGTGGATTTTTAATGACAAAAATGGTTCTTATAAAAATTATGGAAGTAGCCCCAGCTGGTTTGGCTCAGTAGACAGAGCATCTGCCTGCAGACTGAAGGGTCCCGGGTTTGATTCCGGTCAAGGGCACATGTCCGGGTTGTGGGCTCAATCCCTGGTAGGGGGCGTGCATGAGGCAGCCAATCAATGATTCACTCTCATCATTGATGTTTCTATCTCTCTCTCCCTCTCCTTTCCTCTGAAATCAAGAAAAATATATTTTAAAACATTATGGAAATAATGACAGTTTGAGCATGTGTGGTTCCCAGGCCCACTGATTGCTGGGGAGAGGTGGGGGGCGGGGGAAGGAATGAGTGGCAGGAGTATGGGGTGATCCCTTGAAGCCCATCCACTCTGGAGACCATTGGAGGGCTGGGTGCTGGAGGGCTCCAGGGGCTGGTGAGGAGCCTGGCAAATGACTAGAGGGGTAGGTTCTGTACCGGAGCAGGGCCTGTCCAGTGTGCCCTGCCAAGAAACAAGCGTATTTCCGATTTATCCGCCCTTCTAATGCCCAGCTGGACCTGTGCCTGCCTCCCCATCTGCCTTGCAGGCTCCCTTGCAGGCTCCAGTTCGTGCCCTTTCCAGCTTGGCCAGCCTGCCCCACACTGGGGCCCTGCCACTCCCTCCCTGAGGACTGATCTCCTGTCACCTGCCTGGGGCCAGGTTTTCGGTGATCATTCACCCAGCACCGATTGTGTGCCCCGCTTGTGCTGACAGCTCTGTGGGTGGAGTCATAGCAGATTCTGGCAGTAGAGACTGTTTTTAGCACTTCTGTAAGCTCAAATACAGAACAGGTGGGACTGAGCTATGGCAAAGATTATGCATGCAAAACGAGTGACTAGTATAACATTTTCCCACCATCTTAACCATTTTTAAGTGTACAGTTCAATTGTTTTAAATACATTCATAATATTGTGCAACCATCACCACCATTCATCTTCACAGCTCTTTCCCTCTTGTAAAACTGTCAGAATTTCCTTCCTTTTTAAGATTGAATAATACTTCATGGCATGTACATTTTTTGTTATCCATCTGTTGATGGACATCTGATTGGTTCCACATTTTAGCTATTGTGAATAAGGCTAAGAACGTTGCTGTACAGATACCTCCTTGAGACCATCTTCAGTTCTTCTGGGCATATGCCAAGTGGAATTCCTGGAGCATATGGTAATTGTATTTTTAACTTTCCGAGCAATCACCATACTGTTTTCTGTAGTGGTTGCACCATTTCTCATTCCCACAACAGTGCCCAAGGTTCCAATTTTGCCACATCCTCTTCAACTCTTATTACTCTGTTTTTTGATAATAGCCATTTGTCATATGGGTGTGAGGTAGTATCTCACTGTAGCTTAGATGTTCATGTCCCTAATGATCAGTGATATTGAGCATCTTTTTATGTGCATATTGGTCATTTGTATATATCTTTGGAGAAATGTCTGTATCTTTGGTACGGTCCTTAGTTCATTTTTGAATTTTTTTTTTTTGTGGTTGAGTTTTAGGAATTCTTTTTGTTTTGTTTATTGTCTAAAGTTTTACATATGTCTCCTTTTTTCCCAATTGACCCCCCTTCCCCCCAGCCATTCCCACCCTGGGCAAGCCCCCACCGCCCCAGTGTGTGTGTCCATTGGTTATGCTAATATGTATGCATACAAGTCCTTTGGTTGCTCTCTAACCACCCCCCCTGCCATTTGTTCCTGGATCTATTCTTGTTCATCAAATTATGTTGATCATTACATCCCACAAATGAGTGAGATCATGTGATATTTATCTTTCCCCGACTGGCTTATTTCACTTAGCATAATGCTCTCCAGGTCCATCCCTGCTGTTGCAAATGGTAAAAGTTCCTTCTTTTTACCACAGCATAGTATTCCATCGTGTAGATGTACCATAGTTTTTTAATCCACTCATCTACTGATGGGCACTTAGGCTGTTTCCAAGTCTTAGCTATTGTAAATTGTGCTGCTATGAACATAGGGATGCATATATCCTTTCTGATTGGTGTGTCTGGTTTCTTGGGATATAGTCCTAGAAGTGGGGTTACTAGGTCAAATGGGAGTTCCATTTTTAACTTTTTGAGGAAACACCATACTGTTCTCCACAGTGGCTGCACCAGTCTGCATTCCCACCAGCAATGCACGAGGGTTCCATTTTCTCCACATCCTCGCCAGCACTTGTTTGTTGATTTGTTGATGATAGCCATTCTGACAGGTGTGAGATAGTATCTCATTGTTGTTATTATTTGCATCTCTCGGATGATTAGTTACTTTGAGCATGTTTTCATGTCTCTCGGCCTTCTGTATGTCCTCTTTTGAAAAGTGTCTATTTAGGTCTGTTGCCCACTTTTTGATTGGATTGTTTATCTTCCTTTTGTTAAGTTGTATGAGTTCTCTGTAAATTTTGGAGATTAAACCCTTATCTGAAATAGCATTGGCAAATATGTTCTCCCATGCAGTGGGCTTTCTTGTTTTGTTGATGGTTTCTTTTGTAGGAATTCTTTATATAATCTGGTTATTAATCTTTTATCAGATATATGATTCACAAATATTTTCTCCCATTCTGTGGGTTGCCATTTTACTTGTTGATATTGTTTTGATGCACAAAAGAGAAAAGTAAATGTTTGTTTATACCTGGAAAAACTGAGGTCTGGAGACGGTGTGTCCGGCCTAATGCCACGCAGCAAGTCATTTGTATGAGGCTGAAACACTCCAAGGTGGGCAGGGGTGAGATTTCCCATCTTCCACCTTATCTGGTATAACAGCCATAATCCTGTCCCCATTGCACTGTTGGGGAGACTGAGGCCCTGAGAGAGAGAGTGCGGGGTCTTGCCCAAGGTCACGCCTGAGTCAGGGGCAGAGCTCGACTTGGAGCAAGCGAGATGACTTATGTACAGCCGTCAGGCAGTTTGAATCCTGATGCTGCCATTTTCTGGCTGTGACCTCTGGCAAATCACTTTGTTCCTGGGAGCCTTCACTATCCCATCTGTGAAATGGGGCCCGTGGGGCTGTCCGTGAGGATGCCTGTGCACCCAGTACGTGATCAATCATTGCTAACCGTGGCGTCAGACATCAAATGCTAGCCCGCCCTTAATCTTTGGGGCCAAAGACACATAGACTTGGGCTGGGTCATGAAGAATAAACTTTAATCTCTCTCGGGGTGGGGGATCAGTTGGGCTGCCCTCTGGGTGGGGTCACAGAGCCATGCACTCGCACGCGGTAGAGGCAGGTAAAGCGTGGGTTCCCCCAGTTGCTTGATATCTTCACCTTGACGGCCCCAAAAGTCCGGGTGGGCTGGTTCTGGAAGAGAGTCACAGACATGGGGCAGTTCTCCCCCAGGCCCCCACTCTGCCTGTTCAGAAGGGCGTTTGGGAATGGTGGGGACCCATTTCATAGGAGGGAAAACTGAGGCCCAGAGAGGGGAATGGACAGTTCCAAGGCCACACAGCAAGTGGATACTCAGGGGCTGGGGTGGAAGATGCTAAGGCCAGAAGGACAGACACACCGATTAGGAAGGAGTCCCAGCTTTGGGGCCCTGGCACCTAGGTGCTGAGTAAATGCCCTCCCTCTCTGGGCTTTAGTTCCCTGCCTGTGAAACCGAGTGGTAACATCCGTGTCCCACAGCTGCTGTGAGCCTGAAATGAGATCTTGGAGCTGGACGACCTACTGGCACCTGGAACATAGTAGATGTAGGAGACTGGATTGTCTCTATCTCCCAGGGAATTATACAAGGGGAAACTGAGGCTGGGAGGGAGGGAATGACCGAGATCACACAGAATTTGTGGTTGGGTCAGGATTTGGACCAGTGTCAGCTCCCAAGCCTAGATATTCCACCAAGTCTCAGGGCCATTCCAGCAGCTGCTCACGAGTCCTGCTTCTGTCTCCAGCTCCCTCCCCTCCAGTCTCCCCACCTATGGCTGGACCAGGTGCTGATAATGGACGGCCCAGCATGGAGATGCTGCGTTTGAAGCCAGCGTTCCTGACCGATGGGCCCTTCCTGCTAACATCTGCTGCCCCTGGGAGGGCTCCTGGGCAGACGAGGGGAACCGGGAACTGCCAGGGGCTGCATGGATCTCAGGGGCCCACTCTTGTCCCAGCAGCAGGTCCCTCACTCTGAGCCTCCGCTTCCTTCTCTGTCAGGTGGGTTAGTGACCATCGTGCACCTCCTGGGGCCGTGGGGAGATGAAGCGGGGTCCCCTGGGCAAAGCCTGGCACCCAGTGCACTTAGTAGGTGCTCAGCAGGGCAGCTTTTCTCAGGCACCTGGAGCTGGAACGTCTGAATGATGTTTTCTGGCTGGAACTGGAACGCCCCCAGGAACACCTCCTCCCTGGGGGAGCCTTCCATACCCTGTGGAATCAGAACCAAGAAGAAAGTGTTGGGCACAGGCAGGACCTGCAGAGAGGGCTGCCACTCTCCAGCTGAGACTCGCACACGGCCCAGGATGGGGAGCTCCCTACCTCTTTGGGGACCATTCTGTTGCCGTACAGAATAATGGATAGAAAAGAGCACTGGCCTGGGACTCAGGAGGCTGAGGGTTCACCTCTACTCTGCCATTGACTTGTAGGATCTGGGCATTTCCCTGACCCTTCTCTGGACCTCAGTCTCCTTATCAGTGAAATGGGTCTCTGAGAACTAAATTAGCTGTGAAGAGCTTGGGTTGATACAGAGTAGCTGTTTATCCCCCGGCCTTGAAGGCTGCGAGCTGACTCTGACCCGGGCCATGCCCCGCCCTAACAGCGCCTCACCCAGGCCCACTAGCCTGGAACCCTGCCATCAGGAGGCCATCCCCGTAGCTAAACACTGCTCCCTGCCAGGGCTTGCTCACGTAGATGACAAAGTCCTTGGGGGCCGTGTCCAGGCTGCCCGACAGTGAGATGGTCTTGGGGATATGCTGCAGGGTGAGGTTGGACAGGTAGACCTTCTGGGCCAGTCGGATGGTCACCTGGCCGCGGTCACCTGAGAAGGCCCAGCAGTTGCCAGGTGTCACGTTGGGCTGGAGGGGCAGGGGCAAGGGAGGTTATGCTGGGTGGGTGGATGAGGACTGACTCCTCGCCCCGTCCTAGCTCCCCTAGACCTCCTCTGCCCTCCTGGGTGAGCCAGGCCCTGCCTGTCTACAACGCTTGGCTTGAGCGCCCCCAACTCCAGGAGGCTCCCCTGACTGCAGGCAGCAAGATGAGTCCTCAGCCCAAGCAGTGAGGACAGGGGCCTGTTTAGGCCCTTCAGGGTTCCCTGACCCTCAGTCTTGAGGGCTGGTGGGGCCCCTTCTAGCTAAAGCAGGTTGTCCCCTATCCCGTGCCTGTCTCCTGCTGCTGCCCAGCCTGCCCCCCAGTGGTCCCTGCTGTCTGTTCTTGCCTCTTGCCCTTGCCCCTGATTTCTCACCCCCACCCCCACCAATTGCCACTTTTGTCTGCCTCCTGCCCCTGCCCCATCTGTCTCCTGCATCAACCCCTGCCCCTGCCTCTGCCCCAGGCTCCACCCCCTTTACTCCCACCCCCAATCTCAGCTTTCCGTGAAGACCCCCAGGCCCCTGGCCGCACCCCTGCCACTCTCCCCTTGCCCGCCATGCCCCCTGCCTCGAGGATCACGTCCGGGGGCTGTGCGTAGTTCCACAGCCGGATCCAGTTCCAGTAGGAGCGAGCCTTGTCGTGATTGTATGTGGCTGATGTTTGTTCAAAGTCGATAGAGGCACCTGTATGAAAGGTGGGGGGTAGAGCACCTTTCAGCTGAGCAGCCCCCCCACTTCTGCCTGGTGGGGGGGAGCCTCACTGATTGGGCACTGACTCTGTGCCCAATGCACTTTGGACAAGCCACTGGGTCTCTCTGGAATTATAATAATAACAATAATAGAAGTAATGATAGATAACACCCACCTCATAGGGCTGCTGTGAGGATGAAATGAATCAATACCTCAGTGTTTGTCCAGCAGTGCCTGGCGCCCTCACTTATGTCATTGTCATTGTTATGGCTATTCTTACTAGTGCACCCATTTCCCAGAAGAGAAATGGATGTAAGAATTCCGTGAGCAATTCTTACACCCAGTAATTCTTACACCCATTACTCCAGCCCTCGGAGGTTAAGCTGATGCCCTCTGACCCCATCTGCTTGGGCCTGAGGGTGCCTGGGTCAGCTGGTGGCTCCTGGGCAGGGGCAATCGCCCTGCCGGCCCCACCCCACCGCCTCCCGCATGCCCTCACTCAATCGTGTGTCCTTGCAGGGGCACCTTTCAATCGGTTCCTTTGGTCTGGAATGCTTTTTCTTCCTCACCAGGTTGCAGCCCAAACGCTCCCGCCTCTGCCCAGGTCCCCTCCCTCCCAGCCACCTGCTTTATTTTTCCGAAGCTCCAATCCCCAACCGTCATTGGGCCTGTGTTGGTTTTTAATGTGGTCAGTCTTCCCCACCTGGGGCAAGGGCAGCTCTGCTGACCCCGAGGCTGGAGGACAGTGCGTGGGAGGAGGGGGGGTGGAGGGCCTCCCCTGCCCACGCCAGCCTCCATTAAAGAAAACCAGCTGGGGAGCAGGGTTAGCTCTGAAGACGAACTTCCCAGCAGCAGTGGGTGCACCAGCCCAGCCCTGAAGTCCACCCTCTGGAGAGTTTCTGAGGGAACTTGAGGTGCGCACATTGGGGGAGCTGATCACTTACCGATAGACTTTAGGGCAAAGTCCGGCTTTTCAATGTAATCTCCTTGTATCATCTTCATTATTTTCTGGGCCATTTTTTGCTGAAGAGGCAGAAAACATAAGCTGTGCACTGGTGTGTTCTTACAGATCATGGTCCACAGGTGTGTGCACACCAGTGACAGGCAGTTCTCCCCTCCCTGCCTATGGGAGCCATGGCTGGGCCCCAGTCGCTACTGGTATATTGTGAGGGAGCCCAGGCGACACAGAGCCACCCCCATCCCACCCACTGGGTTTACTCAGCGCCTTTATCCTCACTGTGACAGGGTGTCACACGTGGGAATGGAGTCTCTGTGAAGTTAAGGGCAGGGGCCCTGGAGTTAGACAGACTTTTACTGCTGTGGGGTGTTGGGCTGGTTGCTGCCCATCTCAGTCTCAATTTTCTCATCTGTACTGAGGCCTGTACTGTTATCACCCCCATTTTAAAGACCAGAACACTGAGGCACAAAAGGGTCACTTGTCCAAGGTGACACAGCTCATGAGAGGCAGAACCAGGCAGTTTGGTTCCAGAGTTCCAGCTTTTTAGCCACCGCGCTCCACTGATAGCTCAGTATATGCTGGCTATTATTTTGATTAGCCTTTTTTTTTAAAAAAAATATTTTACTTATATACATATATTTTATTCTTTAATTTTTTAAAATATATTTTATTGATTTTTTTTTTTTTACAGAGAGGAAGGGAGAGGGATAGAGTTAGAAACATCAGGGAGAAAGAAACATCGATCAGCTGCCTCCTGCACACCCCCTACTGGGGATGTGCCCGCAACCAAGGTACATGCCCTTGACCGGAATCGAACCTGGGACCCTTCAGTCACAGGCCGACGCTCTATCCACTGAGGCAAACCGGTTAGGGCTTGATTAGACTTTTTACAGCCTTGGCAGATTGTACCCTCCAAAAATGGCTACAACCAGGTCTCCCATCTCATGCTCTTCTTTTGTGACTTTGACACTCTTCCCTTTGAGTTGGGACTTAATTTCTCCCCCATCAGTCTGAGTGGGACTGTGATTCTGGCAGAAGGGATGCTGTGTGACTTCTGAACGAAGTCCTAAGGTGATCCAGCGCTGCTTGGTTCTCTGGAGACACCAGCCGCCATGTGGTGGAGAAGCCCAGACCACATGGAGAGGCCACCTTTGGCTGCTTTAATCAACAGCCTTGAGTTCCAATCCACAGCCAGCCTCAGCCTCCAACATGAGTGAAAACACCCCCGGTTAATTCCAGGCCAGGTCTCGAGTCACCCCTAGCCGTCCAGTCTTCCCCACGGAGGCCCCAGGCGTCACGGAACACTGAGAAGCCATCCTTGCTTTGTCCTACCTGAATTCCTGACCCACGGCATCTCTGAGCATAGGCGTCTATAACGCTTTAAAAAGTCATTTCTCGTGAGAATTTTCAACTTAAAATATTCAAGGACACCTGAATTGTGAGTAATATATTTACTTTTATAATACTCATTGCAAATTGATTTTTAAAATTAAATTCAAAATATTGTGGCGTGTGGGGATGGTTTCCATTTTGGATGCGTGGCAGTTAACTGGTAAAATGGTTGTTTTGCACCACTAAGCTTTGGGGTGTTTGGTTATGCAGCAGTAGTTACTATAACAATAGCTAGGGTGTTTACAGGGCTGTGATTCTGACTCTATTTTATTGATGTGGAAACTGAGGCTCAGAGAGGTTGGTGCCCATCCTAAAACAACATGTATGACTTAATAAGTCTGGGTGGGGCCCATTAATCTGAATTTCTAACGTTTTCCCAGTTAATGCTGATACTGCTGTGGGGATCACACTTTGAGGACTACTGCCTTAAAAGAAATAGCTATAGCTGCACTTCATCTGGAGGGCACTAAACCAAGTATAGACACCATTAAAGACAGAATCCAAGCTTGCCCTTTGCAGAGAAGGCTGCCACTGGGTCAGAAACTGCATTTGTGCAGGGCTAGGAGACAAAATTAGAGACTTCAGAGGCCTCAAACATCAGGATATTTATCAAATTTTTGAAGCTGCATGAGCAGCGCACTAAAAGGTTAAGCTGAAAACCTCTGACTCAATTTTATAAAAATTGCTATCCAGGTCTGAACCAGCTCAATGCATGTCTACATAGATGTGATTAGTGCACTTCATTATCCTTACAAAGGAAAGGGGGAACTCTCATTGGCAGGAGTTATAATTATCTGGAGTATCTATGGTTCTTTTGTGTACAATGTCCAGAAAACACTAAAGAATTACCAGACATGAAGAAGCAAAGAAAAAACAGACATCAGAAAGGAGGCCACAGATGATCCAGAGATTGGCTTTAGCGGACAAGGATTTTAATATAACTATGATCAGTATGTTAAGTAAAATAAAGGAAAAGATGGACAATACAGGTGAAATGTTGAAGTTTCACCATAGAATTAAAAATCTATGAAAAAGAATCAACTGTATGTTCGAGAACTAAACACTGCAATATGTGAAATTAAGAACTTAATGGAAAGATTTAACAGTAGACTGAACAGAAAAGAATATAAGATTATTAATTAGCTTAAAGAAATGTGAATAGAAAACATGAAAATTTAAGCAACTAGAAAAAAAAGAATAAAAAAACCAATCAAGTAATAGCCTAACAGTTATGTGGAATACATTCTAAAGGTCTAGCATAGATATAACTGGAGTCCCAGGAGAGGACACAGATAATAAGGAAGAAGCAATATTTTAAGAGATAATAGCTAAGAATTTCCCCAAACTATTGAAAAATATTAATCCATAGATTCTGATAAACTCAGCATCCCCCAAGTGGGTTAAATATAGAACACTGAGGGAAAAAAGAATATCTTACAGATTCTCATGGAGTTTGTAAGACCACACTTAAAGGACCAATAATAAAAGTGAGGCTTCTCAACAGCAATAGTATAAACTAGAACACAATACTGGGCTTCCTTCAAAATTCTCAGAGGAAAGTACTTTCTATCTATAATTCTATACCCGGCCAAATTATAATCAAGTATAAGGGTAGGAATAAGATATTTTCAAACATACAAGTTCATAAATTATAAATTGTGCCCTGGCTGGTTTGGCTCAGTGGATAGAGTGTTGGTCTGTGGACCGAAGGGTCCCAGGTTTGATTCTGGTCAAGGGCACATGCCTGGGTTTCGGGCTCGGTCCAATGTGCAGGAGGCAGCCAATCAGTGATTCCCTCTCATCATTGCTGTTTCTATTTCTCTCTTCCTCTCCCTTCCTCTCTGAAATCAATAAAAATATATTAAAAAAATAAATTGTACCTCTTATTTCACTCTTTTTCAGGAAGTTATTGGGGAATGTGCTTCATCAAAACTTGGGGTATAGGAAACAGGGCATCAAACAGAGAAGTTAGGTGTTTGGGGGCAGAATGGCCAGCATCTCACCTCATCTGACATGGCTTCCATCTCCTGGAGCTTGGCAACGAGCTGATTTATGGTACCTCGGAGAACCTGGATTTCCCCTGTGTGATGTCGCACCTTCTCCTGGTACATCCTTACAAGGGAGGGTGAGAACATGGACTGACCGACCTGTGGTACTATTGCCACCCTCAGCTTCTACCTTTGCCAGTCAGCCCACTAAGGACTAGCTTCACATTTTTCTACTCTCCTGGGCCTATCCCCATCTTATCTCTAAAATACTACTCATGCTCTTCCTCCTGCTTGGAATGTACTTTAACCTACCTCATTCCTTCCAAATATTCCGGAGTATTTTGTCTGCAATTAAGGATAATGCCACCAGGTAGTATCTTGTTGGTTAAAATTCTTTTCAGCTGTCTTTTGTTGAACACTAACTAGAGGCCAGGAACTATTCAAGACACCCATATTCTTTAACACCCATAATTACCCAGAGCAAGGTGGGTGTTTTGCCTCATCTAATAAATGAGGAATCAAAGACCCAGAGAGGTAAAGTGTATTGTATAAGTTTAGCCAGGTAGAGAGTACTGAAGCAGGGATTTAAACTCAGGTTGGTCTGACCTCAGAGCCCACATGGTTAGTTAATGCATCCCAGGTCCTAGCTATAGCTCTGGTTTTTAGGTGTTAATAGGACTTCTTACCTCAAGCTCTGCAGTGGAGTATTTATGCTGTCATCCTGGTGGGGTGTTGAGGAAGCAAGGGATCTCTTTGAGATGGTCTAATTTGGGCCCAATAGAGCTTCATCCATCCATTTTCCCACAACCATAAATCTGTTCATTCATCTACCTTCTTGTTTACTCTTTGATACATCCACCCATCTACCATCTATCCAAAATCCAATTTACCTTCCTTTTTATCCATCGATCCATCCATCCATCCATCCATCCATCCACATACATTCACACTCATCTATCCTCCCTTCCACTCACCATCCATCCATTTACCCTCTCCCACCCATCTACTCCATTTATCCAACCTTTCCCATCCCTCTACACTTCCATCCATCTACCTTACCTTGTCCATTTACCCTTTCATCAATCCATTTATCCCATCTATCCATCCATTCACCACTCCAACTATCTATCCTTCCATTCAACCATCCATCCATCCACCAACCCACCCATATATTCCATCTGCAGACCTCCCTACCTATTCACTTTTTCATCCATCCACTTTCCATTCACCCATTCACCCTCCAAACACTTCCCCCAACCCCTACATCCATCACTTTCATCCTCCCATCCATTCTCTCTCCATTCATACTCCCGTGTGGCCATCCTATCATCCAACACTGATAGTGGCAACCTGGTGCCTGATCCTGAGGTAGATGCTGCGGGAATGAGTAAGCTCTGCCTTCAAGGGCTGCCGGTACAGTTGGGGGAACAGTAATGATTACAGAACATTTTATCAGTGATTGATTAAAGAAAATCGTATTAGTGATCACAGAACATTGTATTAGTGATCACAGAACATTGTATTAGTGGTTACAGAAAACTGTGGGAGGAGAGAGGGGAATGTGACCACCTCTGCCTGGGTGTTCCTGAAGGAAGTGACATATTAGCTGGATCTCGGAGGAGATGAAAGAGTTCATAAGAGAAGAAAGAGGGAGGGACAAGGCCCGTCAAATATCCTTTCTCTCTAGGCCTTCTGAGCCTCTTTGCTGTCCTCAGACTGGGAGCTCTTGTCATTGGTTTCCTCCTCCTCCTTCTCCAGGAACCACATAGCAAATGATCTCATCTTATTTGAGCAGAACAAACTGCATTGAGCAGAGAGAGAAAGGTTGTTCCTTGTCCTCAACATCCCATTTTATGTGGGAGCCTTGATAAAGAAGACATGGGTTATCTCTGGGAGTGAGTGACAGGAGAGGCGTTCTGGAAGAGAGAATATTGCATCTGGTCTTTGAAAGTCACATTGTGGTGGGAGGGATGGGTTCCAGGTGAGTGGCATGGCAAAGGCAGAGACTTGGAGCTGGGATGAGTCAGGAATTGATTAGGATCCAGGTGTGGCGACAGTGAGAGAAGCTTATAGAGGTGACATTGACTGGGGAAGGTCGGTCGGCAGTATGCCTGAAGAGAGCACACACTCACCTGCCAGACTTCCACTTTGGATGGTAAATGCATCATAAACACCCAGAATCCTGTGGAGCCAGAGGAATGAGGAGGAGCTTTTTAAGATGAAAGGTTAAGAGCGTTGGGTCTGGAGTTAAGGCTTCTAGCTTCAAATCCCAATTTTGCCCCTTGCTAACATTGTGCAACGTGGGGAGACGTTACGTTACCTTTCTATACCTCAGTTTCCTCATCTGTCAGATGGGATAATAGTGATATCTACTTTATTACTGAATGATTTCATATATGCGAAGTGTCTCACATAAATCAAATAATCCATGTCTCCTCCCCCTCCCCTGTCCCAGTCCTACTGGGGATAATTGGTAGAGAGAAGAAAAGGAGGTGGTCATTTTATGATATCTGTATTGCCTGAAATCCTACTGTTTAAGCCAGCCGTGGGCAAACTACGGCCCGCGGGCCGGATCCGGCCCGTTTGAAATGAATAAAACTAAAAAAAAAAAAAAGACCGTACCCTTTTATGTAATGATGTTTACTTTGAATTTATATTAGTTCACACAGACACTCCATCCATGCTTTTGTTCCGGCCCTCCGGTCCAGTTTAAGAACCCATTGTGGCCCTAGAGTCAAAGAGTTTGCCCACCCCTGGTTTAAGCCATTAATAAAATCCTTCAAGCCAGCTGGCGTGGCTCAGTGGTTGAGCGTCAACCTATAAACCAGGAGGTCATGGTTCCATTCCCAGTCAGGGCACATGCCCGGGTTGTGGGTCGACCCCCAGTAGGGGGTGTGCAGGAGGCAGTCAATCAATGTTGTTTTTTTTATCTCTCTCTCCTTTCTCCCTTTTCCTTCCTTTCTCTCTCAAAATCAATAAAACATATCTTTTCAAAAACCTTATTTGTTGGGTTAAGTGTTCTAGGAATGTCTAAGAAATGTACCTCTGTCCCCATATATTTGAGGAGAGGAAGGAGATTCCTTTGCTTGAGGAAGCAGAGCTGTGATGTGGGAGGTGGTGGTGGTGGCTGGAAGGAAGTCACAGAAATCCAGAGAGAGGGAGTAATAATTATCGTAACATGGTTTGGAAAAAGCTTTACAGTTTTCAAAGCTTTCAAAAAATTTTCTTGGTCATTATTACATTTAATCCTCCCAGCAACACACTCATTAGACAGATGGGAAACTGGGGCTCCTAGAGGGGCTGTGTTGCCTTGGCAGTGCCAGAACCCCCCGTCTTTCCCTCTACAGAATGGGCGAGAGCCAGGGATTCCCCCACCTGGGATGGGTCAGGGCCCCGGGGACGCACCAAAAAGAAAGAGGACCAGGACACCTGTCTTTTCCATGAGCTTCTGGAAGAGCAGTTTGCATCTGGAAGACAGAGAAGCAGTGGTCAAGGCGAGGCAGGGCTTTGCACAGGCTGGCCGGTCCCTGCCTGGCCTTCAGCTCTTCCCCACCCTGAGGGGCAGGCCTTTCTCTGGGCAGTGACACCCTCTCCAGGAGGGTGGCATGCTCCTTGGCTCCATAGCAGGACAGAGGAAAGAAAGCGCTTACCCCAGCACTGGGGCCTTCAGAGGCCAATTCACTATGGTTGTTGCGTCCTCATCACACCCTTTCTCCATCTACATACTGTGTGTTCCCTCCCGTCTTCCCTCCTGGTGAATGCACCCTTCAGGGTTCAGCTCAAATGTCCCCTCCTGCTACAGCCTCCAGACTCTCACTCCCCACACTCACACTGTTTTTGGTGTCTTCCTTCCCACTCAACTGGAAGCTAATGAGTGGTGAGGGCCAAGGCTGAGCCCAGAGTAGGCATTAAGGAAACATTTAGCACGTAGACTTCAAGTGGATGAGTGAAGTGAAAGCTCTTCAGGAATTCAGAGGAGTCTTAGGGGCAGGAAGGGGAAGGGGAAAGGACGGGATGGACATTCCAGGCAGGAAGAACAGAGTGTACAAAGGTGTGGAGGTGGGAATAGAAAGAGTGGGTCCAGGAAGTGGGAACCCTAGCCTTGCTGGCCCAGTAAGTCCACAGCAGGAAGCAGAATGAGGGCAGTTCGCAAAGAAAGGGTGGGGCAGGATTTCAAAGGGCTGCAGGCTGAGGTGATGGGTCTCTGGGGAGCCACAGTATGTTCTGGGGTGAGGGTATCTGAGAAAAGCCAGGTGTGGGATAGCTTGTCTGGTCTGGAGATCAAGGGGGAGGTTCAAACCAATGAGGTTACCAGCTGCATGGTTCCAGCTCCTATCAGCCTTCCCTCACCTGCCCCTGCTCACCTGAAGTTGTTGAATAGAACCTGGTGGACCTGACTCCTTAGGATGCAGGCCAGGCAGGTGATCCATGCTGCAGAGGAGACAGAAGACCAGTGAGTAGTTGCACCCTTGTTCTTATTCTCCAACGACTTGCTGACGGTCCTGGTGAGTGTGTGTGTGGCGGGGTGGGGACTGGAGCTTGGAGACCCCCTCAACTTGCTAGTTGAGCCCAGGGCAACCCTGCTCTGCTTATGGGTAAGTGCCAGCTTGGAGTGAGTATCAGTCCTATAGGTGATTACTGCTCACATCTGGCAGTTAATAGATACTTAATGTGACACAGGAGCCCTAGGATGCGTGAATGCCCATTCCTAGACACTGGGAGCTTCTCAAGGACAGGGTCCTTGTCTGGCTCATCCTGGGTGCCAGCACTGCCCAGCGTGGAGCTAGGCAAAAAGTAGGAAGTCAGGACGATGAGTAGGCGGAAGGATACACAAATGGATGGAAAAGGGGGTTTGGAAGATAGAGGAATAGAAAGGTGGGTGAGTGGATGGGGAAAGAGAGGAAGGGTAGGATGGATGGGTTGATGACTGGATGGTTGTGAGTATTAACAAAGGTGTGGATAGCTCGGTGAATGAATGGATGGAGGACTAATGAAATGCACGGATATAACAACAAAAGGATAGGTGGACAGATGGCTGGATACATGACTTTGTGGGTGAATAAGTGGAGGGGTGAGTGGATGAACACAGAAGTGGAATACCAATCTTTAGGAGGTCTGAAGTGAGGGCCAGTTGCATCACACCATTCCCATGACTTCACCAGTGTTCTCCTGGCCCAGTGGCCAGGCCTGTGTTGGAGGAGGCGAGGGCTGGCAGTTAGCTCCTCCTCCAAGCTGCAAGTCTCCCTCCCACTCCCTCTGTCCAGCCACCGAAGAGACCCTGGCTGGAATGACACCCCTGACACCTTGATGGGAAGACACCCAGAGCTCAACCTGTGCTCTCTCCCTCCCCTGCAACCCAGCCCAGGCTTCGCACCCCTCCCCCGCCCCAAGGTCAGCCTGGCCTGAGGCAGCTCTTCAGTATATACTTACACATACACCCCATTACGAACTGAATCAGGCCTGGGGATGGGCCGTTGAGACGGAGCGGAAACAGGAAGGGATCATCTGCAGAGAACACAGGGCTGTTATGTCACTCCTGGCTTGAGGGACATGGTGCCTGCAGACACCTGGGAGCGCCCAGAGTTTGGTGTGAGCATCCCTGCCCCCTGCCCTGCCCCTTCCAGGTCACCCTGGGTTGCCCATCTGACATCTCAGAGCCTCAGCCCCTTGCTGCCCACGAAGATCCCAGGGCTCCCCTCACCCTTCCCTGCTTACTCATGTTTTGCGAGGACTCCTCTGTCATCCTGCAGGGGTTCCGGCCTCGTTGGACCGCCCTGGGGCTGACAAGATTCACAGTGGCATTTTACAATTCACAAGAAACATGGTCCCCATGTTCCAGGCTGAGAAACCAAGTTGCAGGGAAGTTTGCCCAAGAACACCAGCCTGTGAATCAGGGACAGACCTGGGTCTGCTGACCCCAAATCCAACACTGTGCTCCCAGCAACCCACTCAGTGCCTGGCACACAGTAGTAGCTCAATAAACACAGGCTGAAAGGATGCCTCTCCACCACTCCCTGGCGGGAGACGTTAGGAAAGCCCCTGGCAAACCTCTGACCTCAGTTGCTGCACCTGTAACGTGCAGGTGGTAACGCCTGTTCACCTCCCAGGAGAGGGCGGAGGGGCACCGTTTCGTAAGTGAGAAAGGGCTGCTGTCCTCACCTCCTGGGCCTGGGATCCCTGCAGAGGTGGGCCACATCGTCGAGGGGGTCACCCAGGTCCCTGGGGCTCCTTGAAGTCCGTGGCATTGGTTTCCTTCTCTAGGACGGGGAATGGAGGGAGGCTCTCTGGGAGTTGGCGAAGAGGAACTGGCTGCTACCTCAGCCTCCTATCATTCCCTGAAAGGAGTCATGCGGAATCTGCTCTGAGCTGTTGGCACTGTGACCTCACAGAGCCGGGTGGGGTGGGGGGAGGAAGGGGGGGCGACACGAGGGGCGTCGGGGAGGCTTGGCCTTGGAACTTCCTCATTGGAGGAGCCCATTCGGACCAACTTACCACTTTTTAAAAAATTAAATCTTTATTGTTCAGATTATTACAGTTGTTCCTCTCCCCCCCCCCCCCATAGCTCCCCTCCACCCGGTTCCCACCCCACCCTCTGCACTTACCCCGCCCCCCCTGCCCCCCACTGTCCTCATCCATAGGTGTACGATTTTTGTCCAGTCTCTTCCCGCATCCTCCACACCCCTTTCCCCCCCGAGAATAGTCAGTCCATTCCCTTTTCATGCCCCTGGTTCTATTATATTCACCAGTTTATTCTGTTCATCAGATTATTTATTCACTTGATTTTTAGATTCACTTGTTGATAGATGTGTATTTGTTGTTCATAATTTGTATCTTTAGCTTTTCCTTCTTCTTCCTCTTCTTAAAGGATACCTTTCAGCATTTCATATAATCCTGGTTTGGTGGTGATGAACTCCTTTAGCTTTTCCTTATCTGTGAAGCTCTTTATCTGACCTTCAGTTCTGAATGATAGCTTTGCTGGGTAAAGTAATCTTGGTTGTAGGTTCTTGGTACTCATCACTTTGAATATTTCTTGCCACTCCCTTCTGGCCTGCATGGTTTCTGTCAACTTTCCACGTTTAATAGGGGAAAAGGAGGCCTCAAGACAGGAAGGGTCATGCCAGGGTCTCAGGGGCGAGCAGGGGTGAGAGCTGAGGCTCCAAGATCCAGGCCCTGCTTTTTCTTGCTCCAGACTGCTGCTCGTTCCACGTCTCCCAGCCTTGCCACTTTCTTTGATTGTATCTGAATACATTTTAGAATGCTGAGCTTCTCACTGGTGGGCACTTTGTGTCATACAAAATAATATATGTGTGTTGTTGTTTGAATAAAGTTCTGCTTTTTACTGGGGAAACACAACGGCCTAACAGAGTGGAAATGTCTGGGTTCATTTCTTTTTTCCTGTCAGCCCTGCCTCTGGAGAGACCCTAACTGGGTTGTGAAGCTGAAATGAATTCACTTTGCCCCCTGGTGGCTGTTGCTCAAAATTGCAGGCTAAGTACCTGTGGGGAGCAGAATAATGGTTCCCCAGAGGCCTGTGTACTACAACTTGAACATGAGAATACGTTTGGTTTCATACAAAGGGCAATTAAAGCTTGCAGATGGAATTAAGGTTGCTAATCAGCTGACCTTGAGATGGGAGGATATCCTAGATTGTCCAGGTGGGCCCAGGGTTGTCGAGGGTCCTTCTAAGTGGAAAAGGAAGGCAAGGGGGGAGAGAGATGGCAGCCCGGGGGACGCTCAGCTCAGCTTGCTGGCTGTGAAGATGGAGGAAGGGGCGAGGGGCCAAGGAATGAAGGCAAGGAAATAGAGCCTCTGGAAAGGAACAAAGCCCTGCCAATACCCCGATTCTAGCCCAGGGAGACCCCGTTTGGACTTCTGACCTCCAGAACTGTAAGACAGTTCGTATTTTAAGTCACTAAGTTTGTTATTTTTATAGCAGCATTAGGAAACTAATACAGTACTCTCAAGAATATTTGGTGAAGGGGAAACCCTGAAATGTTGCCATTATAATGGGTACAAGGGTCTTAACAATTGTACATTCATTTAATAATTCAACAAATACTTACTAAGCACCTCAGTGTTCCAGGCACTGGCTGCAGGAGTGAGCAGAACCAGCTCCCGTCCCTGGGGGACACCTTGCACATAGGGTGCCACTGGACGGTGCTTGCCCTGCTGTAGGGAGGAGGGGCTGGTGGGAATCTCCCTCTTTTGTGTCTCCTGGCTGTCCCTCAGCGTCCCCTGTGCTGGAAATGCGGAGGGAGAGGAAGCGTTCGCGCTAAGAGCAAACACTGAGAGTGGCTTCTGTCAATATTTGTGGCCCTCTCCACTGAGTCTGCTGTTTGTCTCCCTACAGCCAGGGCCAGGAGTTCTGGTCTTATGCACTGGTGAACACACTGAGGCTAGGATTAGGGGGTTAGGGAGTGTGCAACTGGAGCTTCTCATTCCTTTTTGCCTATAGAATAGGATAGGGACCCTGGCTGGAGACAGGGCTGGTCCGTGTGAGCTCTGGCCTCTCAAGGGAGAGCTCACTGGTGTCTGTGGGCTCTAGTGGGGACCCAGCACAGGGTGGGCCTGGGCTCTGGGCCTGGGATTTGGGCTGGTATGGAGTCAGTGGGAGTCATGGAGGGCTCTGGAGTGGGGGGAGGCCCAGATCCCTTGTATCTGTATCCCGGGTGAGCCATACAGAGACATGAAGGGGCCTTGCCTGCAGTCATGCCATCACCTCCTATGTCCACATGCATGTATACACACAAACACACATACATTCCCACTACCATGAAACAGTCTGCTATACATATGTACATATACACACATGCACTAATACCATGTATACACAGACCCACAGACATACTCAGTATACAAAGCCCACATATACATACTGTACACATAACTTTCCACACCTGCACCCATGTAGGGTCATGTAAACAGGCATGTAACACCATAAACCAGTGTGTCAACACGCCCTTTCCATGTTTACACTCACACACAAACACTCTTTCCTCTGATGCTAATAAACATGACCAATAATTGCATTTGGAGAGAGTTTGGGATGTTAAGTAGTGGGGACTGGATCATTCACACCCTCTCGTCTGTTGTCTTCTGACTTAGGGCTCAGTGCCTGATGAGGATCAGGGCTCAGGTAGCCTCCTGCTCACCCTAAAAGGGTCATGTTTCTGGGCCAGTTTGGAGGCACGGGCCTGAGAGGTGACTGCAGCCATCCCCTGACCTTGAGCATTCTCTCCTTCCTGGGCCTGGCCAGGCCTGGCTGGAGTGATGAGAGGACCCAACTGGGAGCAGACCTCCTTCCAGAGATCTCGTGCCATTCAGGGCCCCACAGCTGCCCAACCCAGGGTCTTGCAGTGGTTGGCATCCGGGGCAGCGACGTGGCAGCCCCACTGCCCGTGTGGGATAAGACACTTTGGCACAGGCCATGTTTGCAGGGAAAACACTTGCAACCACAAGCAAACCTGTCCCTCCCCACATCCCTTCCCAGGAGGCGCTGCATACCAGGGAGCCTATAAAGCAGCTCCCCTACCTGCCTGGGGCAGTTGAGGGCTTGTCTGGGGCTGGCAGTCCACCTGTCCCAGGAACTGCCTGAGGTAGGACTCAGGAGGGGCTGGCACTCTTCCAAGGAGGAACCTCAACTTCTCCATCTGTTCGGTGGGGACACTACTTTCAGCCGCCTTCTGCAGAAGGGCCCATTGCTGCTCTTGCTGTGGGACTCTGGGGAAGTGCTCCCCACTGGGACTCAAGCCCAGCTGAGCAGTGGCCGCTCATTCTCACCTAGCTTCCTCTCCCTGAATTGGACACAGATCTGCCACTTGGCTGGGCTGGGGTTGGGAGGGGCAAGGGGGTGGTGAAGAGGCCCACTTTCTGGACATTCCTTACTTGACACAGAACAAGATGGGGACAGGAGCCACCCCAGGCCCTCCCCTGGCTGGGTTTGGACAGCTGGACCCCAGAATGGGCTGTCACACAGGGCTGACTCCCGGCATCAGGTGACACAGCCCTGGGCCCCAGGGTGGTGGGCCTGGACTTCAGTCTCCCCATCTGTGAGTCTCACCATCCTCCTCGGCATGGCTTGGGTCCCCATTTTCTGTGTGGCTGTAGGCAAGGCCATGTCTTCTCTGGGCCTAGGGGCCATTTCCAACCCAGATCCCTCGTGGTTGCTGACAAAGCAGGCTGGGGAAGGTGATTCTTCCAACGCCGAGATGCAAACCTGTGTGTGCGGCCTGGGGTGGGACTGGGATGGCCATTCAGGGCTTTTGACCTCTAGCTAGGAGTGGGATCTGGACAAGCTCCCTGATGCTTGTCCCCACCCCAGCCCACAGATTTTTGGGGGGCAGCGACCAGGACACGGACTGCCATGGCTCGGACATGCAGGCTGGGCCTGCTGCTGGCGCTGCTGTTGCCCGTGGTCGGCGCCTCCATGCCAAGCACCGTGGTCAGACTCAACAAGGCGATGCTGAGCTACGGTAAGAGAGGTGCTGCTGTGCTGTCCCATGCGTGTCTGTCACGAGCATGTGCGAGTGAGTCCATGTCAGCATGTATGTACAATTCTAAGTGTGTGCATGTTCCTATGATCTCAAAGGCCGCCGAGGACCCGGATCTTACCTGTCACTGTGCCCCTGGGTCCCAAACCATTTCTGACACAGTGCTTCTCAACAAATATTACGTGAATGCATGAGTGGGGCGTATGTCGTGCCCCATATGCCAGTGTGCCCTCATGATTGTGCTCGCGGGCCTAAGTGGGGTAGGCATGGGTCAGTTTGGCAACTTTTGCTTGTGTGTGTGTCTGTGTGTAAGTTTGAAAATTCATGGAGATGTATCCTCATGTGTACTCGAGTGTCGGGTGGGTGCCTAATCATGGGTGTGTGTGCAAATGCCATGGTGCATGGAGGTGTTTGTGGCCATATGTGTGCATGGGGGTGTCTGTGTGTACATGCGTGCCGGGGAAGGCATGTCTAGCATGGCACTGGGGGCGCGTTCTGGAGTTAGATCCCTGCTGGGCTCACAGTGAGAAGAACTATCCCCTCGCCCGGCCCAACCCAGGCCTCTGTCCTATGACCCCATCCCACCCCCTGGGGAAGGCACAATGAGGAAACCTAGGCCCAGGGAGGGACAAAAGCTGTCTCCCAGCTGCCCCGGGAGGCTTTCGAGGTCTTGAAGCTGGGTTAGGGGTGAGAAATCAGAAGCTGTTTCTCCTGAGGCCAGACTACAGCGTGAGGGACTCGGGACAGAGAGTAGAAAGGATGGTCAGTGGCCCAGGCCATGAAGCAGTGAGACAGTGGCTCAGGGAGGCAGCAGGGTCCCCTGACGCTTACACAGCCTTTCAGCACCTTGTATCTGGGCAGATGGACAGGTGATGAAAGGGGTCAGTGATCCGTGTTACGGTGTGACTGGCACGCGGTCCCAGGCACGGATGCCTTTGGGCAGGGACACGAGGCCAGTGCCCTCCGCCGGCACCTTCTCCCCACCTCGCCCATGTGAGCCTCCTTTGTCTGGAGAGCCTCCAGGTGCACCTGCCTGTGTTTGTTCTGGGCGGAAATCTGGCAGGAGGCCCATGCCCTACCCACCTCTTTCTACGGCCAGGCTGGGTGGCTTCTTAACAGTGTCCTCCATCTCCTTCCGAAAGCCCCAGAGGGCAAGAATGCATTGTAGAGGCAGTCCAGAGGCCTGGTGTGAGCCTCGGCTCAGCCACAGAGGTCAGGCTGGAGAACAGGGCACTGGGGCCCTAGAGACCACTGCCTTTGTGCTTGGGTCTGGGGAAACCGAGGCCCAGAGAGGTCCCGGGACTCCCCCAGGTCCCACAGTGAGTCTGAGCGGAGTCGGGGCCTCTCAACCCTTCATTTGATGGTGCTCTCTCGCAGCACCACCCCCGTCTTTTAATTCCACTCCCATTTAGTCAGCACCTCCCTTGGCCCAGCAGTACAGGTGTGTGAGGAAACCCAGGGCCTGGGGCGCCAGGTGTTTTGGCCCCGGTCTGACTTCTCCTCGCCAGGTGTCCTCAGCTCTTGGTAAACTGGGCATAATACAGTACCTACGGCATAGAGCTGTGAGGAACAGCCTGGCACAAAGGAGGCTTATAGAATGGCAGCCACTGTTATCCCAAAACATGCACAGCAACGGGGAGAGCTAACATGAATTGTGTGCTGAGCCGTCACAAGGACCCTAAGTGACGGGTGCCATTATCATCACTGCCAACTTACAGGCAAGGAAACGGAGGCACAGAACAGCCATACAGAGAGGAGCAGAACTGAGACTTGCACCCAGAACTGGTGGGACTCCAGAGTTCTCAGCCCCCAGCCCCCAGCCCCCAGCCCCCAGACCACCCCGCCCCTGTTTGATTGGGAAGCTCCTTTGTCGGGGCTCCAGAGGAGGTGGGACCCCATCAGAGTCTTGGAAAAGGGCCAAGGATGTTATTGTTTCTGGGGAGTGGCGTCGAACAAGTGGGATTTGGAGAGACAGAGAGAGGGGAAAGGCATGCCTTTCGGGCCTGGTGTGAGCAGTGACCCGAAGAGGCTCATGGGGAGTCAGCTGGCCTCCATCTGCCCCGTGACAAGCCCTCCCCTTCCAGTCTCTGAGGCCTCTCCGCTCAGGCCCCGGGGCAGATGGCGGGTGGTGTGGTCTCCCCGGGGGCTCCGGAGAGCAGCCTAACCTCGCCCTGCTCTGGCCCCACAGTGTCTGAATCAGGAAAAGCCCCTCTCCAGCGGGCCATGCAGGTCACTGTCCCGCATTTCCTGGACCGGAGTGGAGAGGTGCTCCGGCCCGCCAGGTGAGTGCTCCCGTCCTCTCACCACTGGGACGATTGTTCCAGCCCCCCAGTCTATAGGGAGTGCTTCCCTCACCAGGCTAGACACTCCCACCCACGAGGTGAGTGGTCACAGGAGGACTTAGGAGATGGGCCCAAGATGGACACAGGGGACTCGTGCCTCTGAATTGGTAGATGTTTGCTCCTAGGGGCCAAGACTGGGTCCCCAGGGCTGGCGGGACCCTTGGTTCCTTCCTCCAAAAGCTAGACATGGAATTTAGGACACAAGCCTGAGTCTACTTTACCTCCACACCCCTTTGTAGTGCATTGAGACTCAATGACAACGACAGGGAGGGGCTGGGCCAGTCGACCCCATCCACGTGGGTGCACAGACTCACTCTTGCCAGATCTTTGGATTCCTGAGAGAAGTTATAAAATCTATCAATTTTTGAATGATGGAAACTTATTAAACATTTTAAAACTTTAAAACACTGGGTGGGTAAAAGAGCAGCTGGAGAGACCCCCAGTTTGAGGCCCCGCGGCTGGCTGGTAATGGTGGAGAACTAGGCACGACATCAATACCCCAAATCAAGATTCCTAAATGATGTGCATTCTGGCCACACCACAGACAGCAGACTGCTATCTATAATAATAAAAGTGTAATATGCTAATTAGCCGGGACAAAGCCATGGCTGCAGCGGCTGCAAGGGAGGGATCCAGGCCGCCACCTGCAGCTGTGAGGGAGGACCGAGGCAGCCACGGCTGCAAGGCCTACTCTTGCTCTAATTCCGTGCATTGGGCCTCTAGTTTAGATATAATGCTGAGGGTTGTTGTTTGTAGATGTGGGAACACATCCCAGGCGGTTGTCAAGTGAAAAGAAGCAGGTTCTAGGTCAGCCTGTGGCCTAAGGATGGAGGCATGTTACCCAAGTGCTAAGAGTGAGGGTTTTGAGGGTGGAGTTTTGATGTGACTTTTAAAATTTATACCATTTGTAGTGTCTGAATCACCTGCCCCTCACTACTATGCAGGGAAAAAAAATGACTTTCATTTAGAAAAAAAAAAAAAGGAGAAATTATAGGCTACTTGAAAAGTACTTAGCAATCAGAATAGACAGCTTTGAAGGGAGTGAGTTTTCCATTGTGGGAGGGCTCCAAGCCCAAGTTGTTGGCTAGAATGGTATAGGGAGTGTTTCTGCCGTCTGTGGACCTTGAAGTCTTTCTTTCCCCACCTTCCCAGCTTTCCAGACCTCAGCCAGACACTAAAATCCCTCCGAGACCTGAGAAATCATCTCACCCCATTCCCGTCCAGTGCTAGGGTGCTCTCTGCGTCTTTTTCTTACAACCCGGTTGCCCATGCATGGCTCGCATGCCCCTAAGATGAGAACTCACTGCCTATTCCTCATCCCGTGTTTCCGAAGGCGTTCTTTATAACATCGACAGTGTGGGTATGGGTCTGGCTCAGAGTACCCACCCCAGAGTCGATTCCATGGTTTCATGGGAGCTGCCTTGTCACCTCCACTCCTACCCTGCAGGGTCCAGATTCTGAATGTCCAGGTGCTCCGCCTTCAGCTGAAATTCGTTGATGGTGTTGGGGTACGCTTGTTCGCAGCAGCCAATTTTACTATCAAGGTCTTTCGGTGAGTGAGTGTCCTTGTTGCGGGGGGCAGGGAAGGAGGATTTTCAGGGATAATCAGAGTCATTTCACTTTTCCAGCCCTCAGTTTTCTCCTCTGTAAAATGGGATGAATCTTCGCAGCAGGACTATGAGGGTTGAAGCGAAGGGATTCATTGCTGTAATGAAAATTACGCCCCCCTTTCACAGTGCAAGGCACATAATAGGTGCTCAATAAACTTAACTATGAGAATCATTTCTGTGCATCAGAAATAATTTACTAGTAAGTTTACTAGTAAGTTTCAAACTAGGAGCTGGGCCTTCAGAGAGATCTCTTATTTTAACTCCTCTGTCCTGACACTACCCTTTTATTAGGCTTACTGAGGGCCAGGCTGCAGGCAGGGTGTTTTCATATGACTACCTCATGGAAAACCCTGTGAGATCGGTGCCCCAATCTTATGCCCACTTTGCAGAAGAGGAAGCTGAGGCTCAGCGTGGGGAATGACTGGCCCAGGGTCTTGTGGTGAGAGGGTATGGGGAGCCAGAGTTCATACCTACCCACTAAGTATAGGCGTGACCCTGAGTAACGTCTGTGACCCTGAGTGGAGTTTGGGGCACTCAGGGGTCATTTTGTGCTGAGTGGGGGGCAGGCTTGGGCTGTGGGTTTACAGGATCTCGCATTGGTCAGCTTGGGCTCTGCTGGGCGGTGGGGCTCAAGAATGGCATCTCCGTAGCGTCCCAGAGCCCCTGGAGCTGATCCTGCCCGCGGTGCTGCTGGCGGATGCCCGTGTGGACCAGGGCTCCATCGGGACCCCCGTGGTCAGCATCTCCTCCTGCTTCTCACTCTTCAACAAAGCCATCGTGTTAGACGGCAGTCACAGGTGGGTGCCTGGGCTGCGACCATTCTTGAGCTTCCTGCTCAAGCCTTCATCCAATCGCCACAACGGGCCTAGATCTCCAGTATCACACCTGTTTCATGGCTGAGCACACTGAGCCTCAGAGAGGGGGAAGGACTTGCCCAAGGTCACACAGTGAGTATGCAGCCCCTGCCGTGTCCCCTCCGCCTCCCAGCCCTGCACCGTGTGACAATGCACACAAACATACTATATTTGAAAGGATTCTGGGCTGATGCCTCTTTTGGGGATTTCAGAGGGCTGCCCCTCCCTGCAGAGATGGGGAGCCTGAGGCTCAGGGGAGCGGGCTCCTGCCAAGCTCTCCCTGTGTCAGGTGGCCCGTTCATGTCCTCATCGAAAGCTAGCAGCAGCTCCCGCCACCAGAGTGCCTGCTGTGTGCCGGGCCCGGTCCAGGCCCTTTCTGTCTCACAGTAACCCCACCAGGAGCGCGCCAGCACTGCCCTCATTTTACAGAATGACAAACTGAGGCGCAGAGCAGTTAAGTGACTTGCCTGAGATCACACAGCTGGCAAATGGTGGAGTTCAACCCCCCACAGGCTGACTAACCTACTGCTTGTGAATCCGCTGCATTACGTCGCCACCTTCCCACACGTGGGCAGGGCTCACTGAGGCCGGTGAGCACTTCAGACGGGACTTTTTCCCAGAGAAGAGTTGGGTATAAATTCATTCATGCTTGTGTCCCATGGGCATCACGTGGGACTCACATCCCTTCACAGTCCTCGCGCGTGGTGGCTGTTCACAGAATGGAATCCCCGAGGTTGATGGCATCAAAAGTGCAGATGCCATTCTCCCACCTCCCCCAGGGGCACTTGAGTGAGTTTGGGCGGCAGCTCGGAGCAACATTTTAGCAGGTTTCCTAGGAATCCCTGTGGAGACACATCAACTTAGACCAGTGGTCGGCAAACTCATTAGTCAACAGAGCCAAATGTCAACAGTACAACGACTGAAATTTCTTTTGAGAGCCAAATTTTTAAAACTTACACTATATAGGTAGGTACATTGTTATTAAGTTAATTCGGGTACACCTAAGGCTTAGGAAGAGCCACAGTTTGCCGACCATGGACTTAGACCCACCACTCATTGTTCAGAGGGGACGGGCCCAGAGCCAGGGAGGGACTTTCTAACAGAGACCTGGACCCCAAGCGGGAAGCGCCCTGCTTCACTGGGCTTCGAGTGGCCACGGACATGGGGGGCCCAGCTTTCCCAATGCCCTGTCTGTCTCCCCAAAGCGTAGCCTCATTTTCACGTCTCAAGCCTTGAGCCACTTCCAAACCTTGAGACCAACGACCTCTTCTTTGAGGCTCAGTTTCCTCATCTATGGGGCAACTGTGCCAGCACTGTGTCCAGCCCATGGCAGGTGTGGAATGGGGATCACTGGCCCCTGACCGAGGGAGAGACGCCACTCCCAGACTGTGGCTTTGCCAAAAGAGACAGCCCCAAGCGCACCGGCCGGAGCTCAGGGCCCTGTCCGTGTCTCTTCCTTAGTGCGCCCCCTGCGCTGCTGGTCCAGGTGCAGAAACACATCAGAGCCGTCCTGTACAACAAGGTAAACACTCCTGGTGGGTCTCTGGGGAAGGAAAGCATCACTGTCCTCAGTGGGCGTGAATGCAGGGGCATTGCAGGCACAGGGGGGATGCAGGCACAGGGGGGGATGCAGGCACAGGGGGGATGCAGACACAGGGGGATGCAGGCACAGGGGGATGCAGGCACAGGGGTGCAGCACAGGGGATGCAAGCACAGGGGGATGCAGACACAGGGGGGATGCAGCCACAGGGGGGATGCAGCCACAGGGGGTTGAAGGCACAGGGGGGATGCAGGCACAGGGGGGATGCAGACACGGGGGGGCGATGCAGGCACAGGAGGGATGCAGGCACGGGGGGGGGATGCAGGCACAGGGGGATGCAGGCACAGAGGGGGATGCAGGCACAGGGGATGCAGGCACGGGGGGGGGAATGCAGGCACGGGGGGGGGGATGCAGGCACAGGGGGTGATGCAGGCACAGGGGGGATTGTGGTGGTTGCTGCTTTTTTTTCTTTTTGAAGGCCTTGAGGGGGCTCCCCGACTTTCCCTGTGAGAGCAGGAAAGAGGCG
Source organism: Myotis myotis (assembly GCF_014108235.1). Taxonomy (NCBI): domain Eukaryota; kingdom Metazoa; phylum Chordata; class Mammalia; order Chiroptera; family Vespertilionidae; genus Myotis; species Myotis myotis. The sequence continues at coordinate 60,529,053 of NW_023416401.1, read as the reverse complement.
TCCAGGGCAGTGATGGGGAAGCCCAAACAAGGGCGGTTTGAGGGTGGCAGTGAAGGAGGCTCATTCTCTTGGGCCAGCCCCAATCTCATGCGAGAGGGTGGGATGGGGATGGTGCTCTCAGGGCCATGTGGCCGTGAAAATGAGAACGAATAAGAGCATGGGCCCTGGAGCCAGATGTGGCCTAGGTTCGAATTCCCCTTCCCCTCAGCTGCGATCCTTGGACAAGTTGCCTAACCTCCCTCTGCCCCGATTCCACATCTCCAATGCAGAGGTGGGCTGGCTGTGGGGTTAAGTGCATTAACTTCCATGGAGAAGTCAGGACAGTCTGGGCAATGTGAGTGATGCTGCCACTGTTACTGTTTTAGCTCTTGTCATGAGCTGCCTGTGGCTGACTTGGGCCCACTGCTGACAGGAGCCGGTTCTCCATCTCTGCCCCTTCCTACCGCATCCCCACCTCCTTTAAGAGGCAGGAGCAGAGACTAAAATAACCCTCTGCGTGCCATCCCCCCATCTTGCAGATGAGAAAACTGAGGTTCGAGGGCTGAAGGAGGCACAGCCTGACCTGGCCCTCTCCTCTGCCTCCTGGCCATGCCTGGCCAGCCTCACCAGCTCTAGCCTGGACCAGACAGTGACCACCCCCGGCCTTGCAGCCTCTCCTCTGCCCCACCTCCTATCACAGTGACCTCAGCTTAATACGCTTCTCTGGCTGCCCACTCTGCTCAGGAGAACACTGGTCTCCCTGACCTGCTTCCACCATGGGTAGCATCCTTCCACCAGTTGGTCCTCTATGCAGCAGGCTCCCTGCCTCAATTGCCCAGGCCCTGCTTTGGCCACCTCTGCTGTCCTCTACAGTCCTGTTCTTTCCTCGGTGCCCAGGGGCCCCAGCTTCCCCTCTGACTCCCCGGTGCTCACATGAGGTGCCTGAAGATGCCCACTGGTGGTGGAGGAAGGAAGGGATTCCAAGCCTTGGGGTCCAGTTTGGAGAGGCTTCCAGACTGGGACCCTAGACCCTCCCCACTTGCCTCCTCCAGCCCCGAGTGCCGCCCTAACCCAGGCTCCTCTGTCTTGTCGCAGCTGTGTCTGAGTGTCTCCAACCTCGTGCAGGGCCTCAATGTCCACCTGGGAACTTTAATTGGTAAGACCTGGGAGTCCAGGGGGAGACAGAGGGGGACACCTGAAACCCTCTGAGGCCCTTAACACCCATCAAGATCCCCGCTCTGGATCAGGGTAGACTGCTGGGAGGTCAAGTTGTAGGATGACTGAACAGTAATTATTATTATTATTATTATTTAAAATATATTTTTATTGATTTCATAGAGGAAGGGAGAGAGAAAGAGATAGAAACATTAATGATGCGAGAGAATCATTGGTCGGCTGCCTCCTGCACGCTCTTCACAGGGGATCAAGACCACACCTGGGCATGTGCCCTGACCGGGAATTGAATTATGACCTCCTGGTTCATAGGTCGATGCTCAACCACTGAGCCACGCTGGCCAGGCTGACTGAACAATTATTGATGGAATCTGGGAGTCTCAAAAATTCTAGAATGTCTTTGAATGTTTAGTGCATGTATGCGTGTGTGTGTGTGTGTGTGTGTGTGTGCGCGTGTGTGTGTAGGGGAGTACATGCAATTTGCAATGGCCTCCTCCCCAGTCTGGAGAGTCAGAGACCCCTGCTCCCCTGGTTGTGCTCCCACATCTCCCACCTTCCTTGCTGGACTCTCTACCTCTCCCCCTTTCAGGGCTCAGGTCCTTATATTCCGTTCCTCCTGGGGGTCCCACAGGCTCCTCCAGCTCAGCAGGTGCTCAACAGAACTCCAGCTCTTCTGCTCCCAAGTGCCCCTCTCCTGTTCCCCCTCAGGGGCCACCACCATCCAGAGTCACAGCTCCCTCTCTCCACTTCCTGCGGGGCTTGTCCTGCCTCTGGTTTTCCTAGGGGTCCTCATTACCAGGGAGCACTAGGAGTTACTAGTGGAGACCCTGTCTTAGGCTCACCCCCCAGGAACAGATCCTGAGATGAGGCTTTTAGTGTAAGTGGCTCCCTGGGGGTGGTTCCAGGAGCACTGGTTGGGGAGGGGAGCAGGGAGACAGGGGAGGCCTGTTAATGAGCAGGCACTGCCCTTGGGGAGCTCCTGACACCGAGTCTCACACCTCTAACATCCTCCCGTGTACCTACCAACTCCCACCAGTCACTGGTCTCTTCCCCACCACCCCACACCTCCCACTCCCTCAGACGGAGTCCCAGGGACTGGTAGCCACAAAGCACAGTCCACTTAGAAAGGTGGCCACAGTTCGCTTGAAGCAAGGCTCCGTCAGGACCTCATCTTACAATCTGAAACTAAAAGCTATGAGAGTAGGTCAGCCTCATTTTCTTTTTAGCAGTTTAAATGTTTATCAGCATTTAAGAACCACCTGGCAATGACCTGCCTGCCCGTCGCCACACAGATCAGAGAGTGCATCCTTGTTGACAGGTTCTCGGTGAGCCCTGCGCATAAGCCAGGGCTTTCTCTGTCCACCCCTCGCCCCCCTGGCCCTCGCCCCCCTGGCCCTCGCCCCCCTGGCCCTCGCCCCCCTGGCCCTCGCCCCCGCCCCAGCCTCTTTGGAAGCTGCTCCTATCTGAGGCACACTTTCTCCTATCCCATGGCTTTGCCTGGGATTCTGGTGTTTCTCCCATGCTGCTGTCATTGACTGTGAGATCCAGAGCTGGTGATTATTGGTAGCTGCACTTGACAATTGGTTTGCTTTGCCTTTGAGACAGGGGTTTGCATCTAACACAACCCTGGGGCTGGTACTGTGCCTTTTGAGTGCCTGTAGGAGGCAGTGTGAGTAGGGGGAGAGAGTGTAGCTTCGGAGTTGGATGGACCTGGTATACAATCCTGGACACAACTGAACTCACCAAACTTTGTGCGCGTACACACGTATGTGTGTGTGTGTGTGTGTGTGTGTGTGTGTGTGTTTGTGAGAGAGAGAGAGAGAGAGAGAGAGAGAGAGAGAGAGAGAGAGAGAGAGAAATGGACTCCTAACCTGACAGGACTGTGGTGAGGACAGAATGAGAGAGTGTAAGTCAGATGTCTGGACCTTGGTAAATGTGAACTCTCTTCTTTTCCGTGGCTCCTTCTTGCCGTTGGCGGGGGTGTTTGTACCTCGTGCGACCTGTCTCTTTCCTTCTGATTTGGGGTCTTTAGTCTTCCATTGACTGGGAAGCGGAAACTAAAACTGTTAGAGTTGTGTCTACACTAGGAATCAACAGGCCGCGAGCGGCCGAATCGTGGGTGCGCACTTGGCAACTTCAGTTTGCTTGCTCAGGGGCCATTTCCCACCGCGTTTGTTCCTCGGCCTGGGTCCGGCTAAACAAGGGAGCGGGTGACTGAGTTTTCCGGATCGATGAGGCTAAGTGTGCCATCTGTTCTTCTTCATTCTGGTTTCATTCAGGCCTGAAGCCTGTGGGTCCTGAGTCCCAGATCCGCTACTTCATGGTCAGTAAGCCCAACATCACTGAGGACTACATTTCCTTGGATATCAACGTAAGTGCCTCCTTGTCATCCCAGAGCCGGAGGCTTGTTGCCTCTGGAGTCCTTGGTGTTCTGGAAGAGTCCTAAGAGAGCAGGGGGGTTGAGGAGAGAAGGCCTGGAATGGCATTCCAGGTGTGCAGCAGGACACATGGCGCCCTGGGATGGGTGGCATCTCAGAGCCCAGGTTCTGTGATGGAGCCATCTCATCTCCCTGCTGATGCCCCGCTGCTGTTCCTTCCCTCCCCACCCCCATAGGCGGTTCTCTTCCTTCTGGGCAAGCCCATCGTCCTGCCCGTGGATGCCACCCCCTTTATGCTGCCAGAGCATGTGGGCACCAATGGTGCCATGGCAACCGTGGGCCTCTCCCAGGACCTGTTTGACTCTGCCCTCCTGCTGCTGCAGAAGGCTGGTTCCCTCAACATGGACATCACAGGACAGCTGGTGAGGGTCAACCTGCAGTCGGGGGCCTGTGGGGTAGGGGTGCCCCTCTGGACCAGCCTGGGGAGACCCCACAGGGGCCAAAGCATGGGTGGGTGAGGTGGCTGGAGCTTTGGGGCCAGAGGGAGGCTGGTAGAAGGTTTAAATGAGGGTTGAGGGGAGGCAAGACATGGCCTAGCTTGGGGAGCTGCCACCCTGAAAGCTGTCACGCGTGGGGGACTGATTTCAGAAGTCGGATGACAACCTGCTGAACACCTCTGTGCTGGGCCAGATCATCCCCGAGGTTGGTAACATTTCTGATCATTTTGGGGTCAAGACTCAGGATTGGGATGGGGGACTCTCTAGGCTGTGGGATCTCCACTGGCTCATATCTCTCCCAAGTGGGGTTCAACGGCACCCCCTCCATCTCAGGCATGGCCCTCCTGCTCAGACACCATGCTGTTTTCTCCTCTGTGGAGAATGCCCAAGCACGGTCTCTGCTTGTAGTCTTTCTGCTTCCATTTCCTTATCCATCTTTAAAACCAAGCTAGGGAATTAGCTCCTGGAGGAGGACCAAACCCCTCGTCTTGCCCTGGAGGCTCCTTGAGCTTCCATGGCTTCCGAGCTTCCCTCCCTCCTGGCACAGATTGCACAGGCTATGCCTCTCTTTATGCTTATTGTCCCATCAGACCCGCATCCCTGAGGGCAGGGGCCTCGGATGGCCCCCCTCTGTGAACCACTAATGTACAAATGATGGCTTGACCAGCAGCAGAGGAATGATGAGTGGAGAGCACAGCCAGCCTTTGCCGCCAGGTGGCCTCCTCCCTCTCTCCCCTCTGGTTCCCCAGGTGGCCCGTCAGTTCCCTGAGCCCATGCCCGTGGTGCTCAAGGTGCGGCTGGGCGGCACCCCTGTGGCCACACTCCATACCAACAATGCTACCCTGCGGCTGCAGCCCTTAGTGGAGGTCCTGGCCTCGGCCTCCAACTCGGCTTTCCACTCCCTTTTCTCCCTCGATGTGGTGAGTGAGCTGGGCTGGGTGGGGCTGGCAGGGAGGGCGTTGGTTGTCAGTCTCCTCATTTGCTCTGCTCTATCCACACTGGTCTCCTTGTTATTCCTTCAATGTTCCAGAATATTTCTGCCTCAGGACCTTGGCACAGGCCATACCCTGTGCCGAGGATACTCTTCCCCTGGCTCTTGCTCTGGCTGGCTTCTCTTCTTTCAGGTTTCAGCCTAAATGCTGTAGCCTTCCTCTATCTAGGTGGCCTTCCGGGACCACCCGGAGAAAGATGGTCCCTATCAGCCCTCTGCACGCCACCACGCTGCCTTCATGGCACCCACTGCTCCCTGAAGGGATTCCATCTGGTCGCTTTGGTTATTGTTCACCACTGGCCTGTGCCTCACAAACACCTGAATGAGTGGGGGCATGGGTGGGAGGTGGGGTCACTGGTGGCCAGCTGAAAGGTCTCACTTGGCCCTGTGCCCTTTGACCCCGCTCTCCCCACTCACCCAGGCAGTAAACCTTAGCCTCCAGCTCTCGGTGTCCAAGGTGAAGCTTCAGGGGACCACATCTGTGTTGGGGTAAGTGAGGCCTCCTGGGCCCAGCAACCTCAGTGTGTTCCTCTGTGCAGTGGGCTCACAACTACCCATCATGGAGCCTTGGATGTGGCAGTCATGGCACCGGGGTGGTGGGCACTAGGCCCCTTCCTTAACCCTCCTGCTTCCCTTTCAGGGACGTCAAGCTCACGGTAGCCTCCTCCAATGTGGGCTTCATTGACGTAAGTATGGGGCCGGGGTCTCCAGAGGGGGGCAGGCCATGAGCCTGGGAAAGGGGTACATGTGTACGTGTGCTTGTGCACGCATGCACCTGTGTGTGCCACCATAACCAGGCTTCCTCCTGGGATGCTTGGCCGCAGTGGTCAGTCAGAAGTCCACCCACCGACAGTCTTTCCCATGATGTCTGTCAGCTGGTCAGCTGGTCAGTCAGCCTTGGTTCTTAAGTGCGGTCAGTCAGTTGGCCTGCCTGTCACTCTGCCTGGTGGTCGATGACCTGTCAGCCCAAGAATCACTGAAGCCATGGGTAAACGGGACAGGCCAGCATCAAATGGCATTGGCTGCTCCGTCGGTCACGTGACATGGCTGGGCCAGCAGCCACCATGCATCCCTTTGTCCGTTGGCCTGCAAGTCTATATGCTCCATCAGTCTTTCTATTGGTTGGTCCATCTGTCAGTCAGCACCAACAGGGCAGCCAGTCACCTGTTGGTCACACCAGGAGCGAGTGTCCGTCAGTCAAGCGCTGGTCTCTCAGCCTCCTCTCAGGCTAGCGGTTCCTGGGTGCTAGTTAGTGCTCAGAAGGCGGACCCAACCCTGGGGGTAGCTGGGCTCTGCTTGAAGCCAGGACAAGGGTGCCCTGCCCTCCTCCCTCCCCCCGTGCCTCTGCCATCTGTGTGTTCATCTGTGTGTTCATGTGTGGCCTGTCTGTCCATCTGTCCCGGATCCTTGCTGGGGTGGACCTACGGTCCCCCACTTCCCTGGCTCCACGGCTGCAGACGGATCAAATACACGCACTCGTGGGCAACGTGTTTGAGAAGCCCCTGCTGGACCACCTCAATGGTGAGCCCTGCCCTCCCCTCCCTGTGGTCCCTTTAGACCCCTCCTGTCCACACCCACTCCAGGCTCCATCCGGCCCCTTTCCGCCTCCCAGGCTCATAGGGTAAGAGGGTGGCCTCTGGAGTCCAGCTGCCTATGTGCACATCTTGGCTCTGCTGTTTAGCAGCTGTGTGATCTTAGCTACGATTTCCCTTTCTAAGACTCCATTTTCCCTTCTGTAAAGTAGGTATAAACACGAGGACTTGAGCACAGACCTGGTTCCAGGTAGTGCTCTGTCACTGCCTTCCGGCTGAACTTGGTTTCTCTTTTCCTGCCTGTAGCTCTCTTGGGCATGGGGGTTGCCCTTCCCAACGTGGTCAACCTCCACTACGTCACTCCTGAGGTCTTTGTCCACAAGGTGAGAGGCTGTGGGTGTGACCAGAGGGGCCTCCTCGGCCTTTGGGGGGAGGCTGGGCTTCGAGACACGGGGATCACCTCTTGCCCTCTCTCCCCGCTAAAGCAAACAGTGGGATCCCAAGGTCAGCCAGGCCTGGGGGTGCCCCCTGCTTCTGCCACGACCACCCCAAGAATCCTTAGCTGCAATGAGATGGAAAATTCAGGATGTCAAGAGCCGCTGGTGGGAGGGTTTCCCCCACCCTTTAAGTCCTCATCAAATACCATACCAGGCCACAATCAGGGGCCTTCAGTTGTCCCTTGACTCTGTGCGCTGGGTGGTTACAGCCCCTTTGGTATCTGGGGAGGATGACAAAGGGGCTCCTTTTGGTTTTGTACACAAACCTCTGCAGGCTGGATGGGAGAAGGTACTTCGGAACCTTCTAAAATCATTTTCCTTGATCAGAAATTGTGGGCTCAGAGTGAAACTGAATCAAAACAGCTGCCTGGGTGAGATCCCACAGCTTCTTTCTGCTTCACCTGGGACGTAAACGTTTAATATCCTCCTAATTCACTCAGCAAGACATGCACAGGACAGAAAGCTTAGCCAAGGTCCCTCAAGCCCAAAATCTGTATGCTATTCACCACCCTCCTCCTCAAGTGAGACCCACTGATGTCTTTCCAGAGAGGATACGCTTGCTGCTTAAGAACTACGATCTCAAGGCACTTGTGTGACCCACCTCCCTAAAAAGGAGCACAGAGAGCCAGGGCTACTAGTGGGGATTTCCCCAAGGTTTCTCCAAGCAAGCATGGTCAGTGCTGACCCACAAATCCAGGCAGCTGGGTCTTTTTATACAGATATATATTTTTATTGATTTCAGAGAGGAAGGAAGAGTGAGATAGAAATATCCATGATGAGAGAGAATCATGGATCGGTTGCCTCCTGCAAGTCCCCCACTGGGGATCAAGCCCACAACCCGGGCATGTGCCCCTGACCGGAATCGAACCTGGGACCCTTCAGTTCACAAGCCGACGCTCTATCCACTGAGCCAAACTGGCTAGGGCAAGGCAGCTGGGTCTTAGGTCAAAGGTCCCTAGACCAGCGCTGTTCGATAGAACTTTCTGCAAGGATGGAACTCTGCACTGTCCAACACAGTAGCCACTATCAGCCACTGGGCATATGTGGCTCTTTGGCACTTGAAATGTGGCCAGTACAACTGAGGAGCTGAATTTTACAGTTTATTTAATTTTAATTAATTTAAATGTAATTACCCACATGTGGCTAATGGCTACCATATTGGACCACATAAGAGCTACAGATGGGTAGGAACTTGGTCTGGCTTGTTCTCCGCTGGGTCCCCCAGCACCTGACACAGGGCTTCGCTCACAGTAAAGGCTCAGTGAAGATTTGCTGAATGAATGAATGAATGAATGAATGATCAGCAGGCCTGCAGGACATTTCTGCAGTGCATTGTAGAGAGTAGAGGACCTATGGGGAGTGCCTGGCTCTGCTGGGAGACTTGGGTTTGGAGAAGATACTCAATGGTCTGGACTCCCAGTCATAAAGCAGAGATGGTGCTGACCATGTACGGACGCTTCAAGTGCAGCCCCATGCTGAGGGCTCTGTCTGCGTGGTCTCGCAGCATCTTCCTAGCAGCATTTTCGAGGTGGGTGCTGTTAGTGACAGAGTAGAAATCTGAGCCCAGAGACACACAGCAAGAGTGACAGAGCGTGAACTCAGAGCCAGGCTGATGGGATAGCTGGGGGTCCTACAGGGCCTTGTGTGGCCTCTGACTTGACTCATGGTTTTCTTTGCCTTGCAGGGCTACGTGGTGATATCCAGCGGACTCTCCTACCAGAACTGAGGCAGGACCACTGGGAGGGCTGAGTGGGCCAGCTGTTTGCCCTGGCGACTCTCTTGCCTCAAGCCACTTAGGAAACCGAGGCACAGCCACACTTAGTCCTCTCCAGCCAGCTGGATGGCCCAGGCGGGGTTGTTTAATTTTTGATGCACGCCTGGGTTCCCCTCCTTCACTTCCTCCCGTCCTGTCTCTCCCCCTTCCTTTCCCCCCTCCCTCTTTCCTTACCTACCGGCTCCTTCCTCCTACCCCCTTCATTGTGGGCAGAAAATTGCTTCTCCAGGAGGTACAGACCTATCCCCTCTTGCATTAAACATCTTCCCTTGAGCTGCAACTTTCAGCCAAGCCCAGAGAACTCTTTGCGTAACTGGGGCCAGTTCTCTACATGCAGTCCCTGGGTCCTGTCTCTCCGTGGAGCCCCCAAAACTGCTGGGGAGAGGAAGAAGATATGACCCCATCTCTATTGACCTCATCTGTGGACTTCATTACCTCCTTGCCCAAGGGAGCTCATATTTTGAATGAGGACCCGGAGAGGAACACAGATGACCTGGAAGTTCCGAATGCCACAGTGACACATTAGCACTGGGCCTACCTGGTGACATGCCCCATGCCTTTTCCCCTCTACAGCATCACATCCATCTTGCTGCTAGGACCTCATAAGAATCCTGTGAGTCAGGCAGGCAGGACGTGGAGTCCCATTTCACAGATGCGGGAACGGAGGCCCAGTGAGGAAAGAAATGCACCCAGAGTCTCACCACTGGTGGCAGCTGATCCCAAGGACTCTTCGCTCTTCCTAGAATCCAGACATAAAATGTCCAGTTCTCTCTTCCATGCACCCGCACCCCCACCTGGAGTTTGTCCTTGAGCCACAAGCATCAGGTGACAGGGACTTCCCTGCCTTCTCATGTGGCTTCTCCATCTTTGGTTTACTCGGGCCATGAGAGAGTGTTTTGTTTGAAGGAGGCAGGATCCACCTCCTGAGCCTGAGGCCTCACTGAGCATGTCTGAGTCCCTTTCCCTCTGAAAGCTCTTCAAAGTCAGTGGGTCACACATGATAGGATGGCCCAGGGCAGATGGAGGGCTGCAAACACTAGCAACCACAGCCCTGCGATTTGCTCCCTATCGAAAAGCTAATCTGATACAGGGCTCATGCTTTACGTTTCCCTGGGGAGGAAAGGGGGTCCCAATTTCCACCATCAGAAAGCGAAATCTTTGGTACTGTGTGACACTAGCCTCGCCCCCTGTGTGGGTTATAGGCTCACCCCTAAAGTCTCAGTGTGAGACAGGCTGGGGGCTTGGACCAGCCCAGAGTCTTGGTGGGGAGGAGGCGATGGGTAGGGGCTGAAGGAGTGGAAAGGGGCGGACTGTAAAGTCCAACCTCATTATTTCGCTCGCGATCGCATGGCCTTTTTTCATTTGGTTGCTTGTTAATTAATGAATGAATCCTACTTTTATTGGGACTTAGCGTAGGCTCGGCCCGAGGCTGAGGTGGTTTGGAGTATGGGAGACAAAAGTTTTAGACACAGACTGTTAGGTCCACACTGAAAGGAGCCAAGAGCTGTTGTGAGAGTTTAAGGAGTGAAAGGTGAGCGTGGTGGGTGGTGCACGCGGGCAGGCTGAATAGCCACCTCAGTCGGTGATGAAAGAAAATTGAACTTATTTAAGGGAAGGGGGTGGGGGGTGGGGTACCCAAAGGGAAGGGCTGTGCAGCACTGACTCAAGGGGACGTTGGGTCCATGAGGGCACCACCCCGGAGCTGGAGTTTCATCCTTCTATGCAGTCACTTGTGGGAAACTTGTGTCAGTGGGTTGGGGGCTGAGCTGGTGGGCTTGGAATGCGGGTGTGCGATCAGGTTCCTTCAAGGCAGTTTCCATGCCTTGTATGGCCTGACTCCTGGTGTCCAGGGAGTTTTTCCTGGTCCTTGTTTTCCTGTGGCGGGAAGCTTACGAATGGCCCTTAAGGACTGTATTGCCTACAGTCCTAACACAGATCCAACCCATAAAGGTAGTAATGACCTATAAAAAGATCATAAGCTCAATATTTAAGGTCCATCTATTAAGCAGTCAGACCAATGATCCAATCTTCCATCTATTCATCTGCCCACCTATCAATGCATATACACCCACCCATCCAGTTGTTCATTCATTCATTCATTCATTCATTCATTCATTCATCTATCCTGTCATTCATTTATTCGATCACTTTTTCCGACCAGCTAGAACCTTTGTTTGCATATTGCACAACCTGATGTGCTCTGTTGTATAATATATATGCTTTTAGGAGGAGGGGGATGAAGCGCCTGAGCCACGCTCTGTGCCCAGAAGGAAGCCATGGTCTGTGGAAAGAGAGCTGGCCTGGTCCCTAAGGGACACGACTCAGTCATTCAGTTAGAAATCACAGCTTAAACAGGGGGCGTGTAGTATGAAGAATGAGGAACTATGGGAAAAGAGTAACTCTAAGCTAGAAGGAAACTGTATGGGAACCAAGGGCTGAGGGAGAGAACCAGGAAGGAAAAACTTGGAAGGGCTCAGACCTCCCTGGAGAGGATATTGCTCAGCCTCCTGGAGAGCAGAGAAGTTTGCTGTTGGCCTGGTTGGAGCTGGCCCATGGCTGCTGGGCAAACCATGGGCAGCTACGACCTTCAGAGAGCAGGTGCAAGGGCGGGGGAGGGGGGAGAGGGAGGAGCCCTGGGGACAGGTGGGGTTGTGCTTGTCTGTTTTAGTTTTAGCATCTGTTCTGTGTGTGACTACGCAGGGGCACCGACGGAGGGGATAGGGAACTGGATGGGCAAGAGGCCTTCAGAGTGGGTGGGCCAGGGGTGGGGTGTGGTCTGTTCCCAAGGGCTGCCAGGTTACAGAGGGATCTCATTCTGGGCTCCAGGAAAGACTCTGTTTCCTTAAAATAATTTTATTTATGTCTGACCATTGAAATTTGGTTGGACCACTTTACTTGGAATTTAGGATAAGGCAGAATGGCATGACTGTCCTTTTCCTGCTCAGAATTGCTATTATTATTCTGCCCCCTCATTAGACAGAGGATACAACAACAGCCCAGGGAGGTTGAGGGAGCTGGCCACACAGATCCCTGAACCCATGCAAGTAGGTTTCTCCAGCTTCCCATTACCCCATATCCTTCCTGCTCACCCTCACCCCCCAATACCAGGATGGCTCTGGGAGGAGGCAGGAAGGGGCCAGATGAGCAGAGGCACCCTGGGTAGAATGCATACAGCAGGAGGGGAGGCCCACCTGGCCCTCTTGTCGGTTGGGTGAGGATCCGCAGGGATAAATCAATGCTGCCTGTAGACTTGCTGCTCCAGCTCTGGGCCCAGATCAGGATGCAGACTGGCTGGGCCAATCTGGGTCCTCTTCCCCAGTCCCAACCCTGGTTTCAGCCCCGCTGACCTCAGGCAGGACCTTGCCCCAAACCCCCACCTCAGTGGCCCCAGGGACACAATGGGCGCAGTAGCTTCCTCAATCTTTCAGACCTGGGGGCTCCCTGTGGGTGGATGAGGAAAACCCCAGTCATTCAGAAGCACCCCCTTAAAAAACCCCCGTCAGGCCTCCCAAGGGCTGGGCACCCCCAGGCCTGGGTTCCTGCCCCAGCTCTGTGGCCAGCTCTCTATGTGGCATGGGGCCAGCCAGCCTTCATTGCCCATCAGCTCTGGACACAGAGAGGAGCTCCCCAGCCCCTGGCATTTATCACCTGGCATCTCCTCCAGGAGCTGCCCCACCAGACAATTAGCTCCTGTGCCCCTTGTGAGTCTCAGGCCGGGCACTGGCCTGATGGTCCAGCCTACACCTGCCAGGCATTTACACTTGATGCCCCCTCCTGCAACATCTTTCCCCTGCCTTGCAGAGCTGGCTCTGCTCACCCTCAGACATCAGCTCGAACAGTCCCTGCTTCAGAGGCCCTTGGCTCCGATGATAACCCATTTTTCCCTTCCCACCGCCCCCCCTCCCCTGGCTCAATGGCTTCCGCCTCCCCAGGAATGACCTGACCTTGTGGTTGGTGACCTGCCCAGTGCTCACCTCCCCCTGTCGTTGCTAGGAGCCCTCTCAGGCCAAGAACCTCAACTGCCTGTTCACTGAAGCAACCCCACAGCCCTGCATAGGCCTGGCACACAGTAGGTGCTCAATAAATGTTTGTGGAAGGAATGTAAGAGTACCAACTGTGTGCCCAGCCTTGTGGGGGTCACTGGGTGTAGGGGCGGGAACAGGTGAGCCCTGATATCTGCTCCTGTGACCACTCCATCGTCCCCCCACCCCACTCCCCTCAGCAACTGTCCCTGCCCTCCTGTAGCCACTTAGGCTTCCCAACCGTCCTCCTCTGGGCTATTTACATTGGAACAGATTAAAGGGTCACGTGAGCATCAGGCTCCTGTTCTTTAGGCCTCTAGATAATTATCTGGGCCTCATTAAACCCTTCATTATTCAAGCAGCTAATCAGGCTCCCAAATATAAGGGCTTCCTCTTCCCGGGGTCCAGAGGCAGGGGTCAGTCATCGGCAGGACGTCCCCAGACTCAGCAAGGTAAGGCCAGGACCTACCTGCACAGTGTCCCCGGACAGTGTCTCATCCAGCCCTGCCATTTTACAGGTGAGAACACTGGGGTCCAGAGAAGGGCAGGGCTTTGTCTGAGATCACACAGCAAGCGTGCAAGTGGGTGGCAGGGCCAGCGCTTAGTTCTATGTCCTGATCCTCAGCCAGGGCTCCCCACTTTCCAGGAAGCCACCGGACCTTGCCATCTTTAGGTTTTGTAGGGCGGGCAAGATCAACGTGGCAGCAGATCTGAGGGGCCCCCTGGAGCTCCATCGGAGGCCGAGGGAAGACCAGAGAAGCCCTGCTTTGCAGGAGCTCAGAGCTGAGCTGGGGCGACTGGGCAGGGATGTGGGGGTGAAGGGGAGGTTTGGTGCATCTAGGAGCATCTGAAAACGTGTAAGCAAAGAGTGCTGGTGGGGACAACAGAAAACACTCACTTGGGGGCAGAGTGGATTAGGTGTACAGTCAGGTTCAAACTGTGATCCTGAGGATGGGGGCAGTTGGAGGGTTGAAGGGGAGCTTCCTGGTGGGGAAGCAAAGGCTGAAATTCAGACGTGAGGGATAAGCAGGTTATGGGTGGTGGGGGGTGGTTGGGGCGGTGCGGGGAGGACATTCTGAGAGGGAGGGACAGCTTAAGCAAAAGCGCAAGCACAGGCAGAAACAAAACCCTGGCACGGGCCATCTCAGAAACACCTCCGACCCTGTTACCCTCAGCCACTGAGTGTGGTAAGAGGCAAAGAACCCTGCCCAGAAAGGCCGTATCGCCCGCATCAGTTCTGGCCTGGAAACAGGGGGGCAGGGCTGGTGTTCAAGTCTCTGGGTCCAGCCTTCCGAACTGGGAGATCTATCTGGGGCTAGAGGAGACTTTTACCAGGCCCCTCCCAGCGTTGTTACCCTGGCACTGAACTTCACTGTCTCTCCGGGTATGATTTCCAAAGAGATTTGACACTGGGCGTGCATATGCCTGGCACATTCCCACGGCACATATGTGTGTTCATAGGGGTTGAGGAAACACCAAGATTGCTTATTTTCAAACCAAGATAGACGTTTAAAAATAAATGGGATGAGAGAGAAACAAACATACACTTTCATTGAGCAAATATTGATTGTAGGTTTGAACGATCTGCCCTGGCTATTTATTTATTTATTTAAATATATTTTTATTGATTCAGAGAGGAAGGGAGAAGGAGAGATAGAAACATCAATGATGAGAGAGAATCATTGACTGGCTGCCTCCTGCACGCCCCCTACTGGGGATGGAGCCCACAACCAGGCATGTGCCCTTGACCGGAGTCGAACCAGTGATCCTTCAGTCTGCAGGCCGATGCTTTATCCACTGAGCCAAACCAGCTGGGGCTGCCCTGGCTTTTCAAATGCTGGCTGCTCCTTATCCTTTTGTCTCAGCCTAAATATCTCCTCTTCATAGAGACCTTCTCTCACTCCCCCTCCCCCGACACACACACTGGATCCCATTCTATTGCTTCTCTTTAAGATTCAGGAGGAGTAGGACTATCTCTACCATGTCTACCTTGTAGCCTGGTCTGCCTGTCACATTCAATGAATGTGAGTTGAATGAGTGAGTGAGTGAGTGAGTGAGTGAGTGAATGAATGAATGAGTGCATGAGCTCAAAGTAGGTGCCCATCTCTGTTTGTGGAGCAGTGGGGCCTGAGCTGCCGTCAGCAGGCCAGCTGGAGCTCTCCCTCTCTGGGTGACACAGGCCAGGCCCCGTGGCCCCTCCTTGGTTCTTCTCATCCACAGCTCAAACCTGAACTAAACACGTGGCCTCTGGTTGGGAGAACTTGAGGTCTTGGTAAGTAGGAGAAAGGGATTTCTGGGGGGTTGGGGTGGGAAGGGAACTTTGAAGGTTCTGGGTTGGGAAGTTCCCGCCCAGCTCTCTACTCACTGGCTGTGAAACCCTGGGTACGGGTCTCAGTTTCCTTATTGGTAAAGGGATGTCTCACGAGGCCTTAAGGGGCTCTGAGCTGAGATGTCTGGAAGTGAGGCGGAGCTGGAGGAAGTGGGGGATGCCATTGGCTGTAGTGTTGAGGTGGGGGGAAGGGGTTTCCCTGAGTCAGACCAGATTGGAATCCCCTTCAAGGCCCCAGCATTGCCTGGAACAGAGCTGCATTTAAACTTATAGAAAACTGCAGCTGAACCTCCAGCAACCTCATAGTGCAGGCTGGTCAGAATGCATCATGCCCACAGAGGAGGAACTGAAGCTTAGCGAGGGACGTGACCTGCAGGGGGGACCCCAGAGGTCCTGTGTTTGATCTGGACACTGACCCCTCTGGAAGGCGGTAATGAAGTTTGCTGAACTGGCGAGATTCCCAAGGCTCCCGGACCCTGGAGATCATCCCGGGGCCCGATCTGCTCTGGGGCTTGGGAGGTCTCCAGGGGACACAGGGCCTGGTGGGCTGCAGCCAACCCAGGCTCTGTGGCCCAGGTGGAGCCATGCTGCAGATCCTGTGTCTGGCACTCTGCGGCCTACTGACCTGCACACGAGCTGAGCCCGGGGCGCTGCTGCGGTTGGGCATGGACATCCTGAACCACGGTGAGCTGGTGGGCCCCGGTGGGAGGCTGGGGGTGGGAGGCGGGCGGGACAGGGAGTAGGTAGTAAGTGCGCACTGGTTGCTCATGCTCGCATGGCCTCGAGCATCCCATGATCCTCATGATACACTTACAAGCAAAATGGGGTGACTTGTCCAGGGTCCCTCCACAAGCTGGAGGCACAGCTGGAAATCCCGTTTCCCTGGAGCCTCTCTTGGCTCTGGCGGCAGGGGTTGGTGGCCACAAGTAGGCTGTGTGCGTGGCAGACACATATAAACCGAATCCCAGGCCAGCCAATAATTTGCTATATGACCTCAGGGAGTTCACTTACCCTCTGAATGTGAATGTAAAGAAACGTAAAATAGGGTGGCCAGTCTTTACTGAGCAGGATCAAATAAATATGAAACTTTTTTGGGGGGACTTGAGTAAAAATTTATTTCCTACCTTTGAGCTCTGTGACTTCAAGGAAAATGAGTCACATCCAGGTGTAAAGGGCTAATGACAGTTCAGTCGGCTCAGTATTTGTCCCCTCTCTGGGAATAGCCTGTGAACATTATGCAGGTGTTTCTGGAAGTGTTATTTGGGGCTGGGGCCTCCAGTTCTGGGGAATCAGAATGTCTTGGCTTTAGGCACAGAATCTGCATTTTAACAAAATCCCAGATGAGTTCCAGGTGTGAGGGTGGCTTGGGGTCTGTCACGTCCCTTCCCACCCTCCAGCCAGGCTGTGTTTCTCACTCGTCCCTCACCATGCCACCTCCCTCCCCACTTCCCCACCTTTGCCCTTGCTGTGCCCGCTGCCTGGAGAGGCCCCCTTTATCCCCTTGCTTCCTGGTGAAATCCCTAGTCCTCTCTCAAGGACCAACTAACAGGTCACCTCCTCCTGGAAGCCTTCCTTGGATCTTCTTTTCCTGGCCTAACCACCCCCGTGGTTCCTCTAGCTGCCTGTGCTTCCTATGACTCTTGCCACTCATGCTGACATTGCTGGTGACTCTGTCTTCTCCTGAGGCTTGAGGAGGGCTTGGCATGACTCATCTCTGGGTCCCTGGACCCCCTGCTCAGAGTGGGGCACAGTGACTGTGCGGCACATGGTGGTGCCCCTTGTAAGTGGCCTGGGCCTAGGATGCCAGAGAAACTGGCCCTGGGCAGGGAAGCAGGAGGAGCCCAGCTGAGTGTCTCCGGATCCTGCCCTTTCCAGAGGTCCAGAGTGCTATGGACGAGAGTCATATCCTGGAGAAGATGGCCGCGGAGGCGGGCAAGAAACGCCCGGGGGTGAAACCCATCAAGGGCCTCACTGAGTGAGTGGGGTGGGGGCTTTGTGGGTGGGGCGATGGCTAGGGCAGATGGTGGTGAGGAATGGCGTGCCAGGGCCTGAGAAGGAGGCGGGACAGCTAGTGAGGGGCGCGGGGCCTCTTCCCGTCTTGTTGCTGGTTTGCTCTGTGACCCTGGGCACATCACGCTCCTGCCTGCGTCTCAGTCTCCACAGTCGTCCGTGGAGGACAATCCCTGCTCTGTTGCGAGCAGGGTCATTGGGAGGAGGAATCGAGGTTGACAGTCAGACTCCAATTGCCTGCCTGCAGCAGGCGCTCACTGAATGTACGTGCAATTGAAAGAAAAATCCTCAAATGGCAAAGCCGGGAAGGTATCAACAACCTTCTAACGGCAGGGTCGGTTCCTTTGCAGGTGCCACATAGAGTTGATGGGTAGGGGCAGCCTGGAATGATGTACTGGGGAGGCACTCCCTGGACTGAGCAGGAAATAGGCCTGTGATCACTTAGCAATGTCTGCCCAAAGCTCAGGATGGGCAGGTAAAGGTAGACACGCCACATCCCTGTTATCCCAAACCCCAGACTGCTGGTTCTCAAGCAGGGATGATGTTGCCTCCAAGAGACACTTGGCAATGTCTGGAGACATTTCTGGTTGTCATGACTCGCTGGGGTGGGGGTAGGGAGGTGCCGCTGATGCTGTCATGGGTAGAAGCCAGGGATGCTACTAAACATCCTGTGATGCACAGGACAGCTCCCCACAACAAAGAATGATCCTGCCCAAGAGGTCAGTAGTGCTGAGGGGGAGAAACCCTGATCCTAGCAAACCTCCCCGTTTTGCCAATGGGGAAACTGGGGCTCAGAGAAGGGAACACAGCCAGCCAGGCGTCTTTCTGTGGACAAATTGGCTCACGCCCAGCTTTTTGTTTGTTTCACAATGGCCCCACAAGGCAGGCTTATCCCTATGACATGGGATAGGGGATTTACCTAAGAACCCCCAGGCAAGGGGGTGGAGGAGTGGACTGAGCAGCTGGCAGGGTCTCACCTGTCTGCTTATCACTGCTGTGCATATCTGTCCCTCCCAGTATGAAGGTGAAGGACGTGCAGCTGCCTGTCATCACACTGAGCTTCACACCAGGGGCGGGCATCTTCCAGTGTGTATCCACCGGCATGACCATCACTGGCAAGAAGTGAGTGTGGCCGGGGAGGAGAGGAGGTGTCCTCGTCTCAGTCTTACATGCACATTTATTGAGTACATACTGTTTACCATCTGGATGCTGTGGTTTAAGATGATGCAAACTTGATTCCTACCTCCGATGGGAACCAGACCTGAGCACGGGCGATCACATATTGAATGATTAACCCAGAACAGAGGAAGCATTGGCAAGATGAAGGGATCACAAAAAGCTTTTTGGAGATTATGACAGCTGAGCAGGGTTTTGAAGGATGTGTAAGAGTTTACCAAAGCAAGAGGGAAGAGGGAAGACTGGTTTTGTGACGTTGGACAGGTCCTATCCCCTTTTCTGTCCTGTGTGGGTGGTCCCTGCCAGAGCTGCAGAGAATGCAGGCAAAGAGGAGATAAGGATAGTGGCCACAGTGGCAGATATGGCCATGATGCCTGCCTACCCTCTCTTCCAGCTTCATGGGTAAGAGCATGGAGATCACTGTGGTCTTGAACATCACAGCCACCAACCGGATTTTGCAGGACGAGGAGACAGGCCTCCCCATATTCAAGAGCGAGGGCTGTGAGGTCATCCTGGTCAGCGTGAAGACCAACCTGCCTAGCAAGTGAGGGGCTCTGCAGCTGGGGAGGAAGGCTGGGTTCGCATTGCCACCCGGCCCAGCACCCACTTCCTGAGCCGTGGCACTTCCTTAGCCATGCCCGTGTTTGTCCTGTGCCTAACTTCCTGCTCTTGTGCCCCTGCCCCCATTTTCTGTGTCCAGCATGATGCCTAATGTTGTCAAAAAGTTCCTGGACAGCACCCTACACAAAGTTCTTCCTGGCCTGGTGAGTACCCCGAGCAAGCCTCTACCCCAAGCATGTCAAACTCGCGGCCAGCGGGCCGCATGCCTCCCTTCATCCACAGGAGAGCTTAGACCAGGGCTGGCAGGTGATTTATCTCAGGTGCTGACCCTGATTGGCTGATAGTGGCTGAGGAGGATTCTGAGGCTGTGGCTGCTCAGCAGGAGACAGTGCTGTGATCCTCTAGTGATGTCTGCCATGAGCACAGGAGAGAGAAATTAGCCTGCACATCACAGCTTGCCAATCCTGCCCAGATGACCCATCACTGGGACAGGAATCCTCACTGATCTTTGCAGGCGGGGGCCAGGAGATCTGGATTCTAGTCCCAGCTCTGCCACTGGCTTTCCATGTAACTGTGGCCTCGGTTGCCTCTCCATCCCTGTACCACCGGAGCTCTTGGGCTGCCCCATGGAGTACCATTCATCTGTGAAGAGTGAGGTCCTCCTCGCAGGGGCCCTTTTATCCCAGCACCTTCTCTGCTTCCAGATGTGTCCAGCCATCGATGCAGTCCTGGTGTATGTAAACAAGAAGTGGGCCAACATGAATGGTGAGTGGTCCTAGCCATGCCCTGCTCCCACATGGGGACATCAGGATGGGCGACTTTGATGCCCCACTTACCATTCTAGTGCCTGATCCCAGCCCAGCCTTGGGACTAGAGGAGGTCTGAGGTAATGGTGTCTGTCCATTCCCCGACTGTCCAGATGGGAAGCCTGAGACCCTGAGGGACTCTGGGGTCCTTGCCTCTTAGCTCTTCATCCATTATTCTATCCATCACCCCCAGACTCCAAGGACAGCAGCCATGGTGGGCTCTCCACACCCTGCAATCTGAATAGGAATCCCCAGGGAAGCGGTGATACCTCTTTCCTTGCCAAGAGCATCTGCCGCCTCCCTCATCTTGGGATTCACAGGACTCTGCAGTGTCGGGGAGAGGAAAGCCCAATAGCTGGGAATGAAGATGGTGGTTTTATGTGCCCAGCAGCGTGGCCTGGGGCACGTCACTTCACTCCTACAAGCCCCAGTTTGCTCATCTGTAACACAGAGCTGATAATCGTAACCCCACCCTTTCGTGGTGAGAACTGAGCTGTGACAACCCTCGGCAAACTCTCAAGCTCTGTGCCTGCAGAGTGGTGGGAGCGGGCCTGGTTTTCCAGGTTAGGCACCATTGGCTCCATTCTACAGATGAAATCACTGAGGCCCAGAGATGCTAAATAATTTGCCTTGGGTCACATAGAGGGCCAGGATTCCTGGCACATAGGTCAGGCTCAGGTGGAGGTTGGCTGGTGCTGGCTTCTCTGAGCTGCTTCCGGGTTGGCGCCTCTCTAAATGTAACCTCCTCTTCACACAGCCCCCATGCCCATAGGCCAGATGGGCACCGTGAAGTATATCCTGACATCCGTACCGTCCACCACAGCCAGCTACATCCAAGTGGACTTCAGTGTAAGCACCAGGGTCACCAGAGGGCTGGGGCCTCAAGTTCACTGGCCTGAGTGGTGGGGCTGTCTGGGGCTGTGGTCCTTGCAGACCAGGCTCACCTATGCAAGTATTTCCTGACACTGGGGTCCTTTCCCTCTTTCTGCTCTCAACTTGAACCCCGAGTCCCTTAGCTGATTTCCCTGGACTGCTGACTCCACACGCACACCTTCTCCCAAGGCTGTCCGCTTCTCCCAGTGAGTGGCTCACCCAGTTGTACCCCACAATTGTACAGACAGGGACACTGAGGCCTGGGAAGAGGCAAGGCTTAGCTAGGGTCCCACCGTAAGTTGGTGGCTGAGGTGGGTCCTCACCCAGTTTCCAGAGCTGCAGGTGACTAGGTGAGATGCATCTTTAAGGAAGGGAAGAAAAATCCCAAGAAGTTATCTCCCTGCAAAGTCTCCTTCCAGAGTGTTTCTTACAGGCCCTGTATTATTTTCCAGTTACCTCTTTCTTTTGAGAATAAAACAGAAAATACGTTCTGCATAAATGTGGGCTCAGACAGTCAAAGTTAGATTAACTGAGGTTACTTAAGTAATCCTAGGAGAGACCACCAGTGGTTTAGTGACTGACTTCCCTACCTTATCAGCCTCTGTCTACCCACTGGTACCCTGGGAGGGTTGGGCTCTGGCTCTAACAGCTGATGGCTTGCTGACTTAGGGCTGGCTTGAGTGCCATTAGTTTGGAGAATTGAGACTCACCCTTAGCCACAGCGCCTCATGGCCAAGGCTGACTGTCTCTTTTCTGCTGTCCCACAGCCTGTGGTACAGCAGCAAGAGGGCACCACCATCCCGCTTGCTAATGACAGGGAGGCCCCAGAGTTCCCCGAAGACTATGATGAAGGCTCTTCACAGCTGCTGCTCTCAGCCGCCTTCCTCACAGCAGAGCTTGCCCTTCTGCAGAAGTCCTTTGATTTGGACATCCAGGATACCATGGTGAGCTGTCTAGTGCCACGCCCCCTGTAATGACAGTCCCTGTCTGATGTGTTCATTCTTAGAATTATCCCGGGGTTGTGGGCAATGCTAGGACTGGGAGATGCCAGAACTGATTTAGGTTTCTATCATTAGTTAACCCCGCCACCCACCATCTCTGTCCATGTAACCACCATCTACTCATCCATCCATCCATCGATCCATCCCCCCTAGTCCATCCATTCATCCTCCCATCCATGCACCCACCATCCATCCATGTCCCTTCCTATCCATCCTCATGTCCATTAATCCATACACCATCCATTCTTTCATCCACTTATCATACCTTTCCACCATCTTTGCATCCACCCATCCTTCCATTCATTATTCTTTTCATTCTTTCACCTACCCATCCACCTGCCCATCATCTATTATTCATTCTCCTATATAAACATTCATCATCCATGCATCCTCCCATCCACTCACTCACTCCTCTCTTTGTCCATTTCCCCATCCATCTATCCATCTATTCATCCCCACCCCCATTACATCTACTCATTTCCTTCTGTCTGCCTGCCTTTTCACCCAACATTTTCTCAGTATTTCACCATGTACTAGGGACTATGGGTATCAGAATATGTAAGCCACAGGAGTTCATTATCTACTTAATCACAGAGTGACAAGTGTTGTGATGAAGGGACCGTCAGAGGGCACACCATATTAAGGCAGAGGGGATGGTTGTTAGGATGGGTTAAGGAAGGCTTCAGTAATCCTAAACTCGACTTGCATTTTGTAGGTTGGTGAGCTGCCCCCACAAACCACTAAGACACTGTCTGGCTTCATCCCTGAAGTGAGTGCCCCAACTACCCATGATCACCACGTCCTGCTCTGCCTTGTTCTCTTCCAGTCAAAGGGACAAGAAACTGGGGAGGCAGCTTTTCAATGCTCGTCTCCCTTGTCCAGGGTGGAATCATTGGGACGTCTCCATAAAGCAGTCTTTGGGTCTGCATGTGTATGTTGTACTTTCTATGTCAGTATAGAAATAGCCAGATTGTCTGGTTTGTTCCTTTTATTTCCTGATAAACACATCCCAGACTTTGAATGTTGTACTTCCTGTGCCCACGGTGGAATCACCTAGTTCATGACAGACTCCTGGTTTCAACGGAAGCCACCAGTCTGAGGGTTGGCTCTGAGGGGAGTTTCCTGGTTTCTGCAGGTGGCTGAGGCCTATCCCAAGCCGAAGCCCTTGGTGACTCAGATTAGGATAAACAAGCCCCCCAAGGTCACCATGGAGACAGGCAAGAGCCTGCTGCACCTCCATGGCACCCTGGAGATGTTCGCTGCCCGGCGGCGGCGGGGCAAGGCTCCTGTGTCCCTCTTTCTCCTGGAAACTGTGAGTGGAATCTCATCCCTATTTAAGCCTAACCTCTCGGAAGGTGGGATTTTAGTTGACAGCGAAGTAATGGACTGAAGGGTTCTTTGTTCATCTCAATTGTGTGGTCCTGACTTCCCAGACTTTGTCACCTGATGTCTGATCCTTGGCTCTGCCATTGAAACTTTGAGTGGCTGGAATGATCAACAAATGGAGGGTCAATAGTTTAGTCCTTCCTTTGCCTCTCCTCTCTCCCTATGCCTCCCTTCAACATCCATTGACATTTATAAGGGCAGTGAAGGGCTTAACCTGGGGACTGTGGGAGCCTGGAGAGGTTCCAAATCCAGTTAGAGGAAATCACAAAGGACTTCCCAGAGGAGGTGATATCTAAGCAGACAGTTGAAAGTTAGGCAGGAACTGGCCAGGAAAGGGGTTGGGCTGGTGGTGGAGGGCACTCCGGGCAGAGGTTACAGGATGTGCAAAGGCCTGAAGAAATTACATGACGTGTGCGGGAATCTACAAACATGCCAGGTGTTTCTGTCCTGGGCCAGGTACAGGGAGGGATGAGCAGCCTGGGCTGGGGTCATGGGGAGACTGCTGGGCTCAGTTCCTGAAGATGGGATGGGCAGACAGGAAGACCACTGCTGTCTTGGCAGTAGTGGTGGTGTTGGGGAAGTGGTAAAACTTCTGGTTTTGCCAGCCCTGATGGGGCTCACTGCCTCCTCCCTGCTTCCCCTCATGCCAGCACTTCAACCTGGAAATTCAGTACTCAGTGCGTGAGAACCGGTTGCAGATGGCCACCTCTCTGAACAGGTAGGAGTCTGCTGCCAACACTGGCTTCCTTGGTATTACCAACACCATTTGTTTTCCTGCTCAGGGTCTTCTCTGATCCATCCAGCATAGTCCACACTGCCAGGTCAATCTGGTCACTATTCTTGCTCCAGAACCCTCAATGACTCCCCATTGCCTAAATGATCTTCTCTCAGATCTTAGCTTGGCACTCAAGGCTCTTCTCAAATTCACTCACCACTACTATATATATATATATAATTTTTAGTGTATGTGTGTGTGTGTGTGTGTGTGTGTGTGTGTGTGTGTGTGGAGGGGTGGGGGTTCTAACTCTGTGTCTTTCAAGGATTTGGGACTAATTAGTTGGCCTGCAAATCTCTGCATATGTGGCCTTGGGGTCCCTGAGGGAAGAGTCAGGACCAATGAGAGGAGACAGTGGCTTGAGCTTGTGGGAAACAGAAAGGGCTATAATGAAAGGTAATGAGTACCCCATCAAAGGTAGCATGCAAGCACAGACTTACAAACACCTGATAGGAAGGCACAGAGGAAACCTCTGCATGAGGGTGGGGTGGGGTGTTTGCGATCCCCTTTCCCCAGGGCCAGGGGCAGTGGCTCTGACTGCCCGCTCCCCACCTTGTTTCTTTCTCCTACACAGATTACTGAGCCTGTCCCGGCAGACCTCATCAGTTGGTGCCTTCAAGGTAAGTGTCCCAAGTGTTACTGCCTAGTCTGGCAAGACTGGGCTTATTCTCCCTTGAGACTGCAGGGACCGGCCTCGAAATGGAGGCAAAGTAAATAGAGTAGGTCCCTGTGGGATTAGGGGATCCCGACTTGCTATTTGACCTTGGGAAAGTCACGTAGCTTCTCTGAGTCCCTGTTTTCTTTTCTGGGTAGAATCTGGACATCTCTTTAGATCGATTTTAGAAAACATTGTCATGCATAGCAGCAGCCTGAGCTGACTCGGATGGCCCAGATGTTCTTTTTATTAGTCTCTGTAGCCTCAGAGCCCAACACAGAACCTGACCCCGTAGGTGCTAAAAATAATAATCCCGACCATAGTTCTTACTGAACACTTACTCTGTGCTTTCCCCAAATTCACTGAAGCCATGTGAGTAGGTGCTATTATATTTTCACAGATGGGGAAACTGAGGTACAGGCAGGTAGTGAATGAATGACTGATCAAAATTTTCTATAGGAGCAGGAATGGGGTCCACAGGCCACCCCGTGTCTCCTGACTTCCCCCATGCCGGGACCATGACCAAGGCCCACATGTCACCTGAATGGGACTAAGCAGAGGTGAAAGGCATCAGCCTACAGTTAAACAGGGTCAGGCCCAGTTTTGATGTTAGCTGGACAAATTATTGGCTGTGTCTAATATTCATTCCTGGGTCCCCAGACCCAGCTGGAGTGAGGGTTGAAAGTTTTGTTGAATTGAATTGAACGATGGGATGTGGGTATTTTCTCTCTTTCTTTCTCTATCCCCCAGGAGAAAAAGCTGACTGGCTTTATCACTGACTTTCTTCGAGAAGCCTACATCCCGGCTGTCAATGGTGAGGGCGCCAACAGGCGTTGATTTTGCTGGTGATTTTCTGAGCAGGAAAGGATGCCACCTGGTGGTCTCAAAGCCCCTCCACTGGCCCCAGATCGGGGAGGCTAACAGGGAATGGATGATCTTGCTGAATCTTTGAGGTTAATGTAGTCTTAATATCACTTGTCTATGGACAAAGGCACCTCCCACAATTCTGGACACTTGATTCTTGACCCCACACCATGAGTCAGAACTTAACCCAGACCTGGGATGTGAATACACAGTGATCTGGCCTATGCTCTCTCTGCCTGTGCAGCTGGCAGACATCATGATTCAATCACAGCACTAGTTCCTACTCCTCTGCTCCAGGCATCGACTCCTTAATCCACAGCAGAGTAGTCAGGCTGAATTGACTCTTACTGTATTTCTCAGATGTGCTCCGAGTTGGACTTCCGCTTCCAGACCTTCTGAACATGAATTACAACCTGGCAGAGCTGGACATAGTAGAGGTAAGGAAAGGAACTGGGGAAGGCCACATCAGTCAACACTTTTGGCCAATGAGTGAGGAGCAAAAGCCTGCCTCTCTCCTCCTGGGGGGAGCAGGGCTGAGGAGGCTGTGGCCATCAATACTATCTTGCCAATCCTTGAGCAGTGCCCTGCCCCTCAGAACCTGGCCCTGCTTGGCCAGGGAGTCCCTAGAAGGAAATGAGAATTCTGCCACTCTCTTTCCATGCCTTCTCAGGCAAATTACCTCACCTTTCTCTATGTCTCAATTTTTCTGTGCTGAAAATGGGGAGGATAATATGGGTACCTGCCCCCGAGAACTGTTTATTGAGATAATTCATCTAAAGGTACACAGTAAGCACTCACTAAATATTAGCTTTTCACTCCATGCCAAGCCTCGCACACAGAGCATTCAATGTGCATTTTGCGCCTTCTGTCTCTCCAATCTGGGAAGAAGGGGTGCTGGTCCGCACTTGACCATGGAGAAAACGGAAGCGTAGAGAGGTGAAGGGTCATAGGGCGAGCCTCGTTCATCTTCTGCTCTCAAACGCTGGCTTCCATTTCCTGGCCACGGCTTGGTCCATTCCATTCTGCACCTGGTGGCCCCATCATTGCTCCGCCCACCTACACCTGGCCCTTTGTCTCCTGCCAGAACGCCCTGGTGATGGACTTGAAGCTGGACTGACCAGGACAGGATTCAGCTGCCAATGCCCACATGCCACCATTGGATGTGCACCGTGGAGGAGCCTCTGATTGGAGCCTGGCCCCCAGCACCACTGGCTGCTTCCTTTAGCAAGGAGTGAAGTGGGGAGGCCTGGGCTGGGGCCCTGGCAATAAACTGGAGAAAGGCCATTACAAACATCTAATGTTTTGACCTCGTTATTTGTAGCAAATCGACGTGTGTCTTTTCTTCCCCTTTGGTGGGTTTTGGGGTCTAAGACCAGCTTGGGGTCTGAGGGAGGCTGGTCACAGTCTTGGGGCAGGCCTGAGCATATGTTGAATACCTGCTGAATGTCATGCTCAGGGTTTTACTTGTACCATCTCATTTAATACACAATAACCTGATAAGAAGAGGCACCATCGCCATCCCCACTCTACAGATGAGGAAACTAAGGCACAATGAGGCCAACTCCCTTGCCCAAGGTTACACAGCTTAGCAAATGGCAAAGCTCTCCCTACCCACCTTAGTTGCCCCCAAATCTTGGTAACTTGAGGATGGCTCTGTTCAGAGGGAGCCAATGACATAGCAGGCTCCCAGGCGTCCTGCCTACGTCACCTCCTTTAATCCTCACAAAGCAGTTGAGAGAGATGAGGACTGTCCTCATTTCACAGATGCAGAGACTAAGGCTCAGAGAAATGGAACAACTGGCCCAAGGCCACCTGGCAAGTCAGGAGACAGAGCTGGGGATTGGAATTCTGGAGCCAGTCTGCCTCGGTCCAAATCCTGGCTCTACCTGCTCACTGCTGTGTGCCCTGGGCAGTTCACTTCACTCGCAGCCTCCGTTTCCTCACCTGTGAAATGGGAATAATGGTAGTACTGACTTCAGCGGGGTTTCATGCGGATTAAATGAATTAAATAATGAAAAGTGCTTAGCACTGGGCCTGGCACAAAGTAAGTGCTCGAGAAATGTTAGCCACAGGTAAGTGTTTGAGACCAAGAGGGATGTGAACAGGTGTGTCTATGCTGGAGTGGGGCGGGAGGGGGGGTGTGTTGGGGAGGGTGGGGGTGGGGAATAGCTGTGCCAGACCGGGTGCCAGAATGTGCAGTTTTGAGCAGGTGTCAGTATACATGGCCTATGGATCCGGGCGGCCAGGGGCATCTGTGCAGATGCAGATGTCCAGCTGCAGTGATTTGTCCGTGAAAAGACCTCTGGTGTCTGTCCATGTCTGCGTGCGCCTGTGTCCCATGGTCACTTGTACGTTGACTGTGCTGAGGGTGTTTCCACGTCTCACAGCTGACATTCACGCGAGGCTCAGCTCCTGATATCTGTCCCTTCTGCCCCATCTCCTCTCTGGGATTGACACTGGTACTGGCCTTTAAATTGACTCCTTTTACAAGTAAACAAATGTATGTTTACACATAATACAGTTAAATATACATTTTAAAATAAATGTATTCTAAATGGACCTGAAACTCAGTGTCATTTGCTAGAATGTAAAATAAATAAATAAATAAATAAATAAATAAATAAATCTGTAAATTTGAAAAAAGGAATGGGCACGGGCCTCCCAGGATCCCTTGGGGCTGCAGTGCTGGAAATTACTGGAGTGGATGTCTGTGTGTTGGTGTGTGCATCTGTCAAAGTATCTCTGTGTGGGGGTGAGTCTCTGTATGTGGGGCGTCTGAGTGGGTCTGGGGGGAAGGAGGGGTGTTGGGCACACACAGGTGTCTTGGGGGGCACAGTATGGCAGAGGCCTCGTCCGGAGGCCGTGACCCTGGAGCTCATGAGTCCTGGCAGGTCTGCCCTATCGCAATCTGGCCCCGGCCCATGCTACAGAAGAAGGAGGGCCCTTCCTCCCCTCTGGCCAGGTGCCAGGGCCATCCCCTTGTCCCTCACCTTCAGCCCTAATCCCATACCTATCATTTTCCTGACCCTGGGACAATGGCAGCCTTGAGACAGGTCTGGCAGAGACAGACGCCTGGGTAATCCATGAATGGCTGATGCCCAACATGGGACATGTGAGAGACACCCCCTTCACTCCCCACTTCACCCTTCGATGTCCGTACAGCACACTCCTGGCCACCGAAAGCCTCCCCACGACCTCCCAGGCTCAGTGCACAAATGGGGAAACCAAGGCACAAAACTGCGAGAGTCCGGCGGCCTGGCTTCTCACCAGGGCCACATTGTGGCCTTGGCCAAGCGGCAATTGCTCTCTGAACCTGTTCTCCTAGCAGTAAAATGGGAGAGGGGCTGGATGCTCTGACCTCCATCTGATTTCAGCATCCTCTGAGTGTCAGTCACAAATTTACCCTGGGCAGAACATGGGGACTAGGCTGGCAAGGGGAGCGCTGCCCTGTGACCTCACCCCTGGGGAGGCAGTGATGGAAGTTCTGTGCCCATGGGCACTGGTCACCTTCAAGATTCTCCCAACCTTAGATGAGGAAGTGGCAGCTTTGAGCGATGAAGTGACCAGCCCCCCAGGGCACAGGCACCTGTGGAGCTGGGACTTGGACCCTGTCTGCCTGAGTCCAAGTCTCCTTGCTCCATCACATCCCTCAGCGGCGAAAGCATCCTCCTCCTTTAAAGAAACCGAGGGCCAGACAGGCCTGTGTCTGGCTCAAGGTCTTTGATCCTGGGGCCACGCTATCACGCTCGCGGGGCCTGCCAGGCAGCCCACACCTGGGAAGACAAAGACAACACAACATCCCTGGCATCTGTGTCCACACCCGTCACCACCCGCCCTTCTCCCTTCCCAGCCCACTCTCAGCTCAGGTACCCCAGGAAGGCTTCCCGGGGTGGATCTTGCTGTTGTTGGAGTTTCTCTGGCACCCTTGGCGCCCTCCTTTGATGCTCTAAAGTCCATTTCCAGGCTGCCTGTTCTCACAGCCAGCTAGTCAGGTGAGGGTGGACACCTTTAATATAAGCCCATTTTGCAGATGGGGAACTGTGGCTCTGCCAGGAAGTCACTCAATAGTGGGTAACAGTCAGGATTTGAACCCAGGAATTTTGGCTCCGGAGCCTTCACTCTAGAAGCTAATGCCCAGGGTGTTTCTCCTCATCGAGTCCCTTTCCTGCTCTAGTCCCTTCCGTGGCTGCCCAGCACCCTCACTAGGGTTCTACAAAGGCCTCCATCAGATTGCTCTAGCGCAGTGGTTCTCAATCTTCTGGCCCTTTACATACAGTTCCTCATGTTGTGACCCAACCATAAAATTATTTTCGTTGCTACTTCATAACAGTAATGTTGCTACTGTTATGAATCGTAATGTAAATATCTGATATGCAGGATGGTCTTAGGCGACCCCTGTGAAAGGGTCATTCGACCGCCAAAGGGGTCGCGACCGACAGGTTGAGAACCGCTGCTAGCGGTTTGTTAAACATGGCAGTTCCTAGGCCCTCTATCTTTGGCCTGTTGAGTTAGGGTTGCACAGACGTGTATTTTATGAATTCCTTCGCATGGCCAGGCCCGATCCCTGACTCGCCTTAGGTGCCCGAGGAGACTTGCCTGGGGAGCTGGAAAGAATTGGGGAAGACAAGCTGACCAGAAACTAGGTAGCATCTCCCGCCCTTTCAAGAGGCTCGGCTGATGGGTGTTAAGCCAGTGGCCTGGCTGGACCCCTGTGAGACCTCGGAGCAGTGGCTGCCCCTTGCAGAGTTCTGGTTCCTGAGTGTAAGATGGGGAGATATGACATTGCTGACTCCACAGGTGATTGTGGTGACTAGACGCATTCACATGCATCAGTGCCTTGTAGACAGTAAGTGCTCAATAACTGCTGGGTGCTAACTTTCCCTCCTCCTCCCGCAAACCAATGCCTTAAAAATACCCAGCGCTGGCGAGGATGTGGGGCAGTGGAGACTCTCCAGGCACTTGCGGAGCCCTGGCAGTGCCTGGGGAGGCGGAACCTGAGCACGCACCATGACGACCCAGCAGCCCCGCTCCTGGCTAAGCACCCGGAGAAATGAATATAAATATATGTCCACAGAAAGGCTTGACAATATTCATCACAGCCAACAACGGGCAGCCCAGGCGCCTCTGGACAGGAGCACGGATAGCACGCTGGTGTGCTCACGTAGTGCAGTGGCATATACAGCACCGAAGAACGAGTCATTATCCCACACACGCGAATGAATTTCATGGACAGTGAGTGTGAGGGAGACACACACAGGAGGGCACATAGGTGCCACTCCATTCTGTGACCCTCAGGAGCGTCCTGGGCTCTCCCACTGTGTGAGCGGTCGGGGCAATGGCGACCCTTGGTGGACAGTGACTTGGAGGGACACCAGGCGGCTTCTGGAGGGCTCGGGCTGTGAAAATTCGTCCCGCTGTACACTTGTGATCAGGGCCCTTCTCTGTATGTGCTTTATATTTTAATTAAAATTTATTTTTTAAAAAATGTATGTAGGATTAGTAACCTGACTCGGTTTCTAAAGTCATTGGGATGAGCATTGCATGGCTAGGGGTTCCGAGGTTCGGAGGTGGACCAGGCCGATGCCATGGCTCCTCCCCGTCTCACCAGGCCAGAGACAGACCCACAGACACCCAGAAACACGGTTACAGCCTGGCATGTCACAGGCTCTGGGAGAGAAAATCCCAGAGGGCTGTGAGATCACAGGCAGCGTGGGGATGAGGAGGGCTTCCTAGAGGAGGGCATACCCAAGCCAGTACCCGCAGAAGAATTGCCAATAACAGCTGAAGTCTGTAAGTCTGAACAGTAACCTGCAGGGCCTGTCACTTCCTTGATTCCATGTCCCTCACTCCCCTCCACCACACAGGCCCCCCCCAGGGTTCCTGGACACATGGCCTCAGAGCCTTGGTATTGCTGTCCGGCTTTCCCCCAGCAGCCGCCTGGCCCATTCCCTCTCCTCCTGCTCCAATCTGAGGCCTCCCCCGACCACTTCGTGAGAACTGCACCCTCCCTACTTTTTTCTGTCACCAGCCTCTGATGTACGGTTTCATGTGCTTATCTTCCCCTCCAGAGCTGTGTTGTCCAAGGCCATGGTCAGTGCCCATATGAGGCAACTGAGCGCTTGAAATGTGGCAAGTCCGAATTTGTTGCTCTGTCAGCGATTTCACAGACTTAGCATGAGAGAGAAAAAAAAGTAGACTATCACGTTGGTAGTTCTATATTGATTAAATGTTAAATAATATTTTGGGTTAAATAAGCTATATTATTAAAATTAATTTACTTGGTGGGTTTTTTTTTACCTTTAAAAAAAAGGCGGCTACTAGAAAAAAATTATTTTTAATATATTTTTATTGATTTCAGAGAAGAAGGGAGAGGGAGATGGAAACATCAATGATGAGAGAGAATCATTGATTGGCTGCCTCCTGCACGCCTCCTACTGGGGATCGAGCCCGCAGGCCGGGCATGTGCCCTTGACTGGAATTAAACCCAGGACCCCTCAGTCCTTAGGCCGATGCCCTATCCACTGAGCCAAACCGGCTAGG
Organism: Myotis myotis; assembly: GCF_014108235.1. NCBI lineage: Eukaryota > Metazoa > Chordata > Mammalia > Chiroptera > Vespertilionidae > Myotis > Myotis myotis. The sequence continues at coordinate 60,497,234 of NW_023416401.1, read as the reverse complement.
GCATAGAACAATTTTTAATTGTGTTGTATTGTTACTGGTCATCTCCTCCAGTGCAGGGATTTGTCCCTTTTGTTTACAGTGGTATCCCTGACACCTAGCAAACAGTAGGAGCTCTATAAATGCTTGCTGCAGAATGAATGAATTTCTCTCCACCATCATCTGCACCAGCCTCAGGAAGGGAACAGAGCAGCCTTCTCTGGAGCTTGGGGGACACCCGGCCTTGGGGATGGAAGGGGAAGGGGGTTGGTGTCCTTCCCCCTAGTTGGCCCAGAGTTCCTCTCTCCAGGCCCCAGGGCCATCTCTAGGCCAGGCCTGGGGTAGGGGCAGCAAAGGGTCAGGAAACCCAGCAGGCTTAAGCTCTTTCCTTCCCTCCCTGGCCTTAGCTGGGGTAGGTGGGGAGGCAGGGTAGACTGTGTGCCACAGGGTGGCCCTTGGGACCCTGAGGGGAGACCCTATAGTGGGCTGAATGTTCACCCCCCAGCTCTTGGGGGAGGATGGTGCCTCTGCAGCCCCAGGGCACCAACCCCTGCTCCCCAGCTCCCCTTTCTCACTCCTCCAGAAGGAAGGCTTAGCCGGGCCCGCAGGGAAAACCGCAATTTGCTTCTGACATGACACATTGACGGGTTCCTGGCGGCTGTGTCCCCTTTGTGTCTCCAGAGCCCTTGTGGGCATATAAGGGCCTCCCCCAGGCCTGGGAGGGTAGAGGAGCTGACAGGAGGCTGGGGACCCCACCCACCCTTCGTGGAGCTGCAGGAGCGGGTAAGGCAGCCTGTGGCAGCCCTGTCCTTGTGCAGCTCCCCAACCATTGACCCTCTGACCAGCCTGGTGTCCCAGCTGAATAGCAGGCACAGAGAGAATTCACCATAGGAGGGCCCTGGGGTACCTGGAGGTAAAGCTCATTTTACTGATGGGGATACTGGGGCCTAGCAAGGGGCAAAGGCAGGGACGGGAGGGCTTAAGGGCGCCCATTTTTCTCTGAGCCAACTGGCTTCCCATGGTGGGAATCTTCCCTTCTGTGAGCTTACGGAACGCCACGATGGGACTAGTCCTGGGGAAGCAGGCAGACACTGCCGAGACGCCTGCTGGCCCAGATGTGTCCCTATGAACCTCTGTGCAAGTGGCGCCAGGGCAAACTCTGGGCAAGTGAGGTGGGGCTGGATTTCGTCCCTCTCGCCCCTCAACAGGCACCGTCTCCAGCACACAACCATGCCTGGAGGCCCGGACACATCCCTGCCCTCTGGGAGCTTACAAGGCAAACAAGGACACAAACACCAAGCTTAGCTACAACTTGTGATAAGCGCCTAAAAACAAACATTCTGGGCGAGGCTCAGTGACAGAGGGGCCTCCTCAGACAAGGTTAAGGAGGAAGGGCTTTCCAAGGAGGTGACATGCATTCGGAACCTGAAGGGTGAGGAGTCAGCCATGCACAGAACCAGAGGAAGAGCCTTCCTCCGAGAGGGAACAGCCTGTGCGAAGGCCCTGGGGTGGGAAGGAGCTTGTCATGTTGAAGACCAAGGAGGTCAAAGAGGCAGGCAGGGACCTGGTGGGTACTGGTAAGGAGCCTGTGTTCTATCCCAAGAGCAGCAGGGAGTGGGGTTTAGGGAGGGCGACATGGGGACGGAAGGTAGGTGACTGAGGGGCAGGTATGGAACTCCATAAAGAGAAACGCTCCTTTAGGAAACTAGAAAGCTAGCCAGGCTCTCATTTCCCATCCCATTTCTTCCTTTAACATCATTCGGGATGGAGGCAGGAGAGGAGAGAAAGGAGACATTTTAAGTCACATAGACTTGGACTCAGATTCTGGCCCTGTCACTCATTAGCTCTGTGGCCTCAGTTTCCCATCTCTGAAATGAGATCCTGTGAGGCAGAGGCCTGGAAAGTGCCCTGAGGACTGTAGCGTGCACTGAGGCTGTACGGAGGGTGCACATGTTAGCGCGGTTTGTGTTTGGATGGAGAGGGCTTTTCTGGGAGTGAAGCTGGCCTTGAACTGTGCCCGGCCAGCGGAAGGGCACCAGGTGGGTGGTGGGGCACAGGGAGGGGAAAGGCTTGGGCATGAGGAGGGCCTCAGAGTTCCTGCTCCTGCCCCTGCCAGGTGTGCTGCGGACAACGTTGGGCATGTGGTCCCTGCTCCTGCTCTGGGGTCTGGCGACTCCTTGCCAGGGGCTGCTTGAGACGGTGGGCACACTCGCTCGGGTTGACAAGGATGAACTTGGCAAAGGTGAGCCCGCAAAGGACAGTTGAGGGGTCCAGCGGCAGTGCACATGACCCCATCCTTGTGCTTGGGCGTCTGCTTTCAGGAACAGAGGGAACAGGTTGCGGTTCTCAACTGCTGAGAGAATCCAGGGACCTAAAGGTTTGCTCGCAGACTCTGAGTGGTTAGCTCACTTTCTTCTGAGAGGGCGCCTGGGTGATCTGGGCTGAGGCCCTGTGGGGCTGCATCAGCCTCAGGGACGCGGACAAGGGGGGTTGAGGCGGTCAAGGGGAGGGTGCTGGCCGTCCCACGTTGCTGGGGCGTGGATGCATTTTGTGTTCCCACTGCCCAGGGTGACAGTCTCATGGGCAGTAGAGCAGTCCTGAATAGAAAATGCTTCAGGGAGGCCCCCCTACCTGCCCCAACCTCCACAAGGTGGCCCCTCTGTCCTGTCCTGCTCACAGTCTGCACACAGTCAGGCTAGGGGTGCCCAGGAGGAGCAGAGGTTGCCTTCTCCATCTTGATCAAGCCCTGGTGGCTGTGTGCTCCCTTCTTTGCTCTGTCCTCCTACCAGGGGGCCCAGGGTCAGGAGCCCTAGTCGTATTATTGGCACCAAATCTGATTTGCTGTGTGACTTTGGGCAAGTCTCTGCCCCTCTCTGGGCCCTGGTTTCCCCGTTTGTAAAAGGAACCTATCTCTCCCCACCCTCTCTGCAGCCATCCAGAACTCGCTGGTCGGGGGGCCCATCCTGCAGAATGTGCTGGGGTCGGTCACATCAGTGAACCAGGGCCTCCTGGGCTCCGGAGGGCTGCTTGGAGGAGGCGGCCTGCTGGGCTACGGAGGGGTGTTTGGTGTTGTGGAGGAGCTGTCCGGGTGAGTCACCGCAGCATGGCTTCCTGACGGCCCACCTACTGTGTGCCCTCCAGTGAGGCTGGTCTTTTCTTTCGTTCAGGGAATAGAGGAGAAATTGTGTTTCTTTAATTTATTGGCAGGCAGTGGGGGTGATACGGGGAGCCCTGAGTAGGGAGTCCCAGGACCTGAGTCAGAAAATAACGAGTCTACGGCACATCAGGCAAGACAGGAAGGGCAGCAAGCCCCTGCGGTTGAGTGTTCCAGCTCTGGGGTCGAATCCAGTTACTCACTGTGTGACCTGGGCAAGTTGCTCAGTCCTCTGGGCTAGTCCAGGCCCCTGCATGGCTCCCTCTCTCCTCTTTTTCAGGCGTCTGCTCTGAACAGCCCTGCCCTGACTAGCCCTTTATTGTCCCCTTCTTTCCTTCAAGTTCTCCGGGGGACCTATCGCTCCCTTGCACCCCATATATTTCACTGCATTTTCCGGTCTCCCCTGCCAGATTTATACCCCAGGAAAAGCGGGACTTTTCCCTGACTTGATTATTGCTATGTCCTCAGTATCAGAAATAGTGCTTCACACATAATTAATGCTAAAAAATACTTTTGAATGAATGAAATCACGTAATAACTAATGTTTATAACTTAAGACCACCTAGCCAGGGTTTTCTGGTGCCTGGCACTGTGCTAATCACTGTAAATGAATTATCCCACGGAATCCAGAGGTAGGACTGTTATCAATCATATTTAACAGGTAAGGAGATTGAGGCCCTGGACAGTGAAAGGACCTGTTCAAGTTCACCCAGCTGGGGAGTGTGGCAGTGGGGGGTGGGGGGGCCTGGGTGTTTAATCACAGCCCACACTGCCTGCCCAAAGCAGCGGGGAACCAGCCCAGGGCTGGTAGTGAATCATGGGAAGGTCAAAGGACAGGCCCCAGGCTGAAGGCGGAAGGCCAGGAGCCAGGTATGGGGAAGAGTCGCTGTGCAGGAGGAAACAGGTCGCTGAGGGAAGAAGAGGGAATGGATATGCACCTCCCCAAACAGCAAATGTCTAGAAAGGGAGCTGGTAAGGGCTGACATGGATGTTGCTTGAGGACTACTGTGTGTCACTGTGGTCGGTATTGTCAATATCCCCATTTTACAGATGAGGAAACTGAGGCACACAGCAACAATGCGATTTGCCCAAGGTCACACAGTCAGTTAGGAGTAGAGCTGGGACTTGAACTGTTGCCTTTTATTGGCTGCACTAGACCAGCTTTGCATGGGGTCATTGCCAGGAAAGTGAATTAATGTGTGTCAAGGAGCTAAATAGAGGTTTCCATACACTAAATGCTCAATAAATATTAACTATTTTTTATTATTAATAGATCTAGTCCTCTTCCCCCTCCCTGCCCCCCCACTCCCAACTGTAGAATCCCCCTTGGGTGTGGACCTGAGGCTTCAAACATGAAACAGACATTGCCCTTGTCTCAAAGAGTCCCCAGTAGGAGGCAGAGCCCAACAATGATGATCTTGTAAGCATCTTGTGATCTTGTGATGGAGGCAGCCCAGGAAGCTCGTGGAAACTGGTGCAGAGGAGGGCGTTTGCCTGAGTCAGAGATGCAGGGAGGGGGGCTTCCTGGAGGAGGGGATGCCCAGCTGAAACCGGCAGAGTCGAGAGGTCAGCTAAGCGAAGGTGGAGGTGGAATGGAAGGAGAGTCAAGAGAAGAGTCAGAGAGAAGGAACAATCTGGGCAAAGACCGAGAGGACAGAGAGAACAATGAACTGTGGGAGTTGTGTTTGGGAATCCACTTGGGTTGCATGCCTGTGATCCAGGGGTATGGGAGTGGAGGGACAATGATCCAGGCCAGAGACTGAGCCAGGACTGAGGCCATGGGAAGGGTGAAGAGAACACTTTAATTCACGGAGCCTCCAATGATGATGATGATGATACTACATTTATTGGGCATATGCTGTACCAGCCTTGGCACCTACATTATCTCATTGTCTTTGCGACATTCCTATGAGATGGGTACGAGTGCTATTGTCCCACGCTACAGATGATGAAGAAACTGAAGCCCAGATGGCTGGGCCCACATTTGGATTTATGGCTTAGGAGTGGGGTGGGAGACACGCGCAAGAGGGCCTGTAGGCCCCTCCTGGTCTGGGATGCCCCAGGCACTGAGAGGCTGGCACGGGGGGCCCTCCCCCCCGCCTTCCATCCCAGGCTGAAGGTCGAGGAGCTCACACTGCCACAGGTATCGCTGAAGCTGCTGCCGGGGTTTGGGGTGCAGCTGAGCCTGCACACCAAGGTGGGCCTGGAAGGCTCCGGGTGAGTGTGCCCCTGGGAACCTCTACCCTATCGCTCCCCACCCCATGCCACTGGGATCCTCTCTCCTGCCCCCCACACCCACTCCAGTGCTCCCATATTTTTCCCACTCTAGTTCTTCTCTAAGAGACTCCTACACTACTGCTCCCTTCTTGGATCCCACCCATTACCCCTCCCCATGGACCTCCATCCACTGACCCCCAGGGGCTGCCCCTTCATGCTCCCTGGAGACCCTACCCCATTGTTCGGAGCTCACTGAAGAGATGGGGGATGTGCAAGATGGGGGACCTACAGGAAGAGGGGGTGAGAGGAGAACAAGGGGACCAGGTCACTTGCAAGGCCACCCACTTCGCTCATCAGGGTCCGAGCCGGGGTGGGCGTGGTTAAGGAGGGCCCTGGTGGGTGGGGGCCTAGAGGCCTGGCCACACCCCCAGCATCCCGTCTCGCAGGACCCTGGGGGGCCTCCTGCAGCTGGCCGCCGAGGTGAACGTGTCGTCGCGTGTGGCCGTGGGCATGAGCTCGCGGGGCACGCCCATCCTCATCCTCAAGCGCTGCAGCACGCTCCTGGGCCACATCTCCCTGCTCTCAGGGTGAGTCCGCCGGCTGAGCCCATGCGCACTGGCGTCTCTGCATCTCTCCGGAGCCTGAGCTCACCCGGCCGCCAGCCTTCCTGCCCCCATCCTTCCCCGCCACCATGAGTCCCTCCGCGGACAGGGACCCCGGCTCAGCCCACCGCTTGAACCACCCACCCCTGGGTGTCCCCCTTCTCTGGCCCTGAGATCCTGCTGTCCCCTCTCCCACATGGAGCAGGGCCTTCTGCGGTCCCCTCCATCCGATCTGCCAGCGTCTCAGTGCCTGCTGTCCTCACCCCAGAGATCCAGCTCTATCCCTGACCTGCTGTGTGACCCTCAGGGCAACCCCCTCCCCAGCCTGGGCCTCAGTGTCCCCACCTGTATAACGAGGACCTGTGTTTGATGATCTGGAAGGCTCTGGCACTTCATATTTGTCTCTTCCCACAGCCGTTCAGGCACAGTGGCCCTCCCGACACTGTGTGGAATAATCACTCCCGGGAGACAGCGGAGGCCCAGAGAGGGCGAGGGGCGTGCCCAAGGTCACACACCAGATTGAGGCAGGGAGGGAGGTGGGCTGGTCTCTGGAATTAGGTCCCAGGCTTTCCCAGGGCTCTGCACCCACCCTCGGGGGCACCTGCCTCCTCCCCAGCCTCACGCTTCGTGTCTCCCCATTAGTGTCTACATGCCAGGCCTAATCGCACACCCTACCCCGTCTTTGTTGGGTGGCCCTGAGCAGCGATGGGTAATCAGACAGCTCTGTCTTAGCTCCCAGGAGTCGGGTGGGCCAGGGTTGCTCCTGTCTCCAGAAGGGCCCTAATAAGGGGATTCCAGAGAGGGTCTTTGGGGTCCTAAAATCCCATTGGCTTCCGGCTGCTCCAGTGGGCTATGGGGGCCTTGGAGGGAAGGGAGCCCAGAGTGGTGCTGGTGTCCAGTGGTTGTGGTTCTGTGGTTGTCACCCCTCCCTCTGTGCCCCTATAATCTTTAAACAGACCTTCTCATCCACAGGTCACCCTCTCCTGCCTTCCTTCCTTCCTTCCTCAAACATTCATTCATTTAACAAATATTTATTGAACCCGCACTCGAAGCCGGGTGCTACTCTAGGTTCAAATGTCACCTTGTGTACAAATGCTGGAGGAGACAAAAGGAACCGATGTTTATTGAGCAGACTGTGTACCTGATGCGTAGACACTCATATTTAATCCTGGCAGTCACAGCTCTGCGAGGCAGGCACTGTGCAAACGGGGAAACGGAAATCCTCCCCTGGGCCTCATGGTGAGGCAGAGCCAAGACCTAAACCCCGTCTCCAAAGTCCCAGCCAGCGCCCTGCCCATGGCCCAGGTTGGCACTGTCCCGTGTGATGGCCACACTCTCGGGCTTCTCGCTCTCCCAGGCTGCTGCCCACACCGCTCCTGGGGCTCGCGGAACAGACACTCTTCAAGGTGCTGCCGGGACTGGTGAGTGTGGGGGCCGCGGGCCAGGCGTGCCCCTGTGCCCGGCGGGGCCCCTCCTCCCCTGGCTTTGCGTAAATCTGGGCGCCAGGCAGGATTAGGCTGTTCGTCCCTTCCACGCCCACCAGGTAATCCATCCTGCCCGCCCACACCTGCTCAAGTGCCGCCTGTGAGTCTCTGTGTGTATGGGGGGTGAGGGGGGCGGGGGAGGAACTGGCACAATCCATCCCCAGACCTCTGAATCCTAAATTTATAGCTTCAGATGACCTGACTCTCCTGCTCCCAAATTCATGTCCCTTTCTTTTTTTTTTTTTTTTTTTTAAAAAAAAAAAAAATATATATATATATATATATATATATATTCTGTTGATTTTTTTACAGAGAGGAAGGGAGAGGGATAGAGAGTTAGAAACATCGATCAGCTGCCTCCTGCACACCTCCCACTGGGGATGTGCCCACATGTACATGACCTTGACCGGAATCAAACCTGGGACCTTTCAGTCCGCAGGCCGATGCTCTATCCACTGAGCCAAACTGGTCAGGGCCTCATGTCCCTTTCTTATCCCCTGCTCTGTCTTTGCCACCTGTATTATTATTGCCTTTAAACTTTGCTTTAAACTCACTTTGAATTAAACTTGGGTTGCTCAGTGATTTTTCAACTGAGCCCTGTGTTTGGCATATATGTTCAGAAAATTACAGACATGTATATCAATACTACATAAGAGAAACACATTATAGCTACACTGCTCCGGGATGCTTGCCCATGGCCGGCCCCAGCCACCCTGGCTTCTAGGGGACACGAGCCACACTTGGGAAAAGGTGGTCTGGCCGAAGGCCCATTTCATTGAGGCCACAGCAGGCAGGGCTGCTGGGCTCACACAGCCAGCACGGGGCAGTCCGGCCCCCTGAAGCCCAGCCCTGGCAGCACCTCTCTTGTGAGTCCTTGTGAAGGGCACCTGTGAGGGAGCCAGGGATGGGCACTGAGGTTGGCAAAACTGCCCTGGACTTGAAGGAGCCAATCGGAAAGTAGCTCAGGGGGAGAAGGGAAGCTCTCAGCAGCAAGGACCCCAACCAGGCCCATCTCCGGTGGATTTCGACAAGGGGGGCTGCACTTAAACCATGACCCCTCACTAGGGTCTCTGGGACACTGGCTGCAACACAGGATATGTGTGACTCAGAGTGGCTTTAAAAACAAGAGCTAATTGCTGGCATTTAGAGAGTGGAGATTTCTCCTAAAGATCCGATTTCTGGCATCTCTTGTGCAATCAGTCACCCTGGCCGCACGGTACCTCCTTCCCGCAGGTCGCACGGCTGGCGCCACGGGGCGGCTCCCCCACCCATCATAGCCCCTTGGATGTCCTCGCAGTTCTGTGACATGCCTGAGTCCAGGGGCCCTGGAGGTTGAGGTCCCAGGGTTTAAATGAAGAGGCAGCCCTCCCGTCCCCTTGAGAACAGCTGTGACCTTGGGCAGGCCACCATCCTTCTCCGGCCACAGATGTGGAATGAAGGGGCTGGGCTGTGTCGCCTGAGGTTCCTGCTCAGGTGGACTCGGATTCTGTGATTCGCAGACTCGGGATTCGGCAAGCTGAACCACCTGCTACCTGTTCGCACAACACAGGGGTTTTCAGAAACACGCTGGCACCATCCATCCCCAGACCTCTGAGTCCTAACTTTATGCAGTGAATGTGGTGTATGTAGAGCCTGGCCGGAGCCTGGCTCTCTGGATGGAGGGGGGTGGAATCTTCTTGGGGGTCCATGGGCTAGGTCTCCCGGGGTCCAGCTGGAAGACAGCAGGGACCTGAGACCTCAGAGGGAACAGCTGCCTTTGCCCCCTCAGGGCAGGGCCTGGTCCACACACCCTAACTGGCCTCTGAAGTATGTCTCCCCTGTTCCCCCAGCATCCTTCGGGGTTTTCTGAGGGGCCCATGTAACTGGCCCTCCACATCACCCACCCCACCCTCCCAACACATCAAGCTCCAGCCCCTCCCTGCCTCCACGTGTCCCCCCACCCTGCTCTACATTCTGCCTTGCCTTGGTCCCTGGGATAGCAGATGTTATGGCAAAACATGCATAGAAAATGCAGCGGTCCCCTGTGCCAGGCTGGGCCCCACTCTTATTTCCCTCTAACACCCGTCTCCTCTGGTCACAGCTGTGCCCCGTGGTGGACAGTGTGCTGAGCGTGGTGAATGAGCTCCTCGGGGCTGTGCTGTGTAAGTTGGGGCCCAACCCTCTCCTTGGCCCCTTCTACCCCCTCCCATTACCCCAAAGGGTGGCGGTACCATGGCAAGAGGAAGGGACAGGATTCTGGGACCTTCCACTTCCTCCTCAGGCGGATGAGGCCGCCACTTTGAGGAGCCCTCCTCGGGGTGTGGGCTGAGGCTGGTCCAGCAGGATGGGGGACTCGTAGCCCCCCCAGCTCTTCCTCTGCTGGGGGCTTCAGGCACCTGTGGTGTCCAGCATGGTCAGAAACATGAGGCAGATACTATTATTATCTGGACAGACAAGATGACAGGCCCAGAGAGCTCAAGTAAGAAACCCAAGGCCCACAGCCACAGCGGCCACCTGTCTCCTTGAGCCTATGGAGTCATGGACCGATGCCTTTTGTGTGCACAGATGGGCTTTGACAAGTGTAAACAGGTGCGGCCAGGGTAAGGACAGGAAAGCTGGGGCAGGTGAGAGAGGCAGGGCCGCAGTGTGGCCAGTGGCACCAGCTCTGGGGAACGGGAGTCCTGGCGTGGTTTCTGTGGCCCTGGGCTGGTGACTTCTGTCCAAGCCTGAGATTTTATCTGTATAATGAGGGTGACGGCGGTGCCCAGGCAAACACTTAGTAGAACGCTAGGTGCTCAGGAAATGGAAGTAGGGCCTGTTATTTTTGGGGGACTTGGCTCATGGGGTCTTCCTCCCTCCTCCTCTCCCCACGCAGGCCTGGTGCCCTTGAGGCCTCTTGGGTCTGTGGAATTCACTCTGGCCACACTGCCTCTCATCTCTAACCAGTACATAGAGCTGGACATCAATGTGAGTCAGAAGGCCTTGCCCACTGCTGGGGGTGGGGGAGGATACTGCTGGGGGTGGGGTAGGAGATGCTGGGTCAAAGCCACGTGGGTGAGCAGCCCCGAGACCCTCCCATGCCGTCTCCTCCCCCTGCAGTCCGTTGTGAAGAGCGTAGCTGGTGATGTCATCGACTTCCCCAAGCCCCCCAAACCCATCAAGGTGCCTCCCAAGGAGGACCACACCTCCCAGGTGATCGTGCCTCTGTACCTCTTCAGCACCATATTTGGGCTCCTGCAGACCAACGGTGCCCTTGACATAGACATCACCCCTGAGCTGGTGAGTGTGGCACCTTCCCCTGCTGAGCCCTGGAAATGCCAATGACCCAGTCACATCATCACTGTTCAGCCTAAACGAGCCCCTTCCTGTGTAATTGGACAGTGAGACACATTTATAACACGCACATGTCCATTCTTGTTGTGGCAAACATCGCTAATGGACAGTGGCCCTCCGATTGGCTAAATCTCAATGGGACTTCTAAGTCTTTCCTTCCAGGGAGTTACTTTCAGTTATTCAGAACTGGCATGTGACATCCTGGCATCAGAGGATCCCTTTCCGAGTCAAGAGCCCGTTTTACACTGAAGTGTGACTGACGAACATTGCTAGTGCTTTCTCAAGAGCAGATTTGAGTCGAAGAGAGGAAAAGTAGGGTAGACTACTCCAAGGTCACGCGGACACTTGTTTTGAGCCTCTGAGACCTCTCTGCTTCCATCTGGCTCCTCGCACGCACCTCGCAGATGTCTGGAAGGCTCACCCCTCGAGGCCGCATCCAGAGGCATTTTCTTGGCCTTAGCCCTCTCCAGAGGCAGTGAGCTCTAAGCCACCTGTCCCCAACCTCCCCTCCCCCCGCCCCTGCTGCCCGTCCGCCTCCAGCCGCAGCTCAGGCCCTAGGGAGCACTTCCTGCATGTAGGGTCCAGAGAGCGCTGGAACAGGCTCCTGAGCTCGGCGGCAGGCGTCTTCTTGCTGGAGGGAGATGGCAGTCCTAGCTAGGCAGACTCTGAGTGTGAAGAGTCTGGGAGTCTGCAGATCCCTGGGCCTGCAGATTGTGAGCTCTGGCAGAAGGGTTTGAAGGTTCTGGAATTAGCCTGCCCCGGTCAAATCCTGGTGCCACCGCTTACCAGCTTATGAGTCTAGAGAGGAGCCTCAAGTTCCCCACTCATAAAATGAGAGTAATCAGAGCGCCCACCTCTTTGAGCTGTTGTAAACGTGAAATGAGCAAAGACATGTGCTTGGCATGTAGCGAGCACTCAGTGATCATTGGCCACTGGAAGGAGCATGAGTGTTTGTAGAGATGTGTATGTGATTGGTGGGGTGGAGGTGGGGCAGGATGTGGACGAAACCGCCTTGTGTGTGCTGAGGGATCCCTGTCCTGTGTCTGCGTTCACCATGTCCTCTCATTTGGTCTTGGGCCCAGGTTCCCAGCAATATCCCAATGACAACCACAGACCTGACAGCTTTGGTTCCCGAGGTGAGTGACCCTTCTGATGACCTTGATCACTGTAGCACTTCCCTGGTGAGCCTGAACGGACTCCAGAATTTTTTTTAACACATTTCTCCAGAGAGCTGTCATTGAATGTTGAATCTAAATTCACACTAAAGTGTGAATGGCTAACATTGTAGCCTTTCTTGATAGCAGAGTGGAAAGGACCAGGTTTTAATTGCCCCAGAAGTCAAGTAGGCATTTGCCCTATGGCTGTTCCTTTTCTATCAAGAAGACAGAAGTTTCTTTTCAGGCAACTGAGTCCCCTCCCTCCTGCTGCCTTTATTCATTCATCTTAGTCTTCGTCTCCTCTGTCCCACGAGAGAAGATTCAGGGCACTGGCCGTGTGTGTGTGTGTGTGTGTGTGTGTGTGTGTGTGTGTGTGTGTGTGTGGTGGGGGGGGGCAGGGAGAAGAGCAAGGAGAAGATTCAGGGAGGACATAAGTACAAGACTACAGGGCCTGGCCTCAGCTTTCCTGTTCATCCAGCTGGGGCTGGACCAGATACTTTCCAGCTGTGAGAATCTGAATTCATCCTGAAGTTGAAATACTACTACAAGGTCCTTACATAGCAGATTCTGACAGAGGTTGGAAAGATGTCCACAAGACCTGGGTTTCTGCCAGAGAGGATGGAGAGGGAAGCTGAGTTTGGGGACACAGAAAAACTCTGTGAATCCTTGAAGTGGGTGGTTCAAATCAGCCTTAGTGGGCAAGGTTAGAGGCCTTAGCTAAAGGGCCTCGGAGTCCCAGGCAAGGGATGAGATTGGGGCTAGACATTCAGAAGCACTTCCTGAGGGCAGGAGTCATAAATGGTGGAGAGGGACTTGGGGGAGGTGCAGGTGGCAGGAGCAGGGACCCATGGATGCAGCAAGCTGGGCCGTGTCCCTCCAGCCCGGGGAACCTGGAGCCTTTGTTCTCCAGTTGCCAGCCTTGCTGTGTCAGAGCCCAGAGCCCCAGCTCCAAGTCTGGGTCCGTGGCTTTAGAATCTGAGGGCACATGAGGGTAGAATCAGTAGTTTCTTGTCTGTCTGATCCTGCAACTCTGGGAGTTGAGTTTGAGGAGTTGGTCCCCAGACTTTGCATTCAAGTGGCTCCAAGCTTCCGTGACTCTAGTTTACAGCGCTTCTATAATTCCATGATGTCGTGATGGTGAGACTCAGAATTTCCTGATTGTGTGATTCAGTCAGTCAGTCAACCAACGTTCACTGAGCACCTTCTACGTACCAGGCCTTGTGCCAGGTGCTGGGAATCCAGAGGTGGCAAAGGTGAAAAGTAGACAAAAGTCCCTGTGCTCCAGGAGCTGCCATTCTGATGGGGCTGACAGACCTTGGACAAATGAATGGAGAGAATGGAATGGTCCAAGCAGATGAGGAGCGAGGGATGGTGCTCCTAAACAGGGTGCTCTCTAAGCCTCCCTGAAGGGGGTGCCGTTGGAGCACGAGGCTGAAGGAGGTGAGGGCGGGGACCGTGCAGGTATCTGGGGAAGACATTTCCAGGCAGGAGAACAGCAAGTGCATAGGCCCTGAGGTGGGTGTGTGCCTGTCAGGTGAGAGGAACAGCTAAGTAGCTGGTGAGTCTGGAGATGAGAGAATGAGGGGACCGGTGGTGGGGGTGAGATGGATGGAGGGCATGAGGGGACCGGTGGTGGGGGTGAGATGGAGAGGAGGGCATGAGGGGACCGGTGGTGGGGGTGAGATGGAGAGGAGGGCATGAGGGGACCGGTGGTGGGGGTGAGATGGAGAGGAGGGCATGAGGGGACCGGTGGTGGGGGTGAGATGGATGGAGGGCATGAGGGGACCGGTGGTGGGGGTGAGATGGATGGAGGGCATGAGGGGACCGGTGGTGGGGGATGAGATGGATGGAGGGCATGAGGGGACCGGTGGGGGGGGTGAGATGGATGGAGGGCATGAGGGGACCGGTGGTGGGGGATGAGATGGATGGAGGGCATGAGGGGACCAGTGCTGGGGGTGAGATGGATGGAGGGCATGAGGGGACCGGTGGTGGGGGATGAGATGGATGGAGGGCATGAGGGGACCGGTGGTGGGGGTGAGATGGATGGAGGGCATGAGGGGACCGGTGGTGGGGGATGAGATGGATGGAGGGCAGAGGAGGGATCATGCAGGGCCGATGGGCCTCAGGGGGATTTTGAGTCTGAGTGAGACAAGAGTCTGATTCCCTTGTTCCATGGGTTGGTGGTGTCTCCCCGGTCCTCCCTGCCCCCCATCCCCCCGACTGCCATTCTCAGGGGGACTGAGACCACGGTTCAGTCCGTAGGCTCAGCACCCAGCATGGTGCCTGGTGCGCGGTAGGTGCTCAGTGGGTGCTTGTTGGCTGTGGGGTCACTGGCTGACTCTATCAGTGGGCATCGAAGCTGCCTCAGGCCCTGCTCCCTGCCTCTCTCCAGGTCCTGGGGAAGGTGCCCCCGGGCCAGCAGCTCCTGCTCAGGCTGCAGGTGAAGGAAGCTCCCGCGGTCACACTCCAGAAAAAGAAGGCCGCAGTCTCCATTGCAGCTATCATCCACGTGCTGCCCCGCCGCCCTGCAGGGACGCCGGCAGCCCTCCTGGAGCTGAATGGGGTGAGTGGCTAAGGGATGGGAGCCCGGCGCTGGGTTCTGAGCGGGCTGACCCTTTCCAGGCCCCTGGGGGGTTGCCTTCCCTTGATTTCAGGGTGGCACAGCCCAGGAAGCCCCTCTCCTTTATTGTCACCATCTGAGCTAAGACCCAAGTGCCCACTTAGACTCCCTCATCGCACATCTGACCGGGCCAAGGCCTGTCCAGTCTGCTCCCTCAGGATTTCAGGAATGATTCCCCATATCCCCATCCTCTCTGTGCTCAGGTATCTCTTGGGTGACCCTCTGACTTCTTCCTGGCCCCCCTACCTCCAGTCTGCTCCTCTCCACCCCAGCTCTACTAGTTTCCCACACACACATCTGGGCAGAGGCAGGTCCCTCCCCTGCTCACTCTCTGCCCTGGCTGCCCATGGCCTAGCACCATTCCACACCCCCTGCCTCATCCTCTGCCTTTTACTCAGGGCTGCCAGTCCCACCTCCCTGCCTTTGTGTGTGCAGGCACCACCACCTGCAGTACCGTCTCTCTCCTTCTCTAGGCTAATGCCTCATCTTCCAACATTCAGCTCCAGTGTCACCTCATTGGACACCCCCCTTTGCTCCCCTGCAGGCTGGGCTGAGGGTCTCCCCAAGCTTCTACAAGCCCAAAGGTTCCCCTTGTACAAAGGGATCACCGTCAGTTATTGGTTTTTAATCCTCACCTGTGGGGGGGGGGGCGGGGGGGCGGGGGAGAGAGAGAGAGAGAGAGAGAGAGAGAGAGGGAGAGAGAGAAACATTAATGTGAGAGAGAAACATCAATTGGTTGCCTCCTGTATATGCCCCAACTGGGGACCAAACCCACAATTTAGGTATGTGCCCTGACTGGGATTGAACCCACAACCTTTTGGTGTATGGGGTGATGCTCCAACCACCTGAGCCACCTGGCCAGATGCCCCTTCAGTTTTAATACTCTAGTTCTCGAACACCAGAACCTTCAAGTTACCTCCTCATAGCCCAGCATGGATCCTAACACACAGTAGGGCCTCAGTGAGGGTTAGTGGAGGAACGGTGGCGATTCACCTGTTGGCCAAAGTAGACCTGTCCTCAAGTTCCTTCTGTCTAATTCAGAGTAACCTCTGCCTGCTTTCCCCCTGCAGGTTATGACTTTAAATGCCCAGCTGGCTCCCTCGGCTACCAAGCTGCACCTCTCCCTGTCCCTGGAACGGTAACATGGGATCCTGGGCCTTGTCTTTAGGACCAAGAATTAGGGACCTACAGGAACCTCCTTCCATTTATCAGGCACCAGATAAGTTGCAGGAGATTTACCAGCATCTTGGTTGCCTCCAGCACCTGCTGGGGCAGGGATGGTGTTAGCCCATTTTACAGATGGCACCTGGGGCTCAGAGAAGCAGGGTCCAGAGCAGGCTTCTTCCACAGCCCCGCCCAGAACCTGGCCCTGGAGATACACCTACTGCCAGGATATGGAGTCCAAACTCCTGAGTTATCAGCCCCAGAGTCTGGCCAAAGAGATAACGGTGCTGGAATATTATAAAACGCTTCGTTATTCAGGTGGACTCGTTATTTCTCTAATCTCTCCACCCCTGTGGGAACTAGGCCTCATGGTGATGGTGATGATGGCAATCCTTCCTCATGGGAATGGCCCTTTACCATTTGGAAAGCCCAGGCTGGCACAGTGGGCTGTCCCTGGAAGCAGGTCTGCAATCGGGGCCTCCATTCTCCAGGCTCAGTGCTCTCACTATGGCCTGTGGCCGGGTGCCTCTCTGTCCCTTCCCTGGATTTGGAACTTTCCCAGGGTCTCTGAGATCTGCCCATCCTGGCCCATAGGCACCCAGTGCTTACTTGACCCCATTTGAGTGTCCCTTGCAGGCCCCTGAGGCTGCATACAGATGCTCCTGAGGCTGCATACAGATGCCCCCGAGGCTGCATACAGATGCCCCTGAGGCTGCATACAGATGCCCCTTGCAAGGCTCCACTGCTACCCCATTTCTAACCTCGCCTGCTGCCTGAGTTCGTCTGCCCTTCCTGGTGGCAGTTCACATCTCAGCCCTTCAGGAGATAGAGCTCTGTGGCCAGGCTCTGGCTGTGGACCTGCGTTTGGCCAGCTGCGATCCACTAGTGGCTTGTGGCCTTTAGTGTGCCTGCTGGATACAAGCACCCTATGTCCAGTGCTCAGTCTATGGAGAGCCGCTCTTTAGAGAGGTCCACCCACTCGCCCAGAGTCAAACAACTGGGAGTCAGACTGAGGCTCCAAGACCACGGAGTCGGAGGTGGTGGTCATGATATCTCAGAAGGAGGTTAGATCCCTTCAGGTCCATTTTACAGGTGGGAAAACTGAGTCTCTGAGTTAAGGCTGGATAGAGACAGAGTTGGGCCTTAACCCTGTTTTCTGATGCTGGAGAGATAGGGTGGGGCAGGCTGTGGGGTGGGGTGGGGTGGGGCAGAGCACTGTCAGCAGGTGTTGGGGTGGAGACTGGGACCCCCAACATCTCTCTTCTCTCCAACAGGCTCAGTGTCAAGCTGGCCTCTTCCTTTGTCCATCCCTTTGATGTAAGTTCCTCGAGGGTGAGCAGCTTGGCAGTGGGGAGCGTCTTCTAGTGGGGCTGGACAGGAGGTGGGATGAGTCATGGGCCAGGTGACTGACCTGGCCTCAGTCTGAGCTCTTCCCCAAGCCAGAGTGGACAAACATCAGGGCGTGTGTGTGTGATCACCTGGGGACAGTGCATCTGAATCTCATGACCTATCAATGTCTTGGAACCTGACAAAGTCATAAATTTCCAGAATCCCACAAAGGTTCAAAATTCTGGAACTTCACACAAGTATTAAGGTTCCTGAACGCAGAAAGTTCTAATATTTCAGAGCCCCAGAGAGCCCTTAGTTTTTTGCTTCTCACAGAGTTCTGTGGTTCTGGAATCTCATGATCGTCTAGGTTCTAGAACATTGTAAGGGTTCTTAAGTTGGTAGGAACCTAAGATCAGACCACACAGAGTCTACTGGAGCTGGGTACCTTCTCCTCTTTCTTTCTCAGGCACAGGCCCTCCTCCAGGCTCCACAGAGCCCTCCTCCAGGCAGGCAGCTCTTCGAAGCTCATGGGGCCCAGGTGAAGCTGTCCTAACTCAGTCCCCTGTGGGGTCACTGGTAGACATTCCACCCCACGGGCCTGTGCCCACAAGGAGCTGTGTCCCCAGGCGTGGGGGAGGCTGGGGCAGCTGGACCTTGGACTTCCCTCCCTGGGAAGGAGTGTGCTGCTCCCTGTGAAGCCACCTCCCGCCCTCCCGAACCTCTGTTGCAGGTGGCCCATTTAGAAGAGTGGCTCAGTGATGTGGTCCGGGCGGCGTACGTGCCGAAGCTCAACGGTATGGGCGGCCTTCGCTGTTGTTTTGGACACGAGGGGTGTCTGAACTTGGGACCGCCAAATCTATTGCCTCTTTCCTTGTTCTGAGAGACACGGAGGTTGGAGAGGGGTGGATGCCCATTTCTAAGATGCAGAAATTGAAGCACCAATTATTTCCATTTACACAACACTGACCAGCATCTGCATCCCACCAGACTCTGGGCCCCAAGAGCTATCTGACCTGGGTCCTCTCCTCAAGTTCACAATCCAGAGGGAAGTGCTCATATAAGCAGGTGCTTAGAATATATGGCCCCGAATGTGCAAGGGGCTGACAGAACCTCAAGGAGGCTCTGCTGAGGGGCCACTGATGATAGTACAGCAAAGGGGCATTTTCATTTGAGTTTAGTAGGACAAGTAGGAGTCTGCCAATAAGAAAAACGGAGTCCCCAGGCAGAGAAATGGCTGGCTTAAGGGAAGTGGTGGGAGAAGGTCAGCAGGTCCTGCCCTGCCCCCCTCCCCTCACATAGCTTTGCTTTCAACCCTTTCCTCTTCACAGTGGACCTGGATGTTGGTATCCCCCTGCCCAAGGTTCTCAATGTTGATTTTGCCCACGCGGTCCTGGAGGTCATCGAGGTGAGTGTCCGGTGCAGGTGTGGTCTAGCTGGGCCTTACGCGTGTTTGTGCAGAGCCTTGCTTGGAACTCATTAGGGGGTGCTCTGCTCATCACCTGGTCTGCCCAGGCACCGTTTTCCCAATTGCTCAGGGAATTCCAAACGACTGAGCTTGGGAATGGCAAACAGATGACACAAGTGCTGCCGCTCCTTCCTTCCCAGCCCATGGCAGGCATTGCCGGTCAATCACAGAGTTCTTTCCTGGTTAATTAGACCCATGTGTGGCCTCTAGGGTGGGATCTCAGATTCACTCACAGGATGGCAGTTCCCTTGGTCCAGGGGTGGCAAACACATGTGCTGTCCCTCCTTGTCCTGTGCCTGTGGCAGGCGTAGCTAATAAATCATGACACTTTTCTTGTTGACTATAGACATAGCCTCACAATCCTTTTTCAACCCAGCACAACTTTGAGTTTTGGAACAGTTCTGGGAGGTAGACAGAGCAGAGAGTTTTGGACCCATTTCTCAGATGAGAACCAAGGCTGAGGGAGGTCAAATTTCTGGTCCAAGTTCAACACAGTAAGTTAATGGATAAATGGCGCTTGAACTTGGGTCTTTTAAGTCATAAAGTCAGTAAGTCAGTGACCTCTCTCACGCTGGATGTCATTTACTAATCATTCATTTATTTGTTCGTTCGTTCACTTAATGAGTGCCTGCTGTGTGCCAGGTACAGTGCTAACCTCAGGCCATGGGCGGGCACAGACATGGATGCAGAGACCGGGGTGGAGGTGGGAGGGCAGGGCAGGTGTGCTGGGCACAGGGACTCAGAGAGCCTAACCAAGAACCGTTGCTCCTTGCAGAATGCTGTTGTGCTGACTGTGGCATCCTGAGCTGAGAGATGGCCACTACCCCTCCCTGTTGACTGCCAAAGTCCTGCCGACCTGCATACTCTGCCTCGGTTTCCCTCCCAGTCTCTAGCCTGTGTCAGTGACTGTATAGATGTCCCTTATCCGCCCAGACCCACCCAGACGCTCTGGCCCTGCAGCTGTGCCCCGGCCTGGGTGGGGACTGCAGGGCTAGCCACAGGATTCTGCTTCAGAGAGAGCTCTGGGGCCACCGTGGCCAGTCCCTGGCTTTCAATAAACTGTCTGTTTCAGCATCTCCTGGCTAGTCTGTTCCCAGGCCCACAAAGGCCACCTTGGCCTCTGCCTCTGGTGCCTTCCTGCGCTCCAGGCAGGGATTCCTGGGAGGTGAGGGGACTTGGGGCCTAGTCATTGTAGCTTTGTGTCTCAAGCTTACCTGGTTGGCCTGTGTCTTGTACCACCTCCCTCCACCTCTGCCCTAAGCTCCCTGTGTCCCCCTCCTTACTCCCTTCCCCCTCCTCGCTCCATTTTCCTAAATATCTCTTCCTTCATTCTGTCTCTCAGTCTGTCTGAGTCTCTGTCTGTCTCTGTCTCTCTGACTTTGGGACATACTCAGTAGTACATCTGAGCTGAATTTTGAAAGATGAATAGGAGTTTTCCAGGGAGAAAAGGAACGAGCATTCCAGGAAGCAAGGAGGCCTGGTCCTGGAGGATCCCTGTGAGCTGCACTTCAGCCGTGGACACCCCCTCAGAGCACAGTTATGCCCAAAGCTCGTGGTGCGGACGGGGAAACAGGTGCCAGGCGGGGGTCTGGCCGGTCCAGTGCCACATGGTGGCGGAGTTGGGATGGGAAACCTGTCTCCTGGTTCTGGGCTCTTCCCCGCTTTCAGGATGGACGTCCTCGTTTCTGGGAAATGGCCTCAAGATGGCACTTATAAGAGGTGCCAACAAAGTTTTTGGAACTGGCTGAGGATTTGGGGGGACACAGAGTTGGAGCCCATCTTGAGGTTTGCCCCTAGTAATGACCTGCGACCATCCTTCCATCCACCCATCCATCCTCCCATCTATCCATTCATCCTCCCTCCCTCCCTTCCTCTCATCCTCCCATCCACCCACTCTGCAAATACTGGCACCTTCTCCTGCCAGGCCAGGCACTAAGTGACGTGTTAGGCTTTATCTCTGACTCCTTTCTCACGTCCATCGTCTCCTGACTGCATCCAGGGCAGAGCTGAGGTTGAATGAGCGGCCTGAGGTAGCTATCTGTGTTCAGATCCCATCCCAGCACTGGCGGTGTGGCCTTGGGCGAGTCATGGAATCTCCCTGACTCTCCTCGTCAGTGACTTGGGGGTGAGAATAATAAGGTTTGAGGGTTAATCAGCCCTCAGGATGGTGACTGGCCCTAAAGAAGCTCTCAGTGCCTGTTAGCTCGTGTTACTGCTGCATTAGTCCACGATCTTCATCTGTTTCCTCCTCTCCACCCACACCCCAGCACACCCTCCCCATTTCTCATGAGGACCGCACCTGCCCCTTCCTGACCTCCCTCCCTCCTCTCCTCCATCCCATCCTCTCCAGCCCGTCATCCTTGATCTCATCAGACCATGTCTCACTGCTGACAACCCTTCGATGGTGCACACTCAATGCCAAAAGGAAATCATCCCAACTCCCAGGTTGGCATTCAAGGCCGCTGTGACCTGGCCTCAGCCAATCCCCCCTGGAGCATGGAGAGAGAGCAGAGTTGTCTCTGAGCCTCAGGCTCCTCATCTGTAAAATGGGAACACTATAGGACTCACTCATAGGTCGTTTGAGGATTAAATGAGACAATCAAAGTACTAAGAAGAGTGCCTGGCACGTGGTGAATGTGCATGATGGGTAGTCAGGCCTTTGAACAGCCCTTCCTGCTTCCTGGGGCATCCCTGTCCCCAGTGTGCCTGGCAAACTCCTATCATCCCTCACTGCACGGGCACACGCCACTGCCAGCCTCGCCGTGCCCCAGGCAGGGCCTGTTATTGTATTTGCCACACGGGACTGTCACTGCCCCGGTCCCATTTTCCCACCTGACCAAGACCTCCTCAAGGTCAGGGATGGTGTCTGCCTCATCCCGGTGAGTCTTGTGGCCGCTCAGAGTGGCGATGAGAGCAGCTAACCTGCTCTGAGTGCTTATTGTATACTGGACACTGTGTTAGATGCTGAGCAGCCCCTTTGGACAGCTCCTAAGTGGAAGGGTCAGGATTCGAACCAGATCCTTCTGACCCTAATTCCAAAGCCTGGGTTTTGCGATGCTACACAAGTAGTACTTGCTGCACGTATCGTATGCTTACTAAGTGCCAGACTCGCTTCTAAGTGCTTCACTGGTAGGTACAGCCTGCCATCGACTCCTTGAATCAGCCCTCCTTTCTAGGAACTGTTTTACCTTCATTCTATAGTTGAGGAAACTGAGGCACAGAGAGGTTAGGTGGTTTGCCCAACAATACACAGGAATGATGAGGTTAGAATGTGGATCCAGGCCTCTGAGTTCAAAGCCCAGGCTGGGAACCCACACTTAGGGTGGGGTGAGGGGGGATGACACAAGATGTGCAGGGAGCCCCGGTGCTGAGCCTGCAGCCCTGAGGCTGACAGCTCATGAGGGAGGCAAGAGCTGCTGGACTGATTCTGTTTCCTGGTCCCTGCGGTCCCTGCAGGAGCCCCCACGTGGCCCCCTGCACGGCTGAGTCACCTTTGGGTGAGTCACCTCCCAGGGCCTGGCCCCTCCAGCTGCAGACAAAGGTGCCTTTGGACGCTAAGCCCAGGTGACCTCCCTGAGGCGCCAGTTACACTAATCCTCCTGGAGCCCAGGGGGTAGGCCTGCCTTCTGGCTCAGGGCTGCGGCCTCATGCGACTGACAGTAGCCACCTTTGTGTGTGCACTGCCCCCTGCAGTTTACAATGTGCATTGGTCCCTTGCGGAAGGGGGTGGAGGAGCCACATGGCCCTCTTTGTATTGTATTTCAGTTTTAAAAGGTAATATATCTGTTGAACGAGCACTTATATCACACTAAGTGGGAGGCAATGGGGAGGTGAAAGGGGCTGCTGTCTACTGAGCCTCCATGAGGCTCCAGGAACCTTCCTATGTAATCCTCAAAACCCTACTGGAAAAGTGCAATGAAGTCCACTTCTCAGATGGCCAGACTGAGGTCCTGGAGGAGAAGTGACCATCAGGTCACAGAGGACAGAAGGGAGGTGGAAGCACAGGTGCATGACTCTTGGGGTCCCTGTCCTTGGAGCCCTCTCAACCCCCACAGATGGTGGGGCATAAGGGGGTCCAGGCCCCGGGCTGAGGCACCTCCTCACACCCCTCATGGCTTTTGAAGACTTGCCGCCACAAGGAGTCAGCGAGGGCCCAGGATGATGAGGATGAATATGCCATCTTCTGAGCACCTACTGTGCGCCAGGCCCTGTTCTCAGCACTTTGCATGATTAAGTCACTCACCCCTCCTCACATCCTTTTGAGGCCAGGTTGTTCCTGACACTGTCTTCAAACCACAGGCCCAGAGGCAGGAGGCTGGGGCAGAAGCAGGGCTGAGTGTGGAAGGCAGACTTGCCTTGAGTGCCAAGGAAGAGGTCTGGGCTGGGTCCCAGCGGCCTTGAAGGGGGCAGTGGCTGCCTCTGAGGGTGGGAGCAGGTATTAACTGGGAAGGGGCAGGAGGGAACGTTCTGAGGTGATGGAGATGCTCTATATTGAGATAGGGCTGTGGGCTACATGGCTGTATAACATTGTCAAAACTCCACAAATAAACATTTAAGATTTGTGAATTTTACTGTATGTAAATTTTACATTTAAAGGAAGGAATCTTATAGCAGACATGTTGAAGTATAAGTCTGCAACTTACGTTGAAATACATAAAAAAGGATGTATGGATATGTGATAAAGGAATTATAACACAGTTTTAATGCTAGAAGTAGCTGGTGGGTATAAGGTGACAAGTATATGGGTGTTCACTGTACAATGATTTCAACTTTGCTGCATGTGCGAGCAAACATTTCATAACGAATTACAGGGAGAACGCCTGCAGCTCAAAAAACCCCCAACTGTTTGTTCTCTTCACACCAGCCTCAAATTTGAAAAGTCGGATCCATATACATCTTCCTGAATTCTCAAACCAGTCCTGTGAGGTGGGTATCACACCCATTTAACAGATGGAAGTAACAAGAGGGACAGAGAAGGGAAGTGGCTGGCTCAAAATCATGCAGTGAGCTGGGGATTGAGCAGGCTTTGAGCCTGATGCTGAGTCCAGTCGGGGCACATCCTGCCTGCCCAGGCCATCTGGAGAGAGCAGTGCCCGCCATAGAGCTGGAAATTAGATGGATGCATTTGGGGATGTTTCCATTTTACCCATCAAGGGGCCTAGAGGGGGGGTCTCCAGGAATATGCCTACACCAGGGGCTGATAAACCCCAGCTCATGTGACACCATCCAGGGCTGAACATAGCTCTTGGAATTAGCCACAAACCGCAAACCCTTGTGGTTTTGGGGCTCACTGCCCAATTTGCAGAGCAAATCTGTCTGGTCTCTTATAATTATACGGTATTTCCCTCTCTGGATTTGGACTCCGGCTCTAGCTGCTATATAAGGGTCCTGTGACCAGACTCAGCGCAAAGCAGAGGGACCACAACCTCTCAGGACTGAGCTGCAGGGACTTCCCAGGGGTAAGGAGGGGTCTGTTCCCTTTTCAGTGTCCAGGTTGACAGGGGGAAGCTGAGGTCTGCTGCTTGCTGATGCCAGAAATCCCTTCACTAACTGAAGGTGTGAACACAGAATTATGGTTAGTGGGGTTAGGAAGAGGTGAGGAAGACAGAAAAATTTCTTACACATATTAGTCCTTCTTATTCTAGGGTAAATGAGTGCCTCTGATATGCTCCTGGGAGCAGTGGGAGTAGGGAAAAAACCTGGGGGCTGAGTGAACTTCAAGAGAAATGGGAGCAGGGAAAAGGGAAAGAGGGTGAGTAAGTGGAGGGGGCTGAGGCCAACAATGTCACAGTTTGGCCCAGGTGTGAGGCGGTGATTCTCGGAGGCTGGTGAATGGGTAGATTGGGATGACGGAGTGAGAGAAGTGGGTGATGGCATGAAGGCAGCAAAATAAAGTTTCCTAGAGGCTTACCAACTCATCCCCATGAAGCTTCACTGCTCCAGTCACAGCCCTTATCTCATAACTTAAGACCCGCTTCTTAGAGGTCTGAGATAATAACACTAGATGCTGTTTATTGAGCATCTGTTATACACCTGAGGCAATGTGTTATGATTAGGAAGCAAAGGTTCAAAAAGGTAAAGTCTTGCCCTCGCTGGTTGCTCAATGGTTAGAGCATTGGCCTGTGGACCAGAGGGTCACGGGTTCGATTCCCTGTCAAGGGCACAGACTATGGTTGCAGGTTCGATCCGTGACCTGGGTTTGGGAGCTGTGGGAGGCAAAAGATTGATATTTCTCTCTCCTTCCTCCTTCCCTTCCACCCTCTCTAAAAAAATCAATGGAAAAATATCCTTGGGCGAGGATTTTTATAAAAAGTAAAGTCTCTTGCCTAAGGATTACACCCAAAGATCCAGAGCCCTTTATCTTAACCAGATGGTTATACTACTGTCTCCTGCAAAGAGGTGGGAGAGGGTGTTTGCTGGCTGGCTGGCTGGAAGCATGGAAGGGTGGCTATGTGAATGTTTTGATAAGTGGATGGACTGATGGAAGAATGAATGGGAGGATGGAAGGATGGATGGATGGATATATGACTGGCTTGTTGGCTAGTTGTATCATGGATGAATGGAAGGATAGATGGGTAAGATGATTGAAGAAGGGGAGATGGACAGTTGGATTAGTAGATGAGTGAGTGGATGAATGAATGGTAGGATGGCTGCAAGGATGGGTGAAAAGATGGATGGATGAACAAGGGAGGGAGGATTGATGGTTGGAGCAGTAGAGGGCTGAGTGGATGGATGGATGGGTGGGTAGGTAAATAAAGGGGTAGATGCTGGAGAGATTTCCCTAGAGCCTGCTTGCTGTCAGTTTGCTGTTTTGGTTGAGATACTCATGACCTCTCTCCCTGAAGCTTCATTTAAAAATTTCATCTTGGGAGATAATCAAACATCCATGTTCTGGGGCAGTTCAGTTAATGGCTCTGCTTTGCATCTCCAGATTAATTTCAGTTTGAAACACTCAGAAGGTGGTATCAGAAATTCTGGACTCTGCCCCATTGTCTGACCTGGGATCCTTTTCCCAGAAACTCTGCTTTCTAATCATAACACATTGTATCAGGTATATAATAGATCCTCAATAAACAGGATCCTGATATGACTCTGGGAAGGAGGTGCCCAGCTCTATCTGCTGGCCAGGGAGGTGATGGCCGGCTACCGCCATCTGATGCACTGTCTCCCGCAGGGAAGCAGCGCCAGCATGTGGACGGCTTGGTGTGTGGCTGCTCTGTCTGTGGCAGCTGTGTGTGGCCAAGGAATAAAAACGGTCGTCAGGTTTAACAAGGATGTGCTGAGCCATGGTGAGTCCAGCCCTGAAGGGGGTAGGTGTGGCATTGGGGTGGGCAGGGCAGTCCTGCCTACTCTGAAGTAACCCATATCAGATGGATGGATAACTTCTCTCTGGGCTGTAGTTTCCTCCTTTCCTTTTGGTTACTATTTCCTGAGCACCTACTGTGTGCCAAACACCATGTTGGGAACTTTATGCATGAGGCAGTAGAGAGCAGTGAGTAAGAGCTTGAGTCCTGGAGTCAGTCTTCCTGGGGTTTAGATACTGACTGTGTGACCTTAAGTCTATGACTTGAAGTCTCTGAGCCTCAGTTTACTGATCTGCAAAATGGGTGTAATTAAAGTTCCCATCTCAGAGGACTGATATGAGAATTAAACAAGTTGATCTTTTGAAAACTTCACACAACTCCCGGTACATAGACAGCTCTCAAAACTGGGAGCTATAATTATTCCTGCCTCTAATCTCCCAATTCCCATCCAAGGCTACTATGAGAATAAAAATGAGGTCATTTCCTATCTGAGTGTCACAGGCCTCACTTTATTTATCCATCAAATGGAGACAATAATTCTGGCCTTGACTATTTCCCAAGAGTCAGTTGGGATAATGCAGGAGGAAGTAGGTTTTTGAGCTATAAAATGTGGAACACTTGGAAGGGAGGATGAGGAAGCAAATTTATCTAGTTTGGGCTGAATGCTGTTGAAATCTAGTGAATGTGTGAGCAGGTCAAAGCCAGCAGCTAATGAGCTCACCGGGACATCAGGGCTGGTGTGACTGGAGGAATCTTCCCATTTGACCTGGGCATTTTACCTATGGGAAACGGGGGCCCAGAGAGCCAAGCAAGGCTCCCAGGTGGTGCCTGGGGGCTGGAGGTGGAGAAAGGGCGGAACCCCTGATACACCTTTGCTTCTCCGCAGCCATTTCCAGCAACCTGGAACAGAGCGATGTTCTCCACTCAGCCCTGAGGGAGGTGCCCATGGGCAAAGCTGGCAGTGGTGGTGGTGGGCCTCTCCTGGGGGGTCTGCTTGGTGGCAGTGGAGGTGGCGGTGGTGGGGGAGGTGGTCTTCTGGGGGGCCTGCTTGGTGGTGGTGGTGGAGGGGGTGGCGGTGACCTGTTGGGTGGAGTTGGAGGAGGCTTACTGGGTGGCAGTGGTGGGGGGCTCTTGGGCGGCAGTGGCAGCAGTGGTGGAGGGCTGTTGGGTGGCAGTGGCAGCAGTGGTGGGGGGCTATTGGGTGGCAGTGGCAGCAGTGGTGGGGGGCTGTTGGGCGGCAGTGGTGGTGGCCTTTTGGGCGGCAGTGGTGGCCTCTTGGGTGGCAGTGGTGGTGGCCTCTTGGGTGGTAGTGGTGGTGGTCTGTTGGGTGGTGGCCGACACTATTACGATGACTACAGAAGCATGGACTACTCCCGAGGTGTTGGTGGTGTTCCTTACAATGATTTCCATGTCCGAGTCCCCCCCCCAAAGTATACGAACGGCAAACAGCTTGGCGGTAATTATAAGTATGGTCACATCGAAACCAACGACAACACTGCTCAGCTCGGGGGCAAGTACCGATACGGTGAGATCCTTGAGTCTGATGGAAACGTCAGAGACCTCCGAAATGGCGACTACCGCACGGCTGAGAATGCACACGGTGGCCACAGGGGCCTCAGGCGGTATAAGTCAGCCGAAGGGGCAGCGTCCGTTGGCCGGCTTCACCGGCGAGAACTGCGGCCAGGAGAGATCCCACCCGGGGTGGCCACCGGGGCCCTGGGCTCAGGTGGTTTGCTGGGCACTGGTGGCATACTGGCAACCAACGGCATCCTGTCGGGCCAAGGCGGCCTGCTTGGCGGAGGTGGTCTTCTTGGTGACGGAGGACTTCTCGGAGGAGGGGGCGTCTTGGGCGTGCTCGGCGAGGGAGGCATCCTGAGCACCGTGCAAGGCATCACGGGGTAAGGAGGGGCCAAGATCTCCCTATCAAGTCCCCTGTGATGAATCTCCAAATAGGGGTGATCACCCCTAGACCTGGAGTTGGAGGAGGGATGGTCTTCAGAGCCTTGGACACTTCAGGGCTTAACCTTGGGACGTCTTGAGAATCTCAAGTTTGGTGGTTTTGGGTCTTGTCATTAAACAGCCCTGAATTTGAGTCCCAGCTCAACCTTTTATACTTGCGTGTGACTTTGGATCATTCCTTTCCTCTGTCTGAGTCTCAACTTCCCCACCTGTAGAATGGTCATAGTAACATAGTTTAGATGGAAAAAGCCCAAGGATTTAAAATCATACATACGGGGTGGGGCCAAAGTAGGTTTACAGTTGTGAGTACATGAAACAGAGTTTATGCTTGTATTGTTATTTATTAATTATTGTATTATTTTCCATATGAACAACTGTAAGCCTACATTTCCCCTACCCTGTACATATTATAATTTCAAAGCTGCCCAGCTTCCTCCTCACATTTGCTATTTAATTCAAAAATATTTAGAACTCCTGCTATGGTTTGGGCACTGTGTTGGCATTGGAGACAGGGCCCCATGGCTAGCCAAGAAAAGACATACCTCCTGTCCTTATGGCCATGGATAAAGGCGCCTGGAAATAACCCTCCAGTTGCCTCAGTGGTAAGAAGTTCATGGAGAAATGAGGATGTGTATAGTGGGGAGCCGGGGGGGGGGGGGCTTCCTGGAGGAAGAGGACCTTGAGCTGAAATCTGAGAATGTGTAGAAGGAAACCAGGCAAAGAGGGGCAGGGACAAGCCAAAGGAATAGCATCTTTAAATTTAAAAAAGTCATAGGAAATACATGGATATGTCGAGCGGGTCTCTGGGCAGTGGGAGGAGGGGTCACGGCATCTTTTGCCTTTATTCTCTGTTTTCCAAGTTCTACCCACAAACCTCAGGTCTCTTTAGAGTCAGGAGGACTGAACAGGACAAAGGGGTGTATGAGGGAGGGCACCCCCAAGGAGAGCGGCATGGCCAGCAGCGGGGGTCCCTGTTATCTCATTGCTCTGGTCCTGTGCAGGCTGCGGATTGTGGAACTGACCCTCCCTCGGGTGTCCATCCGGCTCCTGCCCGGCGTGGGCGTCTACCTGAGCTTGTACACCCGCGTGGCCATCAACGGGAAGAGGTGTGTGCCCTCAGCCCCGGAGGGGACCCCAGCATCCTATGTCCCGGCTGGGAGATCCTGGGCGGCTGTTTCCCTTCCCTACACGTCAGCCTCTTTGTCCTTAACTGGGGGGCTAATAAGGTCTAATGTGTTACCACCCAGTGCATGGCTTACACCGCTGGGCTAGGCCATCTTTAGGTCCCTGTCAGCAGTGAGGTCGGTCTGCGAAATGGTTAAGATCTTGGCGGCTGGAGTCAGGTGACAGCCTGGGTTCAAATCCGGACTCTCCTTTAAGCCGTGTGACCTTGGGCCAGTCCCCTAATGTGCTGAAGCTCGGTGTCTTTACCTGCAATGGGCATGCTGACACCTCCTTTTCCTCGTGGCTGTGGCCACGGGCATCTGCCTCCCTGAAGAGTGCCTGCACCTGGGGGGTGCTTATCAGAGGACCTCAGGGTGGACTTTTGCATTGATTTCTCCCCACGGATTGAGGTCATGTCTATAAAGTTAGGTCACTGGCTGCTCACCTTGGAAACCGAAATTCATATGTAGAGTTCATTTATAGACCCCTGTCCCCAGCCTAGGAGCTCTCACAGACTGAGGAGGGACATAGATTTGTTCACAGGTAACTTGGGGGACCAGGGAAGTCCCCTGGCTTGGGATCCCTATACATGAGCAAGGAGCACGATCGAGTCATAATAGCAAGGGGCAGGGGCGCAAGGGTGAGAGGTGCCAGGCAGGGCTGGGCGAGGCTGGGCTGCCTGGAGGCTGGGCTGACTCTGTCTCCCTGGCCTCATGGTCTCCTCCAGTCTCGTTGGCTTCCTGGACATCGCAGTGGAGGTGAACATTACGGCCAAGGTCCGGCTGACCATGGACCGCGCTGGCTACCCGAGGCTGGTCATCGAGAGATGCGACACCCTCCTGGGGGGCATCAAGGTCAGGCTGCTGCGAGGGTGAGTACCAGCACAGTGGAGCGCCTGGGGGGATGGTGGCACGGCCACCTGGATGGTTAGGAGCAGCGGTTCTGGAAGCATTCTGTGGTTCGAATCTCAGCTCCACTCATCCTTGCTGTGTGACGTTGAGCAATTCTGTTGCCCTCTCTGAACTCCAGTTTGTTCATCTGTTAAACGGGGGTAATTCTTTTTCCTTTCAGAATTGAAATAATGAATGTAAAGCCTTAGTGCAGAATCTGGCACGTTTTAAGAGTTTCTGAATATATATGTCTAGCAGGTTTTGGGTCCATTAGTGCCCCAATTCAAGAGAAAATTTCCCAAT
Organism: Myotis myotis; assembly: GCF_014108235.1. Lineage (NCBI taxonomy): Eukaryota > Metazoa > Chordata > Mammalia > Chiroptera > Vespertilionidae > Myotis > Myotis myotis. The sequence continues at coordinate 60,467,134 of NW_023416401.1, read as the reverse complement.
GGGCTCTGTCCAGTGCAAACTTGGTTGGGGGTGAATTTTTTTCCATTACACCCTCCCCACAAGGCGGCCAAATCCCCACCCTCTGACCAGAGAGGTTTCAAAGTATCTGTGTGTGGCCAGCACGCTCCCCTCGGGGGATGGGCGTGGATGAGAGCACATCAGGGCAGCTCAGAACTGAGGCCCCTTCTTTCTCTCCTCATCTAGGGGGAGCCCTCTTCAGCTTTCCTCTTTGAGGCCTCTGGCCCTGCCCCTCCCTCAATCTGTGTTACCAATCTCTTGGCCCAATCCCCCCAGCTCTCATCTTATCTAAGCTCTGGGAGCAGAAATACTCAGTGTACAATTCGAACCCAAGAATTTCTGACTCACGTGAGCTTCTCTGAGTCTTTGTTTCTTCTCCAGGGTGGGTAGGAAAGAGAAGATTGGCCCCTGGTATCCGTGAGGGGAGGCGGGGAGGGCAGCACACGGAAACCTCACAGAGTTCTAAATTCACATTTTCACTGGGAAATACAGTTGGTAACACATGGTTCAAAAAGACAAAAAGACAGAAGGCACAGAGTGAGGAGCCTGCCTCCCATCTGCCCCCTTCTCACCAAGCTCCCCTTCCAATTCCTTTGTGCAAAGGAAGCAAACACAAATGTAGATTCTTACTCCCCACCCTCCTTTTAATGCAAACGGGCACGTGCTAGAAACACCGTTTTGCTTTCCTTTTTTCCATTTCCTCAATTTGGAGATGTCTCTGTATCCTTCGGGAAGATTATGCGAAGCTGCAACAAGCAGCCTGTTTGAAGAGGGCCGGCCGGCTGAGCAGGAGGGAACAACATCTGCAGTTAAAAATCAGGAACATCCCGCCTGGGCCTGGCCCACTGTAGAGCTCAAGAAACATTTGTTTGTTGAATGAGTAAATGAATGAGTGAGTGGATGGATGAGTGAATGAATGAATTAAAAGTCCCCAATTTGCCTGACTAGCCCGTCCAGCTAGGTCTAGGGCAGTGGTCGGCAAACTGCGGCTCGCGAGCCACATGCGGCTCTTTGGCCACTTGTGTGTGGCTCTTCCACAAAATACCACGTGCGGGCGCGCACGTACAGTGCGATTGAAACTTCGTGGCCCCTGCGCAGAAGTCGGTTTTCAGCCCGGGCGAGTCTGTTTTGAAGAAGTACTGTTGGTATTTGGCTCTGTTGACTAATGAGTTTGCCGACCACTGGCCTAGGGTGAAGGCCCACTGCCCTTCCAGCTTTCAGAGCAGCTTCCAGCACTGACAGGTTCTCTTCAGACAGAGCCTGGCTAGGACCCTGAGTGTGCACAGCTTGGTGAGCCCCTCCTCGTCCTGCTCCTCTCTCCTCAGGCTTCTCCCCAACCTTGTGGACAACTTAGTGAACCGAGTCCTGGCCAATGTCCTCCCTGACTTGGTAAGAACCTATCCTGGGACGGGGAGCAAGAAGCACTGATGTTCCCTAGACCGAGGGGCCACAGTTCCGCCTCCATCGCTGCGGACATGCAGGCGGCCCAGAGGGCACCAGGGGGTTGAGGCATGTTCTTGGGTTGACCCTGAGGATCACGGAGGGACAGATTGGCGAAGGGATAAGGAGGTGGAGCTTGAGGATCACACACTTCTGAGTTTGAGTCCCAGCTCGGGCACTTCCGAACTGTGTGACAAATCATATCACCTCTCTGGGTCTCAGTTTTCCTGTCTGTAAAATGGGGATTATGAGAGAGCCTTCCCTGTGGGGATGTGGGGAGGACAGTGCCAAGCACAGAGCAGGTCAGTCAACATCAGCTCCGTTGCAGTTGCCATCCGTGCACGCCCTCCACCGCCCCCTGCACGGTCCCCAGAACGTCATGCTTTCTCTCCCCCCAGCTCTGCCCCATTGTGGACGTCGTGCTGGGCCTGGTGAACGACCAGCTGGGTCTGGTGAACTGTAAGTTCTTCTGCTTTGTTTCAGTCGGCCCCACATCTGCTAGTGCCTGACCCGGGCCCAGCCCAGCAGGCCTGGGGCAGCAGCGCCTGGGAGGACTCAGGGAGGTGGAGCACAGGCCTTTGCGTGCTGTGTGACCCATGCCTCGAGGGACAGTCTACCTGGACTTCCCTCTTGCCCCCAAACATTCCTCCACAAAATCCCAGAGGGAGGAGGCTCCGCCCCGGGCCCAGGGGGCTGGGCTCTGGACTAGGAGCCAGGAGGCTGGGTTGGAGCCCTGGCTCTGGCCTGGCAGGTGTGTGGACTCTTCCCGTTCCCTCCTCTCTACAGTGAGGGGGTTGGCTGCAACCCACAGAGAGACAGGAGAGGGAGTGCCAGGAGACACGGGGACACTGTCCAGGTCCTCAGCACCAGGCTCCAACACTACCCCGACCCAGGATTTCTGAGTGAACGTTCCTGAGGGCCAGCCGGCCCCATAGGGGGCACGTCCGTGCGGACCACAGCAGGAAGGTGGCACCGCGCTGTGCCGGGCACAGCTCTGCAGCCACACAGGGCAGCCCCCTCTGGTGTGGGCCCATGTCTCTGGGATTCCAGGCCGTCTGAGGTTGGCTTTCCCAGACAGGCAAAGCTCACTCCATTTGTGGCCAGAACCAAGGGAGAAAGAGCCCAGAGGGTGAAGCTATTCGTCACAAGCAGTCAGGGAACAGCCAGATCCCACGAAGCACAACATGGTGGAAACCCTAACGCTGCTTGGGACACAAGAAGGGAAGGCATCTGGGAGGGTGAGGGTACCTCCCTGTGACCCCCACCTTTGCCCGCAGCTGTGATTCCTCTGGGGATATTGGGAAGCGTCCAGTACACCTTCTCCAGCCTCCCGCTTGTGACCGGCGAATTCCTGGAGGTGGACCTCAACGTGAGTGCCTGGACTTCGGGGCGAGGGGAGGTGGCCCTCTCCCTACAGGCAGGGGAGGGAAGGGGCGTCCCCTAGGCTTCTGCTGAGTGCCTGGGAAGCAACGTCTGAAGGAGACCCTTTTACGAGTAGGTCGGGCCCTTCTAGGAGCCGTGTTAAAAAACGCAGTCCCAGCCAGCACTTCTTAAGTGCTTACTGTGAACTAAGCGCATTGCTAATCTGACCTCTAGCAGTCATTTGAGGTAGGCACTCTTACTGAGGAAACTGAGGCACAGAAAGGTCAAGCCCCTTGTCCAAGGTCACTGCTAATAGATGTAAACCTGGGATCTGAACCCAAGCAATCTGGCTTCTAACTACTAGCGCTGCTGCTTGGGCCTGGGTCTCCTGGAGAAATGAACCTGGCCAGCAGGGTGCTGGTCAGCATTCACAGCCAGCTCTCATGATTAGGAAGAAAAAGCCTGATTTGTAAGGTTTGCTGCTATCCATGGTATAAATACTCCCACCACGGCCAATTTCAAGCTGCCTGCCTGACTCACTGAACACAGAGTTTGGAAGAGATGCGTGGACTTGGCTCTTGTGAGCTGGTGTGCTCCAGCACACCACTGACTCTGGTCGCTAACTGTGCACGGGGCCCACACACAGTCAAACTTCCCGTGGGCCGCACGAACACAGGCGCTTCCCCACGTGCCCCATCAGACACAGGGCGCAGGTGCACACCCCTGCTCTCATGTACACAGCACCCCTGTGCGCACGAATAGATGCACACCCGGTGTATGCATATACTCTAGCCATTCAAGAGCTCCTTGTTGGTCACTTGCACTGTATGCCAGGCTCTGGGCTGGGGCTGGAGGTGCAGTGGTGCACAGGGCACGATTTCTGTCCCGATGGAGCTTGCAGTCTATTGGAGGGGACAGGCCATCCAAGAATCACTCAAACAAATGTACAGGTATAGCTCGTGAGCACTGTGAAGGAAGGTGCCAGGCTATTAGAGCCTACAGCAGGGATCTGACATACCCACGGAGATCATGGAGGGCTTCCTGAAGGAGGTGACACCTGAGCTGAGACCTGCCGGATGAATGGAACATACAAGAGGAGAGTGTGGGGGAGGGAACAGTGTGGGGGAGGCACCATGGTGGGGGTGCTGAGGTGGTGGCAGGGACTGACAAAGTCTCAGTGGCTGCTCTGTAGAGGCGGGGCTGAGAGGTAGAGTGGCTCGAGATGAGGTGGAGAGGCCCCCGGGGAAGACTACACAGTATCTTGTAGGCCATGGACAAGAGCCTAGTCTTTAGAGAGTAGATACACCAATGTGTATTGTGTGGGTGCATAAACATGCTAACTCATATGGCAGGACTGAGGTGGGGAGGGGATCTGTGTCATACATGTATTTAAAATAAATGGCAATATACCATGGCTATAGTGATGAATGGTCATAAGGTGGGAACTGCAGAGACCCTCTACCATCACACATTGAAGAAGATCTCAGGCCATAAATGAAAGAGTCACTCAGACCCAGTGGGTTTAATCAAGGAAGGCTGCCTGGAGGCAGAGGGCCTCATCTAGCCTTCAGCCTCCTTCCTCAAATTTCCTCCCCGCACCCCTCCCCGTGACCCTTTCTGTTTCTCCAGACTGTGGTTGGGGAGCTTGGAGGAGGGCTCATCGACTATCCACTGGGGCGTCCAGCCAAGGCTCCCAGGCCAACGATGCCAGAATTGCCCCCCATGGGCGACAACACCAACTCCCAGCTGGCCATTTCTGCCAACTTCCTGGGCTCAGTGCTGACTCTCCTGCAGAAGGATGGGGCACTGAATATTGACATCACCAATGGCATGGTGAGTCGTGGCCCCATTTGGGAGTGGGGCAGGCTGGGCAGCAAAGAGCTCCCAATTGATCCTATGGTCCCCGTGGCCTTGGGGAAATTGCTGTAAAGTGAGAACTATAGACAGTCCACCCTTTGACTCATCTCCAGTTCATGGATGTGTATCAGTTATGTCCGTGTTTACCAAAGCACGATGCCTAGGAAGATTTTAGGTGATTCACAGACATGGCATTAAACAACATCAAACCACATGGTGAGAAAGTTTCTCACTATTCCATGTTATTTAATTTTATTCCAATCCTTCGTAAAAAGCATACTGTGCATACATTTATATGTACTTCCATGTAAATGTTTAGAATCCTTTCACCTGGTAAGCACTCACACTAAGTAACTAAAAGATATATAAGAATAAAACACTCTTGGGTATGCTCTGGACTCATTTTCTCTCCAAACCTTTCCTTCTGAAAAAATTTCAAGCCTTTAGCAAAGTTGCAAAACAGCACAATTAGTGCCCAAATATCCTTCACCTAGATTCCATAGTTAATAGTTTGTCATATTCGTTTTGTAGCTATCCGTCCATCTGCCACCTATCTACCCATCACCTGTTGTTGAACAATTTGAGTTTTTAGAGCTGTGACATTTCACGCCGTAAGCTGCAGTATATATCTCATAAGAACAAGATGTTCTCTAAAAAACCACCGTACCACTCAGGTCACTCTTTGATTCCATTCAGAGGAAAGCCTCCCTTTGTGCCAGGATGTAGTTAACCCTCTTTTGCACCTGTAAGTGTCCTCTTTTTAACTCGGGGGGAACAGGACACACACCCACAGCCTCCACAGACAACAACACCCACGCAGGGAGTAGGGCATTGTTCTGTTTTTATTGCCTTTGGTTTTACAGTTGCCATCTGTGTCAAGGGATACTGGCTTCCCACTCTGTAGTATTTGAGGTGTTAAAAAGTTAGTCAAATTAAAGAAGATATTAAGCCCTAGCCGGTTTGGTTCAGTGGATAGAGCAGTGATGGCGAACCTTTTGAGCTCGGCGTGTCAGCATTTTGAAAAACCCTAACTTAACTCTGGTGCCGTGTCACATATAGAAATTTTTTGATCTTTGCAACCATAGTAAAACAAAGACTTATATTTTTGATATTTATTTTATATATTTAAATGCCATTTAACAAAGAAAAATCAACCAAAAAAATGAGTTCGCGTGTCACCTCTGACACACGTGTCATAGGTTCGCCATCACTGGGATTGAGCGTCGGCCTGCGGACTGAAGGGTCCCAGGTTCTATTCTGGTCCAGGGCGCATGCCCGGATTGCGGGCTTGATCCCCAGTAGGGGGCATGTAGCAGGCAGCCAATCGCTGATTCTCTCTCATCATTGATGTTTCTATTTCTCTCTCCCTCTCCCTTCCTCTCTGAAATCAATAAAAAATAAATAAATAAATAAATAAAAAGGAAAAAAGAAGAGATTAAGTAAACAACGGCGCAGTGGAGTGGTTCGGGGATATCGCAGAATCACGCATTTAGTCGACACTGGTTATGCATGTGGCTCACTGATGCCCACTTGGTTTTAATAAAGAATTGCATGTTTAGAGGACAAAGAGTTGTCTCCTTCCCTCTAAGCCTTAGACTAAGGCATGCCTATGGTAAGCTTAAGTGGCCAGTCTTGTCCATTTAACCACAGAACAGCTACCGTGGTCTACATGGTGGCTGCCGTTAGACAGGTAGGGCCTCCCCAGGGGTCTTTAAGGGGGAGAAGATGCTCCCACTGGCTGCAGAGATTCTGAGGGAGTTAATCACCATGTTAGCAACTCCTGTCTGTCCCCATAGCCTCAGGGGCTCGCATGACTCTTCTTCTTGTCCTGCAGTTTGAAGAACTTCCTCCACTCACCACGGCCACGCTGGGAGCCCTGATTCCCAAGGTATGTAAGGCAGGAGCGTCTCCTTATCTGCAGCCTCCCCCTCCCCCAGGAGCTGAAGGGAAGACACTCAGCACAAGGGTGGGGGTGCCCTGCTCCCCGCCCCCCCCCCCACCTCCCGGACTTGCTTGTGAGACACCTCAAACTGTGGCCTTTCTCACCCCAGTTGGGGCATCTACAGGGAGGAAGGGCCTGAGCTCTGAGAGACACAGACCTGGGCTGGAGTCCCCACTTTTCTGCTGGCCTTGGTCCACGTGCTTGGTGTTCCCCTCGGTTTTCTCATCTGTAACATGATGAAAAAGCAGCCCATGGATGCGGCAATTTGATGGCATTGTGAATGCTCCGGTGGCTCCATCGCAGGCAGTGCCAGGCTTGAGCATTATCAGGCATTGGGCATTGAGCTTAAGTCTCTGCTGGCATCATCACCTCAATTGCCACAAGGACAGCCCTTGCTCAAATCCAGCAGCCGGCTGGAGCCTTTACGAGCGATTTGTCACACTCCAGTGATGTTGTCGGACCCGAAGCAGCCAGTGTGAGACCTCCCGTTCCGCGGGGGCCTGCTCAGTCTGGCCCGGGGTCTCCCCGCAGGTGTTCCAGCAGTACCCCGAGTCCCGCCCGCTCACCATCAGGATCCAGGTGCCCAACCCGCCTTCAGTGACGCTGCAGCAGGACAAAGCGCTGGTCAAGGTGTTTGCCACCTCGGAGATCATGGTGTCCCAACCCAATGACGTCGAGACCACTATCTGCGTCATCGATGTGGTGAGTGTCTGGGGGGTGGGGTCGGGGGGCATGTGCTCTCGAGGGGTCCACAGACTCCTTCAGATCTTCACAGTCCCCACCACAGTGACTACAGGCTTGGCTATGGGGCCAGGTGACCTGAGCCAAGTCCGTCTTTAGCGCTTCTAGCTGTGTGAGCTCAGGCAAGTCACTCCCTCTCTCTGTTCTTGACTTTTCCCTCTGCCACGTGAGTAAGGCAGCAGGGCATTATTAAGATGCTCGGAGCAGCACCTGATATTTCCGACGGGCTCCCAAAGTGTTGGTTGTTATTATTCTCACGGGTTGTATACCACAGTGCCTGGCAGAGTAGGCCTTGGTCATGCCTTCAACAGTATTTACTGTGTACCTCTATGTGCTATGCTTCCTATCAGATATTGGAGGAAGGGGGAGCTAGAGAGATGGTTCTAACTCTCTTATCCCTGGTACATAAGAGGGAATAGATACAAATGCAATTTTGACAACTATTTCATAAAATCATGCTGCTCCTCTCACAAAAGGCTTTCTATTAATCCTGAAACAAACCAATCCCCTCACAATGGCCCACAACATCCTTCCAGAACATGCTCTGTTCACCTTTCAGCTCCTCAATCTTCCCTCCAACACAGTCCCACCCCAGGACCTTTGCACATGCTGTTCTCGCTGCCTGGAATCGTCTTCCTCCAGATATCTTATGGCGCACACCCTCATTTCCTTTAGGTCTCTGCACACATCTCCCCTCCTCAGAGAGCTCTTTGTTGGTCCACCTGTCCAAAATATTCTCACCATTTCCATTCTCTCTCTCTCTCTCTCTCTCTCTCTCTCTCTCTCTCTCCCTCTCCCTCACTTTTCACTCTCTCTTTCCCCCTGCTTTACTTTGTTTGTATCCTTAATCTGACATTATATGAACCTGCGCTTGTTTGTTAGTTTACTGCTGGACAAAAATGCGAATTGTCTTCTTTGCTGCTGGATCCCAGAGCTTAGCATAGATAGGGTCCAGCACATAATAGGTGCTTAGTAAATATTTGTCAAAGGAATGTGTTGTATGGAGTGCCCCCCCCCCCCCCGATTAAAACTTTGGACTCAGACATTTGGGTTCTGTCTTATCTACTCTGTCTTCCCAGTTTCTCTGCCCAGGGCTCAAGACCAAATGAGCCACGCCTAGACTGGGAGGTGGGAGCATGCTAAGCCCCAGTGTGGGGAGAGGCCTCTCATTGTCAGATGAGAGATTCAAAAGGCTAATTCTCACCCAGTGAGTGGAGTTGGCTGCCCCTGACTTAGCGCTTGTGGACTAGTCCCTACTGTGTGGAGATTTCCTGATCAACAGCCCAAATGTTTGTTTGATTCAGCTCAGAGCGCTGCATGACTCCCCACTGCCCCAGTCCCTGAGTCCTCTCCAGCCCATTACCCCTGCCTGGCCTGGCTCCATCCCTCTCCAGCCTCCTGGAGTCCTGTCATCTCCTTAATCTTGGCCTCCTGTCTGCCCTTCTAATGCCAAACTCTTCCTGTCCCAGGGTTTTGCACATGCCCTTCCCACTGCCTGGACCACTCTCATGCCCTCTTTTTCATCTGGCCAAATCGTACCTACCCTCCAGGCTCAGTTCAAAAGCCATTTCCTCATGAAGGATGGACTGATCTGCATGCCCAGTAGGTCTCTTCCCATATATACCAGAGCCTCTTCTCCATCATCCCAGTGATCATCATTATTGTTATTACTAATAATGTCAGCTGAATTTGTTAGGAGCTTCATTTTTTTCATAAGACCAACTTATTTTATTTTATTGTGTGGCGGGAGTGGGGTGGGGGGGGGCGGTGAGGGAGACAGGGAAGCAGATTTTTTTACAACAAGGCTTCATGCCCTCTGGACCTTTCATGCCCTCTCATGGGGGTGGGGGAAACAGGGCAATTTTGACTGACAGCAATAATGTCCAATCCCATCTGCAATGGCTCATCTGAAGCAGGTTTCCTAGGCTGCAGGCCACCCCACCCGCTCTGAGACAGCTGGGAGAAGCTTATAAACACCCATGCCAATCGCTGGCTTCTTGTGACAGTTGTCTTTCTGAGAGGTGTTCACTCAGCCCTTGCTGTGACTTACTAGTGGACAGTAATTAAGGAGGGCAATTTATTATTCTTAACCCTCTTCCCTCCCTTGAGCGAAAATCCATTATATGGTGAGGTTACTGGTGGTGTCAGCTTATAAAGGGAGGTTTGACCAAAACCTCAGGGAACAGCCTGTTTTTATGCTCAGTGTTCGTGGAACACCTAGCCAGGGCCTGGCACCCAGGAGCCCTCAGCAGGCAGTGGCCGATAGATGATGGCAGTGACGTCTCACTCTCCTTCCCTGTCCTCCAGGACACAGAACTGTTGGCCTCGTTTTCCGTGGAGGACAATAAGCTCATGATCGACGCCAAGCTGGACAAGTAAGGGGGTTTGCGGCCTCGGGCTCCTGCCCATCAGAGAGTCCTCCTCGGTGCTGCCGTGTCTGGTGCCAGCTCACGGAGGGACGCCGGGGAGGGCTTAGTGGTCTCCTAGCATGGCTTTCAGTGCTGGCTACACCCAGGAGGCTGCAAAGGTAAAAATGGGCTGTGATGGCAAAGCCACTGGCATGAGCCAGGCAGGGAGGGTGAAGCCGTAAGCTTGTAGAAGGAACCTACTGCCAATCACAACAACATCAATCCTAATCACGATGCCGGTGGTGATGCTGGGCGGGCTCTGCACCCGGCACTTACCTGCATTCTCTTGCTTAGCCTCCCAACGGTCCCCCGGAGTCAGGGCTGTTGTTTTAAAGAGGAGACAAGGGCTCAGAGAGGAGGATGTATCTACTCAGGGCCACACAATGAGCACAGAGAAGGGCTGTGAGCTGACCGTGGTCTGTCTGGCCTGGAGCTGCATTGAATGTTGCAAGCACGGGCTTTGCAGCCAAGCAGCATGGTTCCCAATCCCACTGTGACCACGGACAGCCTGTGTGACCCAGGCCACCTGGCCCCGCCTCTCTGCACTCAGTCTTCTTACCTGAGCATGGAGATAACTGTCCCCACCTCACAGGACTCGCCATGATCCTCAAAACAGCTATTATCTATTGGGTGTTTTCTATGTGCCAAGCATTGAGCTGGGCCCCAAATGTGTCTCAGTTCACTTACTTCTTGGCTCAGCCTATGTAAGTATTATGATTATTCCCACTTCGTGATAAATGAGGTGAAATATACAAACGTCAGCACCTGCCCAGTTCATACGTTTTTCTTCTTACAACAAATATTTATCAAGCCCCACAGTTGGGGTTACTCATAATCAGATGCCAGTCAGAGCTGCCCAGGGGTTTGTGAGGAGGTAACGTTCGACCCGAGGCCTGGACGAGAAGGGCTGCGTGAAGAGCTGGGGTGTCCGGCAGTGCGGGCAGCACCGGCAACCTCGGAGGGGCAGGCAAGAGCTAGGGTGCTGTGGGGAGATGGGAGGGGAAGTCGGGAAGGAATAAAATATTTGTTTCTCTCCTGCTGGACGCTCCAATGATTCTGCCCCAGGGGCGGGTCTGGTCCAGCCTCTCTCAGGTGAAATTGTCAGTTTGCAGGTGGGGTTCAGGTGCAGAGACTGAGGCCCTCCTAGTGCAGAGAGAAACCTTGAGCCCAGGCCTCGGGCCTCCCTGCTCAGAATAGCACAGCTGCCAGGAGCACAGGCTCAGGGTGCAAGTCCTGGGTTCTCCCTCCTGAGTAGCCGTTGCAAGTTACCCTGGAGCCTCAGCCCTCCCCCAGTCCCCCCCCCCCCCCCACACACACACACAGGGTTGCTGAAAGGATCAAACAAGATAGTGATGATCGCGCATGTATACATGGCACTTGCTATGAGCCAGGGACCGTTCTAAGGGCTTTACTGGAATTTAGGCCTTGCATCCACCCGCTTTGCAGAGGAGGAAACTGAGGCATAGAGAAGTTAAGTACTTTGGCCAAAGACACACAGCTCACAGGTGGTGCTGCTGCACTCTGAGCCTGTGTATGTGGTATATAACCGCTTGGCATTGTGTCTGGTACATGGTTCACGCTCAATACTTGGAGACCACCACTGTTTTTACTCACTGCCCCCAGGCCAAGAGGGGCCCTCCTGGGGGCTCTGGTTGGGGGGGGGGGGCTTCTGATAGCTTAGTGCCATGCAGCCCCCCACAATTCAGGCCACCACTACCTCTGATGGGCTGTCTACTTTGTCTGCAGGACCAGCCTGAACCTCAGAACCTCAAATGTGGGCAATTTTGATGTAAGTACCAAGCTCAGGCCCCGGTGTGCGATCTTCTGGGAATGGCATTCCCGTAAGACTGGCTGGGGACTGGTTGGGGGCGGGGGGGGGGGGGGGGTCGGATCTGAACTCCAAAGCGTTTATTTCACAGATGGGGAAACCGAGGCCCACCAGCCAGGGAGGGGCAGAGCACAGATTCACAGGTCCAGCTCTGCCTATGGTGCTGCCCATTCTGACTGACTGCCCCCAGGGAGGCTGCTTGGCCCAAATCCCTTCACTCCAGAGTGGCGAGTGGGGAGGGAGGCAGACACATCCCATGGGACCCCTTTCTCCTGGAGCAGGGGGCTCTGCCTGGCCACGGTCTCCCTTATGACCTTGGCCATACCACCCCCCTCTGAGCCTCAGTTTCCTCGTCTGTAAAACAAACAGGTTTGGATTCATTTCTAACCTCCCTTCACCCCCCGCTTTCTGGAATTCTGCATTTCTAATTCGAGACCCCCCTTTTCTAGGGTTTGGTCCTGCTTCCACTCTGTTCATTCCTGGGTCCCCACCCTCGTTAAAGCTTCAGAAATGCCCCTCTTTTTTATTTTCATAAATTGACAATGAAACAGATACCTGCTTCCTGGGACAAGCTTGGGTGGTTTCCACATGCGCAGAAATAGCCAAATACCCATTGTGTGGCCGTTTTTTGAGCTTTTTAAAATCCAAACAGCTCTAACCCCTGGAGTTGGGACGGCCAGCTTCATTTTCTAGATGGAGAGACTGGTGCTCAGAGGAGTGGCAGGCCTCGCACCTGGTTTCCGGCAGCTGGGGCTAGAGCTGGAATCTCTGGGCTCTAAAGAGAAAAAGGAAGCTAACAGTGAAGTCAGGGAATATTTATGGAGCAACAGTGATTGGCACCGGGCACCAAATTACACTTAAACAAATAAGCTTTTTTCATGTAACCCCCACCACCAACTGATCATTGGGGTACAATCATTAGCCCATTTTCCAAATAAGGGAGCCAGTCACAGAGAAGGTAAGTGACTGACTGTCCACGGTCACAGAGCTAGTAAGAGGCAGAACTGGGATGTGAGTCCCGTGCTCTTGTCACTGTGGAACCTCAGGGCCCTATGCCAGGCCGGGGCTCTCCTTATGGGAACGAGGCTGCCCGCCCCACGAGGGAAGGGTTATCCTCTCCACTTTCAGATGTGGAAACCAAGGCTCAGAGAAGCTAAGAGCCACCAAATATGAAAAGGCCCAAGTCCAGGCATTTCACATGACCTGCCCACACTCCTCACAGCACCCTTCTAGGCAGGGTTTGCGGGCCCCCTTTTCAGATGAGGAAACTGAGGGTCAGACAGGTGAGTGAACCTCTCAGAGGCCCATGGAGGCTGCACGGGGACGGGAACCCAAGGGCCTCCAGTGACACTATCGTGGTTTTCGAACAGTCACCGTAGACCCCACGCTCTGTGCCGCTTGGGGAAGAGCTGGCCCTCTGTCAGTCCCAGCCTCCCCGGTAGCCCTGGACCAGGGCTCCGCTGCCCGAGGCCTGGGCCTCCCCACCCTACAGATGCCCCTTGGAGCTGTCTAGCTCAGTGGTTCTGGAGTCACAAGATGTCTGACTGCCATCTCTCAGATTGCCCCAGAGCAGCTCAGCGCCTCCCCCGTGGGCCACAGGGCAGGGCCTGAAGGAGCCCTCAGAATCCCAGTGCACCGTTGCCGGGGCTGAGTTCTCGTTCTTTCCCTGCAGGTTGGCCTCATGGAGATGCTGGTGGGGAAGATTTTCGACCTGGCGTTTTTGCCCGCCATGAACGGTGAGAGCGGGTGCCTGTGCCTCCCGGGGGCACATGGCCTGGGGACCAGGTGCCTACTGGTCTGTTGGGCATGTTTGATGCACAGCCAGTCTACCTCAATAGCAATTCTGAGAGCTTCGTTATAAGCTTATTAATTTAAGCCTGTGAATGCAAGTTTTGCCACAAGGTTTCAACAACTCCCTTATTTGCTGCTTCAGCTGTATTTTTTTTTTTTCTTATTTGGTGGATTGTTTTTGTTTTTTCTGATTATTTATATAAAATTCTGAAAGTCCAGATCAGTTTTAAAAAAATTTCACCTCCCAGGGCAATTAATCTCAACGTTTGGGTAAATTTCCTCCTAAACTCTTCTTCTATTTTCCCCCAATACAGTCCAAGATATTTCCTGATTTATTTTTATATGCTTACTAGAGGCCTGGTGCATGAATTCATGCACGGGTGGGGTCCCTTGGCCTGGCCCGTAATCGGGGCTGATCATGGCCAATCAGGGCATCTCTCCCAGTCCCAATCGGCCAGACCCCAGCAGCAAGCTAACCTACTGGTCAGAGCGTCTGCCCCCTGATGGTCAGTGTGCATCATAGCAACTGGTCAAGCAGTTGACAGAACAGTCCACCAATCAGTCAGACACTTAACATATTGCATTTTTATTGTATAGGATTGCTAATTGTGGTAAAATACATATAACATAAAATTTACCTTCTATTGTTAGGTGTATGGTTCAGTAACGTTAAGTATACTCACACTGTTTTGTTCCTGACTGGTTTTGAATCATGTATTTATTTTTACCTACACAGGGACTACATGCATACCCTGTTATTATAAAGTGTCCAGTCTTTAGAGATAAAGCTTAAGTTGCTCTTACCGAAATCTACAACCTCCTACCACACAGTCTGCCTCCTACGCAGCCACATGATCGGCTGGAGGGTGTTCTTGCCCAGCTTCCTGAATGGAATAGACAGCACGTGGTCCTGCCTCTCGGGGCTACTTGCACTGTGGGGGCCCTGGAGGCTGGGGCCAATGATGCTCCTTCAACTGAGTAACCCCCTTAGGATAGGAAACCGGTGCCCAAGCCGTCGTGCTGCTCAGCTCCAGCCTCTCTCGCTCCCCACTTCTGCTTCAGGGAAGAGAGGAGGAGGGGCTGGCATCAGCTGTACCAGCCGGGGTTCCTTTGGGAGCTCTCCATCCTTATTCTGGGAACTGTCATAGGAGGAGGGTGAGTCTCCATCACAGGAAGGCGCCGGTCACAAAGCCCATGCACGTTCCCAGCAGGAGAGGATGAGGCGGGAGCTGGGCTGGGCTGGGCTGGGCTGGGCTGGGCTGGGCCGGCTGGGCTGGGCTGGGCGGACCAGGGAGAAGGAGATGGAGACGCTCATCCTGGCTGGGCCCCCGGGAGGCAGCAAGTCCCTCGCTCTCCCTAGAATGCAATGCACCATTTTCGAAAGTGAGAGGTTGGATTAGATCCATGATTCCCAAAGTGGGTTCCATGGAAAACTAGTCCCAAAAGATACTCTGAGAAAAGGGTTCCACGGACAAGCAAGTCTGGAAAATATGGAATCTATTCCTCTGAGGCACATTCACAATGTCCTCCGCTCTCTGAGAAGTCCTGCGGGGGTTAGAGTGTTTAACCTCAGCTAATCCAGCTTCCCCCACTGCCTCTCCTGCCTCCCTTCCTTGTTTCCTCTCTTCATTCGATATCACTTTGTCTTGTTTTGGAACATTAATCGGCAGGTCTACTTAGGCTCTGACCACCTAAAAGCAAACAGCACAGCCCACGCGATCCTTGGTGGGGCCACACGTGCATCCTTCCACGTCTGCATCCAGCAGGCATCGTTCCCTCCCTGTGCCTGGCCCTGGGCTGGGTGATGCTGGGGACACAGTCCTTGTCTGCCAGAGACTCACACCGGCAGAGACGTGGAAACGGAATTAATATTTCGTGGCTTCTGTACGGAGTCGTTCAGGAGCTCCAGCAGAAGCCGAGTTCTTGGCCTGAGGGGCAGGAAGCCTCAGAGAAGAGGTGGCATCTAAACAGTGTCTCAGGGAGGCTCAGAGCTCCGCAGGCAGCGGCGTGAGATGTGGGCTCTGGGCAGGAGTCGCTGCAGGGATGAAACCTGGGGACAGACTGGACTCCAAATAGAAAAAGAAGCTAACACAATGAAATTAGTGAATATTTATGGAGCAATAGTGATTGGCACCAGGCACTAAATTACACTTAAACACACACGCACACACACACACACACACACGCACACACGCACACGCACACACGCACATGCACACGCACACATAAGCTTTTTTCATGTAAGCCTCACCACAAACTGATCATTGGGGTACAATCATTAGCCCATTTTCCAAATAAGGGAGCCAATCACAGAGAAGGTAAGTGACTGACTGTCCACGGTCACAGAGCTAGTAAGAGGCAGAACTGGGATGTGAGTCCCGTGCTGTTGTCGCTGTAGAACCTCAGTATCGTGCAAATACTGGTGGCTTTCCACAGGCTGACACCTCCTGGCCACGCTGACCATTGCTGACTTTCCCCCCCACAGCTGTGCTGGGCTCTGGTGTCCCTCTCCCCAAAATCCTTAACATCGACTTCAGCAATGCAGACATCGACGTCTTGGAGGTAAGGGGAGATAAAGCTAACGGCTTTCCCCTCTTGCCCAGGAACTGGGAAGAGGGAGAGAAGGGAAGGGAAGGATAGGACAGTAGGATCCTCTTCCTTCAAAGGATGGGGCTGAGGGAATCAGGCACAAAGCTGTTAAGAAGCCTTAAGTGAAACTTTTCACATGCGCAAGCCCATCTAGTCCTCCTGACAGATGTCATTGCCCCCATCTTACAGATGGGAATACTGAGGCTCAGAACAGTAAGGGGTTTGCCCAAAGTGGAAGTGTGCTGTGGTTCATTGGAACAACTCTTATTGAGCACCTGCTATGTACCAGACAACATGCAAGGGGCTGGGGATACAGCAGTAAACAAAACCTATAACCCTGGTCCTTACAAAGCTCTCCAGCCAATGGGGAGATGAGCCTTTGGGTAAATATTCCTGACGTAATTGCTAGTGATAATCATGGCAAGTGCTTTAAAATTCAAATGTAGGAGCTTTGTTTCCATCTAAAAACTAAAAACCACGTGTGCTCAGTATCTGAAATTTGGGAAATACAGGAAAGATTAAACAAAAGCAGGTTTATCCTCCTAGATATATATATGCAACCCAGAAATGACCACTTAGAACATTTCCTGATTTTTATTCCAATCTTCCTAGAGTTGTATTCTGAAGCATGGCTTTGGCCAGGAGGCCGGCAGAGCACCGGTTCAGGATCCCACTTTGCATTTGGTTGTCACACCTCCTTAGCGTCCTCCAACCTGGGACAGCTCCTCAGTTTTCCGTGTGTTTTGTGTATGACCTTGATATTTCTGAGCGGTCTGGCCTGTTTTGGAAGACGTCACTCAATTTGGATTTGACTGACGTGTTCTCACGATTAGATTGAAGTTATGTATTTCTGGAAAGAATACCCCCAAAGTGATGCTGTGCCCTCATCCATGTGCCATACCAGGCAGCGTCTTCCTAGAGACGCTGACTGTGATCACGTGTTTAAGGTGGTTCCTGTCAGGTTTCTCCACTAAGTTACTATTTTTCAGTTTACTACTAACCGTCTCATGGGGAGATCCTTTGAGACTATGCAAATATTCTATTTTCCATCACACCTTCTCCCGCTAATTTTGGCGTTCATGAATGGTTCTTGCCAGCAACTGTTACTACCGTGCTGTCTGCCTAGTGGAGGTTTTCAATTTCTAGAATTCCTTCAGTTGGAATTCTGCTGTAAGGAAGAGCTGTCCCTTCCCCACCATTTATTTATTTATTCAATTATTTGTACCAGTGTGACTTACGGGCATTTATTTCATTCTGCGGGTTAAATCTATTATTTTTATTATTTATTTTGCTGTAGCTGTTTTTAATGACGAGAACTGGATTTTGAAAGAGTATGGAGAGAGGCTCAGACCTGCGCCTCTTATCTTGGGGAAAAGGAGATGAGGAGCAGGGAGGGAAGTGTTTTGCCCGAGGTCCCCTGCAAGCTAATGACATGGCCAGGGTGATCCAGGCCCCTTGCACCCCAGTGTCCTCGCTGTCGAGCTACTGCTGCCCGAATGTGACTTGCCTGATCCAAAGGCAGGTGACTACCTGCCGAGGCTGCAGCCAGAAGCCGACCGCCCGCTAACTGGGTTCTCTATTCTGCCCTCGAAGGACCTTCTGGTGCTGAGCGCCTGAGTGACAGGAGGCAGAGACGCTGCGGCCCCAGAGGAGGCAGAACCAGCCCTGGAAAGGCTCGGCCGGACAGTCCCCGGCCCCGAGTCCCTTCAGCCCCACAACAGGCCCCTCCCCGGCCTGCCGACCCTCTCCCCACCTGCCTCCACCGGAGAAAGGACCCAGCCATCGCCCGTCCTGGCCAACAGCTGGTCCGCGGTCAGCCCCACCCCCACAGGGGCGGAAGGTCCCCTCCAGGGCGGAGGCCTTTGGGACTCCATGCCGGACTCCATGCTGAGCACGTGAACCTTTCAATAAAAGCTTCCACTTCCCCTGCACTTGGGGTGCGTCTCCATGAAGGACCCTCTCTCAGGGTCAGGTGCTTTCCCTCACGGCTGTGCTGGGGCACCTGGCAGTTGTAGCTAAAACTGGACAGAGGATGGAGCTGGTCCAGAGGGTGGGTGGGTGCCTCCCAGGTCCCAGGGGAGAGGTAAAAGGGACAGAAAGACAGCCTTCTGCCCCGTCCTCCTGAGAGCTGCTTGTCGAGGGCTCACTGCCTGCTGAGCCCGGCACTGAGGCTTTGGCACTTGATATCATTTAACCCCATGAAAGCACCATGAGGCAGGTACCAGGATGGTCCCCTATTTTGCGGACCCTCTTCCCAGTGGTTTTTAAAAAGATATCCTTTCCCCCATCCATGTTTTTTCCCTTTCAATATCAGAGAGCTAAACCATTGGGCTGTCTGGTTCAATATTGGATTCCTGGCTGCATCATTCATTCATCCATCCATCCATCCATGAGTGCCTATCAAGTCTGCCCTCATGAAGCTTAGATTTTAGTCCACAAGACAGACTTTAAACAACAAGTCTAAGAAAATAATAAGTAAATAAGTAAACAAAGGGGCTAATCTGAGATTGTCTTGAGGACTACAAAGGGGATAAACAGGGATGGAGGGGGGAGGGGAGGCACCATTGGGCGGTCAGGGAAAACCTTTCTGAGGAGGAAATACACATCATTCCCTCTGGGGGCCTTACACTCAATCACCCTTCTCCTCCCACAGTCAGGGTCTCTGTCTCTCCCGGTCTCCTTGGTAACACCCACACCCTCGCTCAGAGAGAAGTAGGTGGGGGTTCCCGTTCAGCCTGCCTGAGGAGCCGAGGGGGGGGGAAGGCCCACCTTAAAGGGCGGTGTCTGGGGAGAGGACCCAGAACTTGACTCCCAGGCGAGCAGGGTCATGGCTGCGCTATCCCTACTGTGTTAGAACCACCTTCTGTAAATCCCCAGGAATACGCCATTTGCTTCTGTTTCTAACTCCATTTGTTTCTGCTCCCATCACCTCTCCCTGGACCACCTCTCCAGCCTCCTCACTGGTCTCTCCTTTTTCCCTCCCGCCCCTGCTATCCATTCTCCGCTCAGCGGCCAGAGGGTTGGGATTTTTAACCGCACATTCAATCACCTGCCTTCCCTGTTTCAAGCCCTCCCATGGTTTTTCCATGGCACCCACAGCAAGAGCCAGACCCTCACCACTGCCCACCAAGCCCTGCAGGGTCTGCCCCACCCCCTTGGCCAGCCCCATCTACCTCCTGGTCCTCTGCTGGGGGAGGGGTTCCTCACACTCCTTCCTCCGCTGCTGAAACACACCCACATCCTTCAACACATTTAATTTTCTTTCTGCTATTCAATTTTTGGAAGAATTTTTTTTAACTCTTGGGGAAACTTTTGGATTATAAATACTTCATTTCATTTTCCATTGGCTATGATTTCTTAAAAGTCAAAGGACATGTAGGGTATTCTTTCAAAGTGAGGAAATGGAAGGACTTGGAAGAATTGAGAAGGAGGAAAAGGCAGAGTTGGGTTAATTAGAACTTGGGCAGAGTAGCATGGGGTTGAGGGTCCAAATGTCCACAGGAAGTCTAGGAAGCCTGGACTTCCGGGGGGGGGGGGGGGGTGACGGGTAGTAAGACAGGCCTGCGGCCTGTGGGGCTTGTGCTGCTCGTTCTGGCCTTGGGCCGTCACTGCATTCTCAGGCAACAGTGACAGAAATGAATGGTTGCTTTAAGCTTAATGGGGAGAAGAGCCTCTACTAAGCATCTCCACCAGGTGTGGATGATACTGAAGTTTCACTGATAAACCAAGGATGCGCCTCAGGATTGCAGGGCTCCCGGGTCGGAGTGTGAGTGAGGGGGTCCTGGGAGCACAGGTGGCAGCAGATTTCACGGCAGGACATGCAATGGGACGTCTCACGGAACTCCATGACTGTCCCACTTCAGTTGTAGCTGACATAAAAACACTCTAGAAGCCCCCAAAACCTCACTGAGTTGATGTTTCTGCTACCAATCCTGAGGAACAAATCCTAACCTCAAAATTGAGTGGCATAAACCACAATTTTCATTTCCTCCCAGATTCTAGGGGTCAAGACAGCTTTCCTCTGCTCCACGATGCCTTGGGCCTCACTGGGAAGGACAGCTGGGGGACTTGCTGTCAGGCGGACCCATTTGGAGGCCTCCTCACTCATCTGCTGGTGGGTGGTGATGTCAGCCAGAACACCTACAGGTGCTGGCATCAAAACGTTAGCACCCAAGGGTGCACAATGGAAGCCGCTGCGGGGCCTGTGATGATCTGGTTTTGGAAGTCACGCAGTGTCACCTCTGTTACGCTCATTTAGTCAAAGGCCCTTCCAGCTCCATCAAAATGCCTACTTCATCCGTCTTGTCAAAATGTCATGGAGCCCTGTGCGTGGCTGCCGCCTCTGACGTTCACTTCACCCCGCCTAGCTTCACCACCCAGCCTTCAGCCCACGTCTAAACTCTCAGTTGCAGGTTGACTACTATAAAGAGTATTGTTCTAGCCATGGCGGGGGGGGGGGGTGGTCTTATGGGGGAGGGGGTAACACACAGTTGACAGATGAGAGGAAGGCGGGGGGAGGGAGAGAGAGAGAGAGAGAGACCCACACACACTTTTCTGCATATTGGCTTAGCCTGGTGGTGTTGGTCATCTCTCTATCCCAGCGGCCCTTTCGGTGGGACACCCGTTTGGGGGGTCTCCTGGGAGGTTTGATCACAGAATGATGATGTCATCTGGAAAGCAGTGACCCAATCGCATGATGGGCCCCACTCCCCAGCCTGTGGCTCCCACACTCCACGTGCTCCAACTGCAGGAGTATTCCTGCCCCAAGGGCGCCCTCATCCCCTGTCACAGGGCCACCCCAGCCTGAGGGAGCCTCTTCTTTGAGTGTGAACTTCCCAAGTCCTTTTCTGCTCTGTTCATCCCCGTGCATCTGACCATAGTCTTCTCAAAGCCAGTTGGGAATCTTGGAGAAGGCTGGACCCCCCGCCTCCCCCAGGCCCTTGTGCCTCCTGGCGTTATTGGGCAGGTCTTTTGGTTGGGGAAGCATGATGGGGAGAAGTGACCTTCGGAGCTGAAACCCACGACTGCACATCAGGTTTGACAGAGGGAGGAAGATGGACAGGAAGCAGACACCATGTGCTAAATGCCTAGCAAGTGTGAAAGGTTCCTGAGGAGGAGATGAACCTGATGCTGGTGTCAGATGTGCCGAGGTGGACAAGGCAGGCCACAGTGGGACGGGCTGGAGCCAGGCCTTGGAGGACGAGAGGAGACACTGAGATAGGCCTTCACTGCTGCTTCATCCTCCCAGCACCTCCCTGTGTGAAGAGGGTGCCCACCCAGTCGGAGGCCTGGACCCCTGACACTCCCCACCCCCAGTCCCTGAGGTCTGAGCTCAGGCACCAGGGCCACCCCAGCTCCCAGCTGCTGCCTTCTTCCTGCCACGTGTGGGGCTCCCTGCCTGGACACAGGCTCTCAAAGGAGCAAACTTTCCATTTTGTACAAGATTCTGGAGGAGAGTCCGTGTCTGTGACTCAAGGACACAGTCACCCTCAAAGCCCCTCACCCCCTTGCAGATCGTTAAGGATAACCTTTTCTGTTTCAGAAATGGGGAAACTGAGGCCAAGGGAGGCAAAGGGACTAGCCCAGGGCCACATGCCTGGACAGTACGGCAGGGCCAGGACCAGGCCACTTGAGGCCACATCAAAGCTCTTCCAATGCAGAGCCCGGAGGACACAGAGCCCCACGGCAGCATGTGACATGCAGGCGCCCAGGACTACACGTGCCGAGGGAGGTACTATTCGCGAAGTGTCCCAGGGCCATGTCCTGGTGCCACACTCGGGAGAGGCCGGGCCAGCAAACATACACGTTTTATAAACAAAGACACCGGAGCGCACAGAAGCTCAGTGGTTTGCTTAAGCCACGTAGAAAGGGATGGTGGAGACCAGGGGAGACGCCGGGCTCCTGGGTCCCAGAACAGTGTTGCCCGTTTGCCAACTATTGTCCCCACCTCTTTCTGATTTTTCCCAGGACAAACATTTCCTTTCATTACTTGGCTGATTAAAAGTAAGTGTTTTTTCCCTTCTCATACGCACCCCCAGTGTCTCCCGATCCCACCCCCCCCTTCAAGGGTCCTGGAAGCAGGGATAAAGTCCCGGAGCCTGTACAATCCGCGCTTTGATCCATACTGAGCACGAAGGCTGAGCTCCTGGCAGCCAGCTCCACGTGACCAGTGTGCCCGTGGGGTTCCTGAGAGAGCCCACTCCGCAGTGATCACTGCTACAGTGGGAGTCCAGGCGATCTGCATTTCTAACCGGTAAAGGGTGAATTCGGTTAAAAATGCGGATTTTGTAATCAAAGAAAACACAATAATTTCAAGAGAAGCACCAAAAGTGCTTTATTCAAAGTAATGTCCATCGCTAGCTGCACATTTCCCCCATCTTTCAGGTAATTTGTGGATACCGTCCCAATAGAACTTTTCTTGTTTTGAGGCAGACTGTTAAGAGACCCAATTTTCCACTTCTTCATGTGTTTTGAAGTGCTGCTCAGAAAGTGCATGTGCCATCGATTGGAACAAGTGGTAATCTGAAGGAGCAAGGTCTGGTGAATACGGCGGGTGTGTTAATATTTCCCAGGCAAGATCTTTTAACGTGTCTTTAACTGGTTTTGAAGTGTGTGACGGTGCGTCATCATGAAGCAAAATTACTTTGCCGTGTCTTCTGGCACATTCTGGTCATTTCATGATCAAAGTGGTTCAAATTGATTATTTGTTATCGGTAATGATCAGTATTAACAGTTTCACCTGGTTTTAGAAGCTCATAATATACCACACCTTCCTGATCCCACCAAATGCAGAGTATTGTCTTCTTTCCGAAGTGATTTGGCCTTGCAGTTGATGTTGATGGTTGACCTGGATCAACCCATGATTTTGTGCGTTTGGGATTCTCAAAATAAATCCACTTTTCATCGCCAGTCACATTTGATGCAAAAAAGACTTTCTTTCGTGCCATTGAAGCAACATTTTACTGATGACTTTTTGGTTTTCCATTTGTCTTTCGTTCAGTTGATGTGGCACCATTTTCCTTCCTTTAAAATCTTTCCCGTTGCTTGTAAACCATCAGAAATTGTTTGCTGAGCAATGTTTAATCTTTCTGCAAGTTGTTTTTGAGTTTGACACCCATCTTCATCCAATAATGCTTGGAATTGTTGGTCTTCAAACTTTTTACGGTTGACCTGGACGTTCTTTGTCTTTCACATCGAAATCATCACTTTTAAAGCATTTAAACCAGCGTTCACAAGTATCTTGAGATGGAGCCTGTTCACCATAAGCTTCCCGAAGTATACGATAACTTTCAGCAGCACTTTTCTTCAAAATAAAGTAATGAATTAAAACTTCCTGCAAATGCTCATTTTTTGGGGGCACGAAATTCCACATTTTTAAGTGTAAAAATATCTATGATGTTAACACCTTCAGAAAATTTGACATATGAAGTTTTGAAGCTTGTTGTCAATACAACAAAATAGCACACATATCAAATCGCATATATAGCAACATATGTGTAGCTCTATCTATTGAAAAAAATCCGCATTATTATTAACCGGTACACCTAGTATGGTGGAAGTCGGAGAAGATGGCAAAAAAGAACCCTGGCTTGGGCATCCTGAGACCTGGTCTCAAACCTCAGCTCTGCTGCCAGCTCTCTGGGTGACCTTATCCCAGTGCCATCCTCTCTGGGTCTCTGTTCTCCCATCTGTAAAATATGCACGGTCTCTACAGACCTTTCCCTCAATGGTGAGTGTTAGAGAAACGGAGGGGACCCGGCCAGAGGCCAGAGGGCCCTCTGGAAAAATCGTGGCCACTACAGGTGTTTCTCACGGCGGCATGTTCTGTCTCTCTTTGCTTTCAGTTGGGGGACCCAGTGACCCTCCCATCTGTAGGATCAACATGGGACCACTGCCAGGACTAGGGTGAGGATGTTTAAACCCCAGAGTCACTGCAGGACTTTATGACCCCATATCGAGGGGCTGTCACCTTGATTTACTCATCAATGATCTCCTATCCCGCCAAATAGTCCCTTCATTCGAGCTTGGACACACTCAAAGCTGAGAAGATGGAGCCCTCTCCAGGGAAGGGGATGGAGGTGCAGTTCCCACAATTCACCACACGGTGGAGCCATGACCCTGCTAATCCATGTTTTTTACACTTGATCTGAAGGTACTTGTTAAAGCAGTATTTTTTTATGCCAGGCATTGTGCGGCACGTGGCCTTCAGGATCTCATTTAATTTTTCGAGCCACCCTTCATTACCTTCATTTTAAGTATGAGGAAACAGACTCAGAGAAGTGATCTGGCTAAAGGTGTGGCTGGGGAGTCAGAATTGGGTTCAAACCCCAGTTCTTCGGCCTGCTAGGATACTGAACTCTCTGCGCCTCAGTCTCCCCATGTGGAAATGGGACTGTAATACATGTGGTCCTCACAACCACCCTATGAGGTGGCTGCTATTATTCCTGTTTTCCAGAGAGGAAACTGAGGCTCAGAGAGGTGCCTGGCTCATCTCCACACAGCTAGAAGGAGGCAGAGTGAAATTCAAACCCAGGTCTTCTGGCTCAGAGCAAGGGACGGGTGATGTCCAGAGCCTCAGAGATGAGAGAGCCTTAAGTTTTTGTCCTGGCCTACAGCTGCCCTGCCGTCTCCTTGCTGAGCCCCCACCCCCAACCCTGGTGCTGCTCTGGCCTCAGCTTCCCATGGGTACCATAGGGGTTGGGATGCATGGATGGCGCCTTCACCATCTCTTGGCTCTATGGCTCTGCCTGTGGCCGGGGGGGCGGGGGGGGGGCGTGGAGAGGACTCAGTGTGACAGACAAGAGACCCCATCCTGGAGGTGCCAGGGCTGGGGTCTGGGGAACCCGCGGTGGGAGGATCTCCCCACACCCTGCATAAAGCAACCCCAGAGCTCAGGGCGCTCCAGGCCTCCCTCATGCGACGTGGGCCATGGCCTGAGGACACTCTGACTGTGGTGGCTCACAGGGCCGTCTGGCCTGGTGACATACATGACAACATTCCTTTTTTCAACCTCCTTTTGCCAGAACCATCGGAGGGTCCCTGTGGGCCTGGAGGAGAGCCACACGGAGCCAGCTGGGGGGGACAAAGAAAGGAGAGCAGAGGGGAATGGAGCAAACTTGGGCATTCGCCCCGAAGTCTCTGCGGGCCCCACAGCACCTGCTGCCCTTGGTGCAGCAACAAACGACCCCGGGGAAGCCTCCAGCTGCCAAGGGCTCCACAGTGGGAGGCGTTCAGAAAACATCCACCTCGACGTTTGTTCCTCAGGCAACAACTACGTTCAGGTCACATTTGATGTGAATCTGATTTATGCAAATCTGAACGAGTGCCCTGCTAAATACTCACGAAGCTTCACATTGTGAGCAGAAGGTGAATTTTTTTATTGTTAAGAAAGCACAACTTTTCATGCTCCGGCCTCTCCTCCTTAGGAAGAATCAAGGTTTCTCCCTTGAGGCTACACTCCCACCAGAGCCCTTCTCCCCTCTCTTCCCCTTCACAGTCAGGTTCCCCAGAGCTGTGCTTTCAACCTTGAACTCGAGCAAGAACCACCTGGAGCTGTTATTTAAATGCAGGCTTTGGTGCCAGTGGTCGGGGCCAGGGCCTGGGAGTCTGCATTTCTAACAAGCCCCCTGCAGACACTGATACTCCTGGTCCAGGGGTTTGAGCAGCGTGCTTGTTCTGGAAAAGTCCAGTCCTCCATCCACCTGCTTTCCAGGTGTCACCCCATAACTCAGGCTTCACCAGGTCCTCAGTGACGCCCACCTGCAGGAAACCAATAGACCCTCATCGGCCTCATCTTTCTCGACCTTGGCCCAGGCACCACTTCCTCGTTCTTGAAGCCAGTTCTCCCCTAGGCCGTGCTCCCCTGCCTGCCCTGCTGCCCGCCAGCCACTGCACCACATTGTTTTCATATTGGTCACTTGGTGTATCCTTCACCCTGGCCACTGATTGGTTCAGAGCTCAGCATGCAACCCCAGCCAGGCCCAGGGCACAGCCATAGCCTTTGGAAGAGATGATTGGGAGAGAGATAAGCAATTCCTGCTGGGTTATTAAGAGAGTGTGGGCCTGGAGCTGCTGGGGACCATCTCTGCCACCCCTTTTGGGAATCAGTTTGAGAGTGAAACTGAGGAAGAAAGTAGAGCCAGGTCACAGAAAGAAGCGTAGCCTGCTCAAACCATGGACCTTTGAGTTGCATGAGGCAATGACACTCCCTTTCACACTTAAGTCAGATTGGGTTGTGTTTTCCATCACAAGCAACTCAGATACTCCTGACAGGTGCAAGTGACAAATACATTTCAGCTCACTCTTTATCGGCCATAGATGGAAACAAGAGATAAATCCCACACAGAAATTGGCCTCCCAGAGTTGACCTGTGTGTGTGTGTGTGTGTGTGTGTGTGTGTGTGTGTGTGTGTAAGCAAGGAAGAGACCTGTTCAAAACCCACAAGGCAGAAAGTGAGCAGGACCAACTGGCGAGTCAAGGAGGGGTTCCTATAAGAGGTGCCCTGAAGGACTGGTGTAGCCACTGTGGAAAACAGCATGGAGTTTCCTCAAAAAATTAAAAAAATAACAACTGCCTTATGACCCAGCGATTCCACTTCTGGGTATATATCTGAAGAGACCCCAAACACTAATTTGAAAGACTATATGCAGCCCTACATTCATGGCAGTGTTATTTACAATAGCCAAGCTATGGAAGCAACCTGAGTGCCATCTATAGATGAGTGGATAAAAAAGCTGTGGTACATTTACACAATGGAATATTAATTACAATCTACACTAATAAAAGAGAAAGATGCAAATCGACCATACCTTCGCGACACCCACCAGACAATCAGGGGTGAGTATGCAAATTAACCCAACAAAGATGGTGGGTTAATTTGCATACACACGCACCGAGCGGCGGGGGGCGGGATACTTGTGTTGTCGCCATGGCAACGATGCAGGCGTGCTGCACCACCCCAGCCATTCCAGGCCTTTGGGCAGTGTGGGAAGGCGGAAAGGCGGCTCTGGCCAGAACGAAGGTGGTGCCAGCAGCCAGGGGAAGGAAGGCCCATTCTTGCACGAATCTTTGTGCATTGGGCCTCTAGTGAAATAATAAGAATGAAATCTTACCATTTGCCACAGCATGGATGGACCTAGAGGGTATTATGCTAAGTGAAATAAGTCAGACAGAGAAAGACAAATACCATGTGATCTCACTTATATGTGGAATCCATAGATCGATATAAACAAACAAAACAGAAACAGACTCATAGATACAAAGAAGAGACTAATGGTTGCCAGAGGAGAGGGAGATTGGACAACTGAGTGAAAAAGTTGAAGGGATTGAGAAGTACAGACTGGCTGTTATGAAATAGTCATGGAGATGTAAAGTACAGCATAGGGAATATCTATATATATAAAACTCTAATATAGACTGAACAGTGGAACAACTGAACAACCAGTTGCTATGATGTGCGCTGACCACCAGGGGGCGCACGCAGAACATGGCGGGCATCAGCCATGGCGGGATGGTGGAGCAGGTGAGCAGGGTCGCCAGACCAAGGTGGGGCGCCAGTGGCTGTCACTGGGGCAAGCCTCTGGTGGTTACTGAAAATTCTTTGCTCCCGCACACCATGGGGCCAATCACTCAGCGCCATCAGGGGGTGCGAGCGGTGGCTGCTGACCCCAATCACATCTCAGGGCTTCTCCACCTCCTCTGCTCCTGAGGGGTGATCGGGGCAGCAGCCACTGCTCGCACCCGCTGCTGGCTCCAGCCCCAATCGCTCCGTGCATCAGCGTGTGGGAGCAGCGGCAAGAGTGGGAGCTACCGGCAGACAGGGGATGGGGTCGCAGCGGGAAGGGCCGGGCGGGGGCGTGGAGGAGTGCCAAGTCCCACCCATGTGCCCACCGCAGCCTCACAGCCCACAGTTCCTTTCAAGGTACACGAATTTGTGCACTGGGCCCCTAGTAGTCAATAATATTGTATGGTGCCAGGTGGGTGTTGGGGGGCACACTTGTGGAGTGTATGATTGTGTGGCCAATATGCTGTACACCTGAAACTAAATAATGTTGAATGTAAACTAATTGAAAAATTTTTGAGAGGTTTTTTAAAAAGAGGCACAAAGGATGGGGAGATTTGTGGGGTGTGATCTCAGGCCTGGCTCTGGGAACCTGGAGGGACTGATACAGAGCAGGTCCTGGAGGCCGGAGAGGAGGCCTGGGGAGGGTCCAGGGGAGCCAGAGAGGCTGAGAATGGTGGCGAGTGGATCTCTCCCCTCTCATCCTTTCTTCCTTGCTTCCTTCCTTCTTCCCATCCACTCTCCCTTCTGTCTTCCCACAAACATCATTTGATTCCCACTCCAGACCAGCCCCTGAGCCAGCTCTGGGCGACCCAAGGTGAAAAAGCATAGGCTGCCCGGACTTCAGAGGACTCGGGGGAGCAGCAGACCTTCCAACCGTGGTGAGTATTTTCTGGGAAACTTGGGCAAACTGCTTGGGAGAAAGGAGAGGAGGAGGCGGCCCCAGCTAGGGGTGGGGAGAGGCAAGGCTCCCTGTCCACCAGTCAGTCCTCATTTTCTAGGGCCGAGACGTGAGGGAGCTACTTAACCCCGTAGATGTTTCAGAGCCCAGGGTTTCGGAAAATATTTGAGAGCTGAAACACAAAGTGTGTTACCTCCACATCAGTAAAGAAAGCAGCAATGCCCGAGTTGCTGCACGCCTAATGAAATGTCTCCACGCTGGAATGTTATGACAGCTTTATTGATTGTTATAAAGCAGGCATAAAGTGACAGGATGTTGGAAACCTTTTGTTACTTTGATCGTTCTTATTTGCCAAGAATTCCTGAGTAGGCAGTTCAATGGCCAGAAACCGGGGCCTGTTGTAAAGTGGATGAATTACTGGTGCCTGCCTGATTTCAAAAACCAAGTGACAACCCTTTCAGCCTTTTCATAGTAAAAATAAAGACATTTCATGTGATGGCTGGGACGGAGTGCACATCGATAGGTCTGTCATCGGATGGGGAAGGAGGAGGGGCAGGGGCGCCTTGGACGGAGCCTCCATTGGCCCCCTCCACCTCTGTGCCACTGCAGCCTTCTCTGGTCTCAGGAGGCAGGGTGGCCTTCAGGACCTTTCTCACCAGGAGCCGAGCCATGTTTGGGAAAAGATGCCAGCTCAGAGCTTAAGGGTTGCGTCAGTGGGACCAGGAAGCCTCCACGGAGGGGATTAGTGGTCGCACTGGGGTGTCACGCCGAGATTAGTATGTCTCAGGCCCCGGATAGCTGATGCTTAATGCCTCACTGGAGATTTTCAATGAGAAATTCATCCCACGATCCTCATGACTGGGGCCTTTGTTCCTGAAAGGCAAATGCCTTCCGCTCAAGGAGACTGCCTCTGCCTGGAGAGGGGACAGGGCTGGACGCACAGAGCTGTCACTGCTTCTCCTCCCGGGATGACACCTCCAATGGCTCTGACAGCACCGGCCTCCACCACCACCAAGGACCCTTCCCATGTCCCCCCACACCCCTGCTTTGGAGGGTGTGGGTGGGAGGGGGCACTGACACAGCCCCGCTTTGTGCTGGACGCAGACAGCGAACTGGAGGAGCGTTGGGCCTGGCATTAGCGCCCAGAGCAGAGAAGCACCAGGCTCCGCGAGGCCAGGGATACCCAAGGCCGCACAGCAGGGGGGAGAAGCCCACCCTCTCAGCCACCACGCAGACCTGATGCGTTCTCGTTTAATT
The DNA here is from genome assembly GCF_014108235.1 of Myotis myotis. Classification (NCBI taxonomy): domain Eukaryota; kingdom Metazoa; phylum Chordata; class Mammalia; order Chiroptera; family Vespertilionidae; genus Myotis; species Myotis myotis. The sequence continues at coordinate 60,437,440 of NW_023416401.1, read as the reverse complement.
CCCACTGCAGCTCTTCTGAGGTAGAAACCATTCTATTCTCATTTTATGATTAAAAAAACAAAACAAAAACAAAAAGAAACCCACAAAAACGAGGTTAGGCACTTGCTTGCTGTCACATAGCTGACAAAGGGAAAGACTGGGACACACAGCCGAGGCTGACTCCAAGGCCAGGCTTATAAAATGCATGGATTTAAAAAGTGGGTCCGTTAAAAACGCTTCCGCAGGCTGTAATAAAAACGTATTGAGTGCGTGCTGTGTGCTGGGCGCTGGGCGATGCTCTGTGGCCCCAGCCCTCGTGGCCTCAGAGAGGGGTCATGCCCAGGAGCTGGTGGGATTCCTGCCCAGGCCAGAGCATGGGGCCCTCAGGCTGGTGGGAATGTGGCAAGAAGCCCCAGACGCTCATTACCGACGCTCAGGGCCCCACGGGGTCCGCTGTCTTGGAGGGAACTTCTGTTCTGTGTGCTCCCTTCATTTTGTGACAACAGCGTCCGGCTCAGAGTCACAAAGCAGGTGATTAGCAGAGCTGGGCCGGAATCCAGATCGGGGTCTCCTTCTTTACTGCCTTGGACCAGTGTCCCGCAGTCCATGAACCGCCACACTGGGGCCTTCAGACATCACCTTGTCCAAGACCAGCAAAATGTGGTGCTCTACGCTCCCGTCCTGCACCCGGGGCAGACATCACTAATCAATCATCCCCTCCAAGCCCAGCAGCAGCCTCCATGGGCTCCTCAGCACCATGGTCCGTCCAGTCAGTCCCTGTAATCAATCATAGTAACCCTTGACACCACAGTTCTCAGACTTCCAGACGTGGCCCAGAGGGGGAACTTGGGCTCAGTAAGGACGTGCACCTGCCATGTTGGCCTTAATTGAGCACTAAGCATATGGGAGGCTCTGTCTCATTTAATCTTCACATTTGGATGGGAAAACGGAGGTGGAGAGAAGCGAAGTGACCAGAAACCAAGAATAATTATAATCATTACCGTTGTCGTGTTATCACGTATCAAGGCACTACCAGGTGCTAACCCTGCCACACGCATTATCCCACCTCATCCTCACAGCACACCTGGTAGGTAAGTCGGGTTGCTCGTCCCATTTCACAGGTAAGGAACCTGAGGGTCGGTGAGATGGCATGCCTCCGAGAGATTATACAGTCAACAACAGGTGGAGAGAGGATTCCAACCCACCCCAGGGCCAGGCTCTGACTAACATCCTGAGAGCCGCCTCGGCACCCTTTTGACTTGCATTTTGGCACCGGGATCCAGGCACAGGGGTGTTTACCCCATTTTACAGATGGAGCAACTGAGGCCTGGGGCCAACACTAAGTCTAAGGTCACCACATGACACTCAGCTCCCTGGACTGTGTTCCTGGGGTGGGAAAACAGATTTCAGCACAGCCCTCGGGTCTCTTCCTCATGCCTGGAGGAAGAGGGGCCTCAGGTATTTGCGGAACTGGATGCCAGGCAGCCAGGGAAGAGGGATTGGTGACTGTTCCAAGGCCACCCAGCAAGACTCTACTGGCCTGGGCTCTCCAGGTCCCAGCCCAGGCGTAGGGACATGAGCTGCCGCCTCCTCCCTGCTCTGTGCTCTGATGGAGGACCCATGGTCAGTGTGAGGAAGGCTAGCGCCCCCACCTATCTCATCCTTTGCCCTGGCCACGTTCGCCTGAAGAACAGGCCCACCTGGTCCTTGCTGAGCTTCAGGTGGATGAGCAGAGGGCACAGCCACAGGGTGCCCCTGAGCTCTCTGCCAGTGCATCTGTTGCCAAGTGGCTGAGTTTCCTGTGGCCGGTTCCAGGTTGACACGGGCCAATGCGCCAGGCGTTACAACCAACGCAAACAGCAGAGGCTGACGGAGAAACAGGATATCCAAGCCCAAGGTCTGTTCTGCCCCGACAGCTGGCCTCAATGTGACCTTGGCCGAAGCGCCTTCCCTGGGGAACCAAATGCTCAGATCCTGTCCTTGTGAGGCCTGGGCAAGCCACCTACCCTCTCTGAACCTGTTTCCTCCACTGGGAAATGGGCCCCAAACCTCCTCACAGGCTTGTCGTGAGGACTAATGGTGAAAGTGTACCTACAGCACCAAGCCCAGTGCCGGGGACACAGTAGCTGCCTAGCAGGTGCTGGGCACCAAGAGCAGAAGGATGCGACTCGCTGTTGCCCCCAGGAGGCATGAGCTGGAACAGCCGTTCTCAGTCCGAGAAGATACAGACTTAGGTCTTCTTCCCAGCTCTGCCCTTTCCTGTCTGCGTGACCTTGAGCAAGTTGTCCTTCTCTTCTAAGCCTTATGCTCCTCATTCGAAAAAGAGGGGCAGTGACACCCCTTGCAAGGTTGTGAGGGGATGAAACCAGATGTAGAAGGAAAAAAAAACCCTGGTACACAGCAAGTGCCAAATAAATGGCAATTGTCAATAGTCTGCTCTTATGGCTCCGAGCTTCTGCAGGACCGTCAGGCTGCAGTGCAAGATGCTGTATACGTGAGCAGCAGGGTTATGAGGGTCATGCCTGGGCTGAGCTGGGGTTCAGAGATTGGGGTGGGGGTCACGGCTCATAGAAACCAGGGTAGAAGGCACCTTTGAGTCATCTGGTACAGTCATTCCCCTTTCTGGTCAGCAATCCTGAGAAACTGGACACAGGCCACTCTTGGGTTCCCGGAACACCTGACCCAAATTACCTAGGGATGGGGCTCAAGCTCCTGTATTTTAAACAAGCTTCCTAAGTAAATGTGTAATTTTTTTAGGGTTACCACCAGTAAAAAATTCCAACAAAACTGCAAGATATGCAATAAAAGAGGAAAGGGAGTGGGGTTCGAGGTCACTGGGCGGCCTTGGATGATTCCTTCACCTTCTCCGTCCACTGGCTCCCCAGACTTCCCAGCCAGGAGGTTACACTGAAGAGCTCTCAGTGCTCCTCTGGCTTTGCTGTCTGTGATCTTTCGCATGTCGTGTGTGACTCTCCGACAGCCACCAGGAGGGAGGAGGCCAAGTGAATGTTCAAATGCATGAGTAAGGACTGTTGTGGGTTTCAGCGGCAGGAATTCAATTCATAAGGGCCTGAGCAAAAATGAAAAAAGAGGGCGTGGAGAGAAATGTATTTTAACTGAAAAGTCTGGGGTCTATACGACTTCAGGCATAGCTAGATACAGGCACGCAAATGATATATTTTCTCATTTCCTTAGTGTTGGCTTTGTTCTCTAGTGGGCTTTAGATAACTGTGTCCAAAGGCTCTAAGAGGGAAAAGAAAAACAAAACAAAACAGAACCAGCAATCTGGAGAGACCCAAATCCACCTTTGCTGGTAGTGAGCTCTTTCATTCAGAAGAGTGGCAACCTGGTCTCCATGATTCTGTAAAAAGTTCTGCTCCTTTAGGCAACAGATGCATCTTCATCTGAGTCTAGCTTGCACTGTCATGCACATGTGCACGTATGCACATGTGTGCTGTATGTGTGTGACATGCACACATACATATGTGTAGGCATATACACGCTTATTTAAGAGTTGTACACACACTATTGGGAGTAGGGTCTGGAGGACTTTGGGAAGAAGGGGGCATGGTTTCTCCCCACTTTGGGAGATGTAGCCTAGTGTAGGTCAGACTTGGGGGCCCCCAAAGTCTTTAGCAGACAGGGGCCCTTAAGGGTGTGGCAAAGTCCTGTCCTCATGTGTGCTGGGGTCGTGAAGCTGCAGAGGGGTGGGGACCCTGAGAATATGGCTTCTTAGCAGGACCTGTGAGCTGCATATGAGAGTTCAGGCTCTTCTGCTCACCCTCTTGCCTTTGTGCCATCCCCTAGCCCAGTGGTTCTCAACCTGTGGGTCGTGACCCCTTTGGGGGTCGAACAACCCTTTCACAGGAGTCGCCTAAGACCATCGGAAAACACATATATAATTACATATTGTTTTTGTGATTAATCACTATGCTTTAATTCTGTTCAATTTGTAACAATGAAATTGGGGGTCACCACAACATGAGAAAATCTATTAAAGGGTCGTGGCATTAGAAGGTTGAGAACCACTGCCCTAGCCCCACACCCAGGAGACAAGTTACTGTCACCTCAGAGCTTGGCCGTGCAAGCTGGCCAATGTCATGGGGAAAGCTGGCTGTGGTCCAGGTGTGGTTCATGCTGAGAAACAGCACCTAGCGCGAGTCTCTGCAGCTGAGACACGGCCAGCCAGGCGTAGTTGGGGTCTTGGGAGGTGGGGAGGGTGAGAAAAGGAAAGAGATGGGAAACCCAAGGGAAAGATATCCATGTGGGGCAGCTAGACTCAGGTCGAATAAACTAAAAAATGCAGCAATGGTCTTTCAACAATAGACCAAGGAAATTTAGGATCACGGTTTACAGTCAGACCTCGTCCCTCAAGAGCGAGTAGTCACCTCATCCAGTTTATGAGCATCTCAGGTGATGGGATCTTGCCACCTTCCCAGGTAGGGCCTGGTTTTATAGGATGCCCCAGAGAAAGGTTTAGAACATTCTAGAGACAGGTCAGAGCCTTTGAAACCCACATGTGAGGAAAGCATCAGAGCACAGGGTGGTAACAACTTGCTGAGGGCAATGAACAAGTTCTTTAACAAAATCAAATTGTGGCCTGGTGGTGTGGCTCAGTTGGTTGAGTGTCGTCCCATGGAGCAAGAGGTCGCAGGTTTGATTCCTGGTCAGGGCACAAGCCCGGGTAGTAGGCAGCTTGCAGGAGGCAGCCCATGGACATTTCTCTCTCACTGATGCTTCTATCTCCCTCTCCCTTCATCTCGCTCAAAAATCAATAAAACATATTTTAAAAAATGAAATTGTGGTGATGTCCTGTGAAAGAAGCAATCAAGGAGCTGAGGGGTGATAATGGGAGGAGCCACCGCGTGTGGGCAGTGCGGGAGGTTCTGAAGAGGTGACATCAAGAGCTGGGAGCAGCTGGAGAGGAGAGTCATGGGCAGAGAGAATGGCTTATGCAAAGCCCAAAGCAGGAAAGAGGTCAGAATCTTCTGGCATAGAGGGAAGAGAGGTGGGGGGCAGCAGGGACAGGTAGGAGATGATTTGGAGAGACAGTGATCAGATGAGGCAGGCTCCTGTAGGGCACGGTAGGACTTTGGGTTTAAGCTGAGTGACACACCTGCTGCTGCACTGAGAGTAGAGTGGATGGAGCAAGTGCTCCAGGGATGAGGCTGGTGTGTGTGTCTCCTGACACTGGCTGTGCCACCTCAGGCACGGTGCTTAACCTTTCTGGGCTTCACTGTTGCCCACACATGGGGGTAACGGGAGGCAGATTTTGTTCACTCTCAGGAGAAACTCTAACTAGATGGAACAGGCAATCTTAAGAGGTAGTGAGCTCCCCATCATTGCAAACATTTGAACCAAGGCTGGCTCCACCATGAAAGCACTTGGGCACCAGAGGATTGCGTAGAATGGCCTTTCTGGTTGCTGACCCTGACCTTCTGTGGACTACAATTCTGGTCTCATTTTTGTCCTTGTCTGGTTGGGTGACCTCAGGCTGGTTACTGCCCTTCCCTGAGCCTCAGTTTCCAAATGATGACAGAAATAGGCTGATGATCACTATAGATTCCCCACCAGCAAATTCTCTAATTTGTCTATTCTCAGTCTTCGCCTTACACCCCACTCACATAGGCCATCGTCTTGGCAGCTGGAGACGCCATGACAGCCTGGTCTTAGTCTTGGCAGGTCCTCCCATAGCCACACATTTCAACCCCAGCATCCTGGGTGGCCTTTGGGTTGGAAATCTCTCTGCTCATCCCGAACAGAGGTTATTTTCTTTGGCGTCTCCTCAGATGGCCCCGGAAACAGGACTTACTTCCATGCCCAGCCTCCCATTCTGCAGCTACCAATATAAGGGCCACCACCACCCAGAAGAATCCCAGGAGATCGTGCCGGAGAACAAGGATTCGCGATCATCCTCCTCCAAACCCGTGAGTGGTGGGCTTACCTCTGACCACACCCCACAGGGTGGTCTTCAGAGGCTTTGGGGGCTAGAGACAGAGGACTAGGACAGCTTGCATTAGCTAATATGTTGAATATAGCAAATTAAGAGATAGATAGAGAGATAGATAGATAGATAGATAGATAGATAGATAGATAGATAGATAGAAAATTATATTCAGAGAAGTGTCAAACTGATGGGCAATGCAGGGTCATGATAAAGTGCCCATTTATTTGTTCATACTTTTATTCAGAAAAGAGTTATTCGTTGAACTGTCCTGACTACAGGGGTTTTACTGGGGGCTGAGGATTCGACAGTGAAATGTCACCATTCCTCCTCTAAAGAGTTCACAACCTGGCGATAGAGGCAGACAGGTCATCAGGTAATTGGCACCCAGGACTCTGATCAGAGGACGAATGCAGAAGAAACGGTGGGGTGAAGCTCCCTAACCTAGACTCTCGAGAGGGGCCTACAGGAGGCTCCATAGAGGACACGATGTCTTTCTGAAGCCAGAGAGTCAATAGGTCAAAAATGCAACGAAGAGGACAGATGTTCCAGGCAAAGAAGGCAGCATATGGCAAAAACCTTTTTGTAAAGATCATGAACTTGTAATCAAGTGTGACTTTTCAAATTGCAGCTTGTCCACTCACTGGCTGTGTGTTTCTGGGCAAGTTGCTCTAGCTTTCTGAGCTGGGCTGCCCATCTGTGAACCAGGAGAGAGCCACCTCTATCTTACAGGACAGTTAAGTGAAAGAGGGGGGGTGCTCATTGAAAACTCCATTTCCCTCTGGGTAACTCTCACTCCTGTTTCTCCTATGAATGTCCAGGTATCAGCACAAGATGTTTCAGCTTTGGAAACTTGTTCTCTTGTGTGGCCTGGTCTCTGGGACCTCAGCGGGTATTATTCACGCACTTGGCGAAGACCTGGGTGGTATTTTAAACAGCCTGAAACCTGCTGTTAATAAAGGAACTGATAACATTGAATGTGAGTCAATAATGGTGATGATAGGCGGCACCCAGAACCTGTTTCCTAAACGTTATACTGCATTTCCAGGGGCTGCCACCAGGGGCTGCCTTTTGTGGATGGTTTACTAGGAAAGGTGGTTAGTCACTTCCTGGCTCATTTGCTTATTATTTATTTATTTAAATTTTTATTGATTTTAGAGAGGAAGGAGAGGGAGAGAGAGATAGAAACATCAATGATGAGAAAGTTTCATCGATTGGCTGCCTCCTGCACGCATCCTACTGGGAATCGAGCCCACAACCCAGGCATGTGTCCCAACCTGGAATGGAACCGTGACCTCCTGGTTCATAGGCCGATCCTCAACCACTGAACCACTCTGGCCAGGCCACTTACTATTTTTCTATAAACAAGCAATGCTTAAATGAATATCCTTGTACATATTCTATCATGTTTCTAGTCTATACATGGGATAAGTTCCTAAAAGTGAGATTTTAAAAGGTCAAAGGATATTTCACTCTATTCCGTTGACGCCACTGGTATGGACAACTTAAATGTTTTGCCTGTCTCATAAGATGAGAGACTGTAAGGCATTTCACTTTAAAGTTCTCTAATTATAAAAGAATCCACTCATTTTTTCATATTTTAATCTTTTTATGTATTTTAACTTAAGTAATTTGTTCATGTCCTGAGCATATTACTCTGTTGGGTTGCTTACTTGTCTTATTGATTTGTACTAACTCCACCTAGCAGAGATAGCTATCTGCCTATTTTTATAGTTCATTGAATCTCCTTCTAATTCTGATTTCTCAAAAGAACTTGGCTTTCTTTTTATTTTATGGAAAATGAACAGCACATTGACAAACATTTTTATAGGAGTTAGTCACTTCTGTAAATGACTGCCTTTCAAATATTGTCAGGCAATTTTCAAAGATATAGAAGAGACCCCCATCTTTAATTTCACTGCTGAGAAAACTAAGGTCAGAAACAGAAGTGTCTGAGTTAAGGTCACCTAAGACCAGACATAGTTTTATTTATTTACTTTATTTATTTATTGTGGTTATACAGGTTTCAGGTGCACAATTCCACAACACACCACCTGTACACTGTAGTGCGTGTTCACCACCCCAAGTTAAGTCTCCTTAGCTCCATAGTTTATTTAAATTGGCATTCTCTGTTTGCATCATTATAACTAGGTAGATACTCTCCATTGCAGAGCCAAGTTGAAGTACTATGATTACATACCTTCTCCAGTACAGTCTTTTGTTTTTCCTTGAGTTAGTAATAGCCTTGCTGTTTTTCACTTGAAATACTTTGCACACGTATCCTTAACTCCTCTTATATACTACATTCTGCCTCTGCCATGTCATTTATTCTATTAATCCCTCTTTTCACTAGGGACCTCCTATTAAGACACTTTGTCTTCCTGCTCCTGTGTGAATTATTGTACTCTGAGCCTGCTGCAAGGCTCTCATCCTGGGACTCCAATTTGTCACTTTTATGGGTTGGAGTCATATTTTTTCCTTAATTCTAGATTTTCCATATATTTGTTTATTCTCTCAGTTTCTTTCACCTACTTTTTCAAACTTATGTAGACATCTCATTTAGAGCGATAGACCCCCCATCCCCATCACTACTAGAAGCAGGCTTATAATCATTATCAATTGCCTGGTCAGTTGATTGGTTGGTCTGTTGATTAAAAATGAGTATATATCAGTATGAAGACAGCATGGAAGGAAGAGGGGCTCTGTAGCTGTATGTCTTCAGGTATGTTTCTTAAACTTTTCATTCTTATTTCCTCATCTGTAAAATCCAGATACTGTCGATATCTACCTCAGTGAGTTGTTATGAAGATTAAAGGAAATAACACAGGCAGTCCTATCTAGTACCTGGTGCCTAGTAGCAGCTTCATAAGTGGTACATAACACTAAATAGCAATTGTTTTTGTCAGCTGTTCTTCAGAAACTGAGGGGGGACATCATCAAGATTCAGGAAACCAATGCTTGGCAAACCATCGCGGACAAGTTCCACCAAACTAAAGATTTGTTGAATCGCGCCCTTTCTAAATTATTTAAAGGGGGCCAGTCTTTGGGGTGAGTTGGTGCTTCATGATGGAGATCTTTCCTCACAATAATAGGGATGGGGCAATACATGTCTTTTGGGGAGGGGTGTAAATTTAAGGTTAAAGGCAGAAAGGCCACAAAACTTGTTCTTCCCACAGAGCCCACGTGGTCTGAGGCCAGACCCACCAGAGCCTGAGTCAATTAGAGGCAGGGCCACACAACCAATCTGAGCATCACATGAGTTTCAGCTTCCACATCCTGTAATTTCAGGGTCAGGGGGAAGGCTCTCTTCAGTCACACCTCCACCTGTTTGCTGGTGCCTGGATTCCCTTTTCCAGGGAATGAAACTTTCCTCTCTGAATACAGCTGAGAATAAACTTTCAAATCCCCTCAGGAGAGAGGACACTGAAATCCGCACCCGCTGGCTCCACACATAGAGTTTTGGAGTCAAATAGTTGTGAGTTCTAATTCTGCCTCAGGCGATTGCTCTTCCTTGGTATCTGGGGCTGGGGGAATCACAGCTGCCTGGTCCTCAGTGTGCCCCGCCATAGAATGGAGACAATCAAACCTCTGAGGAGGGCTATGGGAAAGACCAAAGTAGGCAAGACTGATGAGGCCCAAAAGCTCAGCATGACGCTGCATAGAGAAGGGCTCAGCAAATGGCTGTCAGGAGGAATGACAAGGGTGAATTCTGGTTGTTGCACAGGTTGAAAATCAGTAATGTCTGCATCTTGAATTTCAAAGCCGAACCAACTACTGATGGCCCAGGCTTTCTCCTGAGGTTCCCCACCTCTGCTGATGTCTCCTTGACCCTGTGAGTATGCATTAGAACCTGGGATTTGGGAGGGGCAATGCAGCACAGCCAATGGTCCTCCAAGCTAGAACAGGGCACTTTTCCACACGCTGAGTGGCCTTGGGCCTCAGTCTCCCCATCTGTAAATAAGGGAGCTTTTCCAACTCTAAAATCCTAACCTTTAAAAAGTTCTAATAAACTTTGGCCATAACCAAGTCTCTCTTAAAAGAATCCTCCATTAAATATATTTCTGGAATTATAACATTAATCTAAGAGTAAAATTTACAAAAATAAATAGGTCAAACATTAACAACTCTTTGGCAAAATTTTCTCTAGCATTATTTTGTCTCTCAAGATTCTCTTTAAATAGCAGTGGCCATTACAGATAAATGCATATAATAGTGTATAGCTTATAATAAAGGGCATATGTGCAAAATAAAATTTTATTTTTTAATTTATTTTTTATTGAACTTATTGGGGTTACATTGGCCAATAAAATTATATAGGTTTCAAGTATACAGTTCTACAATACATCATCTGCACATTGCATCGTATGCTCACCATTCAAGGTCTAGTTTCCTTCCATCACCATTTATCCCCCCTTTACTCTCTTCTGCCTCCCCGACCCCCTTTCCCTCTGGTAATCACCATACTGTCATCTGTGTCCATGTGTTTTGGGTGGGTTTTTTTTTTGTTTAATCCCTTCACCTATTTTACCCAACCCTCCAGCCCCCTCCCCTCTGACAGCCAGTCTGTTCTATGAATCTGTTTCTATTTTGTTTGTTTATTTTTTTCATTACAGTCTACAAATACATGAAAGCACATGGTAGAAGAATGTAATTTTAAAGTATATTAATTACTGTAAAAGAAATAGATGTGGGTAAATCTTTATAAATTGCGTACACTGTCAATTCATCATGCATTCGCTATGAGATCTTAGGATAGTTACTTAACCTCTCTATATCAATGCTTCCTCATTCTGAAATAGCAATAATAATAGTAGTTTCCCTTATGGTATTGCTGTAATAATTAGACTGATTAATCCGGGTAAAATACCTTCTAAAAGTGCCTAACATAATTTGTGCTCAATAAATGTTACCTATTATTATTATTATTATTATTATTATTATTATTATTGTTTTAATTATTAGTGTGCTGCTACATAAAATTTTCACAGGACCCAAACCTTGGAGACCAGGAGGAGAAGCCCTAACGCGAATATGTTACATCCCATAAAGAATGTGGACAATGATGGCATTCTCCATAGATGTCCTGAATAATGTCCACACAGGTGGAGGAACCAAGTGGGCGATGTGTGAAGGGTCTTCTAGACCTCTTCTCACTGTGAATCTTATTGTCTGCAGGCCTCTGGTTAGGAAGACAGTCAACCTGAAAGTTTCCTTGGACCTCCTGGCTACTGTCCAAATTGAAACTGATCCCAAGAGTGGTGGCTCCAGAGTGGTCATGACAGAATGCGCCAGCGACCCAGACAGCATCTCATTCACCTTGTTGGGCGAGTAAGTCCCATCCATCTCAAGAGAGCTGGGCTCTCAGAGGAGCGAAGGACCCTCATTTCAGCCCTCTTTCTATCCCTGGGAGATGGCACAATGTGGTGAAAAGGGTTTAGGCTCTGCAGTCAGACAGGCCTCGGTTCAAATACCAGCTCTGTCACTATCTTGTAACTTTGCCATCAACTTAACCTCTCAGAGCCTCGGTTTTCATATATGTAAACTGAAGATGACAATAATACCGTCATATAGGCTGCTGAGGTGACCAAATGATAAAAAGCAAGTGCTTAGCATAGAGCCTGGCACACACTAAGCTCTCGGTAAGAATAACATCTAAGCTGATTTTGTGTCTCCTTGTTACCCCCATGATGACTGAGGCAGGTGTGTTGACCTCTCCAAGGAGAATCATGAATTTGCTTACTTCACCTTTCAGCTCTAGCAGAGTTTGCTTCTTGCTTTTTGAAGCTCGGTTGTTAGGGGCATGCCTATTTAGGATTGCTATGTCTCCTTGAAGAATTACCCCTTCATTGTTATCTCAATCATCGTCATCATCATCAGCACCAGTTGTATTTACCTTCTTGCCTCGGGTTGGGAGGAGGAAGAGGAGGAAATGCCCACCATGGGCTCTAATTTCAGATTGTCTCCAAATTGTTCTCCACCCCCTGGAAAATTCCAGAAATGAGATCTTGAGAACTTAATCCTATCCATTTAAATCACTGATCCCTGTTAATCCACAAAATCTACATCTTCAAGTGTGTGACTGAAAGAGCAGGTTTGGTCCCTGGTAGAGGTTGAGGGAGAATGGGTGGCCCTGGCTGTGGCTGGGACAGGAGAAACGCTCTGGAAGTTGAGGACTGAAGCAGGTGGGCTTTGGCAGGGAAGTGGGTCAGTCCTCCCTACCTCCACCAGGGGCTCTGAGCACAGGCTGCCTAATGACCCCTAAAGCCAATCAAAGGCTCCAAGGGCCTATGTTAGTTGGAAAAGCTGGGATGCAATTCAGAGCTCTGAGCCCTGCTGGACACTGCTTTGCCTGTAGCCCCAGGGAATTCCTCCTGCCTCTGGGTCTCAGTGTTCAAATCTATAGAATGGCTTCCCACTCTGCTGCTCCAAACCCTCTCAGGGCTTTTCTTTCTGCTTTGGATGGAATCCCTGCCCCTCCCCATGGCCCTCTAGGCTCTGCCTGACCTGCCCCATCCTCATCTCACTTCACTCTCTCCTTGTTCTCTCCTGGAAAACAGTGGACTTTGCTCTGTGCCTCTTTCCCACCTCCAGACCTGTGCAGGGCTGTCCTCGCTACCTCCTCCCCTTCCCCGCCCCTGCCCCTGCAATCTCACCTCAATAGACTCTCATCCTTCAGGGTCTAAAACAGGTTTGCTCCTCTCCAAAGTGCCTACTCCCACCCTTCAGAGTACTTATCACAAGTTGTCCTCATGCGTTTAATTGATTGTTTACTTCATTCATTCTTTCAGCTACAAATGTATTGAGCACCTACTAGGTGCCAGACAGTCAGTGTTCCGACCTCTGGAGAACTTATTGATGAGAACAGACAAGGACCCTGCTGTGGTGGTGCTTTTCGTCCAGAGGGAAAGGCAGATAGGCGAGCATTCAGCCCCTTCATAAAGAGCTCTCAGGGAAGATGTCAGATGGCATGAGCCCTGGGCAGAGAGGCACACTTATCAGGGAACCATAATACAAAGCCCTCCCTTAGGGGAGTGGTCAGAGGGGGCTGCCCTGAGGAGGTGGGAAAGTGGGAAGGAGCCAGCCTTAGGAAGACTTGTTTAATATTTGGGTACCAGGTTAAGAGCTGTTTGTGCTTTGCTCATCCTATGTCCCAGCCTAGCTTGGTCCTTGGACATTGTTGCTGTGCTATAATATTTGTTGAATTAAGGAGGTTGTGATGAGATTCTCATGAGGCATTGGGGTGAGTTGCTGGTCAGAAATCCTATATAAAAAAGGGTAATATGCAAATTCACCAAATGCCAGAACAACGAAACAACCAATCAAAGCATAATATGCTAATGATATGCTAAGGCTACTCAACCACTCGCTATGACGTGCACTGACCACCAGGGGGCAGGAGCTTGACCAGTAGGTTAGCTTGCTGCTGGGGTCTGGCTGATCAGGGTTAAGTGAGACAAGCCATACACGCTCTAGAGCCTTCCTGCGGCCCCTCCCCAGCTAGCCACCTCCCACATCCCTCCCTGGGCCCGATCGTGCACGGGTGGGGTCCCTCGGCCTGGCCTGTGCCCTCTTGCAATCCGGGACCCCTCAGGGAATGTCGGAGAGCCGGTTTCAGCCAGATTCTGCAGGCCACTCCCCTTGGGAAGGCACCAAGACATAGAAATCATGGCTAGCAAGCATTGCTGCGGCTGCAGGAGCCTCTCCCCATAGGGACTGATTTGGTGTGAGCCTGTTGGCAGGCACAGAGGGGAGAGGATGAGCGGGAGTGGCAGGTAGGAGCTGCCAGCAGCATTGAACTGTGGGTTTCAGCCCAAACCCTGCAGGCCACCCAGAGGGACCCCACCATGCACCAATTCGTGCACCTGGCCTCTATTGGGATTATAAGTGAGGATTCCCCTGGATAGAGGGAGGCTCTGTCTGCGCTTAGAAAGGCACCTTAGTGTCCCTGGGGTTTGTTTCCTTGCCTTCAAGGTGCTCTGCCATCTCACACCCTCTCCCCGCTGCCCGCTGCTTGGCAGGTCTGCCCACTCGAGCGTGATTTATTACTTCTCTCTCTTTCAGACACAGTGCAGTGGTCAACAAGCTCACAGGCACCGTGAGCAGCTTCCTGAGCGACACTGTGTCCTTCCTGGTGCAGAGCCACGTGAGTTCTCCACTCCTGGGGGCCCAGAGCCAGGCCTGGTGGGGGGCAGTGCACATTTACAGGCCTGGCTGTGCTCTCTGGGCCCCCCTCCTTCTGAGGTGCAAGCTTCTCCTTGGGCTGCCAGGTGGAACCTGCCCCGCTTTACTGGGCTTGGGGGTATGGGAGGGGGAGCAGAGGCGTGACTTCAGCTGAAATCACTGGGTCCCAAACTTGACTATTTGTCATATCCATGTTCGAATAATGTGTTTGTAGCTAATGTGTTCCTTTAATTGACACAACTTTACTTATTTAAATTTACTTAAATGCACTTATTTTTAAAAGAAAACTTCATATCCCTGCCATTCATAGAAATTAATATCATTTATAATTAATTAAAAAAATAAACACGGACCTATAATAAAATAGGTATTTTATTTGCACATCATTCAAAACCATATGTACCATGTGCAGGATTCCTGTGCATCAGACAAAACTGTATGTAGCACGTGCCCAAAGTTCCAGAGACTCTGAATCAGTCATTCTAGAAAGGGCCTAGGAATCGTGGTCGACGAAGGGCACATCCCGGGGCTGGAGCCCCGCCACTCACTGCTCCTCCTCCAGCTGCAGCACAGGCCTCGCTGGAAGTGCAGATTCTCAGGCCCCACCCAGGCCTGCAGAATCGGAATTTTCATTTATACAGATCCCCACGGCACGGCACACAAAATCACGAGAGACACGGCTGTAGGGTCCCAAGGGCCCCATTGCACTCTAAAATTCCAGGGTTCCAAACTTCAAGGTTTCTAAGAATGTAGGAGTCTGGGGTGTGAACACTCTAGATTCTTAAGGCTCTGGGATTGAAGGTGGCAGCTGGTGGGATCTAGCATCCGAAGGTGCTCTGATGTTGGACTTCTCGCTTTCCGGTGCCCGAGATTCCCAAGGTTCTAGGATCCCATCTGACCAGCTGTCCATGGGTGGCCTGCAGAGTGTGCCCAGCTGATAATGAATCCATCCTTTTTTCTCCTTCCCCACCTCTTCTCCCTCCCTCTCTCCCCCTCAGATGTGCCCACTGCTGCGAACCGTTGTCTCCACCCTGGGTCCGCAGTTTGCTGAAAATATCATCAGTAAGTCACACCCTGGGAAAGCAGAGGCATTCCCTGTGCAGCCTTCCCAGGGCAGGCATGCAGCTCTGAGCCCGCCCCACAGGCAGGTCTGTTCAGGGGCCCCTGGAGAAGCAGCAGGACCCACTCCTAAGTCAGTAGGGAGATTGTGGCTGGAGGAATCCTTGCAGAATGGAAGGGGCTCTGTGGGCCTCTGGGGTCTCTCTACTATCATCCCTTGGAAACCCCACAGATGCTGCCTGGCAGAATGCTGTGAGGAAGAGCATGGGCCAGATCTGAGTTCAAATCCTGGCTCTGCTACTTAGCAACTCTGGGGTTTTGGTCAAGGGGCTCTGCCTCTCTCAGCCTCCGTTTCTCCTGGGAAAACACCATTGTAAACATTGTGGGGTTGGTGAGTGGATTAAATGGAAAAGCACGAAGAGCCTAATGTTCAGCAGACACTGCTAATCAACACGTTCCCTTCTCTTT
This sequence comes from Myotis myotis, assembly GCF_014108235.1. Taxonomy (NCBI): domain Eukaryota; kingdom Metazoa; phylum Chordata; class Mammalia; order Chiroptera; family Vespertilionidae; genus Myotis; species Myotis myotis. Next base: position 60,421,809 of record NW_023416401.1, on the reverse strand, counting down.
TCCTTCTTATGAGGAGCGGGGGTTTCTCCACCAACCACCGGGGGCATTCTTTAGCTTTTGGATCTCCAGGCATGCCTGGGGTTGCTGGGGAGACTGGAGCAGTAGAAATGGATCAAGTGAATGTGTCCGGGTCCTGGAGGTGGCCTTTCCATGAAATAGCCACAGGTCCAGTTCTTTGGGCAATCCCTCTGTGCTCTGCATGCACCATCTCATTGGATCCTCACAACAGCCCTGTGGGAGTGGTACCATCATTGTACCCATTTTACTGATGAACAAACTGAGGCTCAGAGAGGTGGAGTGGCATGCCTGAGGTCCCATTGCTGTCAGGCTGACCCACTGAGGAGTGATAGCCATTGGGGTCTGTTGTCTATTTGGTGGAGAATGAAGCTTCCTATTGATTTTGTTCCTCCAGAAAACGGTCAGCAGGTAGCCGACGTGCCAGTCAATGCGTGAAGAGGGCAGATGAGGAAGACTGCTGTGATGCCCCCAACTGGTGAGGGGTCAGGCTCTGTGGCCCATGCTAAGGGAGGATGAGGCTCCTCCTTAGGGGACAATGGTGAAGCCAAAGCAAGGATTGGGTTCCCTTGTTTCTCTTGCAGCAGCCTGAGTCCTAATCTTGCTGATCTTGGTCTTAGACTGAGCCTTGACCCTAGTCCCAAGCTGCGCCATGATGCTGGTCATACTCTAAATCCCAGTCCTTACTCACGTACCTCGACTGAGCCTGGATCCTAGTCACAGGCTGAGCTTTGGCCCCAGTTATTAAGCCCTAAAATTAGTCACAGATTGAGCCCTGACCCTGACCTCAGACTGATCCATGATCTTGATTATTTACAAAGCCCTGAACCCTGACTCTAGTCCTGGGCTCTGGTCAGTCTCTTTACATCTGCCACTGTTCCTAAGGTGAGAGGAGGGCAGAGTGAAGGGATAAGGAGGCCAGAGAAAGACCCCAAAGCACAGGTGCCAGTCCCCCTCTCCAAGGCCTTAGGCCCTGCAAGGTATTGTGGGAAAGAGCTTGGGCAGTAGTGTGTGGTGAATAGCAGGTGCCAGCAAGGGTCCTTTTGCTATCAATGGCCTAACTCCTTGTGGCCTCATTCCAGATGAATTTCCAGTTGCTTGACCATGTTTCCTTGCAGGATCTTCCCCTGGGAAGATGCTGCCACCATCCAACTGGACTGAACGCCTGAGACCAGAAGAAACCCTCTCAGCCACTCCTTGCCTTCACAGTTGAGACAGCAGTCTATGCTTATCACCCGCCCCCTCCCCCCAGCAATAAAGGCCACTTCTGCATCCTCCCATGTGACTTGTTACATTCCTTCCATTTGGGATTTGGGGAGGGAGGTGCTACTAGGGCAGCAGAGATCTGGGTCAAGAACTGGAAGGGCCCTAGCTGGCTTGGCTCAGTGGTTAGATTGTCGGCCTGGGGACTGAAGGGTCCCAGGTTTGCTTCTGGTCAAGGGCACATGCCCGTGTGGTGGGCTCGATCTCCGGTGGGGTGCGTACAGGAGACAGCCGATCAGTGATTCTCTCTCATCATTGATGTTTCAGTCTCCCTCTCTCACTATCTCCCCCTTCCTCTCTGAAATCAATAAAAATATATTTGTAAAAAAAGAACTGGAAGGGATATCTGTGACTATCCAGCCCAACTGCTGGTTTTACAAATAGGGATACTGAGGCACAGAGAGCAAGAAACTGACCTAAAGTCACACAGCCAGTCTGTGGCAGTGGTAGAACGCTTGCTTCATCTATTCACATTCAGCGGGTATATAGTGAGCACTTGCTCTGGACTAGGAAGGCAGTGGAAATGGGACAGTCACATTCTGGTGACAATCCCACCTGGTGCTTTTCTTCATTCCCGGTCAGGGATCCTGAGAGGATGTGTGGGGAATCAGGCGATACTTGATCTGACTGGATGCAGGAGCTCAGAGGCCTGGGCCACGTGCCGGCCTGCCCACCCATGTCTTTGGAAGGGCGAGGGCTCCACTGGAGCGGAGATCTCTTCAAGCAGTGCCTGAGAGCACCCAAGGTCTCCAGCCCCCAGAACTCACCCATCTCTCCTATCGCCACCCCCGAGAGCCTGTGTGCCCACTTGGCAAGCTGCACAAAAGCCCTGCCTGCCTGGTGAGGCCAGGGCTCCAGTGGTTTCCATTGTCCCATGAAGACCAGCTCCTCTCTCCACCCAAGGCTCCTCCATTCATGCCCCAGAACTCAGCTGTCTCCAGGCTGCGCCTGGCCGTGGTTGAGACAGTATCACTGCAGATGCTAAGACCACCACAGAGGGGACCTCATGAATTCCTCACCACACCCTTATACCAAAACACCCTTCTTATCCACATTTGACTGGGCAGCAACCAATCTGAGTCAGTGGCAAGCTTTTGTCCACGCTGTTCCATCCACCTGTCACCTTTCCTTCCCCAGCTCCAGCTGCCTAAATTCTCCTCAGCTGCAAGACTCTGCTCAGGTAAGTGGGGGCCTCTCCTCAATGCTCCCTAAAAAAAGACACTGTGCTTCCCAACTTACAGGTCTAACCAAGTTCCCTGGTCATTACTGTCCAGTTCAGAGAGGGTGTTCAGGACGTGTTAGTTCTCATTGCCATGGTTCTCACCTTCTTACTCAATTCATCTGTCTGCCCCATGAGCCTGTGAGCTCCTTGAGGGCAGGGATCTTCCTGCGCTCAGCAGCCCCAGAGCCCAGAGAAGAACCAGATGCAGTACAGGCACCACCCATGTGGGGTGAATGGATGGGTGAAGCTTTTCTGGACGGTAACCCCATTTTCAGAACAGCTGAGTGGGTGGGTGAACAGGAAAATGCTAGCATCCCGGGATTGAGGGTGTATAGAAGACCAGTCATTATTTTCTGTTGACTAGGGCCAGATACTTGACATTTGAGACAGATGGACCCAATGCAAGGCTCCTAGATTAGTAAAGCCAGGATGTAGAGTAGGTGCGGTCAAGGCCACTCAGCCCCACCAGGGACGGATGGGGCCCATGAAGGGGAAAGGGGACAAGGTGAAGAAGCGAGGAGGCATCCCCCGTTGTGAGCCTGGCACTGCCCAGAATAGCTCCTCACCCACTCAACCCAACCTCCAAGAGTGTGGAGGGCTTCTTGGAGGTGGTGGCACCTCATGAAGGAGGCTTCGGGGAAGAGGAGGACCCTGAGGGGTTGAGGGGAATCTGCCATAGGGAATACATGGGAAGAAAGAAGAAAAACCTGTGTGGACCCCAAGTCACCTAGGAAGCAGAGCACCAGACTCTAGTGCCGGCTCTTTGGAAGGCTTCATTCAGTTACATAAATGCTGGATCTCCCCAATGTTTGCACAATCCTTCAGGACAATCTCAGGATCGGATTTGTGAACTCGATGCCTTGGAACACTTTATGACCTCAGGAACTCATCACAGAATTATTTACCAAACCGGATCTTTCTACTTATACTATGTTGAGAGTGTGTATACATTTCACTAAATATTTGCAAGGAAATCATCACTCATTTTAAATATTTCCTGCTTGAATGAGGACAGAATAAGTGTCATCATACTGCAAATGCCACAGGCCCATGTTAGAGAAGTCAGTTGTTACATCAACTCAATTGTCTATTTTTTGTTCCTTTGTTTGTTATTCCTCACCTGAGGATATTTTTCCACTGATTTTTTTTTTTTTTAGAGCAAGTGGAAGAGAGGGGGAGAGACAGAGAGAAACATCTATGTGAGAGAGATATATCGATTGGTTGCCTCCTGAGTGGGCCCCGAGAATGGCTCTGACCAGGTCTGGGGATCAAGCTTGCAACAGAGGTATGTGCCCTTGGTCAGAATCAAACCTGGCCACCAGCCAACACTCTACCCACTGAGCCAAACTGGCTAGGGCTCAACAGTCTATTTCTGAACACTTTTTAAAAAATTTGGAAATACTGTGTTTTATACCTGGGTGAATCACAATAATGCAAACAACTGAAACTGGAGGAGAACATTGAAAAGGAATACTGAAATTTGACAAAAGTTTGTTTGTGGGGGTGATGCATTTCTCTGTTAATGTTTAAGCAAGGAAAAAATGCATTTTTAAAAAGTAGAAAGGTGGTTAAATATCTAGCTAAGTCAGGCTGCGCCCTGGACAGTTTAGGAGTGACTGAAGCAGTACCTGTCCTACCCAGTGCAGCAGGAATTGAGTTCCTATGATGTGCCACACCTGTGGACGGGGTTGGGAGAGAGGACCCAGGACCTGCACCTGTCTCAGATGCCCACAGCTTCCTATAGGAAGACAGACAGACAGACAGACAGACACACACACACACACACACACACACACACACACACACACACACACAAACTTAAACACAGTGCTGAGAAAAATACTCAGGAGAGGGTCAGCCCCAGCCTGAAGGTAAGGAGAAAACAAGGAAGGCTTCCTGGAGAAGCTGCCAATTGAGCTGAAATTGAAAGGATGACAAGGAGAGAAGGAAGGGGAAGGCCTTGCAACCAAACGAACAAGGCCTCCCCTTTTGTCCCAGAAGAGGGAACAAAGTGATACTCTTTGGTTCCTATCCATGGCTGGCAGGCAAAGTCAACATTTGTCTCTTTGGTCCTGTAATCGCCTGCCTATCCACCTGATCCTCTGCCTGGAGGGGTGGCTACTAATGGGAGCCACTGACAACAGTACCTATAGATCCGGATATCATAATGTTATGGAAACTTCCAGATAATGTTACCACACGGCCCAGTAATTGGTATTGCCCAAAGAAGTTGAAAATGTCTACACAAAAAGCCTGCACACAGATGTTTGTGGCAGCTTTTTTCATAATTGTCAAAACTCGAAGCAGCCAAGATGCCGTTCAATAAGTGGATGGATAAATGAACTGTGGTCCACGCAGGCAACGGCATTTTATTCAGCACTAAAAAGAAATGAGCCATCGAGTCATGAACTGACGGAGAGGAACCTTAAATGCATATTACTGCCCAGCTGCAGTGGCTCAGTGGTTGAGCTTCAATCTATGAGCCAGAAGGTCACAGTTCGATTCCCCGTCAGGGCACACGCCTCAGTTGTGGGCTCCTTCCCCAGTGGGGTCATGCAGGAGACAGCCAATCAATGATTCTCTCTCATCATTGATGTTTCTATCTCCCCCTCTTCCTTCCTCTCTGAAATCAATAAAAATATATATATATTTTTAACTGCATATTACTAAGTAAAAGAAGCCAATGTAAAAAGGCTTCATACTATATGAGTCTAACTATGTGACATTCTGGAAAAGGCAAAGCTATGAGACAGTGAAAAGATTGGTGGTTGCAGGGAGGAGGAGTGAGGAATGAGGGAGGGGTGAATAAGCAGAGGATTTATAGGGCAGTGAAACTACTCTCTATGATATTCTAGTGGCAGATACATGTCGTTACACATTTGTCCAAACCCATTGAATGTACAACACCGCGAGTGAAACATAACGTAAACTATGGACTTTGGGAGATTGTGATGTGCTGGGCTGAGCTGGGGTTCAGAGTTTGGGGTGGGGGGGTCACGGCTCATAGAAACCAGCGTAGAAGGCACCTTGAGTCATCTGGTACAGTCATTCTCATTTCTGGTCAGCAATCCCGAGAAACTGGACACAGGCCACTATTGGGTTCCTGGAACACCTGACCCAAATCACCTAGGGAAAAGGCTCAAACTCCTGTATTTTAAGCAAGCTTCCTAGGTAATAATGTGTAATTATTTTAGGGTTATCACCTAGAGCAGTGGTCAGCAAACTCATTAGTCAACAGAGCCAAATATCAACAGTACTTCTTCAAAATAGACTCGCCCAGGCTGAAAACCAACTTCTGCGCACGGGCCACGAAGTTTCAATCACACTGTGTGCGCGCCCGCACATGGTATTTTGTGGAAGAGCCACACTCAAGGGGACAAAGAGCCGCATGTGACTCGCGAGCCACAGTTTGCCGACCACGGACCTAGAGTAAAAAATCCCAACAAAACTACAAGACATGCAATAAAAGAGAAAAAGAAGTAGGGTTCAAGGTCACTGTGGCCTTGGATGATTCCCATTTACAGCGCGATTGAAACTTCCTGGCCCATGCGCAGAAGTCGGTTTTTGGAAAGGAGATAGACGAAACAAGCATACAAGATGAGTGTGGATGGAAGAGTTGAAAGGGGTCGACCTCAGTGAACGTATCTCAGTCAGATTGAGGATGTTTTTAGCAAAGGCCAGCTTAGGAGTACCCTAATTAAGTTAATAACAATGTACCTACCTACATAGTTTAAGTTTAAAAAACTTGGCTCTCAAAAGAAATTTCAATCATTGTACTGTTGATATTTGGCTCTGTTGACTAATGAGTTTGCCGACCACTGCCCTAGCCCCACACCCAGGAGACAAGTTACTGTCACCTCAGAGCTTGGCCGTGCAAGGTGGCCAGTGTCATGGGGAAAACTGGCTGTGGTCCAGGTGTGGTTCATGCTGAGAAACAGCACCTAGCACGAGTCTCTGCAGCCGGACCACAGCCAGCCAGGCGTAGTTGGGGTCTTGGGAGGTGGGGAGGGTGACAAAAAGAAAGAGGTAGGATACCTGAGGGAAAGATATCCATGTGGGGCAGCTAGACTCAGGTAGAATAAACTAAAAAATGCAACAATGGTCTTTCAACAATAGACCAAGGAAATTTAGGATCACAGTTTACAGTCATGCCATTGCCCACAAGAGCCAGCAGTCACCTCATCCAATTTCTGAGCATCTCAGATCCCCCTCTGAGGTGGGGTGAAGGTCCCTAACCTGGTGATGGGGATCTTGCAACATTCCCAGGTAGTGCCTGGTTTTATAGGATGCCCCAGAGAAAGGTTTAGAACATTCTAGAGACAGGTCAGAGCCTTTGAAACCCACATGTGAGGAAAGCATCAGAGGACAGGGTGGTAACAACTTGCTGAGGGCAATGAACAAGTTCTTTAACAAAATCAAATTGTGGCCTGGTGGTGTGGCTCAGTCGGTTTAGTGTTGTCCCATGGAACAAGAGGTCGCAGGTTTGATTCCTGGTCAGGGCACATGCCCGGGTAGTAGGCAGCCCATGGACATTTCTCTCTCATTGATGCTTCTATCTCCCTCTCCCTTCATCTCGCTCAAAAATCAATAAGAACATATTTTAAAAAATGAAATTGTGGTGATGTCCTGTGAAAGAAGCAATCAAGGAGCTGAGGGGTGATAATGGGAGGAGCCACCGCGTGTGGGCAGTGCGGGAGGTTCTGAAGAGGTGACATCAAGAGCTGGGAGCAGCTGGAGAGGAGAGTCATGGGCAGAGAGAATGGCTTATGCAAAGCCCAAAGCAGGAAAGAGGTCAGAATCTTCTGGCATAGAGGGAAGAGAGGTGGGGGGCAGCAGGGACAGGTAGGAGATGATTTGGAGAGACAGTGATCAGATGAGGCAGGCTCCTGTAGGGCACGGTAGGACTTTGGGTTTAAGCTGAGTGACACACTTGCTGCGGCATTGAGAGTAGAGTGGATGGAGCAAGTGCTCCAGGGATGAGGCTGGTGTGTGTGTCTCCTGACACTGGCTGTGCCACCTCAGGCACGGTGCTTAACCTTTCTGGGCTTCACTGTTGCCCACACATGGGGGTAACGGGAGGCAGATTTTGTTCACTCTCAGGAGAAACTCTAACTAGATGGAACAGGCAATCTTAAGAGGTAGCGAGCTCCCCATCATTGCAAACATTTGAACCGAGGCTGGCTCCACCATGAAAGCACTTGGGCACCAGAGGATTGCGTAGAATGGCCTTTCTGGTTGCTGACCCTGACCTTCTGTGGACTACAATTCTGGTCTCATTTTTGTCCTTGTCTGGTTGGGTGACCTCAGGCTGGTTACTTCCCCTCTCTGAGCTTCAGTTTCCAAATGATGACAGAAATAGGCTGATGATCACTATAGATTCCCCACCAGCAAATTCTCTAATTTGTCTGTTCTCAGTCTTCTCCTTACCCCCCACTCACAAAGGCCATCGTCTTGGCAGCTGGAGACGCCATGACAGCCTGGCCTGAGTCTTGGCAGGTCCTCCCATAGCCACACATTTCAATCCCAGCAACTGGGTGGCCTTTGGGTTGGAAGTCTCTCTGCTCATCCCAGGGGTTATTTTCTTTGGTGTCTCCTCAGAAAGCCCCGGAAACAGGACTTGCTTCCATGCCCAGCCTCCCATTCTGCAACTACCAATATAAGGGCCACCACCACCCAGAAGAATCCCAGGAGACCGTGCCGGAGAACAAGGATTTGCGATCATCCTCCTCCAAAACCGTGAGTGCTGGGCTTACCTCTGACCACACCCCACAGGGTGGTCTTCAGAAGGCTTTGGGCGCTAGAGACAGAGGACTAGGACAGCTTGCATTAGCTAATATGTTGAATATAGCAAATTAAGAGATAGATAGATAGAGAGAGAGATAGAAAATTATATTCAGAGAAGTGTCAAACTGATGGGCAATGCAGGGTCATGATATAGTGCCTATTTATTTGTTCATACTTTTATTCAGCAAAGAGTTATTCATTGAACTGTCCTGACTACAGGGGTTTTACTGGGGGCTGAGGATTCGACAGTGAAATGTCACCATTCCTCCTCTAAAGAGTTCACAGCCTGGTGATAGAGGCAGACAGGTCATCAGGTAATTGGCACCCAGGACTCTCATCAGAGAACGAATGCAGAAGAAACGGTGGGGTGAAGCTCCCTAACCTAGACTCTCAAGAGGGGCCTACAGTAGGCTCCATAGAGGACACGATGTCTTACTGAAGCCAGAGAGTCAGTAGGTTAAAAATGCAATGAAGAGGACAGATGTTCCAGGTAAAGAAGCCAGCATATGGCAAAAACCTTTTTGTAAAGATCATGAATTTGTAGTCAATTGTGACTTTTCAAATTGCAGCTTGTCCACTCACTGGCTGTGTGTTTCTGTGCAAGTTGCTCTAGCTTTCTGAGCTGGGCTGCCCATCTGTGAACCAGGAGAGAGCCACCTCAACCTGAAAGGACTGTTAAGTGAAAGAGGGGGGGTGCTCATTGAAAACTCCATTTCCCTCTGGGTAGTTCTCACTCCTGTTTCTCCTATGAATGTCCAGGTATCAGCACAAGATGTTTCAGCTTTGGAAACTTGTTCTCTTGTGTGGCCTGGTCTCTGGGACCTCAGCGGGTATTATTCACGCACTTGGCGAAGGCCTGGATGGTATTTTAAACAGCCTGAAACCTGCTGTTAATGAAGGACTTGAGAATATTGAATGTGAGTCAATAAGGGTGATGATAGGCTGCACCCAGAACCTGTTTCCTAAACGTTATGCTGCATTTCCAGGGGCTGCCACCAGGGACTGCCCTTTGTGGATGGTTTACTAGGAAAGGTGGTTAGTCACTTCCTGGCTCATTTGCTTATTATTTATTTATTTATTTAAATTTTTATTGATTTTAGAGAGGAAGGAGAGGGAGAGAGAGATAGAAACATCAATGATGAGAAAGAATCATCGGCCGAAACCGGTTTGGCTCAGTGAATAGAGCGTCGGCCTGCGGACTGAAAGGTCCCAGGTTCGATTCTGGTCAAGGGCATGTACCTGGGTTGCGGGCATATCCCCAGTAGGAGATGTGCAGGAGGCAGCTGAACGATGTTTCTCTCTCATCGATGTTTCTAACTCTCTATCTCTCTCCCTTCCTCTCTGTAAAAAATCAATAAAATATATTAAAAAAAAAAAAAAAAGGAATCATTGATTGGCTGCCTCCTGCACGCATCCTACTGGGAATCGAGCCCACAACCCAGGCATGTGTCCCAACCTGGAATGGAACCATGACCCCCTGGTTCATAGGTCAATCCTCAACCACTGAACCACTCTGGCCAGGCCACTTATTATTTTTCTATAAACAAGCAATGCTTAAATGAATATCCTTGTACATATTCTATCATGTTTCTAGCCTATACATGGGATAAGTTCCTAAAAGTGAGATTTCAAAAGTTCAAAGGATATTTCACTCTATTCCGTTGATGGCACTTGTATGGACAACTTAAATGTTTTGCCTGTCTCATAAGATGAGAGACTGTAAGGCATTTCACTTTAAAGTTCTCTAATTATAAAAGAATCCACTCATTTTTTTCATATTTTAATCTTTTTATATATTTTAACTTAAGTATTTTGTTCGTATCCTTAGCATATTACTCTGTTGGGCTGTTTACTTTTCTTATTGATTTGTATTAACTCCACCTAGCATAGGTAGCTATCTGCCTATTTTTATAGTTTATTGAATCTCCTTTTAATTCTGATTTCTCAAAAGAACTTGGCTTTCCTTTTATTTTCTGGAAAATGAACAGCACATTGACAAACATTTTTATAGGAGTTAGTCACTCCTGTAAATGACTGCCTTTCAAATATTGTCAGGCAATTTTCAAAGATATAGAAGAGACCCCCATCTTTAATTTCACTGCTGAAAAAACTAAGGTCAGAAACAGAAGTGTCTGAGTTAAGGCCACCTAAGACCAGACATAGTTTTATTTATTTACTTTATTTATTTATTGGGGTTATACAGGTTTCAGGTGCACAATTCCACAACACACCATCTGTACACTGTATTGTGTGTTCACCACCCCAAGTAAAGTCTCCTTAGCTCCATAGTTTTATTTAAATTGGCATTCTCTGTTTGCATCATTATAACTAGGTAGACACTGACCATTGCAGAGCCAAGTTGAAGTACTATGATTACATACCTTCTCCAGTAGAGTCTTTTGTTTTTCCTTGAGTTAGTAATTGCCTCGCTGTTTTTCACTTGAAATACTTTGCACATGTATCCTTAACTCCTCTTATATACTACATTCTGCCTCTGCCATGTCATTTATTCTATTAATTCCTCTTTTCACTAGGGACCTCCTATTAAGACACTCTGTCTTCCTTCTATGTGTGAATTATTGCTCTCTGGGCCTGCTGCAACCTTCTCATCCTGGGACTCCAATTTGTCACTTTTATGGGTTGGAGTCATATTTTTTCCTTAATTCTAGATTTTCCATATATTTGTTTATTCTCTCAGTTTCTTTCACCTACTTTTTCAAACTTATGTAGACATCTCATTTAGAGCGATAGACCCCCCCATCCCCATCACTACTAGAAGCAGGTGTATAATCATTATCAATTGCCTGGTCAGTTGATTGGTTGGTCTGTTGATTAAAAATGAGTATATATCAGTATGAAGACAGCATGGAAGGAAGAGGGGCTCTGTAGCTGTATGTCTTCAGGTATGTTTCTTAAACTTTTCATTCTTATTTCCTCATCTGTAAAATCCAGATACTGTCGATATCTACCTCAGTGAGTTGTTATGAAGATTAAAGGAAATAACACAGGCAGTCCTATCTAGTACCTGGTGCCTAGTAGCAGCTTCATAAGTGGTACATAACACTAAATAGCAATTGTTTTTGTCAGCTTTTCTTCAGAAACTGAGGGGGGACATCATCAAGATTCAGGAAACCAATGCTTGGCAAACCATCGATGACAAGTTCCACCAAACTAAAGATTTGTTGAATGGCGCCCTTTCTAAATTATTTAAAGGGGGCCAGTCTTTGGGGTGAGTTGGTGCTTCATGATGGAGATCTTTGCTCAAAATAATAGGGAGGGGGCAATACATGTCTTTTGGGGAGGGGTGTAAATTTAAGTTAAAGGCAGAAAGGCCACAAAACTTGTTCTTCCCTCAGAGCCCACGTGGTCTGAGGCCAGGCCCACCAGAGCCTGAGCAAATTAGAGGCGGGGCCACATGACCAATCTGAGCATCACATGAGTTTCAGCTTCCACATTCTGTAGGTGCAGGGTCAGGGGGAAGGTTCTCTTCACTCTCACCTCCACCTGTTTGCTGGTGCCTGGATTCCCTTTTCCAGGGAATGAGACTTTCCTCTCTGAATACAGCTGAGAATAAACTTTCAAATCCCCTCAGGAGAGAGGACACTGAAATCCGCACCCGCTGGCTCCACACATAGAGTTTTGGAGTCAAATACTTGTGAGTTCTAATTCTGCCTCAAGCGATTGCTCTTCCTTGGTATCTGGGGCTGGGGGAATCACAGCTGCCTGGTCCTCAGTGTGCCCCGCCATAGAATGGAGACAATCAAACCTCTGAGGAGGGCTATGGGAAAGACCAAAGTAGGCAAGACTGATGAGGCCCAAAAGCTCAGCATGACGCTGCATAGAGAAGGGCTCAGCAAATGGCTGTCATGAGGAATGACAAGGGTGAATTCTGTTGTTGCACAGGTTTAAAATCAGTAATGTCCGCTTCTTGAATTTCAAAGCCGAACCAACTCCTGATGGCCCAGGCTTTCGCGTGAGGGTCCCCACCTCTGCTGATATCACCTTGACCCCGTGAGTATGCATTAGAACCTGGGATTTGGGGGAGGCAGTGCAGCACAGCCAATGGTCCTCCAAGCTAGAACAGGGCACTTTTCCACACCGCTGAGTGGCCTTGGGCCTCAGTCTCCCCATCTGTAAATCAGGGGGCTTTTCTAGCTCTAAAATTCTAACCTCTAAAATGTTCTAATAAACTTTGGCCATAACCAAGTCTCCCTTAAAAGAATCCTCCATTAAATATATTTCTGGAATTATAACATTAACCTAATAGTAAAATTTGCAAAAATAAATAGGTCAAACATTAACAACTCTTTGGCAAAATTTTCTCTAGCATTATTTTGTCTCTCAAGATTCTCTTTAAATAGCAGTGGCCATTACAGATAAATGCATATAATAGTGTATAGCTTATAATAAAGGGCATATGTGCAAAATAAAATTTTATTTTTTAATTTATTTTTTATTGAACTTATTGGGGTTACATTGGCCAATAAAATTATATAGGTGTCAAGTACACAGTTCTACAACACAGTCTCTGCACATTGCACCGTGTGCTCACCGTCCGAAGTGTAGTCTCCTTCCAGCACCATTTATCCCCTCTTTATGCTCTTCTGCCTCCCCTTTCCCTCTGGTAATCACCGTACTGTTATCTGTGTCCATGAGTTTTGGGTGGGTTTTTTTTTGCTTAATCCCTTCACCTATTTTACCCAACCCTCCAGCCCCCTCCCCTCTGACAGCCAGTCTGTTCTATGAATCTGTTTCTATTTTGTTTGTTTATTTTTTTCATTACAGTCCACAAATACATGAAAGCACATGGTAGAAGAATATAATTTTAAAGTATATTAATTACTGTAAAAGAAATAGATGTGGGTAAATCTTTATAAATTGAGTACACTGTCAATTCATCATGCATTCGCTATGAGATCTTAGGACAGTTACTTAACCTCTCTATATCAATGCTTCCTCATTCTGAAATAGCAATAATAATAATAGTTTCCCTTATGATATTGCTGTAATAATTAGACTGATTAATCCGGGTAGAATACCTTCTAAAAGTGCCTAACATAATTTGTGCTCAATAAATGTTACTTATTATTATTATTATTATTAGTAGTAGTATTAGTATTATTGTTTTAATTATTACTGTGCTGCTTTATAAAATTTTCACAGGAACCAAACCTTGGAGACCAGGAGAAGAAGCCCTAACGCGAATATGTTACATCCCATAAAGAATGTGGACAATGATGGCATTCTCCATAGATGTCCTGAATAATGTCCACATGCTGGAGGAACCGAGTGGGCGATGTGAAAGGTCTTCAAGACCTCTTCTCACTGTGAATCTTATTGTCTGCAGGCCTCTGGTTAGGAAGACAGTCAACCTGAACGTTTCCTTGGACCTCCTGGCTACTGTCCAAATTGAAACTGATCCCAAGAGTGGTGGCTCCAGAGTGGTCATGACAGAATGCGCCAGCGACCCAGACAGCATCTCATTCACCTTGTTGGGCGAGTAAGTCCCATCCATCTCAAGAGAGCTGGGCTCTCAGAGGAGCGAAGGACCCTCATTTCAGCCCTCTTTCTATCCCTGGGAGATGGCACAATGTGGTGAAAAGGGTTTAGGCTCTGCAGTCAGACAGGCCTCGGTTCAAATACCAGCTCTGTCACTATCTTGTAACTTTGCCATCAACTTAACCTCTCTGAGCCTCGGTTTTCATATATGTAAACTGAAGATGACAGTAATTGCCGGGGTCCTGCCCCAGGAGGTCCAGGGGTTCCCAAAGGCGTAGACGGAATCGACCAAGAAGGAAGGACACGGAGACAGTGTTCAGTTGATCAGCAGCCTAGCCAGGATCTCCAGCCAAGTTCTGGTCTGGATCTCCAGAGAGGTTCTGCTGTTTATTGTCTTGTTACATCCGTATTTATACCAGTTGATTTTAATCCTGTCAATTTCTATTACAAAGGTTAGGGCGTTTCTTATCTCCATTCCAGGGAGTAAAGATTATGTAGCTTAAGCATGATTGTTTGTAGTTAAAGTGATTAACTACCCGCCTGGCACTTAGTTAAGGAGTTTCATCCCCTCCCTAACTTCAAGGAAAAATCCCTACCTGGGGAAACAACCTTTCTCGGAGAGGTGACTTTGGTTAAAACACACAGCGCTAAGGGGAGCAAACATATTAAGAACAGTATGCTATATACGCCAAGTCCCTTGAAACAAATGCTGTGCAGATGTTTCTATCCTGCAGCGACTGTGTCAAGCAGCAAGGATGGACCGGCTTCCGGCAAGTAATACCTACTTATAGGCTGCTGAGCTGACCAAATGATAAAATGCAAGTGTTTAGCCTAGAGCCTGGCACACACTAAGCTCTCAGTAAGAATAGCATCCATGCTGATTTTGTGTCTCCTTGTTCTCCCCATGATGACTGAGGCAGGAGCATTGACCTCTCCAACGAGAATCATGAATTTGCTTACTTCACCTTTCAGCTCTAGCAGAGTTTGCTTCTTGCTTTTTGAAGCTCGGTTGTTAGGGGCATGCCTATTTAGGATTGCTATGTCTTCTTGAAGAATTACCCCTTCATTGTTATCTCAATCATCGTCATCATCATCAGCATCAGTTGTATTTACCTTCTTGCCTCTGGTTGGGAGGAAGAAGAGGAGGAAATGCCCACCATGGGCTCTAATTTCAGATTGTCTCCAAATTGTTCTCCACCCCCTGGAAAATTCCAGAAATGAGATCTTGAGAACTTAATCCTATCCATTTAAATCACTGATCCCTGTTAATCCACAAAATCTACATCTTCAAGTGTGTGACTGAAAGAGCAGGTTTGGTCCCTGGTAGAGATTGAGGGAGAATGGGTGGCCCTGGCTGTGGCTGGGACAGGAGAAACGCTCTGGAAGTTGAGGACTGGAGCAGGTTGGCTTCGGCAGGGAAGCGGGTCAATGCACCCTACCTCCACCAGGGGCTCTGAGCACAGGCTGCCTAATGACCCCTAAAGCCAATCAAAGGCTCCAAGGGCCTATGTTAGTTGGAAAAGCTGGGATGCAATTCAGAGCTCTGAGCCCTGCTGGACACTGCTTTGCCTGTAGCCCCAGGGAATTCCTCCTGCCTCTGGGTCTCAGTGTCCAAATCTATAGAATGGCTTCCCACTCTGCTGCTCCAAACCCTCTCAGGGCTTTTCTTTCTGCTTTGGATGGAATCCCCGCCCCTCCCCATGGCCATCTAGGCTCTGCCTGACCTGCCCCATCCTCATCTCACTTCACTCTCTCCTTGTTCTCTCCTGGCAAACAGTGGACTTTGCTCTGTGCCTCTTTCCCACCTCCAGACCTGTGCAGGGCTGTCCTCGCTACCTCCTCCCCTTCCCCGCCCCTGCCCCTGCAATCTCACCTCAATAGACTCTCATCCTTCAGGGTCTAAAACAGGTTTGCTCCTCTCCAAAGTGCCTACTCCCACCCTTCAGAGTACTTATCACAAGTTGTCATCATACATTTAATTGTTTCTTTACTTCATTCATTCTTTCAGCTACAAATGTATTGAGCACCTACTATGTGCCAGACAGTCAGTGTTCCGAGCTCTGGAGAACGTATTGATGAAAACAGACAAGGACCCTGCTGTGGTGGTGCTTTTCGTCCAGAGGGAAAGGCAGATAGGCGAGCATTCAGCCCCTTCATAAAGAGCTCTCAGGGAAGATGTCAGATGGCATGAGCCCTGGGCAGAGAGGCACACTTATCAGGGAACCATAATACAAAGCCCTCCCTTAGGGGAGTGGTCAGAGGGGGCTGCCCTGAGGAGGTGGGAATGTGGGAAGGAGCCAGCCTTAGGAAGACTTGTTTAATGTTTGGGTACCAGGTTAAGAGCTGTTTGTGCTTTGCTCATCCTATGTCCCAGCCTAGCTTGGTCCTTGGACATTGTTGCTGTGCTATAATATTTGTTGACTTAAGGAGGTTGTGATGAGATTCTCATGAGGCATTGGGGTGAGTTGCTGGTCAGACATCCTATATAAAAAAAAGGTAATATGCAAATTGACCAAATGGCAGAACAACCAAACAACCAATCAAAGCATAATATGCTAATGATATGCTATGGCTGCTCAACCATTTGCTATGACGTGCACTGACCACCAGGGGGCAGGAGCTCCAACAAGTAGATTAGCTTGCTGCTGGGGTCTGGCCGATCAGGGTAGAGTGAGACAGGCCGAACATGCTCTGGAGCCTTCCCGCAGTCCCTCCCCAGCTGGCCACCTCCCACGTCCCTCCCTGGGCCCGATCGTGCACTGGTGGGGTCCCTTGGCCTGGCCTGTGCCCCCTAGCAATCTGGGACCCCTCGGGGAATGTCAGAGAGCCGGTTTCAGCCAGATCCTGCAGGCCACTCCCCTTGGGAAGGCACCAGACATAGGACTCACGGCTGGCAAGCGCTGCTGCGGCTGCAGGAGCCTCTCCCAAAGGGGACTGATTTGGTGTGAGCCTGTGGCAGGCACAGAGGGGAGAGGATGAGCGGGAGTGGCAGGTAGGAGCTGCCGGCAGCGTTGGACTGTGGGTTTCAGCCCAAACCCTGCAGGCCACCCAGAGGAACCCCACCATGCACCAATTCGTGCACCAGGCCTCTAGTGGGATTATAAGTGAGGATTCCCCTGGATAGAGGGAGGCTCTGTCTGTGCTTAGAAAGGCACCTTAGTGTCCCTGGGGTTTGTTTCCCTGCCTTCAAGGTGCTCTGCCATCTCACACCCTCTCCCCGATGCCCGCTGCTTGGCAGGTCTGCCCACTCGAGCGTGATTTATTACTTCTCTCTCTTTCAGACACAGTGCAGTGGTCAACAAGCTCACAGGCACCGTGAGCAGCTTCCTGAGCGACACTGTGTCCTTCCTGGTGCAGAGCCAGGTGAGTTCTCCACTCCTGGGGGCCCAGAGCCAGGCCTGGTGGGGGGCAGTGCACATTTACAGGCCTGGCTGTGCTCTCTGGGCCCCCCTCCTTCTGAGGTGCAAGCTTCTCCTTGGGCTGCCAGGTGGAACCTGCCCCTCTTTATTCGGCTTGGGGGTGTGGGAGCGGGAGCAGAGGCCTGACTTCAGTTGAAATCACTGGGTCCCAAACTTGACTATTTGTCATATCCATGTTCGAATAATGTGTTTGTAGCTAATGTGTTCCTTTAACCGACACAACTTTACTTACTTAAATTTACTTAGATACACTTATTTTTAAAGGAAAACTTCATATCCCTGCCATTCATAGAAATTAATATCACTTATAATATAATTAATTAAAGAAATAAACAGACCTATAATAAAATAGGTATTTTATTTGCACATCATTCAAAACCATATGTACCATGTGCAGGAATCCTGTGTATCATACAAAACTGTATGTAGCACGTGCCCAAAGTTCCAGGACTCTGAATCAGTCATCCTAGAAAGGGCCTAGGAATCTTGGTCGACGAAGGGCACATCCCGGGGCTGGAGCCTCGCCACTCACTGCTCCTCCTCCAGCTGCAGCACAGGCCTCGCTGGAAGTGCAGACTCTCAGGCCCCACCCAGGCCTGCAGAATCGGAATTTTCATTTATACAGATCCCCAGGGAACGGCACACAAAATCATGAGAGACATGGCTGTAGGGTCCCAAGGGCCCCATTGCACTCTAAAATTCCAGGGTTCCAAACTTCAAGGTTCCTAAGAATGTAGGAGTCTGGGGTGTGAACACTCTAGATTCTTAAGGCTCTGGGATTGAAGGTGGCAGCTGGTGGGATCTAGCATCCGAAGGTGCTTTGATGTTGGACTTTTTGCTTTCTGGTGCCGGAGAATCCTAAGGTTCTAAGATCCCATCTGATGAGCCTCTCCGTGGGTGGCCGGCAGTTTGTGCTCAGCTGATAATGAATCCATCCTTTTTTCTCCTTCCCCACCTCTTCTCCCTCCCTCTCTCCCCCTCAGATGTGCCCACTGATGCGAACCTTGGTCTCCACCCTGGGTCCGCAGTTTGCTGAGAATATCATCAGTAAGTCACACCCTGGGAAAGCAGAGGCATTCCCTGTGCAGCCTTCCCAGGGCAGGCATGCAGCTCTGAGCCCGCCCCACAGGCAGGTCTGGTCAGGGGCCCCTGCAGAAGCAGCAGGACCCACTCCTAAGGCAGTAGGGAGAGTGTGGCTGGAGGAATCCTTGCAGAATGGAAGGGGTTCTGTGGGCCTCTGGGGTCTCTCTACTATCATCCCTTGGAAACCCCACAGATGCTGCCTGGCAGAATGCGGTGAGGAAGAGCATGGGCCAGATCTGAGTTCACATCCTGGCTCTGCTACTTAACAACTGTGGAGCCTTGGTCAAGGGGCTCTGCCTCTCTCAGCCTCCGTTTCTCCTGGGAAAACACCATTGTAAACATTGTGGGGTTGGTGAGTGGATTAAATGGAAAAGCACGAAGAGCCTAATGTTCAGCAGACACTGCTAATCAACACGTTCCCTTCTCTTTTCCTTCTTATGAGGAGCGGGGGTTTCTCCACCAGCCACCGGGGGCATTCTTTAGCTTTTGGATCTCCAGGCATGCCTGGGGTTGCTGGGGAGACTGGAGCAGTAGAAATGGATCAAGTGAATGTGTCCGGGTCCTGGAGGTGGCCTTTCCATGAAATAGCCACAGGTCCAGTTCTTTGGGCAATTCCTCTGTGCTCTGCAAGCACCATCTGATTGGATCCTCACAACAGCCCTGTGGGAGTGGTACCATCATTGTACCCATTTTACTGATGAACAAACTGAGGCTCAGAGAGGTGGAGTGGCATGCCTGAGGTCCCATTGCTGTCAGGCTGACCCACTGAAGAGTGATAGCCATTGGGGTCTGTTGTCTATTTGGTGGAGAATGAAGCTTCCTATTGATTTTGTTCCTCCAGAAAACGGTCAGCAGGTAGCCGACGTGCAAGACAATGCGTGAAGAGGGCAGATGAGGAGGATTGCTGTGATGCCCCAACTGGTGAGGGGTCAGGCTCTGTGGCCCATGCTAAGGGAGGATGAGGCTCCTCCTTAGGGGACAATGGTGAAGCCAAAGCAAGGATTGGGTTTCCCTTGTTCTCTTG